>NC_081844.1:779630-1434691 GCF_963259705.1 Myotis daubentonii
GGGTGGCGTGCCCTCCACCAGAATCGAACCCAGGACCCTTCAGTCTGCGGGCCGATGCTCTACCCACTGAGCCACAGCGGCCAGGGCTGATTGCATATTTTTGAAATATTAAAAAATACTTGGAAAACTAAACCTAGATGTGCACAGGTCAGAGCCAGCGGATGGGGGATTTGAATTTCCCTCCTTGCTCATCGGTTCCAGTTCCTTCATGACCATCCTGTTCTCTGCACAGTGGAGAGGCCCAGAGCTGAGACCCTGGCTCCGTCCATGTCCGTGCTGTATGCGGTCCGTGTCGGTGCTGCATGTGGTCCGTGTCCGTGCTGTATGCGGTCCGTGTCCGTGCTGTATGCGGTCCATGTCCGTGCTGTATGCGGTCCGTGTCCATGCTGTATGCGGTCCGTGTCCGTGCTGTATGTGATCCGTGTCCGTGCAGGAGGCAGCGGCTCCATGATTCTCTCTCATCATTGATGTCTCTCTCTCTCTCCTTCTCCCTTCCTCTCTGAAATCAGTAACAATATATTTAAAAATACGCACCAACGTCGTGATGTTTTCTAAGTTCATTCACTTTCTCTGGGAAGCTGCTGGGCCTCACTCACTGTTTTCCTAAAGTTCGCTCACACTCCCGGAGCCAAGGCTGGGCCACCCTCACCTCACAGCCTTGACCTTCGGAGCAGGTGGCATTTGACCTCCCAGCGTGCTGTGGTGTCTGGTGACAGCGCCGGGCTGTTTATGGCTTTAAGATTCCGCCTGACGCCCGCGCAAAAGGCCTGGAGGAAGCATGCCCCGGCCCGGCGAATCGCCAGGAGTTTCTGGGAGCAAAAATGTCAGCCTAAAGGTGGCCTGCGTAGGATCCCTTTTATAGAACGTCTTCCTTTTTTTTACTTTTCACAGGACACGTGACTGATCCACCTCGCGGGCAGGCCCTGTGGCCGCTCTGCGCAGGGGGGTGTCAGACACTTTTTAGCGACACGGGACAGACCGGGGTCCCAGGCGCCGGGGTGTGACCACAGGCCGCCTGGAGGGCCTGGGGGTCGGGGCTGCACCCCTGTCCTGCCTGTGGTGGGGGGATCCACATGGTGAGAGCGTGTGGAACAATCACACACGCACGCCCGCCCTCACACACGGCACACAGGAGAGCACAGCGCACAGGGGCGGCTGAAGGGGGTGGGTTGTGTCCACATCCCGGGCCTTGGGCCACGTGCACACAGGTCCTCGCCATTTTTTTAAAAAAATATCTTTTTATTGATTTTTCAGAGAAAGAGGGAGGGGAGGGATAGAGAGATAAAATCAATGGGAGAGAAACATCATAGATTGGATGTCTCCTGCACGCCCCACACTGGGGATGGAGCCCGCGACCCGGGCCTGTGCCCCGACCAGGAATCGAACCGTGACCTCCTGGTTCATAGGTCGACGCTCAACCACTGACCCACACCAGGTTGGGTGAGCCATTTAGCTTTTAATTATTTTCTGTTAATACTCACAAATATAAACACGCACATACATATGTGTATTACACATTTTCATCCCCCATGTTAAAATAGAACGAGGTTTTTAAAAAATATATATTTTATTGATTTTTTTTACAGAGAGGAAGGGAGAGGGATAGAGAGCTAGAAACATCCATGAGAGAGAAACATTGATTAGCTGCCTCCTGCATGACCCCCACTGGGGATCAAGCCCGCAACCCGGGCCTGTGCCCTGACCGGAATGGAACCCGGGACCCTTCAGTCCGCAGGCCGACGCTCTATCCACTGAGCCACACCGGTCAGGGCTATAATGAGGTTTTAATGTAAAATTTTATGATTTTATGTAGAACAACTGGCCAGCCTTTTCCTCTTTTATCCTTTTATAGCCGTCGGCCTGAAGAACATTTTCCTGAGCAGAAGGAGGAAGCCCTGGCCGGTGTGGCTCAGTGGGTAGAGCGCCGGCCTGCGGACTGAAGGGTCCCGGGTTCGATTCCGGTCAGGGCACAGGCCCGGGTTGCGGGCTTGATCCCCAGTGGGAGGCGTGCAGGAGGTAGCCGATCCACGATTCCCTCTCATCACTGATGTTTCTATCCCTCTCCCTCTGTCTCTGAAGACAGAATATATGCAGGACATTAGCAGGCACAGGAGGGCAGCGAGAGTCCTGGGGCCACCGTTCTCTCCTCTTCCGGGCGGGCTCTGGCTGAACCCGCAGGCAGCTGGGGGGGGGGGGCGACACCCCAGCGTCACTAGGGACCTGCAGCTCCAGGACGCACCTCGGAGACGGAGACGAAGCTGGAGAAGTAGGGCGTGGCCGTTGCCATAGCAGCGGCTCCAGGGCTGGGGGCGTGGCGAGGTCAGACACACCCGTGCGAGTGCGGAGGAGGGACCAGGGTGTGAGCGCTTGTGTTGTGATGGACGGACGGACAGGGAGACAGGCCTGTGCTGGGGCTGGACCACCGCCCTCGGCGCTGGGAGGAGCCTTCGCTCCCCCGCCCGGCGCCCCCTCCCCGGTGGGGCCCGCGGCCAGGACGCCAGGGTTTATGCGAGTGGAGAGGGGTCGCGTCTCACTGGCAGGAGGACCTGTCCGTCTGCGTGAAACCTGATGTGACGGATCCGTCTGTTCATGGTGTTCGTTTGAATGAAGAGCTCAGAGCCGTGGAGCTGGAGGCTGCGGGTTGGGCTCCTGTGGACACAGAGCAGCGGCCAGAGCACCTCCCAGCTCCCCTGGCTCCTCCGATGAAGGGCCACACAGCCCCTCACCTCCTGCTGCTCGGTGGCTGTCCTTGCAGATGGGGGAGCCTGGCCGCGGGCGGAGTGTCTGCAGGGCGACGGGCCTGACCTCGCCTCACGGCCACTCAGACCCTGGGAAGTGACCGCTGTTATCGTTTCCACCCCACAGACCAGAAAACAAAAGCATAGAAGGCGAATGGCTCTCCAGGCAGCCACTGACGTCACCACCAGAACCTCCCTGGCCATGGCCACCATCCAACCTCCTGCCACACCCCCTCCATCCCAACCTCCCTGCCACCCCCCTCCATCCCAGCCTCCCTGCCACCCCCCTCCATCCCAGCCTCCCTGCCACCCCCCTCCATCCCAATCTCCCTGCCACCCCCCTCCATCCCAATCTCCTGGGATAAGGCCTCCATAGAAAGTGTCGCATGGACACTGTTTCCAATCTGGTCCCCTTCTGAGGCGCTGGGGGACAGGGCTCAATGTAGGAATTTGGGGGACACAGTTCTCCCCATAACACAGGTGCTCAGGGAGGCCTCCCTGATAAGGTGATGGGCACAGAAGCCTGAGGAGGTGAGGGAGTGACCCAGTCAGGTGCACGGTGTGGGGTGGGGGGCGGCGGGGGCCCCGGTGCCAGGCCTGCGAGGAGACCTGCATGGCCACACGGGCTTCGGTCACAGTGAAAGGCCTGACCCTCCTCAGGGGCAGGGGGAAGGCACACTCTCAGGCAGGTTGGGGGTGGCGGGAGGGCGGGTGGCGGCTTGGGCTGAGGAACAGGAATGAACCGCCAAGTGGCTGGATCCTGGAGGAAGGTGGAGCCAACAGGACTTGCTCTTGGATCAAAAGTGAGTTATGAGAACAAGCCAAGATTAAGACTGTCCCCGAGTCCCGGCTGCTGTGGCTCAGTGGTTGAGCATTGACCTATGAACCAGGAGGTCACAGTTTGATTCTTGGTCAGGGCACAGGCCCGGAACCCTGATGGGGCAGCCGATCGATGATTCTCTCATCATTGATTCTCTCTCTCTCTCTCTCTCTCTCTCTCTCTCTCTCTCTCTCTCTCTCTCCCCCTCTCCCTCTCCCTTCCTCTCTGCACCCAGCTGCGGTCTCTCTACCTGCATCTCAGAGACCTAGAGGCGTCCACAGGCTCACCCTGTGCCGATTGAGCCTCACACAGGGTTGCAAGGCCTGGCTCCGCGCCCCTAAGTGCTCCTGGGGGACAGAAGACACTGCCAGGGAGGACACGGCCAGGCCTCTCCCCTGTGTCACAAGCAGAGGGTGGGAGGGGGCTCCCCAGGCACCAAAGCCACAGACAGGCCAGTTGGACAGGCCTCGGTCCCCCTGCAGTTCACCCCACATTCACCCAATAACCGATTCCCAGGGTGCCCGCTGAAGGGTGTGCCTGGAGGAGTGAGTGTAGGCGCAGGGGTGAGTGTGCATAGAGGAGTGAGTGTGCACAGGAGAGAGTGTACATAGAGGAGTGAGTGTGCATGGAGGGGTGAGTGTGCATGGAGGGGTGAGTGTGCATGGAGGGGTGAGTGTGCATGGAGGAGTGAGTGTGCATGGAGGGGTGAGTGTGCATGGAGGAGAGAGTGCACAGGAGTGTGGGGGAGGAGTGAGTGTGACCGAAGGGATGCGTGTGCACAGGACTGAATGTGGATGGAGGACTGAGTGTGCACAGGAGAGAGTGTACATAGAGGAGTGAGTGTGCATGGAGGGGTGAGTGTGCATGGAGGGGTGAGTGTGCATGGAGGAGAGAGTGCACAGGAGTGAGTGTGGGGGAGGAGTGAGTGTGACCGGAGGGATGCGTGTGCACAGGATTGAGTGTGGATGGAGGACTGAGTGTGCACAGGAGTGAGTGTGGATGGAGTAGTGTTCACAAGAGCGAGTCTGCATGGGGGTGAGTGTGCACAGGACTGAGTGTGGTGGAGGAGTGAGGGTGACGGGAGGGATGCGTGTGCACGGAGGAGACTGCGCGGAGCGAGGGCGTTGCGGGTGCGCGGAGCCCCTCCCCGAGGGCGCGCCTGGAGCGGCCGGTGCGCGGCGTCCCGGGCGGGGCAGCACCGGGAGCCGCCTCCCCGCCGCTCGCGTCCGACCACAGCGCCCGCGGTCCTCGGAGGCTCCGCGCAGGAGGCAGAGGCGCCGGGAGCTTCGCGGGACCCCAGCCACCCGCCCCGCGGCGCAGGAGGAGGGCGCAGCGGGATGGCGTCGCCCCCGGGCCCGGCCCGCACCCCGCCGAGCCCCCCGCGGATGCGTCAGGTGGGTGCGCAGTGCGGCCGCGGGGACGGACCGAGCCCAGCCCGCGGCGGGAGCTCACGCTCACCGGACACACGCGTGCACACAGGCTCAGGCACACACACACACACACACACACTCACACACGCTCACACGCGCGCGCGGTCACACCCAGGGACACACGTTCGCGGCGCGCCAGGCTCACACCCGCTGTCACGTGACACCGTGAGCGGCTCTGTCGCCGGGAGCCCAGGGGGTCCTGGGGGACACGCACCCCAGACCCTGTCCCCCCCCCCCCCGGGCGTGGAGGGGCCCCGGCAGCATCGCCCCCACCCGCGGGGAGGGGACCTGGGGACCTAGCCGCGCCCACCGCGGCCGCCTCTGCGGGGACGTGCGCGCTGCGGGGCGCGGGGTTTGGCTGGGATCCGCCCCGTTTCTCGGGGTGACGTGACCGCAGCGGAGACCCCGCGCGCCGGGCTGTGGTTCGGTGGGTCCGACCCGGCCGCCGCCGTGGCGAGGAGGGACCCACGGGGCGCAGGCTCGCGGCCCCGTGGGTGGCAGAGGGGGCCCTGCGCCAGGACGGCCGGAGGGGCGGCGCCCTTGGGGCGTGGGCTCCCCTTGGGCGCCCGCGCGGGTGGGTGAGCCCTGGGGCAGGGGGACGTGCAGTGGCCGCGCCCTCTGCGCGCGCGGGAATCCCAGGGGCGCGGGGTCCGGGGACACGGGACAGGGGGGTGTGGGGACGCGCAGCCAGGTCTCTCCACACACGGGCTGCGATGTGCACAGGCCGCGCTTTCTCCAGGGCGTTTTCTGTGCAGACTGTACATGAATGTGCACCTAAAAAACAGGGCCCTCTGTGCCCCGAAGAAACAGGTTAGATTTTAATTCCTTATCAGACCCGGGACTGATTCCATGACAGTGCATTTTTAGTTGTTGCCCTCGGAGCTGTTTCCCCCTGAAGCAGTGCGGTACAGGCACCGTTGAGTCTGTGTCTGTGATAGTTACGCCCCTAAGAATGAAGGTGAGATTATTGCTATTGACAATATAAGAGAAACCACATCCTGTGCAAAAAGAAATCATTTTTCTATCTGATTGGCTATGTACGTGTGCATGGGTACTTACAGGAGCGTGGAGGAGGTCAGTGAACCGATGTGGATTTAAATAGAATGCATGCACTCACACACACCCCCGAGACACCTCATTCTATATTTAGACGCTCCCATTGATCTCAGCAGCGGGCGGTGTGAAATCAGTTACTAGAAAATATTTGCAGGGAAGGTCACGTTGCCCGCTGAGTGGGTGCTATTTAAAGGCCCGCAGAAATAGAAGCGTCCAGCTGACCGGGTCCGCGTTCAGGCTGGATGGATGCGACCTTCCGGGGCCTCCCGGTCAGGGCCTGGCGCATCGATTAGCGTGGGATGTGGCGAGAGGTTGCCGGATCACTGGTCACGCTGGCCGCCCCGTTCATCCAGGCAGAGGCCCAGAGCAGCACGGACAACTCACCTTGCCTGCAAGTGATTTTGAGCAAATCAGAAGTGAAAGAAAGAAAAAAAAGGGATAAGAGTGAAGCGGTGAAATATTTAGGCCCCAGTCACTGTGTATTTTGAAGGGATCGCTGTTTCCCGGACGTGTTTCTCCGGTCCTTTATGCATAACCTTTTCAAGTCACTTCTGGATTGAATCAGAATTGAACTAAAATCAGAATTGGTTGTTTTCTTTTCTTGGTAAAAAATGGTCGAGAGAAAAAGTATAATAGAAAAAGCGCAGGTCCGGGGGAGGGAAAGATTTTAATTAGAGACATTGCAAGGATTTTTACAACAGAAACATTTATTGGTCATAATTTTAATGCTATGTGGAAATTTTTAAAATTTTTTTGTTAATCCTCACCCGAGGATATTTTTTCCATTAATTTTTAGACAGAGTGGAAGGTAAGGAGAGAGAGAGAGAGAGAGAGAGAGAGAGAGAGAGAGAGAGAGAGAGAGAGAGAAACATTGATGTGAGAGTCACATCGATTGGTTGCCCTCCACACGTGTCCTGATAGGACAGGGATCGAGCCTGCAACCGAGGATTGAACCCACGACCCTTCAGTCCGAGGGCCGACGCTCTATCCACTGAGCCAAACCACTAGGGCTATACATGGAAATTTGGGAATGAAAATATTAGAAAGGCTTTTGGTGACTATAAATGTAATTAGTTGGTAAGTTAGTATGTTTGACTGCTAATTTTCATGAAAAGACGCTGTGTGCAGAGCCATTTACTCGGCATAAAGTAATGAAGTGGGTAAAAATCCGACCCCTGAGCAGGGTAGGCATTTTTAATGATGACGAGTAGTAAAGTGTTTGCAGCTTGAATTGTAGGGTCCTTTCCACGTTGTTCTCCCCACAGCCTTTATTTCCCAGCTCTGTGTTTTGATTATTCCTCCGATAACGAGCCTGAAAAGGGTGCCTACGTTTGCACAGACCCGAGGCCACTGTGTGACTGAATCTATGGTTGCATCTGTTTGATGTGTTTCTGATCTATCGGAAACGTTGTAATTGCCTAATATATTATTAGAATACCGATCACAAACTCCACCTATGATTTCCACAGCTAGGTCTTTTGGACAAAGGTTTTTTTTGGTCAGCTTTTGGAAAACGCTGCTGATGCAGCTTCACATGCGCACACAGTCCAGGCCCGCACAGTGTGGCTGAAACCGAGGTTCCCGACTCTTTTTTAAGAAAAGGTATATTTCGCCCGAACCGGTGTGGCTCAGTGGATAGAGCATTGGCCTGCGGACTCAAGGGTCCCAGGTTCGATTCCGGTCAAGGGCATGTACCTTGGTTGCAGGCACATCGCCAGTGGGGTGTGTGCAGGAGGCAGCTGATCGATGTTTCTAACTCTCTATCCCTCTCCCTTCCTCTCTGTAAAAAATCAATAAAATATATTAAAAAAAAGAAAAAGAAAAGAAAAGGTATATTTCTTTGTTTTTTAAAAGAAGATGACGAAGGGCCAGAAGTTTTGCTGACATTTTTAAACATTTAAGTCAGACCAGTTCCCGAAGTAGAAAGGCAGATTTTCGGGATTTCGGCCTGTGCTTCTTCATTGTCTGACTTTGTGAAAGAAAATATTAAGAAATGGCAGTTCTGCCTGGCCGGCGTGGCTCAGTGGTCGAGTGCCAACCTGTGAACCAGGAGGTCACGGTTCGATTCCCGGTCAGGACACATGCCCAGGTGTGGGCTCGATCCCCAGTGTGGGGCGTGCAGGAGGCAGCTGATCCATGATTCTCTTTCATCATTGATGTTTCTCTCTCTCTCCCTTTCCCTCTTTGAAATAAAAAAAAGAAAAAAGAGAGGATCATTTACTCAGACAGTAAAGGGATGGGAGAAAAAGGCAATAAATGGATGTAACGGTGCATCCGCATAGTTGGTTTAGATTTTTTTAATTGATGTTTAATTTACAGACGGTAAAATTCACTGACACAGTGTGACGAGTCCTGTGCTTCTGCCACCACAGTCTGGGCACTGAGCAGTCCCTCTCCAAACACCCCCTTCACCCATCCCTCCCTCCCCAGACACCCCCCTTCACCCATCCCTCCCTCCCCAGACACCCCCCTTCACCCATCCCCCCCTCCCCAGACACCCCCCTTCACCCATCCCTCCCTCCCCAGACACCCCCCTTCGCCCCATCCCTCCCTCCCCAGACACCCCCCTTCACCCATCCCTCCCTCCCCAGACACCCCCCTTCGCCCCATCCCTCCCTCCCCCAGACACCCCCTTCACCCCCTCCCTCCCTCCCCAAACACCCAGGGCTAATGCATTGGAGGGAATCATTGATGGGCTGCCTCCTGCAACCTGGGCATGTGCCCTGACCGGGAATCGAACCCGGGACCCTTCAGCTCGCAGGCCGATGCTCTGTCCACGGAGCCACACCCGCCGGGGCCGGAATACAACCCTTGGAAGTGGACTCTTTTCACTCAGCGGAATGCCGTCAGCGTCCTTCTAGCTCCCACGTGCAGGGTGTCGTCCCTCCTGCGTGAGCCCTGTGGTCACGGGGCGACAGACCCCTGCTTAGCGGGTCAGACCAGGGCCGTCTGGGCGAGCCCAGGCTGGGGCCACGTGACCGCAGCTGCTGCTGAGCACCTGCTGCAGGTCCTGGGGTGACGTGGGCTCTCATTCCTCTGGGGAGTGTCCCTGGGGTCAGGGTGCCGGGCACAGGTGAGTGTGCGAGATGCTCACCGTCCCGCCGGAGCCTGAGCGTCCCGCCACGGCCTCCCTGCTCTTGCTGGTGTGGTGGTTGCTATGGTTTCCGTGCTCACAGGTGTGCAGAGGTCTCTCCCTGGGTTTTCAATTTGTTTTTCTCGCATAAACAGTGTCGGCAAACACGTTTCGTGGGCTGATGTGCCACCCTTACGTGTTCCTTGTTCACGTGTCCCAATATTTTGTCCATCTTTTATTTATTTATTTAAAAAAATGTGTTTTTGTTGATGTCAGAGAGGAAGGGAGAGGGAGATAGAAACACCCATGATGAGAGAGACTCACGGATCGGCTGCCTCCTGCGCGCCCCACGCTGGGGACGGAGCCCGCAGCCTGGGCGCGTGCCCTGACCTCCGGGAACTGAACCTTGTCCTCCTGGTTCCTAGGTCCACGCTCAGCCCCTGGGCCCCGCCGGCCGGGCTGTTTGGCCGCCTTTTAAGTCGGGTTGCTGTGCTCTGCTGTTGAGCTCAGAGGGTTGTGTGTGCAGTCCGGATGCAGCTCTTCGTTGGGTGTGTGATTGGAAAATACGTTCTCGGTCCATGTCTTGTTCCGTCTCCTTACAGAGTCCGGCTGGGATCCCTCCGACCCAGCCCAGTTGCCGGTTTGGCTTCTGTTCCAGGTCGTGCCTTTATCATCTTCACGACCGTTTCCCGGAGCCTGAAGCCACTGCTTCCCGTGTTTTCCTTTAGACGTTTTATCGTTTTGGCATTTTACGTTCCCGTCACCCTTTCTGAGCTGGTGTTTGTGGCGTAGACGCCGTGGTTGGAAGTCACGGTGCTTGGCCTGTTAACCTGCGTGTGGCTCTCCATTCAGAACCCAGTGGGGAAGATCAATGGGGAAGATCAATGGGGAAGATCAATGGGGAAGATCAATGGACATGTTGGCACGCGCTCACTCCTGGGCTCTGTCCTCTGGGATGAGGGACTTGGGGTTTTTCAGGTTTTAGGAGAGTCTGTGTGTCATGTAGGTGTCAAGGCAGCTTTCATGATAGTAACATGCCCTTGGCTTTGCCTGAAAAATATTTACCGGATTCCCAGTCTAAACACCATGCAAGGCGGAGGCGCGGCCTCCAGTCCAGGGTCGGAGCCGTTTGTGAAAGTGGGATGTGTCCCAGGAAACCAAGAAGACACGTGGAGAGAGACAGGATCCTGCCCCACGCACCCCTGCCCCACGCGCCCCTGCCCCATGGCGCCCCTACCCCATGGCTCCCCTGCCCCACCCGCCCCTGCCCCACCCGCCCCTGCCCCATGGCTCCCCTGCCCCACCCACCCCTGCCCCACGCACACCTGCCCCACGGTGCCCCTGCCCCACGCACACCTGCCCCACGGTGCCCCTGCCCCACTCGCCCCTGCCCCACGAGCCCCTGCCCCACGGCGCTGGTGCCACGGCTTTCAACACAGTTTCTCGCCGGCTGCGCTAGGCCTGGGCATGAGGTGGGAGCAAACGGGGCCTCAGCTCCTTCCCTCGGCTCCGGAGGACGGGCAGGGCCTGTTCCATCACTTTGTCCCACGGGGGGTGTGTGGGGGGGGGAGGGAGAAGGGGTTTGCAGTTTGTAGCCCGGAGGGAGCAATGACCTGTGCCCGGGGCACCTGCGGCCTGGCTTTCAGCGACTGCGTACCTGGCTGTGTGGCAAGGACGTGCCAGACAGTCCCAGGGGCTGTAATGACACCAATCACCCCAGACAGCAGCTCCACCGAGGGGCATGTGCTTTGCTCGTGAATGTAAGTGCGTCGGTGAGGACTGGGGGTCAGCAAGGGACCGGCTGGAGGTGACACAGGCAGGAGGTGATCTGGGCTGGAGGTGACACAGGCAGGAGGTGACCGGGGCTGGAGGTGATCTGGGCTGGAGGTGACACAGGCAGGAGGTGACCGGGGCTGGAGGTGATCTGGGCTGGAGGTGACACAGGCAGGAGGTGACCGGGGCTGGAGGTGACCGGGGCTGGAGGTGACACAGGCAGGAGGTGATCTGGGCTGGAGGTGACACAGGCAGGAGGTGACCGGGGCTGGAGGTGATCTGGGCTGGAGGTGACACAGGCAGGAGGTGACCGGGGCTGGAGGTGACCGGGGCTGGAGGTGACCGGGGCTGGAGGTGATCTGGGCTGGAGGTGACACAGGCAGGAGGTGACCGGGGCTGGAGGTGATCTGGGCTGGAGGTGACACAGGCAGGAGGTGACCGGGGCTGGAGGTGACCGGGGCTGGAGGTGATCTGGGCTGGAGGTGATCTGGGCTGGAGGTGACACAGGCAGGAGGTGACACAGGCAGGAGGTGATCTGGGCTGGAGGTGACACAGGCAGGAGGTGATCTGGGCAGGAGGTGACCGGGGCTGGAGGTGACCGGGGCTGGAGGTGATCTGGGCAGGAGGTGATCTGGGCTGGAGGTCATCTGGGCTGGAGGTCATCTGGGCTGGAGGTGACACAGGCAGGAGGTGACACAGGCAGGAGGTGATCTGGGCTGGAGGTGACACAGGCAGGAGGTGACCTGGGCTGGAGGTGATCTGGGCTGGAGGTGACACAGGCAGGAGGTGACCTGGGCAGGAGGTGATCTGGGCTGGAGGTGATCTGGGCTGGAGGTGACACAGGCAGGAGGTGACCTGGGCAGGAGGTGATCTGGGCTGGAGGTGATCTGGGCTGGAGGTGACACAGGCAGGAGGTGATCTGGGCTGGAGGTGACACAGGCAGGAGGTGATCTGGGCTGGAGGTGACACAGGCAGGAGGTGACCTGGGCAGGAGGTGATCTGGGCTGGAGGTGACACAGGCAAGAGGTGACCTGGGCAGGAGGTGATCTGGGCTGGAGGTGATCTGGGCAGGAGGTGACACAGGCAGGAGGTGATCTGGGCAGGAGGTGACACAGGCAGGAGGTGACCTGGGCTGGGGGTGATCTGGGCAGGAGGTGACACAGGCAGGAGGTGATCTGGGCTGGAGGTGACACAGGCAGGAGGTGACCTGGGCAGGAGGTGATCTGGGCTGGAGGTGATCTGGGCTGGAGGTGACACAGGCAGGAGGTGACCTGGGCAGGAGGTGATCTGGGCAGGAGGTGATCTGGGCTGGAGGTGATCTGGGCAGGAGGTGACACAGGCAGGAGGTGATCTGGGCTGGAGGTGACACAGGCAGGAAGTGACCTGGGCAGGAGGTGACCTGGGCAGGAGGTGACCTGGGCAGGAGGTGATCTGGGCTGGAGGTGACACAGGCAGGAGGTGATCTGGGCTGGGGGTAACCTGGGCTTGGGGTGATCTGGGCTGGAGGTGACCTGGGCTGGAGGTGACCTGGGCTTGGGGTGATCTGGGCTGGAGGTGATCTGGGCTGGAGGTGACCTGGGCTGGGGGTGATCTGGGCAGGAGGTGATCTGGGCTGGAGGTGATCTGGGCTGGGGGTGATCTGGGCAGGAGGTGACATAGGCAAGAGGTGGTCTGGGCTGGAGGTGATCTGGGCTGGAGGTGACATAGGCAGGAGGTGATCTGGGCAGGAGGTGACCTGGGCAGGAGGTGACCTGGGCAAGAGGTGATCTGGGCTGGAGGTGATCTGGGCTGGAGGTGACACAGGCAGGAGGTGACCTGGGCAGGAGGTGATCTGGGCAGGAGGTGATCTGGGCTGGAGGTGATCTGGGCAGGAGGTGACACAGGCAGGAGGTGATCTGGGCTGGAGGTGACACAGGCAGGAAGTGACCTGGGCAGGAGGTGACCTGGGCAGGAGGTGACCTGGGCAGGAGGTGATCTGGGCTGGAGGTGACACAGGCAGGAGGTGATCTGGGCTGGGGGTAACCTGGGCTTGGGGTGATCTGGGCTGGAGGTGACCTGGGCTGGAGGTGACCTGGGCTTGGGGTGATCTGGGCTGGAGGTGATCTGGGCTGGAGGTGACCTGGGCTGGGGGTGATCTGGGCAGGAGGTGATCTGGGCTGGAGGTGATCTGGGCTGGGGGTGATCTGGGCAGGAGGTGACATAGGCAAGAGGTGGTCTGGGCTGGAGGTGATCTGGGCTGGAGGTGACATAGGCAGGAGGTGATCTGGGCAGGAGGTGACCTGGGCAGGAGGTGACCTGGGCAGGAGGTGATCTGGGCTGGAGGTGACACAGGCAGGAGGTGACACAGGCTGGAGGTGATCTGGGCTGGAGGTGATCTGGGCTGGAGGTGACACAGGCAGGAGGTGACACAGGCTGGAGGTGATCTGGGCTGGAGGTGATCTGGGCTGGGGGTGACCTGGGCAGGAGGTGATCTGGGCAGGAGGTGACCTGGGCAGGAGGTGACCTGGGCAGGAGGTGATCTGGGCTGGAGGTGACACAGGCAGGAGGTGACACAGGCTGGAGGTGATCTGGGCTGGAGGTGATCTGGGCTGGGGGTGACCTGGGCAGGAGGTGATCTGGGCTGGAGGTGACACAGGCAGGAGGTGACCGGGGCTGGAGGTGATCTGGGCTGGAGGTGACACAGGCAGGAGGTGACCGGGGCTGGAGGTGACCGGGGCTGGAGGTGACCGGGGCTGGAGGTGATCTGGGCTGGAGGTGACACAGGCAGGAGGTGACCGGGGCTGGAGGTGACCGGGGCTGGAGGTGACCGGGGCTGGAGGTGATCTGGGCTGGAGGTGATCTGGGCTGGAGGTGACACAGGCAGGAGGTGACACAGGCAGGAGGTGATCTGGGCTGGAGGTGACACAGGCAGGAGGTGATCTGGGCAGGAGGTGACCGGGGCTGGAGGTGACCGGGGCTGGAGGTGATCTGGGCAGGAGGTGATCTGGGCTGGAGGTCATCTGGGCTGGAGGTCATCTGGGCTGGAGGTGACACAGGCAGGAGGTGACACAGGCAGGAGGTGATCTGGGCTGGAGGTGACACAGGCAGGAGGTGACCTGGGCTGGAGGTGATCTGGGCTGGAGGTGACACAGGCAGGAGGTGACCGGGGCTGGAGGTGATCTGGGCTGGAGGTGATCTGGGCTGGAGGTGACACAGGCAGGAGGTGATACAGGCTGGAGGTGATCTGGGCTGGAGGTGATCTGGGCTGGAGGTGACACAGGCAGGAGGTGATACAGGCTGGAGGTGATCTGGGCTGGAGGTGATCTGGGCTGGAGGTGACACAGGCAGGAGGTGACACAGGCTGGAGGTGATCTGGGCTGGAGGTGATCTGGGCTGGGGGTGACCTGGGCAGGAGGTGATCTGGGCTGGAGGTGACCTGGGCTTGGGGTGATCTGGGCTGGAGGTGATCTGGGCTGGAGGTGACCTGGGCTGGAGGTGACCTGGGCTTGGGGTGATCTGGACTGGAGGTGATCTGGGCTGGAGGTGACCTGGGCTGGAGGTGACATAGGCAAGAGGTGGTCTGGGCTGGAGGTGATCTGGGCTGGAGGTGACCTGGGCTCGAGGTGATCTGGGCTGGAGGTGACTCTGGGGCTTGAGGTGACCAGGGCAGGCAGTGACCCCTCGGCTGACTGGAGCAGCTGAGGTTTGCTGGGCTCCAGGGCGGGGCCCAGTGCTGGCCGGGACGCTGCATGGGGACACTGGTCCTCACAGCACGGGGACTGGCTTCTAAGACTCACGCAGGAACAAGGGCACTTCTGCGACCTCGCCCTGGAAGTCACACGGGGTCACTTCTGCCAGGGTCATGGGGGTCACGGAGGTTCACCCAGATTCGGGCGGGGCAGGCGGGGCCCTGGCCCCAGGCGTCTGTGGAGCGATGTCAGCTTCACGGTGTCAGAATAGCACCGGGCCGGCAGTGTGGCCAGGGGTTGAGCGTCGACCTATGAACCAGGAGGTCAGGGTTCGATTCCTGGTCAGGGCACGTGACGGTTCGATTCCCGGGCAGGGCACGTGACGGTTCGATTCCCGGGCAGGGCACGTGATGGTTCGATTCCCGGGCAGGGCACGTGCCCGGGGTGCAGGCTGGATCCCCGGCCGGGGTGTGCAGGAGGCAGCGGATCCATGATTCTCTCAATTGTCATTGATGTTTCTATCTCTTCCTCCCTTTCCTTTCCTCTCTGAAATAAAAAAAAATAATAATTTTTTTAATATATATTTTATTGATTTCTTACAGAGAGGAAGGGAGAGAGATAGAGAGTCAGAAACATTGATGAGAGAGAAACATCGATCAGCTGCCTCCTGCACATCTCCTACTGGGGATGTGCCCGCAACCCAGGTACATGCCCTTGACTGGAATCGAACCTGGGACCTCTCAGTCCGCAGGCCGACGCTCCATCCACTGAGCCAAACCGGTTCCGGCCATAATAATTTTTTTTTAAAGTAACTTTAGGCAACACTGCTATTTCCATCAACTTTGTAAAATCTAAGGAACCCGGCGTGTTTGCTCTGCACACACCTTTCCGTGCCTGTGGGTGCCCCTGCCTTCCCGTCAGATGCCGCCCTGGGGCCTCCACGTAGAAAAATTCCGGGCTGGGCTGCCTGGAGGGAGTTCAGCTGAGGAATAATTTATCGCTGAGGCTGAGCAGGAAACGGCCTGACAGCTCACTGAGAGCCTCTGAGCATATCCCCCCCCCCCTCCCCCCGAGCAAAGGGAGGCTGGGACGGAGACGGAGATGGCCGGCCTGGCTCCTTCGGCACCTGAGTCGGGACCAATATCTGGGGTCAGACCAGGTCTCTTCTTGCGACAACGCGTGGGAGCAGCTCTCGTTCAGGACGTTGTGAAGGTCACACAGGACAGCGCCCTGGCTTCCTCCCGGGGGTGACCGGGGCTAGTGGGGCTAGTGATTGAGCATCGACCTATGAACCAGGAGCTCACGGTTCGATTCCCGGTCAGGGCACAGGCCCGGGGTGCAGGCTCCCACCCAGCAGGGCACCCCCAGCCTCACGCCCGGCACCGTGAAGCAGGAAGGACGGGCGATCCGTCTTCTGCCCAGAGTGGGGTTCTCGGCCTGAATCTAATCAGGAAGGACCCGTGCGCTGACCTTGAAACGCCCCCCCCCCCCCCACGAGGGAATAATGGGAGGCAACATAGGGTGACGATTGCAGGCATTTCAAGGTTCAGTAACTCCAGCCCGGCCGGCCGGCGTGGCTCCGTTGGGTGCTGAGTGTTGAGCTATGAACCAGGAGGTCAGGGTTCGAGTCCCAGTCAGGGCACAGGCCCGGGTTTCGGGCTTCATCCCCAGTGTGGGCGGGAAGGAGGCCGCCGATCCATGATTCTCTCTCATCACTGATGTTTCTATCTCTCTCTCCCTCACCCTCTCCCTCACCCTCTCCCTCTCTGAAATCAATTTAAAAAATTTAAAAAAATTAAAGATACAATAACTCCAGCATAGCCTTGCCCTGGGGTTTGGGGGTGAATCCTGTGTCTTCCCTTTCTCCCCGATGCAGCCGGTCACTCTGATCCCCGTCTTCCCGGACGGCTGTGCCAGGTGGACGGCTTCCCGTTCCGGGACATCGCTTATTGGCGTGTGGATCTCAGGTCGTGCCCACGTGATTTCATTGGGAAATCACTGGCTTAAATGCACTGAAGTGTAACGTTAAGGAAGTGCTATGGACTGTAGGGAGTCTTGCCGTCTGACTGGCGGGGTTTCCATCATTTCCGAGCCTCCACCTCCGTGACCTGACCACGCCTGACCCAAGTGTGTGTCCAGCCACGGGCACCTGGGCGAGCTCTGGGCTGTGGGTGAGGGGGGCATTTCACAGGTCAATGCACTGGTCCTTCTTGATTAGATTCAAGCTGAGATAGATCACCGTCCTTCCTGCGTCAGGGTGACGGGCGTGAGCTCTGGGGGTGCCCCGCTGGGGTGGGAGCGGGGAGGAAGCCAGGGCGCAGTCCTGTGGCCGAGGCTGGGCTCCCCCCAGCGAGGTCAGCGGGGCAGGGGCCCCGAGGGAACGCACGAGGCCCAGGTGGTGAGGGATGAGGAATGTGCTAGGTCATCAGGAGCCAGACGGGCTGAGCCCCAAATGGCACCAGCACCCAGGGACGGGAGGCAGAGATTTTATTTTTTTAAATTAATTAATTAGTTTTAATATATATATTTTTAAATTGATTTCAGAGAGGAAGGGAGAGGAAGAGAGAAACATCAGTGATGAGAGAATCGTTGCTTGGCTGCCTCCTGCACGCCCCTCTTGGGGGTCAAGCCCGCAACCCCGGCTTGTGTCCTGACCGGGAATCGAACCCTGGACCCTCGCCCTAGCCGGTTTGGCTCAGTGGCTAGAGCGTCAGCCTGTGGACTGAAGGGTCCCAGGTTCGACTGGTGTGCAGGAGGCAGCCAATCAATGATCCTCTCTCATCATTGATGTTTCTATCTCTCTCTCCCCCTCTCCTTTTCTCTCTGAAATCAATAAAAATATATTTTTAAAAAACCACAAAAACAAACCCAGGACCCTTCAGTCTGCAGATTGAGGCTCTATCCACGGAGCCACACCGGCTTGGGCAGGAGGCGGATATTTTAAAGGACTCAGGGCGGCTTTTTCTGGGCAAAGCGTTCTCTGGGCGGGTCCCATCCTGGGATGTGGGGGGTGAGGCGGGGGTGGATTAAAGGTCTTAGCAAGTGGGATGTGGTCCAGCGAAAGGGAATGTCCGTTGTGAAGTGGCCTGGAGGTCAGCCCCAGGGGAGGGATCTGTCGACTCAGGGACTCGATCAGACCCACCAGCGAGTGCTG
This sequence comes from Myotis daubentonii, assembly GCF_963259705.1. Taxonomy (NCBI): domain Eukaryota; kingdom Metazoa; phylum Chordata; class Mammalia; order Chiroptera; family Vespertilionidae; genus Myotis; species Myotis daubentonii. The sequence goes on from NC_081844.1 coordinate 797,343, forward strand.
CGCGGGGCTGTCTCCCCTTTTCGTGGAATTAAAGTCTTTGTTCCCCACGCGGCTCTGGCCACAGCTGTGTTCCCGAGCCCTCGCTCACGGCCCTGAAGTGGCCACAGCTCTCAGACGCCCCTCCCGTCTGCGCCGCTGTTAGTCTCAGTGCATCAGGCCTAATGGACGAGCTGCCGGCCTGGCCTCTGCGCTAAAAGCCGGGCCCTGGAAATGCCGTCTTCTTCAAACCCATTAGCGGCTCCGCTCCGTGGTGGTGAGTGTGGGAGGGCCAGCCTTCCGCCCCGGGAGCCGGGAGGCGCTGGGCTGGGCCGGCCCGTGTCTGCCTGGGCTCGGGCCGGGCCGGCCCGTGTCTGCCTGGGCTCGGGCCGGGCCGGCCCGTGTCTGCCTGGGCTCGGGCTGGGCTTGGAGAACAGACAGACCCCCACAGCTCCGCGGGCTCTGCCTTCCCCTCCCCAGGTCGGCCTTCGCTTTAATGTCCGAGGTCACTTTACTCCGCGGTCAGGCACGTTCCGCCGGCTTCCTGCCCACTTACCGGTCACAGCTCTCGCCCGCTCTCATCTCTGCAGGGAAGGGGGTCCCACTGTCAGACCCGCTGCAGGGAAGGGGGTCCCACTGCAGGGATTGGGGTCCCGCTCTCAGTCCCGCTGCAGGGAAGGGGGTCCCACTGTCGGACCCGCTGCAGGGTTTGGGGTCCCACTGTCGGACCCGCTGCAGGGATTGGGGTCCCACTGTCGGACCCGCTGCAGGGAAGGGGGTCCCACTGTCAGACCCGCTGCAGGGATTGGGGTCCCACTGTCAGACCCGCTGCAGGGATTGGGGTCCCACTGCCATACCCGCTGCAGGGAAGGGGGTCCCACTGTCATACCCGCTGCAGGGAAGGGGGTCCCACTGTCATACCCGCTGCAGGGAAGGGGGTCCCACTGTCAGACCCGCTGCAGGGATTGGGGTCCCACTGTCAGACCCGCTGCAGGGATTGGGGTCCCACTGTCAGACCCGCTGCAGGGATTGGGGTCCCACTGCCATACCCGCTGAAGGGAAGGGGGTCCCACTGTCATACCCGCTGCAGGGAAGGGGGTCCCACTGTCATACCCGCTGCAGGGAAGGGGGTCCCACTGTCAGACCCGCTGCAGGGATTGGGGTCCCACTGTCAGACCCGCTGCAGGGAAGGGGGTCCCACTGTCATACCCGCTGCAGGGAAGGGGGTCCCACTGTCAGACCCGCTGCAGGGAAGGGGGTCCCACTGTCAGACCCGCTGCAGGGATTGGGGTCCCACTGTCAGACCCGCTGCAGGGAAGGGGGTCCCACTGTCATACCCGCTGCAGGGAAGGGGGTCCCACTGTCAGACCCGCTGCAGGGAAGGGGGTCCCACTGTCAGACCCGCTGCAGGGAATGGGGTCCCACTGTCAGACCCGCTGCAGGGAAGGGGGTCCCACTGTCAGACCCGCTGCAGGGAAGGGGGTCCCACTGTCGGACCCGCTGCAGGGAATGGGGTCCCACTGTCATACCCGCTGCAGGGAATGGGGGTCACACTGTCGGACCCGCTGCAGGGAATGGGGTCCCACTGTCAGACCCGCTGCAGGGAATGGGGTCCCACTGTCAGACCCGCTGCAGGGAAGGGGGTCCCACTGTCAGACCCGCTGCAGGGAAGGGGGTCCCACTGTCGGACCCGCTGCAGGGAATGGGGTCCCACTGTCAGACCCGCTGCAGGGATTGGGGTCCCACTGTCAGACCCGCTGCAGGGAAGGGGGTCCCACTGTCATACCCGCTGCAGGGAAGGGGGTCCCACTGTCAGACCCGCTGCAGGGAAGGGGGTCCCACTGTCGGACCCGCTGCAGGGAATGGGGTCCCACTGTCAGACCCGCTGCAGGGAATGGGGTCCCACTGTCAGACCCGCTGCAGGGATTGGGGTCCCACTGTCAGACCCGCTGCAGGGAAGGGGGTCCCACTGTCAGACCCGCTGCAGGGAATGGGGTCCCACTGTTGGACCCGCTGCAGGGAATGGGGTCCCACTGTCGGACCCGCTGCTGAAAAGGGGGTCCCACTGCAGGGAATGGGGTCCCACTGTCATACCCGCTGCAGGGAAGGGGGTCCCACTGTCATACCCGCTGCAGGGAAGGGGGTCCCACTGTCAGACCCGCTGCAGGGAATGGGGTCCCACTGTCGGACCCGCTGCTGAAAAGGGGGTCCCACTGCAGGGAATGGGGTCCCACTGTCAGACCCGCTGCAGGGAATGGGGTCCCGCTGCAGGGATTGGGGGTCCCACTGTCGGACCCGCTGCAGGGAATGGGGGTCCCACTGTCATACCCGCTGCAGGGAAGGGGGTTCCACTGCAGGGAATGGGGTCCCACTGCAGGGAATGGGGTCCCACTGTCAGACCCGCTGCAGGGAATGGGGTCCCACTGTCGGACCCGCTGCAGGGAATGGGGGTCCCACTGTCAGACCCGCTGCAGGGAAGGGGGTCCCACTGCAGGGATTGGGGGTCCCACTGTTGGACCCGCTGCAGGGAATGGGGTCCCACTGTCAGACCCGCTGCAGGGAATGGGGTCCCACTGTCAGACCCGCTGCAGGGAATGGGGGTCCCACTGTCATACCCGCTGCAGGGAAAGGGGTCCCACTGTCAGACCCGCTGCAGGGAAGGGGGTCCCACTGTCGGACCCGCTGCAGGGAATGGGGGTCACACTGTCATACCCGCTGCAGGGAATGGGGTCCCACTGCAGGGATTGGGGGTCCCACTGTCGGATCCGCTGCAGGGAATGGGGGTCCCACTGTCATACCCGCTGCAGGGAAGGGGGTTCCACTGCAGGGAATGGGGTCCCACTGCAGGGAATGGGGTCCCACTGTCAGACCCGCTGCAGGGAAGGGGGTCCCACTGTCGGACCCGCTGCAGGGAATGGGGGTCCCACTGTCATACCCGCTGCAGGGAATGGGGTCCCACTGTCAGACCCGCTGCAGGGAATAGGGTCCCACTGCAGGGAATGGGGTCCCACTGTCGGACCCGCTGCAGGGAATGGGGTCCCACTGTCAGACCCGCTGCAGGGAATGGGGTCCCACTGTCAGACCCGCTGCAGGGAATGGGGTCCCACTGTCGGACCCGCTGCAGGGAATGGGGTCCCACTGTCAGACCCGCTGCAGGGAATGGGGTCCCACTGTCAGACCTGCTGCAGGGAATGGGGTCCCACTGTCAGACCTGCTGCAGGGAATGGGGTCCCACTGCAGGGATTGGGGGTTCCACTGCAGGGAATGCGGGTCCCACTCTCGGACCTGCTGCAGGGAATGGGGGTCCCGCTCTCGGACCCGCTGCAGGTAACGGGGTGCCGGCAGCCCCTGCGCTGGACTCAGCACGGCCCCCCACTTCCCTCTGTCTCGCCTTCTCCTAAGGAACATTTCCCCCCAAATTCCAAGTCCCACAGTGAACGGTGTGTCCGTCTCCTCAGAGTAGACAGGAGGCTGACGCTGATGGAGGGGCTGGGAAATCATGGGCGGCTCCTGGCTTCAGAGTCTGTGCTTTGCTGGGGCCGCTCGCCGAGAGCGCTTCTCCCAGAGTCTGTGCGGACCCAGCTGCAGCTCACGACGGGCTGGAGTGTCACATGGGGTGACACGCGTGTGGCCAGCGTGCGGTAGCTGTGTGCGCGGTCGATGCTCACTGTGAGGATGCTGTCCCAGGCTGTCACACCCACACGTGTTCGTGGATCCAAAGACCCCTCCCCCCCCAGCCAGGCATCTGCGTGACGGGAGAGAGCAGGGTCCCGTCCACGTGACCTCGGTCCCTGGAGGGAGACCCTCTGGGAGGGGACGAATCCCCCCCGAGCCCGTGTCTCCCCTGGAAATCACCTCCCCATCGGCGGCCGGGACCGAGACGCTCAGGGAAGCAGGTGGGGACCCAGCCGGCGGCTGTGACATCGAACATGAATGACCCCGCTCCCCTCGGAGGCCTCCGCAGCCACAGCGGCCGCTCTCCCCGGGAGAATCGGAGGTGAAGCCGCGTTGCGGGCAGACGATGGGCTGTATGTTCACGGGGGCGGGGGCGGGGGGAGGACTTGGGGGGAGGGCACGCGCCCCCCCCCCCATGGAGGTAGTTATTCTGAAAATGCGAGCGTTCCAGAACCAGAGGCCACCTGCCTGGTGATGGCAGCGTGCACAGTGCGGGGCGAGGGGGTACTGACCCCCTCCTCCCACCTCCTCGGTCAGCCCTTCACAGGCGGCCGCACCGGAGGGAACCTCAAAGCTGAGGACATGCGCTTGGGGCGTCCCCACAGACAGGATAAACCCAAGAAAACTCCCAAGACAGGAGGCCACACGGCTGGCGATGTGAGACATTTGGGACAAAAGGAAGAGAGGAAGGGGGTGGGGATCTCAGAGGTGAGAACGGGCGATTCACAGGCGGTTGAGGAAGAGCGGAGGGGGTGGCAGGAACCCCCCTCTGGGACCCAGGGGGCACCCAGCCCCAGGCCCCAGCCCCCAGGCTCCAGCCCCCCAGGCCCCCTCCCCCGCCCCAGCCCTCTGGTGGCCACACTGCGTCCTAATGAGGCCGAGCCCAGGCTGCCCCCTCCGGCTCCTTTCTGCCCGGTTCCCCTGAGTCTGGGCCGGGAAGGGGGAGGGTCCGAGGTTCTTTCTGAGTCTGTTGCTTCTTAGGAACCAGCTTGCATGTACACCCCAAAGGCCAGCTCCAGCCTTGAGCTCACCCCGCAGTCCCCACCCCCAGCAGACGGGGGGCCGCGGTGTGGACCCCGAGAACCGGCCCCTCCGCGTCTGAGCGGCACCCGCGGCTCCCGCCTCACCGGGGAGGGAGGAAGGGGGTGGGTTTGCTGGGGCCCAACACCCCGTCCGGGCGTGGGAGCCTCCTGTAGGCTGGCGCCCTGGGGCCCAGCACCCCGTCCCCAGCGCACCCCGGACGGAGCCCCGGGTCCCGTTCTCTCCAGGACCCGGCGAGCCGTGAGACCAGCCGCTCACGGGCCTGTGCGAGCCACTTTGCCAGCGCCGGCGCCTGCTCCGTCTGCTCACCGGTGCACCCGGCTTGCAGCTCGGAGCAGGCTCCTGTGGGATGAACCCATGACACTTTCTTCGAAGCTGTTCAACCATCCAGGTCACTCAGCAAGGTTCACACGATGGGCACAGGTCACATATGTTCGGGCCCGGGGGGGGGGGGGGGGAAGAAATCAGGGCCCTAGCCGATGTGGCTCAGTGGATAGGGCGTCGGCCTGCGGACGGAAGGGTCCCAGGTTCGATTCCCCGTCGGGGCACAGGCACGGGTTGCGGGCTCGATCCCCAGTGTGGGGCGCGCAGGAGGCGGCCGATCCACGATTCTCTCTCTTCATTGACGTTTCTCCCTCCCTCTCCCTCCCCCTCTCCCTTCCTCTCTGACATCAATAAAATATATTTGAAAAGAAATAGTCGCTGGAGTTCTCGGCCATTTAAGGGGAAAGGCAGGCCCAGGGCACAGCCACCTGAGCCCCGAGCGCTCGTCCAGCTTCGCCGACGGAGGGACGGGGCATCAGGGACCTGCGTCAGGTGCCCCGTCTTCATCCGGAAACGGGGGGCCCACAGCTTCCTGTGGCCCAACCCCAGGCCTCAGCCCCCACTGCCAACACCCCGGGCCCCGCACTGGAGCGACATGGATCCTGGTGACCAGACACACGAGTATCTGTGTGCACGCGTGTGACCTGACCCCTAACATGTTGTCCACGGTGAAGGATGGTGCGGACGTGCGGGGCGAGGTGCGTCAGGAGGACAGCCTCCCCCCCCCCCCGCACCCCCCCTCCATTCTGTGTGCTCGTGTGCGGTCGTGTTTTCTGCGGATGGACAGATGGACGGACGGACGGACGGACGGGCGGGCGGGCGGGCGGGCACTTTGACCTCCCCTGACGGTCGCCGCACAGCGTGGGGGGTTCTCTCGGACCCGGAAGCCCAGGTGCGCCTCCGGCCGCGTCTTGTCCTCAGTGGTTTCTGTGTTTCCTTCCTCCCGGTTCGCCCTGAATTAGAACCCAGTGCCCAGGGAGCGTGGCGACGCCGGCGGGACGGGGAATGCCGGGGACACGGGGTCTGTCGGGAAAGCGGTCAGACCTGGGCTGGGGAGGGGGTGCGGGGGGCACCCCGAGACCCAGGGGGATGTGCCCTTGTTTTGTCTACTGCCTTGTTATCTCTTGTAGGTCCTCGTAGCGCGTCCCCTCCCCGGACGCACGGGAGGGAAAGGCAGGGCCCTCTGCTCTGTTTGTGGGACAACGACCTCCCGTCCGGGCGCTGGGCACTCGGCCACTTTGCCGAGCAGGTTGCTGCTTAGAGCGGAGAGTGAGCCTTTCCACAGGACGTTCCTGCAGGAAAGGAGGCCTCGGGGTCCAGTCCCCCTCAGGGCCTCCTCCCGTGTGTGTGTGTGGGGGGGGCGGGAGGGGGGTCAGGGCACCGCTCAGCTCACCCGTCCCCTCTGCCTCCCTGGGCCTCCTGGGAGTGGCCCTCGCTCAGCGGCCAGGTCTCTGTGCGTCTCAGCTTTGATCCTGTTGTCTCCTCTGTTATCTCCCGTCTGAAAGGCTCCTGCCTTGGGGGTAAAGTCCGCATTCCTCACCAGGCTCCGGCCCCTGGCCCCTGTGGCCACCCCGCAGGCCTGGCTTCTCTTCCAAGTCCCTTTGTTTGGATCTGAGCCTCCCCCGTCCTGGCCAAAGGGGACGGGGGCTGCCTCTGCCCCTCCCCAGGCACCCGCTGAGCCTCGCCCAGGGCCCCAGGCCAGGATCAGGCCTTTGTCTCATCCCCAACTTAAGGCCCACTGTCCCCCCAACCCCCCCTCTCTCTGGCATCCCTGCCCCCCACTGGCATCCTTGCGCTTCCCTCTTCCTCTGTGACACTGAGGGTGGGCGCCCAGCCCGGGGCTCAGAGAAGCCAGGGCGCTGGTCTCCGGGAAAACCTCCTTAAATAAAACCCCGGGCTGCAGGCTGCGTTTTCCAGCGACTCTTCCAAACGTTCACCCCAGCCCGCTCCTTTTGTTTTTATTTATTTATTTTAAACGGGGTTCGTGGTCCAGGTTCAGAGGAGGGAGGATAACGCAGGGAAAGCTCCAACAAACGGGCATCGGCGCCTGGCCGGTCAGCAGCCTGACCCTCCGCTCCCTCCTGCCTGTCCCCGGCCGGTCAGCAGCCCGACCTCCGCTCCCCGCTCCCTCCTGCCCTGTCCCCGGCGGCCGTGCTGCCTCCCCCAGGGCGAGCTCGGGCCTGTCTGTGGTCAGCTCCCCTCTGACCAGGAGCCCCCTCTTCCCAGAAGCGCCGTGTCCCCGCGCCTGGCCGCCCTCCCTTGCCCCACGCGGGCACACGGGCAGCTGCCCGCCCTCCCTAGCCCCACGCGGGCACACGGACAGCTGCCCGCCCTCCCTAGCCCCACACGGGCACATGGACAGCTGCCCGCCCTCCCTAGCCCCACGCGGGCACACGGGCAGCTGCCCGCCCTCCCTTGCCCCACGCGGGCACACGGACAGCTGCCCGCCTTCCCCGGGGACCGGCCCCCTCGCAGGGCTGGGCCCCACAGCTGTTCTCAGAGACTCAGAGTCAGGTTCGTTCTGGATACACTTTTATATGAAACCTTTCCGTTTCATCCCACTCGGATGTCGTTGTTCTTGCTGGGAAATGCTGGCCGAACCACCTCGACAGTTAGCGGCTGGAAAACCCCTCGCGACGCCTTGTCCTTACCGAGACGAGTGGTGGTGACACAACAGGGTTCCCGGTAAACACTGGGCCCCTCACTGACAGGCCACCGCTCAGGGCAGGGAGTGAGCATTTAGGCCAAAGAAAGCGGGACAGCAGCTCACGTGTGGGGAGGGCTCGTGGGGGGGGGCTGCAGCCTCAGCGGACTTTGCACCAAGTGTGAGTGTGTATGCGAGTGCGTGTGTGAGAGAGTATGAGTGTGTGCATATGTGTGAGTGTGTGTGAATGAGTGTGAGAGTGTGTGCGAGTGTGTGTGTGAGTGTGTGAGTGTGGTAGTGTGAGTGAGTGTGGTAGTAAGTGTGAGTGAGTGTGTGTGAGTGAGTGTGAGTGTGTGCGAGTGTGCGAGTGTGCGTGTGGTAGTAAGTGTGAGTGAGTGTGTGAGTGAGTGTGAGTGTGTGCGAGTGTGCGAGTGTGCGTGTGGTAGTAAGTGTGAGTGAGTGTGTGTGAGTGTGAGTGAGTGAGTGTGAGTGTGTGTGTGTATGCGAGTGCGTGTGTGAGAGAGTATGAGTGTGTGCATATATGTGAGTGTGTGTAAATGAGTGTGAGAGTGTGAGTGTGTGCGAGTGTGTGAGTGTGGTAGTGAGTGTGAGTGTGGTAGTAAGTGTGAGTGAGTGTGTGTGAGTGAGTGAGTGTGAGTGTGTGTGAGCGTGAGCGTGAGTGTGTGTGTGTGAGTGTGTGTGAGTGAGTGTGTGTGTGTGTGAGTGAGTGAGTGTGTGTGCGAGTGTGTGAGTGTGGTAGTGAGTGTGAGTGTGGTAGTAAGTGTGAGTGAGTGAGTGTGAGTGTGTGTGTGTGTGAGTGTGTGTGTGAGTGAGTGAGTGTGAGTGTGTGGGGTGCAGGCTGAGCAGAGGCCTAGGTGAGGCTGGTGAGGCCGGTCTGCCTTGATGGGAAGACTGGCTCCCTGCCTTGGACAGTGGTGACCTGTGTGCATGGAACAGGCGACACGACCAGATTTTCTTTGTTTGAAGAAAAACAAAGTAAAACTAAAGTTGAGTAAAAGTCCCCCAAACGAAATGCCAGATGCCCCAAAGTTACATCACCAGAGTCCATGGCAGATCTGGGGGCATTCGGTCCTGATCCCCATCCCTGAGCCCGGAGAGGCGGGGCTGGCAGGCACCCCATCAGCCCCTGCCGGCCAGGTCAGCAGCTCTGGAGGGGGACCTGGTGGAGGGGACATGGCCAGAGCGAGTGGGGGCCTGGGCGGAGGGGGCCTGGGCGGAGGGGGTCTGGGTGGAGGGGTCTGGGTGGAGGGGGTCTGGGTGGAGGGGGTCTGGCTGGAGGGGGTCTGGCTGGAGGGGTCTGGGTGGAGGGGGCCTGGTGGTCCCACGGGGACAGGAGTGGGAAGGGCAGTGGCTCCCCGGGCCAGGTGGTCTGTTACACTGTGTCTCCCCACTGCCTGTCAGCTCTGCAGACGCGTTTACGGAGGGAAGCGCTCCTGTCAGCACAGTGTGGCCTCCTAGCGCGTCCCCACCGGAGCCTGGAAAGGGAAGTGCGGTCGTCGCGGCTCTGCCTGCGGAGACAGGGTCCTTCGTGCGCGCTCGGCTGTCACGCGGCTGCCACTCACACGGCGTGCGGCTCAGTGTCTTGTTTCCCACGGAACATCTGGGATGAAACAGCACAAACGCAGTAGCTGCTCACCGGCTCCGGAGAACGGCCTTTGGGGGCTCGTCCTGCTTTTCGGGGTGTCTCCCTGCTCCCACTTTTTCATGCTCAGGACGAGAGCCAGGGCAGGACTGGGTGGCACTGTTGTCCCCACGGTCAGGGCGCAGCTCACACGTCTGCCTGCAGAGCCTGCGACAGAGAAACATCCATGTGAGAGAAACACATCCATGGGTTGCCTCCTGCACGAGCCCTGAGCAGGGCCCGGGTCGGGGCGGAGCCTGCCACCGAGGTCTGTGCCCTTGCCCGGAATCGAACCCGGGACCTGTTGGTCCGCAGGCCGACGCTCCACCCACAGAGCCGCACCGGCCGGGGCTCACTCGTTTTTGTCTTTGACGATCTGATGGTCAAAACACACGTCACGGGTGAACACGTGTTCCTGCCTGTGTCACCCGTGAGCGTCGAGGGATTCCCTCCTGGTCTGTGAGGCTGCTCGGCCTCTGTCCCGCGGGCGTCCGTCCGTCCGTCTCCGGTGACCGGCGGGGTCGCTGTGTCCCCCATGGCCACGCCCTTTCTCGGGGCTGGAGTGGGACCTCCGCGGTCCGGTGAGCACATTGTTTTACTTTGTTCGTAAGTCGGTGGCCAAAGTGCTGCCTTTCCCTTCCTTCATGACTCCCCCGATTCTTACAACATTTACCGGCATTCACCGGTCGTGCAGGTCGCGGCACACGTGCATCAGGCAGGAATTCACCTGTGAAAGCGAGAGTACATTTGCTGTTTGCAAGACGGCATAAACCCTGTCCGCTTCCTGCCCGCCCCCCCCCCCCCCCTCACGTCCGCTGTTTAAAGGAATCCACTGGCTTTTCGTTTGGCAGTGGCTGCGGCGTCGGAAGTTCTTGGGGAAGGTTCCACACGTTGGGGGTGACAGTGAAGAGGCCTGGGTGGCCAGCTTTTGTTGATCCATAAAATGCACCAAGCCCTGGCCGGTGTGGCTCAGTGGACAGAGCGCCAGCCTGCGGACCACAGGGTCCCGGGTTCGATTCTGGTCAAGGGCACGTGCACCTCGGTTGCAGGCTCCTCCCGGGCCTGGGCCTTAGTGGGGGCTCGTGCAGGAGGCAACCCATCGACGTGTTTCTCTCACATCCATGTTTCTCTCCGTCTTTCCCTCTCTCTTCCGCTCTCTCTAAGAATCATGGGAAAATATCCTCGGGTGAGGGTTAACAGCAACGACAACAAAAATATAAAGTAAAAGTAAAATGCACCCGAATTAAGGGAACTGAAGTTACGTGGCTCTGAAGAGTCGTCTTCTAAACGTCTTTAATTTAATCTGATTCGTTTTTATGGGATGGCAGCGTCCTGTATGGATGCGGACTGGGATACTGAGCAGCCACATAAAGCAGTGGGTGTCCACTGCTCCGCCCAGTGGCCACGTCCCGGCTCTCCCCACACTGAGTCCGTGGAGGAGAATTCCAGTCTGTTCCCTCTCGTAGCCCCTGCACGTGGCCCTGGCTGACAGAGCGCCTTTCCAGCTCCTGTCCCCGACCCATCTTGACTTAACGTTTCTGGTTTCGGTGGCTCCCTACCGCCGTCAAAGCTCAGGTTTTAAAAATGTCTCATGTTTTGTGTGAATATTAGAGAGAGAGAGAGAGAGAGAGAGAGAGAGAGAGAGAGAGAGAGAGATTCCTCCACGGGACGCCGGCATCTGGTCGAAGATCTCTCGTTTCACTCGGGTCTGCTCTCTCGAGTCCCTTCCTGACTTGGAACCGCTGTCCCCTCACACGGTGTCGCCCAAGTGCGGCCTCTGCCAAGCAGGGCGGTCAGGCCCCAGACCCACAGGACGCAGGCCCCGCCCCGTGGGCTCAGGCCACGTCCACGGCTGCTCCGTGGCTCAGTGCGGTGAACGTCATCTCGTTTCCTTCTCCCTCCTCCCCGAGGCCGGCGTGTCCGTCCCCTTTTCCAGGTGAGAAAGCCAGCCGCAGGCGGGCTCAGCGCGTCGCCCGGACCACGGGGACTCTTTCCTCTCACACGACTGGGGCCGGACAGAGAAGACCCCAGTGCGACCGCCCATCTGTCCGCCTGGCACCGTCCGATTCTGACCGGAGGGTGGCCACGCTGGCTTCCTCGTTGCTTCAAGGAAGGAGTTGCCGTGCGGCTGACAACAGCCAGTGAGATGATAGGCCGGTCAGCATCTGTGTGTTTTTTGTTTTTTCCCCCCAAATATATTTCAAAAGCCTGTTACTGTGTGTGACTTCAGCTGAAACTGGCTTTCGGCTCTTGCCTGTGATGCAGATCAAAGGACGTTATGTGAGTCGCGGGGGAGGCTGAGTGGACGCCAGGCGGAGGGTCCCGGCCTCCCTGCGGCTTTCCACGCGCAGTTCCCGGGCGAGGGCGGGGGTTCCCGTAGGAGAGACCGCGCGGGGGCTCCCACCTCGGGGGTCTCCACGCCTGAAGACCATGGTTCCTCTGAAGAGGGGCCAAAATAGGACGGGCGCCTGGCCCTGTGTCTCCGGGAAGACACTCATTCCTGTAACTCTCGTGGCTTTCAGCGCCGCCTTTGTTGACATGGTGCCCACACTCACAGCGAGGGCCTGGTGCAGCTCAGGGACGCGGTTGCGTTTAATTTCTCGGCCAATGCCTCAGGCGGCCGGCTGTGAGCCGTGGTGGGCCCGCGACCCAGTCCACACGCGTATCGCCCTCCGTGGGCTGCAGGGCGTGTCCGGTTCAGCACAGGGGATGCCCGGAAGGCAGTCCCCAGAGCTCCTCGCCGGAGCCCCAGGAGCGGCTCCCCGGGGCCTGTAGCCCCCAGGCCACACATTCCTCACCCAGAGCTCCGAGGGGACTTTCAAAGCGAGAAATTCTTTGTGTCTTTGAAACCAGGAGAATCAAAGGGATGTCTTTTAATCCGGCTTACACCGGGCCAGCGAGTGGCACTAATTAGGAACAAACACATTAGCACCAAAAGGAAATGATAATTAGAAGCGAAATCTTAATCTCGGGGGACCCCAGGCGGGGGTGTGGGGTGTGGGGGGCTAAAGCCTGGCCCCCCCGGACTTTCAATGTAAAAACCACATTCACACGTGCAGGGCGGTAAACAGCGGGGTATTTGCATGTGAAATGGCCGGTTTGGCCGCGTGAAGGCCTTTTGTTGGGAGGAGGAAGGTGGGGGAGGGTGGGGGAGCAGGAGGTGGGGGAGCAGGAGGTGGGGGAGCAGGAGGTGGGGGAGCAGGAGGTGGGGGAGCAGGAGGTGGGGGAGCAGCACAGGGAGGAGTGGACTGATTTTTCCAAGGAGAAGTGACCTATCGAGGGCTGACCGGTGGACGGACTGAATCTGCTCTGTGGTCGGTGCCGACGGCAGGTCCCTAATTTCTGGCTTTGCAGCCGCCCTGTGACACAGGCATTGAGGCAGCTGGCAGTGGGCAGCGGTGGGGGTGCCAGCCGCCCCGAGCAGGCGCAGGAGCGATGGATGCTCCGTGTGAGGGGGGCTCTGAGGCCGGAGGCGGCCGTGTGGGGGGCCATCCGAGCACAGGCTTAGCCCTTCTGCCTCATCTAGACGTTTGCTCCTCTGTGTGCACTGAGCGCGGATGGGGCCAGGGCCCTGCACCCCCGGGGGCTGCGTTGGCTGCCAGGTGTGGGGAGAGCTGTTACACTCACTGCTGGGAGAGGCCCCTCCAGCTGCTCCCGGAGCTCGTGGAGGTTACAGGTGGGTGGCGTGGACGCCGCGTGCCCCTCTGGCAGCCCCAGTGGGTAAGGGACACCCCAGCCCCTACCAGTGTTTACTCAGTAGCCAGATGCCACCAAAGTGGCCTGTTGATGAAGCTGTTAGAGAGCGAGCAGGCGGGGTCACCGTGGGTTTTATGGAGCGAATGTGCTCAAGGCAGAAGGAGATGCCGAGCCCGGCCGGTGTGGCTCAGTGGATAGAGCGTCGGCCTGCGGACGGAAGGGTCCCGGGTTCGATTCCCGGTCGGGCACCTGCCTGGGTTGCGGGCTCCATCCCCCGTGTGGGGCGTGGCGGGGGCAGCCGATCCGTGATTCTCTCTCCTCACGGATGTTTCTCTCTCTACCTCTCCCTTCCTCTGTGAAATCAATAAAAACATATTTTTAAAAAAGAAACAATCTCTGAGGCCCCAGGTCTGGCTGCGAGAAGGCCTTTTGTTGGGAGGATGAAGGCGGGGGGAGGGGGGGACAGGTTGTAGTGAAAGCGCCGCACGGAGGGGTGGGCTGCTTTTCAAACGAGAAGTTCCATCTCAAGTGCCGACGGCTGGACGGGCTGATGCTGCTCTGTGACCGGCGTGGACGGCGCCGGGGCCGTGGGGACCAGGAGGCAGGTTTGGTTTGTCGTGTTTTATTTCCTGGGAGGTTCAGACGTGGAGGCAGGGCCCCCGAGGGTGTGAGTGACCAGCGCCCGGGCCCAGAGGCCAGCCCAGCCCGCTGCTTCCTGGCCCGGAGCCCGTGTGTCCTGGCTCCGTGTCCTCTCCTCTCCTGGGGCTGCGGGGGCGGGGGGGCCCGTCTCACAGGACTTGCCTGGCTGAGCCCTGAGGATGGTGGCCACGGGCGGCCTGTGGGTGGTGCAGGGCCCTGAGGATGGTGGCCACGGGCGGCCTGTGGGTGGTGCAGGGCCCCGAGGCAGGGCGGCTGGGAGGACGGGGCTGGAGAGGCGCGGGCTGACTGGGCGCAGGCACCACAGACAATCAGCCCAGCGCCTCGCAGTCCCATCATGTCCAGATCCGCCTTTAAATAAGGCATCCTCTGTACGACGTCGCTTCCGTGGGCTCTAAAAGGCAACGTAGATGGACAGACTCACAGACACGGAGAGCAGAGTGGTGGGGGGCGGGGTGTGGGGAGGGGGAGGGATGGAGGGGGACAGGCTGGCGGTTGCAGAACAGTCACAGGATGTTCGCACGGCGCCGGGAGCGCAGTCAGTGTCCTTACAGGCGCTCCGCCCGGGGCCAGGCGGACACGGGGATATCGGGGTGGCCGCGTCAGAAGCATATACATGTCTGACCTCTGAGTTGTGCCCCCGAAACGGATATAAAATTGCATGTCACCCGCAACTGGAAAGAATACAAAAAAGAAAATCCAGAAAGGAAATAAGCGAGGCCTGGCCTCAGTCCCCCTTTAGGCCCGCGCATGGCTCGCGGGCCACCCCGTGCGCAGCCGCCTGCCATGTCCCGGTGACGTGCCGGCGAAGAGCTCAAGTTTCTGCGGGAAAAGCTGCCCTGAGTGAGTGAGTTTGCACGTAGGGATCAAAACAGATCCATAAATATTTTTTAAAATATATTTTTATTGATTTCAGAGCGGAAGGAAGAGAGAGAGAGAAACACCAATAATGAGAGAGAATCGCGGATGGGCTGCCTCCTGCACGCCCCCCACTGGGGATGGAGCCCACAACCCGGGCCTGTGCCCCGACCTGGGAATCGAACCCGGGACCCTTCAGTCCACAGGCCGTCGCTCTATCCACTGAGCAACACCGGCTCGGGCCAGACCCATGAATATTCATGGCAAGCCGTTGTTTATGGGCCGAATAAACTTTGGAATCGGGGAGAAAATGCTACATTCAGGAAATGTAGGGCAAAGCCGGCTGTGTGCTCTCGGGGGGCCGGTCAGCTGTCCCGGCTGTGGAGCCGGGGCGGACGGGCTGGTGCTGAGGAGCCGCTGGATCGGAAGCGGCCGCAGCAGTGCTTTCTGGGGCTGCGCCGAGGGGCCCTGGGGGGCCGGGGAACAGGAAGCAGGGTTTTTGTTGTTGTTAATCTTCACCCGAGGATGTTTTTTTCCATTGATTTTTAGAGAGAGTGGGAGGGAGGGGGAGAGACAGAGAGAAACATTGACGTGAGAGAGACACGTCGATTGGCTGCCTCCCGCACACGCCCCGACCAGCGCCGGGGAGCGAGCCTGCCACTGAGGTACATGCCCTTGACCGGAATCGAACCCGGGGCCCTTCAGTCTGAGGGTCAATGCTCTATCCACTGAGCACACTGGCCAGAACAGGAAGCAGATTTAAAAAAAAAAAATATATATATATATATATATTGATTTCAGAGAGAGGAAGGGAGAGGGAGCGAGATAGAGACATCAATGATGAGAGAGAATCACCGATCGGCTGCCTCCTGCGCACCCCACACTGGGGATCGAGCCCGCAACCTGAGCCTGTGCCCTGACCGGGAATCGAACCCGGGACCCTTCAGTCCGCAGGCCGATGCTCTATCCACTGAGCCACACCGGCCAGGGCAGGGAGCAGGTTTTGACATGGAGATCACCCCCGCCTCTGAAAGGGGTTCGTTTCAGGGTGATTCAACTGTAGGCACCTCCCAGCACATTATTTCCTTCTGCCATTTTTGACTCAGGAACTCAAAAAAGGTGTCCCAAACCGAGCTTTTTTATCCCCTGTGGCCACGAGTGAGAAGGATCCACGGGTCATTAGTGAGCGAGCGAGTGCATGTGCGTGTGTCCAGGTGTGAGGGGCTGGCCGTCCGGGGGGGACGCCTTCTGTCTCGGGAGGCGGGCATGGGGCAGCCCCCAGGCGAGGGGAGAGGTCACGGAGCCTTCGGTACCCCCCATCCCAGGTGCTGGTGGTCCCTCAGAGAGGATGGAGGCCCCAGACAGCAGCTCCCCACGGCGGGCAGGTCCACTTTGTGCTGTGCTGGTTTTGGGGTGTGTGTGTGTGTGTGTGTGTACACGTGTGTGCGAGTGTGTGTGGTGGTGCACGTGTCCTCCGGCCTGGAGATTTCTCCAAAGCCCTTTCCGCCGCCTGCACCACCCAGGTCCCTGCCAACCTCCCAGGTGAGCTCAGTCCAGGGAGGCCTGGAGCCGCGCCTGCTCTGAAGGAGGAGGGACCTGGGCTGCAGGAAAACGGGGGGAGGCAGTGGGGGGCCAGGCTTGTTCAAGGTCCCCGAGGACACGCGGGAGACGTGAAGGCGGGGGTGGGGCAATGCCCGCTGCTGAGAGCAGGGGCGAGGCTGTGCTGCCCCCGGCCGTCTCCCCCGTGCTGGTGCCCACTGGCCACCCCGCATGCAGGCGTGCGAACCCCACGCCCGGAGGGTGAGGGGCAGGATGACGCCAGCCGTCGAGCAGGACGGAGCCCACACGGAGCTCAGTGGGCGGGTGCGTGAATGAGGGGCTGCTTCTCCCGCGTGGATCTCTGCGCCTGGAACAGGGGCAGGTGCTGGGCGTGGGGCCCGCACGGGCAGGAGAAGCCTTGGCTTTGGGGCCATTGACCCGCCGGAAGGATTTTAAAGAGCCGTCGCCAGCCCGCAGAGCACACGCCACACGCCACACGGGGGGTCCCTGTCCTCTGTGCTGAGAGTAAAAGGAACTCCAGTCTCCGTCCTGCAGGCCCCCCCCCCCCCCCGCCCCCAGGAGGGCCCAGGAACCCTCCTCTGCCGAGGGCTGCAGCGCCGGGCCCTCCTCACGGTCCCTTCCCCGGCTCCTGTCCTCGGACCCGGCCCCGGCCCGGCTCCCCGCGGTGTCCCTGACATTCCCGCCCACGGCCATGCTTCCTGCTTCAGCTCCAACGCGAAGGCTCAGAGCCACTGTCTGGCAGGCCCTCCCGGCCTCAGCAGGCTCCTGTCCGGGGCCCTGCAGCCGGTGAACGAGTTCACGGCTGAGCCGGGGCCGCCCTGGCTGTGAGCGGAGCCCGAGCTGGTGGCGGAGCCGCCAGATTCCGAGGACTTAAAGGCCGGGCGCTGGGCCCTGTGCGTGGCCGCCCGCCCCGGCGTTTGGCATCCGGGATCGACAGTTCTTCCCGTCCTGTCCTTGCAGGCACGCCGGCTCCTGGCGGCCTCTCCTGGGGACGGGGTGGGGGAGTGGCAGGGGCCCCAGGAGGGCGAGCAGAGCTGGGGCTGACCCTGGGCACTGGGCGGGGACGGGTGTCCGAGAGCGAGAGCGAGAGCGAGGCGTGCTCGGCTCATGCCTGTCCCCTGGTCAGGCTGTCACTGCTCAGCCTGCATCGGACCGACCCCAGGTGTCCGACTCCGGGTGTCTGGGTGTCCGACTCCGGTGTCCGCCGTGTCCCTTCCCTGGCGGCGGCTGCAGGGCGGGCCTGGGGCGCCCGCGTCCTCCCCTCGCCGGGCCGTCTCCTCTGTGGTTGGGAGCGGAGGGAGCCGTCAGCCGTGGCGCGTTGGGTCCGTGTCTGGCCCTGTTGTTGGTGTGGTGTGCGTGGTGGGTTTTCTGGCTGCATCGTGTGAAACCTCTCACCTGGTCCCCTGGTTAAAAGGCTTCAGACAGAAGTATGGTTCCCAGCGTCTCAGCCTGGCCTCCTCCGGGCGGCCGTGGGCTGGGGCCACGCTCTGTGACCGCCACGGGCAGGCGTGCCACGGGAAGGCCACCCGGTCCAGATCCCCCAGCCCACGGCCGCCGTTCCTGTCAACTGACGGCGCTGTTAACCATCAGTTTAAACGTATGCGGACACTCTGGCTGGTTTGGCTCAGTGGATAGAGCGTCGGCCTGCGGACTGAAGGGTCCCAGGTTCGATTCCGGTCAAGGGCATGTACCTGGGTTGCGGGCACATCCCCAGGAGGGGGGCGTGCAGGAGGCGGCTGATCGATGTTTCTAACTCTCCATCCCTCTCCCTTCCTCTCTGTAAAAAAATCAATAAAGTATATTTTTTAAAAAATAAACGTATGCAGACGGAGAAGGATAAATTGAAGCCACGAGTGAGATTTGCTACACGTTTGACGCCAACCTGTGCTCCGTGTTGTTTATTAACTCAAAACGGAGGGGGGGCAGTGTGGGACTGACGCCCCGGGCCCCTGCTCTGGGCGTGGGCGCCCCCTCGTGGCGGGAGTGGGTAACGCAGTCCGTTGTCTGCAGGTCCCGCGTCCTGGGGACACGTAGCTGGAAGGAAGGGGCAGGAGTCTGGATTGGATGGAGTGAAACTCTAGAAACATCTGTGTCTGGTGAACGTTCATCTAAGGAAAAGAATTGGCCTGAGCCTCCCAGAAGGGCTCGAGCTGCAGTTTGGCGCTGGACGCCCGGATTCTTTCTAGGAGCCCGAGCTGTCAGATGAGGGATCTCAGGGACCTGCACGGAGGAGCAGTGATGCCCACAGCCTCACTCACCCGCAGATTTTAGGCAATTAGGGGGTATTGCTGCGTCCATGAGGTCGCAAGTGCAGTGTTGTTCTCCGTGACCGTGGTTCCTCGCATTAAAGGGGCAAAGTCATAGGTTATGGGAGGTAGGGGCCTGTAGGTGTATACGGTGGAGGTAGGGGCAGGTGGGTGTGTACGGTGGAGGTAGGGGCAGGTGGGTGTGTACGGTGGAGGTAGGGGCAGGTAGGTGTGTACGGTGGAGGTAGGGCAGGTAGGTGTGTACGGTGGAGGTAGGGGCAGGTAGGTGTGTACGGTAGAGGTAGGGGCAGGTAGGAGTGTACGGTGGAGGTAGGGCAGGTAGGTGTGTGCGGTGGAGGTAGGGGCAGGTGGGTGTGTACGGTGGAGGTAGGGGCAGGTGGGTGTGTACGGTGGAGGTAGGGGCAGGTAGGTGTGTACGGTGGAGGTAGGGCAGGTAGGTGTGTACGGTGGAGGTAGGGGCAGGTAGGTGTGTACGGTGGAGGTAGGGGCAGGTAGGTGTGTACGGTGGAGGTAGGGCAGGTAGGTGTGTACGGTGGAGGTAGGGGCAGGTAGGTGTGTACGGTAGAGGTAGGGGCAGGTAGGGGTGTACGGTGGAGGTAGGGCAGGTAGGTGTGTACGGTGGAGGTAGGGGCAGGTAGGTGTGTACGGTGGAGGTAGGGGCAGGTAGGTGTGTACGGTAGAGGTAGGGGCAGGTGGGTGTGTACGGTGGAGGTAGGGCAGGTAGGTGTGTACGGTGGAGGTAGGGCAGGTAGGTGTGTACGGTGGAGGTAGGGCAGGTGGGTGTGTACGGTAGAGGTAGGGGCAGGTAGGTGTGTACGGTGGAGGTAGGGCAGGTGGGTGTGTACGGTAGAGGTAGGGGCAGGTAGGAGTGTACGGTGGAGGTAGGGCAGGTAGGTGTGTACGGTGGAGGTAGGGGCAGGTAGGTGTGTACGGTGGAGGTAGGGGCAGGTAGGTGTGTACGGTAGAGGTAGGGGCAGGTGGGTGTGTACGGTGGAGGTAGGGGCAGGTAGGTGTGTACGGTGGAGGTTGGGGCAGGTAGGTGTATACGGTGGAGGTAGGGGCAGGTAGGTGTATACGGTGGAGGTAGGGCAGGTAGGTGTGTGCGGTGGAGGTAGGGGCAGGTGGGTGTGTACGGTGGAGGTAGGGGCAGGTAGGTGTGTACGGTGGAGGTAGGGGCAGGTAGGTGTGTACGGTAGAGGTAGGGGCAGGTGGGTGTGTACGGTGGAGGTAGGGGCAGGTGGGTGTGTACGGTGGAGGTAGGGGCAGGTAGGTGTGTACGGTAGAGGTAGGGGCAGGTGGGTGTGTACGGTGGAGGTAGGGGCAGGTGGGTGTGTACGGTGGAGGTAGGGGCAGGTAGGTGTGTACGGTGGAGGTAGGGCAGGTGGGTGTGTACGGTAGAGGTAGGGGCAGGTAGGTGTGTACGGTGGAGGTAGGGCAGGTGGGTGTGTACGGTAGAGGTAGGGGCAGGTAGGAGTGTACGGTGGAGGTAGGGCAGGTAGGTGTGTACGGTGGAGGTAGGGGCAGGTAGGTGTGTACGGTGGAGGTAGGGGCAGGTAGGTGTGTACGGTAGAGGTAGGGGCAGGTGGGTGTGTACGGTGGAGGTAGGGGCAGGTAGGTGTGTACGGTGGAGGTTGGGGCAGGTAGGTGTATACGGTGGAGGTAGGGGCAGGTAGGTGTATACGGTGGAGGTAGGGCAGGTAGGTGTGTGCGGTGGAGGTAGGGGCAGGTGGGTGTGTACGGTGGAGGTAGGGGCAGGTAGGTGTGTACGGTGGAGGTAGGGGCAGGTAGGTGTGTACGGTAGAGGTAGGGGCAGGTGGGTGTGTACGGTGGAGGTAGGGGCAGGTGGGTGTGTACGGTGGAGGTAGGGGCAGGTAGGTGTGTACGGTGGAGGTAGGGGCAGGTAGGTGTATACGGTGGAGGTAGGGCAGGTAGGTGTGTGCGGTGGAGGTAGGGGCAGGTGGGTGTGTACGGTGGAGGTAGGGGCAGGTAGGTGTGTACGGTGGAGGTAGGGCAGGTAGGTGTGTGAGGTGGAGGTAGGGGCTGGTGGGTGTGTACGGTGGAGGTAGGGGCCTGTAGGTGTATACGGTGGAGGTAGGGGCAGGTGGGTGTGTACGGTGGAGGTAGGGGCAGGTGGGTGTGTACGGTGGAGGTAGGGGCAGGTGGGTGTGTACGGTGGAGGTTGGGGCAGGTAGGTGTGTACGGTGGAGGTAGGGGCAGGTGGGTGTGTGCGGTGGAGGTAGGGGCAGGTGGGTGTGTACGGTGGAGGTAGGGCAGGTGGGTGTGTACGGTGGAGGTAGGGGCAGGTGGGTGTGTACGGTGGAGGTAGGGGCCTGTAGGTGTATACGGTGGAGGTAGGGCAGGTGTGTGTGTACGGTGGAGGTAGGGGCAGGTGTGTGTGTACAGTGGAGGTTGGGGCAGGTAGGTGTGTACGGTGGAGGTTGGGGCAGGTAGGTGTATACGGTGGAGGTTGGGGCAGGTGGGTGTGTACGGTGTAGGTAGGGGCAGGTGGGTGTGTACGGTGGAGGTTGGGGCAGGTAGGTGTGTACGGTGGAGGTTGGGGCAGGTAGGTGTATACGGTGGAGGTTGGGGCAGGTGGGTGTGTACGGTGGAGGTTGGGGCAGGTGGGTGTATACGGTGGAGGTTGGGGCAGGTGGGTGTGTACGGTGGAGGTAGGGGCAGGTGGGTGTGTACGGTGGAGGTAGGGGCAGGTGGGTGTGTACGGTGGAGGTAGGGGCAGGTAGGTGTATACGGTGGAGGTTGGGGCAGGTGGGTGTGTACGGTGGAGGTAGGGGCAGGTAGGTGTGTACGGTGGAGGTTGGGGCAGGTGGGTGTGTACGGTGGAGGTAGGGGCAGGTAGGTGTGTACGGTGGAGGTTGGGGCAGGTGGGTGTGTACGGTGGAGGTAGGGGCAGGTAGGTGTGTACGGTGGAGGTAGGGGCAGGTAGGTGTGTACGGTGGAGGTAGGGGCAGGTAGGTGTGTATGGTGGAGGTAGGGGCAGGTAAGGTACAGGTTGGAGGGAAAGATTATACCTTATTCTGGGCCTCCCTCTTTGGGGCGATCACGGAGCACCCATCTCCCATCAATTGCCCCGCTGGCCGGTGGCCTGGGCCTCCCTCTGTGGGGTGATCATGGGGTAATGGTGGGGCCCCCTGACCAATTGCATCACACCTGCCTAGTCAGGTCTGGCGCCAGTGCGTGTCATAGCGTGGTTGCCTGGAAGGTCGTCCGGACAGTTGTTCTGCTGCTCAGTTGTTACGGTCGAATTCCTGCACAGGTGGGGTTTGGCCGGTCTGCCCTGATTAGGGCCAGATCAGAGCCGGCTGGCCAGCCCCGCCCCCTACTGGGATGTGGGGGGCGATCAGGGGCGGGGCTGGTTAGGGGGAGGGGCCGCGGGAGGTTGGCTGGCCAGCCCCCCCATCAGGCGGGTTCGCTGGCTGCAGTGGGTGTCATAGTGGCCGGTCGTTATGGTCGTTTCGGCGTTCTGGTTGCTGGCTTTCCATATATATAGATGCGGACACTGACAATCGAGTGGTGAAGGCCTGGGAGTGGGGTGCAGGGTGGAAGGGGGTAAATGGGAAAACACAAACCATCAAAGGGGACATCAGCAATACCTTCAACAATAAAGAAAAAAAGGGGGGGCCCTAGGTGGTGTGGCTCAGTGGATAGAGCGTCAGCCTGTGGACTGAAGGGTCCCGGGTTCGATTCCTGGTCAGGGCACAGGCCCAGGTTGTGGGCTGGATCCCAGTAGGGAGTGAGCAGGAGGCAGCCGATCCACAATTCTCTCTCATCATTGATATTTCTGTCTCTCCCCCTCTCCCTTCCTCTCTGAGATCAATAAAAAAACATTTAAAATAGAAAAAGAAAAGAATTACCGTCGTCTTGTCTTGAGGAACCCGACACCATGCATTTAGCGCCCGGCTGCCCCCTGCGGGCCGCAGACACCCCTACCCTGGCCCCGCGAGGCCTTCGCTCTGGTGGATGGAGACCTTCTGTCGCAGGCGCTGGCTGCCTGTCCCCGTGAGACAGAGGTTGTCCCCGTGACTGATGCTCGACTCTCTCTCTCACCCACTTTTTCCGGAAGGAATCGGTGTAACCAGCACCTCTGGGAGGCGAGCGTGTTTTCTCTTTTCTGTGTTGAATGTCGTCGGGGTTGGCAGGGGTTTCGGGGCGTCCGTCCGTCCGCCCCTCAGTGTTCTGTCTGATGCTGGGACAGACGGTGTTGACCGAGGAGGCGACGCAATGTTTGGGCCCTCGGGTCCCTAGTGTGACGTGGACGTGGCTCCGTGGCTCTGCTCGGCCCTCCCTTGGGACCGGGCTTTCAGTGAAACCCAACTCTGCCAGGGCCACCCGTTCGGGGAGCAGATGGGACCAACATTCGGGGAGCAGATGGGACCAACGTTCAGGGAGCAGATGGGACCAGCATTCGGGGAGCAGAGGGACCGCGACACGGATGCGGGGTCCACTGGCCCATCCCTTCGCTGTGTGAGCCCCCTGGCGGAGTGAGGAGCCCCCGGGAGCCCCAGCCCCCACCTTAGGTGCCTGGTCGATGCTGAGCAGGGGGGACCCCGACCGGCCGGCCCTGAGCCGCCCAGACGGACGCTGCGGGGAGAAGAGGTGCTGTAGCTGCGTTTGGCCCGGGAGCAGGCAGGGGCGGGGATGGAGCGGCCGTGGGTCCCCCCGGCCCTGGGCCCCCCTCGCACATTCAGGCCTCAGGTCATTTCCTCCCAGGGCCCCCCACCCCCTCCAGCTCTGTCTATGGGGACGGCCTTTCAGGTTCAGAACGCGGACCCCGGGAGAGCGACCCACAGGCCCGCCCCGGGGCGGTCTATGCTGAGCTGCTGGGCGAGCGGGTCCCACACGGGAGTCAGGGCGGAGGCAGAGGCGGGACAGGAGGGGCCAGGAGCCGCCTGGAGCCACAATTTCCTTTCCTCCCACAGCCAGTGTGAGGCTCAGGTGGGAGGCCGCTCCGTCCTGTGGCTCTGGGGCCCCTTCGTCCCACACCCCTGCTCTGTGGTGGGGGTCCCTGTGTGTGTGGGTCCCAGTGTGTGTGGGTCCCAGTGTGTGTGTGGGTCCCAGTGTGTGTGGGTCCCGATGTGTGTGGGTCCCGGTGTGTGTGGGTCCCGGTGTGTGTGGGTCCCGATGTGTGTGGGTCCCGGTGTGTGTGTGGGTCCCGGTGTGTGTGGGTCCCGGTGTGTGTGGGTCCCAGTGTGTGTGGGTCCCGATGTGTGTGGGTCCCGGTGTGTGTGGGTCCCAGTGTGTGTGGGTCCCGATGTGTATGGGTCCCGGTGTGTGTGGGTCCCGGTGTGTGTGTGGGTCCCGGTGTGTGTGTGGGTCCCGATGTGTGTGGGTCCCGGTGTGTGTGGGTCCCGATGTGTGTGGGTCCCGGTGTGTGTGTGGGTCCCGGTGTGTGTGTGGGTCCCGGTGTGTGTGGGTCCCGGTGTGTGTGGGTCCCGGTGTGTGTGTGGGTCCCGATGTGTGTGGGTCCCGGTGTGTGTGGGTCCCGATGTGTGTGGGTCCCGGTGTGTGTGTGGGTCCCGGTGTGTGTGTGGGTCCCGGTGTGTGTGGGTCCCGGTGTGTGTGTGGGTCCCGATGTGTGTGGGTCCCGGTGTGTGTGGGTCCCGGTGTGTGTGGGTCCCGGTGTGTGTGTGGGTCCCAGTGTGTGTGGGTCCCAGTGTGTGTGTGGGTGCCGATGTGTGTGGGTCCCGGTGTGTGTGGGTCCCAGTGTGTGTGTGGGTCCCAGTGTGTGTGGGTCCCAGTGTGTGTGTGGGTCCCAGTGTGTGTGGGTCCCAGTGTGTGTGTGGGTCCCGGTGTGTGTGGGTCCCAGTGTGTGTGGGTCCCGGTGTGTGTGGGTCCCGGTGTGTGTGTGGGTCCCAGTGTGTGTGGGTCCCGGTGTGTGTGGGTCCCGGTGTGTGTGGGTCCCGGTGTGTGTGTGGGTCCCGATGTGTGTGGGTCCCAGTGTGTGTGTGGGTCCCGATGTGTGTGGGTCCCAGTGTGTGTGGGTCCCGGTGTGTGTGGGTCCCGATGTGTGTGGGTCCCAGTGTGTGTGTGGGTCCCAGTGTGTGTGGGTCCCGATGTGTGTGGGTCCCGATGTGTGTGGGTCCCGGTGTGTGTGTGGGTCCCGGTGTGTGTGTGGGTCCCGGTGTGTGTGGGTCCCGGTGTGTGTGGGTCCCGGTGTGTGTGTGGGTCCCGGTGTGTGTGTGGGTCCCGATGTGTGTGGGTCCCGATGTGTGTGGGTCCCGGTGTGTGTGGGTCCCGGTGTGTGTGGGTCCCGGTGTGTGTGTGGGTCCCGGTGTGTGTGGGTCCCGGTGTGTGTGGGTCCCGGTGTGTGTGTGGGTCCCGGTGTGTGTGGGTCCCGGTGTGTGTGGGTCCCGGTGTGTGTGTGGGTCCCAGTGTGTGTGGGTCCCAATGTGTGTGGGTCCCGGTGTGTGTGTGGGTCCCGGTGTGTGTGTGGGTCCCAGTGTGTGTGGGTCCCAGTGTGTGTGTGGGTCCCGGTGTGTGTGGGTCCCGGTGTGTGTGGGTCCCGGTGTGTGTGGGTCCCGGTGTGTGTGTGGGTCCCAGTGTGTGTGTGGGTCCCGGTGTGTGTGGGTCCCGGTGTGTGTGTGGGTCCCGGTGTGTGTGGGTCCCGGTGTGTGTGTGGGTCCCAGTGTGTGTGTGGGTCCCGGTGTGTGTGGGTCCCGGTGTGTGTGGGTCCCGGTGTGTGTGGGTCCCGGTGTGTGTGTGGGTCCCGGTGTGTGTGGGTCCCGGTGTGTGTGGGTCCCAGTGTGTGTGTGGGTCCCAGTGTGTGTGGGTCCCAGTGTGTGTGGGTCCCGGTGTGTGTGTGGGTCCCGGTGTGTGTGGGTCCCGGTGTGTGTGGGTCCCGGTGTGTGTGTGGGTCCCAGTGTGTGTGTGGGTCCCGATGTGTGTGGGTCCCGATATGTGTGGGTCCCGGTGTGTGTGGGTCCCGGTGTGTGTGGGTCCCGGTGTGTGTGTGGGTCCCAGTGTGTGTGTGGGTCCCAGTGTGTGTGGGTCCCAGTGTGTGTGTGGGTGCCGATGTGTGTGGGTCCCGGTGTGTGTGTGGGTCCCGGTGTGTGTGGGTCCCGGTGTGTGTGGGTCCCGGTGTGTGTGTGGGTCCCGGTGTGTGTGGGTCCCGGTGTGTGTGGGTCCCGGTGTGTGTGTGGGTCCCAGTGTGTGTGTGGGTCCCAGTGTGTGTGGGTCCCAGTGTGTGTGTGGGTCCCAGTGTGTGTGGGTCCCAGTGTGTGTGTGGGTCCCAGTGTGTGTGGGTCCCAGTGTGTGTGGGTCCCAGTGTGTGTGTGGGTCCCAGTGTGTGTGGGTCCCAGTGTGTGTGTGGGTGCCGATGTGTGCGGGTCCCAGTGAGTGTGGGTCCCAGTGTGTGTGGATCCCAGTGTGTGTGGGTCCCAGTGTGTGTTTGGGTCCCAGTGTGTGTGGGTCCCGATGTGTGTGGGTCCCGGTGTGTGTGGGTCCCGCTGTGTGTGGGTCCCGCTGTGTGTGGGTCCCAGTGTGTGCGGGTCCCAGTGTGTGCGGGTCCCAGTGTGTGCGGTCCCGGTGTGTGTGGGTCCCAGTGTGTGCGGGTCCCAGTGTGTGTGGGTCCCGGTGTGTGTGGGTCCCGGTGTGTGTGGGTCCCGGTGTGTGTGGATCCCAGTGTGTGTGGGTCCCGGTGTGTGTGGGTCCCGGTGTGTGTGGGTCCCGGTGTGTGTGGGTCCCAGTGTGTGTGGATCCCAGTGTGTGTGGGTCCCGCTGTGTGTGTGGGTCCCGGTGTGTGTGGGTCCCGGTGTTTTGGGGGTCCCAGTGTGTGTGGGTCCCGGTGTGTGTGGGTCCCGGTGTGTGTGGGTCCCGCTGTGTGTGGGTCCCGCTGTGTGTGGGTCCCGCTGTGTGTGGGTCCCAGTGTGTGTGTGGGTCCCGGTGTGTGTGGGTCCCAGTGTGTGTGGATCCCAGTGTGTGTGGGTCCCGCTGTGTGTGTGGGTCCCGGTGTGTGTGGGTCCCGGTGTTTTGGGGGTCCCAGTGTGTGCGGGTCCCAGTGTGTGCGGGTCCCAGTGTGTGCGGTCCCGGTGTGTGTGGGTCCCAGTGTGTGCGGGTCCCAGTGTGTGTGGGTCCCGGTGTGTGTGGGTCCCGGTGTGTGTGGGTCCCGGTGTGTGTGGTTCCCGGTGTGTGTGGGTCCCGGTGTGTGTGGGTCCCAGTGTGTGTGGGTCCCAGTGTGTGCGGTCCCGGTGTGTGTGGGTCCCAGTGTGTGCGGGTCCCAGTGTGTGCGGGTCCCGGTGTGTGTGGGTCCCGGTGTGTGTGGGTCCCGGTGTGTGTGGATCCCAGTGTGTGTGGGTCCCGGTGTGTGTGGGTCCCGGTGTGTGTGGGTCCCAGTGTGTGTGGGTCCCAGTGTGTGTGGATCCCAGTGTGTGTGGGTCCCGGTGTGTGTGGGTCCCGGTGTTTTGGGGGTCCCAGTGTGTGTGGGTCCCGGTGTGTGTGGGTCCCGGTGTGTGTGGGTCCCGCTGTGTGTGGGTCCCGGTGTGTGTGGGTCCCGCTGTGTGTGGGTCCCAGTGTGTGTGTGGGTCCCGGTGTGTGTGGGTCCCAGTGTGTGTGGATCCCAGTGTGTGTGGGTCCCGCTGTGTGTGTAGGTCCCGGTGTGTGTGGGTCCCGGTGTTTTGGGGGTCCCAGTGTGTGCGGGTCCCAGTGTGTGCGGGTCCCAGTGTGTGCGGTCCCGGTGTGTGTGGGTCCCAGTGTGTGCGGGTCCCAGTGTGTGTGGGTCCCGGTGTGTGTGGGTCCCGGTGTGTGTGGGTCCCAGTGTGTGTGGATCCCAGTGTGTGTGGGTCCCGGTGTGTGTGGGTCCCGGTGTGTGTGGGTCCCAGTGTGTGTGGGTCCCGGTGTGTGTGGGTCCCGGTGTGTGTGGGTCCCGGTGTGTGTGGGTCCCGGTGTGTGTGTGGGTCCCGGTGTGTGTGTGTCCCGGTGTGTGTGGGTCCCGGTGTGTGTGTGGGTCCCAGTGTGTGTGGGTCCCGGTGTGTGTGGGTCCCGGTGTGTGCGGGTCCCGGTGTGTGCGGGTCCCGGTGTGTGTGGATCCCAGTGTGTGTGGGTCCCAGTGTGTGTGGGTCCCAGTGTGTGTGGATCCCAGTGTGTGTGGATCCCAGTGTGTGTGTGGGTCCCAGTGTGTGTGGGTCCCAGTGTGTGTGGGTCCCAGTGTGTGTGGATCCCAGTGTGTGTGGATCCCAGTGTGTGTGTGGGTCCCAGTGTGTGTGGGTCCCGGTGTGTGTGGGTCCCGGTGTGTGTGGGTCCCGGTGTGTGTGGGTCCCGGTGTGTGTGGGTCCCGGTGTGTGCGGGTCCCGGTGTGTGTGGATCCCAGTGTGTGTGGGTCCCAGTGTGTGGGGGTCCCGCTGTGTGTGGGTCCCAGTGTGTGTGCGGGTCCCAGTGTATGGGGGTCCCAGTGTGTGGGGGTCCCGCTGTTTGGGGGCCTCTCTGTTGGGGCCACATGGTCTGAGCTCAGCACAGAGGAAAGAATGGGGTGAACATCTTTTAGGCAGAGAGGGTGTGGGGTGGATGGGGGGCTGGGCGGCACCCCAGGACGGGCCGCGGGAAGCTCAGGGAGGAAGCCGGTCTTGCCTCTGGTCCCAGCTCGTCCTGACCGGCCATCTGTCCTCCGGGCGTGTGTCTGACACAGGAAATCGTGTCCGCTGCCTGTGGCTCAGCCGGGAGCCGGGCCAGCGTGTTCCTTCCCGGGAAGAGCCGCCGGGGACCCCACACTCTGTGGCCGAGGGTCTGCGGCCGGAGGCAGCGGAGGTGGGAGCCGCGGGGGGCGGTGTGTTTGGTGAATCCTCACCTGAGGCGGCGTTCCTTCCCCGTTGGTGTTTAGAGAGAGGGGGAGGGACGGGGAGAGACAGACAGAGAGAGACATCGATGAGAGAGAGAGCCATCGATTGGTGGCCTCCCCCGTGTGCCCCGACCAGGGCCGCGGAGGAACCCGCAACCAAGGTTCGCGCCCTTGACTGGAATCAAACCCGGGACCCTGCAGTCCGAGGGCTGACGCTCTAACCACTGAGCCACACCAACAGGGCCGTGGAGGGACAGTGAGCGCCGGCCGTACAGGAGACCCGGACGGTGGCCCCTGACCTGGGGCTCAGCCTCGCCCGGCCGTGGGGCGCTGGAAGGAGCTTGTCGTCCGTGAGGTCGGATCGCCCCCTTTCCTTCGCCTGCGTAGAGAGACGGTGGCAGAGGGTCAGGGCTGTCCTAGCCGGGTTGGCTCAGTGGATAGAGCATCGCCTGTGGACCAAAGGGTCCCGGGTTCGACTCCGGTGAAGGGCACGTACCTGGATTTTAGGCTCCTCCCCGGGCAGGCCCTGGTCAGGGTTCGTGCAGGAGGCAACCAATGGAGGTGTCTCTCTCACATCGATGTTTCTCTCTGTCTCTCCCGCTCTCTTCCACTCTCTCTGAAATCAACGGAGAAATATCCTCCAGTGAGAATTAAAAAAAAAAAAAAGGTCAGGGCTTTGGGACAGACAGATTCCTGGGGAAGGGTTATTTATTTTTATTAAAAACGTTTTTTTAAAGACAATTCAATGTCTACTCCAAGCCCTTTAAAAAAAATACTTTTATTGATTGCAGAGAGGAAGGGAGAGGGAGATAGAAACATCCGTGATGAGAGAGGATCATGGATCGGCTGCCTCCTGCACGCCCCCCACTGGGGATGGAGCCCACAACCCGGGCCTGTGCCCTGACTGGGAATCGAACCCTGACCTCCTGGTTCATAGGTCGACACTCAACCACTGAGCCACGCGGCTGGGTGGGAAGGTTATTTTAAAATGTTCAAAGTTAATTCTATTTATGAAGTAAAGGTGAGCAACATGCCCACAAACTCTAAACAAAAAGACGTTTCTCAGGTAGAAGAGACACTGCCTCCTGTCTTCCTCTGGAATGTGCTCTTCCCGCAGAACACCCGTCGCCTCTGAAAACTGTCAGTTTTCCGCCTTTTGCCTTTTTTCTAACATTTAAAGTGGGTGGTGCTAGTCTCTTACCCACCTCCTAATGCCGTAACGTCAGTGTTTAAATAGTTGGTACATATCCTATTGGTCGTGGAAATAGTGCAAAGCAGTAATCATCTATAGAATCTATACTAATAAAAGAGTAATATGCTAGCCGAAACCGGTTTGGCTCAGTGGATAGAGCGCCGGCCTGCGGACTGAAAGGTCCCAGGTTCGATTCCAGTCAAGGGCATGTACCTGGGTTGCGGGCGCATCCCCAGTGGGGGATGTGCAGGAGGCAGCTGATCGATGTTTCTCTCTTATCGATGTTTCTCTCTTATCGATGTTTCTAACTCTCTCTATCTCTCTCCCTTCCTCTCTGTAAAAAATCAACAAAATATATTAAAAAAAAGAGTAATATGCTAATTAGACCAGGAGACCTTCCAGGAGCCCTTCCGGAAGTCCTTCTGGACAAAGCCATGGTGGCGGGGCCGAGGCAGGGGCAGTTAGGGGCGATCAGGCCAGGAGGGGAGGGCAGTTGGGGGTGATCAAGCTGGTGGGGGGGCAGTTGGGGGTGATCAGGCTGGTGAGGGGGCAGTTAGGGGCGATCAGGCCAGGAGGGGAGGGCAGTTGGGGGTGATCAGGCTGGTAGGGGGGAAGTTGGAGGTGCGCAGGCCGGCAGGGGGGCAGTTGGGAGCGAGCAGGCCGGCAGGGGGGCAGTTGGGAGCGAGCAGGCCGGCAAGGGGGGGCAGTTAGGGGTGAGAAGGCCGGTGGGGGGGTAGTTGGGGGCAAGCAGGCCAACAGGCAGAGTGTTAGGGGTGATCAGGCAGGCAGGCAGGTGAGCAGTTAGGAGCCAGCGGTCCCAGATTGCGAGAGGGATGATCCGATTGGGCCTAAGCCGGCAGTCGGACATCCCCCAAGGGGTCCCAGATTGGAGAGGGTGCAGGCCGGGCTGAGGGGACCCCCCCACCCCGTGCACGAATTTTGTGCACCGGCCACTAGTTATTTACCGAATAACCCAGGCGTCATCTATATATGTAAAAGCCAAAGTGACCGAATGACCGAACGATGGGCCGACCGGTCGCGATGACGCACACTGACCACCAGGGGGCAGACGCTCAGTGCAGGAGCTGCCTCCTGGTGGTCAGTGCGCTCCCACAGGGGGAGCGCTGCTCAGTGAGCTTACTGAACGGCGGCGGTGGGAGCAGCAGGCGCAGCGGGGCTGGGATGAGTGGAGCCGAGTGAGGGCTCCTCCCAGCCGCCTGCTGCTTCGAGCACTATTACATCCCTTGGGGGATGTCGAACTGCCCGATCCCCACAGGCCGAATCTGCGCCCCACCCCCATCTGGCGGCCTGCGGGGGTCGGGCCAAAGCTGGCAGTCTGACATCCCCTGAGGCATCCCGGATTGTGAGAGGGCGCAGGCCAGGCTGGCGGATCCCACCGGTGCATGAACGCGTGCACAGGGCGTCTAGTTGTACATAAGATATCGAAGTCAGCTGTTTGGTTCTGTGTAAACTTGTGCTTATCAAGAAGGTGACCTGATGGCTTGGGACTGACATGTCATACGCCATTCCGTGGGAAAACTGACTTCCCTTGGTCTCCGTTGGGAATAAGGCGTAGAAAGAATCAAACTGAGCCAGGCCGATGTGGCTCAGTGGTTGAGCGTCAACCTATGAGCCAGGAGGTCAGGCTTTGATTCCCGGTCAGGGCACAGGCCTGAGTTGTGGGGTCGATCCCCAGTGTGGAGCGTGCAGGAGGCAGCTGATCAATGGTTCTCTCTCATCATTGATGTTTCTATCTCTCTTCCTCTTCCTTCCCCTCTGAAATCAATAACGATATATCCTATATAATAAAAGCCTAATATGCTAAGTGTCAGGTCATCCAGTCGGCTATTCAACCAATCAAAGCATAATATGCTAATGATATGCTAAGGCCACTCAACTGCTCGCTATGACGTGCACTGACCACCAGGGGGCAGACACTCCCACCGGTAGGTTAGCTTGCTGCTGGGGTCCGGCCAATCAGGGCTGGGCGAGATGGGCCGGACACGCCCTGGAGCCCTCCCACGGTCCCTCCCCAGCTGGCCAACCTCCCATGTCCCTCCCCAGCCCCGATCGTGCACTGGTGGGGTTCCTTGGCCTGGCCTGTGTCCTCTCACAATCTGGGCTGAGGGACCCTGCCCTCCCACCCCCCTGAATGCACAAATTTTGTGCACGGGGCCTCTGGTTTAAAAATAAAAGAATCAAACTGAGCCAGTTTGTTGGTTCTCACTGTGATGTGTAAGTCACTGGGCATGGCACCGAAATGCCCGCGGCCACTGGGTGACCAGCTGCCCGCAGGTCTGTTCCATGCCGACGCCTGGACCACGGTGGGTGACGCCGTGTCGGGAAGCCATGCAGACAGGATTGGGTGTCTGGCCCTGCTGCCTCGCCTGGCGATGAGGCGGCCTCCTCAGAGCCAGTGGCCTGGGTGGTAACCTTGGCGTTGGCGTTGGTTACCGCCCCCCGGGATGAAGGTAGGGTGAAGCATGGCTCGGCATCTCACACAGACCCTACTGTCAGGGGTCTCAATGGAGGGATCGCCTCTGAGCCGGTAACACCCAGATCAAAACGCCGCTGGCTGTTCGAGGAGCTGCTCGCAGGTGCCCAGTGCAGGCTGTGCTGAGGGGGCGCGGGGTGCAGTCTGTCCGTCTGCCCGTCTGTGCCTGCTGGGCCTCTCAGCGTGTTGCTGGGCGCGGCCCTGCCCCCCCTGTCCCCCTCCCCCCCCGTCCTCCCTCCCCCCCCGCCCCCCTCCACCCCGTCCTCCCCCTCCCCCCCCCCCCCCCCGTCCTGAGTCCTGAGCGGCTGGGCGGCTGGACGCCAGGCCCTTCCCACACACCTGTCAGCATTGCTGCACAGCCAAGCGCTGTCCTTCCCCATTTCCCTTCTTTTATTTATTATTTATTATCATTATTATTATCATTATTATTATTATTTAATCCTCACCTGAGGATATTCTCCCATTGATTTTTAGAGAGAGTGGGAGGAAAGCGGGGAGACAGAGAGAGAGAAACATCGATTGGCTGCCTCCCGCATGTGCCCCAACTGGTGCTGGGGATCAAGCTGCAACCCAGGTACGTGCCCTTGGCCGGAATCGAACCCGCAACCCTTCAGTCCCGGGGCTGATGCTCTATCCACTGAGCCACACCGGCCAGGGCTTATTCTTATTTTTGAAATACACGTTTACTGACTTCAGAGAGGAAAGGAGAGGGAGGGAGAGAGAGAAGCATCTGTGATGGGAGAGAATCATGGATCGGCTGCCTCCTGCGCGCCCCACACTGGGGACCGAGCCCACCACCCGGGCCTGTGCCCTGACCGGGAATCGAACCATGACCGCCTGGTTCCTAGGTCGACACTCAACCACTGAGTCACGTCGGCCGGCCTCCCTTCTCTACGAACACGAGAAATCAGGAAAAAAACCTGTGTGCGCGACAAAACCACAGCCCCTACTGGGTGCCACCTGCTCCCACCCAGCCTGAGGCGCCCACTGGCTGCGCGCTCGCAGGCGGGCGGGGGGCTGGCAGCGGGGCCGGTGATGTCAGCCGGTCATGTGGTGCGCTGTGGGCAGCGGGACTGGCCGCCCTGAGCACATGCACCGCCGTCTCAGGCTGCAGCTGGAAAGTCACTCGGCGGCCGGCTGCGTCTGGGAGGCATCAGCCGCTGGAGCTGGGGGCTCCCTCCGTCCCGGCTCCGGGCCCCCTGCGGCCTGACTCAGGCGCGGGGCACAGGAGGCGCCGCTCCCGTGAGTGCCGGGGCCCTGCTTGGGGCTGGGAGGGGAGGAGGTGCCGGGCCGCGGGCGGGAGCCTTTGTAAGGCTCGCCCCGAATCTGGGTGGGGCGGCCGGCGGCTCCGCGTCCGGGGCTCCCGGCGGCGCCCACGCTGTCGCCCGCCCGGGTTTCGGGGCTGATTCCGGCTGGTCCTCACGTGATGTGTCTCTGGGATTTGCGTTCCCAGCTGCGGGCTCTGGGGCAGATCTGCCCGGTGCGTTAGAGGGGGGACCGCAGCCTCCCGGCCCGGCTGCTCTGAGGGTGGTTGCCCGGAGGGAACGGGCAGGGCGAGGCCCCCCCTTCTGTCACAGGCAGGCACAGCCGGTGCTGCCCCTCCCTCTGTCTGGGCCCGGGGGTGGGAGAGAAAGGGGGCGGCCAGCTGCGAGGAGCGGGCACATCTGGTCGTTTCTGGTAGATGCCACGCCTGCCCTCTAAGGGCCGCGTTTGTCTGAGGTCGGCTCAGGGCGGGACAGGGACAGGTGCTGGAGGTGATGGAATGTGCTCTCCTGCTGGGAGGGTGGAGGGCGCGGCCCTGGAGCCTGGAGCCCCTCCGTCCGCTGTGTTTTCCCTGCTGAGGAGCAGGGTCCCCCCCCAGACCCCCCAGGGCCGGGCGCTCCTCTCTGCCATGTTGAGGTGTGGCCTCTGCAGTGGGGAGCACCGGCCACTCCCCACCGCCCCCCCCCCACACCGGGGCACAGACACCAGGCTGACTCCACGGGCTGAGCCCGTGGGCGTGGGAGTTGCCGGAGGCAGGTGTGGGAGCCGGGAACCAGGACAGCTCTGGGCAGCCGCTCCCAGGGCCAGACGTTCCCACGCGAGACAATGAGCGAACACCCAGCATCAGGCTGCGCTGAGCCCGGGAAGCCGGCTTTTGTTTGCTGGTCTCGGGCTCTGGGGCCGGCCCGACTCCGGAACGCTGGGGCGGGGAGACACTGGCTGGGCAGGGCCGGCCTCGGTCCCGGGATTTGGGGACGAACGCGGAGCTGCCCCACCCGCAGGGCCAGGCACCGTGTCCCCACGTCGGATCCCGTCCGGCGAGGCAGGGCCCCGGGGAACTGAGCCACAGATACCGGCAGGTCCCGCTGCCCCCCCCCCCCCCCCCCCCCCGAGGCTCCATCCCGTCCAGGGTCAGTGTCACCTCCCTCCCCGCCTGGGAGGGGCCGGGGTGTGCAGCTGTCGGGGGGCCTGGCCGCACAGGGACATCAGGTGCTCTTCTTGCTCTTCTTACCCCCCCCCCCCGCCACGCCCCAGGGAGGCCACACCCACTTTTGTGGCCACAGGCCAAAGCTCCATCTCCCTGTGGGCCCTGGGCCACGCCCTTGCCTGGGCACGGAATCCTTGGCCGGAACACCCAGGAGCCCTCCCCTCCCCGCCAGCACCCCGCGCCTGCTTTTGGGGGTACAGATGCCCGCTGTGGGGGTTCTAGGGCTCCAGTTCTTTAAAAACGAACACATGGCCGTGCACAGAATCGCAGGCGGTTGCTCTCTGCCCGTCTTCCTCCCGCGGGCGGTGCCCGACCTGGGCCTGCTCTTGTCCGGCTCCTCTCAGCTGCTGTGATCCCTGCAGAGGCCACCACCCCAAACCCCGCTCTCAGGGGGCCTCTGCAGCCAGGGGTGCCACCTGCCAACCCAGACCCCATTCTTGGGGGGCCTCTGCAGCCAGGGTGCAGCCTGCCACCCCAGATCCTACTCTCGGGGGGCCTCTGCAGCCAGGGGTGCCGCAGACAGACTGATAGCTCCTCCCCTACTCATAGACGGGAAGTGGGGCGCTGCCCACATGATGAGGGACAGACCCGGCTCCCCCTCGGGGCACTGCGACCGTGGAGCTCAGGGATCGGGGTTCCCAGCCCCAGGTCACGTGTTACTCAGCCGGCATCACAGGGTGGGAACGTCGCCCAGCCCACTTTCCTAAGGAAATCTCGGAAGAGATGACAAGTCCGTAAAAAGGACATGAAGCCAGTGTGGCTCAGTGGATAGAGTGTTGGCCCGGGGACTGAAGGGTCCCGGGTTCAATTCCGGTCAAGGGCATGTACCTGTTGTCGGCTTGATCCCTGGCACTGGTCAGAGCGTACACGGGAGGCGACCAGTCGATGTCTCTCTCACATTGATGTTTCTCTCTCTCTGTCCCTTCCCCTCCCTTTCTCTCTCTCTGAAAAAACTCAATGGGAAAATATCCTCAAGTGAGGATTAAAAAGAAAAGGGAAACTAAGTCCCATTTCTTTTTATTTTAATATAGATTTTTATTTTTTTAATATATTTTATTGATTTTTTACAGAGAGGAAGGGAGAGGGATAGAGAGCTAGAAACATTGATGAGAGAGAAACATCGATCAGCTGCCTCCTGCACACTCCCCTCCCCCACTGGGAATGTGCCCGCAACCGAGGTACATGCCCTTGACCGGAATCGAACCTGGGACCCTTCAGTCCGCAGGCCGACGCTCTATCCACTGAGCCACACAGGTCAGGGCTAAGTCCCATTTCCTTAGGGGAGTGGCAGTCCTGGCCGTAGGCGTGGCGGTCTGTCGCGAGACCTCCAACACCATCCTCCCTCCTGCCTCCTGGGAGTGGCCGCCCTGGTCAGCGAAGGGCCCCGAGTTCCCGGACAGGGGTTCGAACCCCATGAGAACGTGTCACGTGGAAACTCCTCCCGCGTGGTGCATATTCTGCGTCGTATTAATGCTCTTTCTCCGGCAGGCCCTGTCCGCGGGGGCAGGGCTAAAACCAGGCGAGAGATGCTTAATCTAAAATTTAAGATACGGTTCCAGCTTAGCTTCCGCTCTTTGGATTAATGCCAGACCCCAACGAGAATGTCTTTTCTAAAATATTTTATTGATCTCAGAGAGGAAGGGAGAGGGAGAGAGAGAGAAACATCAATGATGAGAGAGAATCATGGATCGGCCGCCTCCTGCACGCCCCCCACTGGGGATGGAGCCCCGAAACCTGGGCCTGTGCCCCGACCGGGAATCGAACCCTGACCTCCTGGATCATAGGTCAAAGCTCAACCCCTGAGCCACGCCCGCCGGCCCCAAAGGAGATTTTCGAAAGAACACTTGTTGGCTGAATGAGGGGTGACACCTGCTTGTCCTGGGTGTGTGGGGGGGGTCGGAGGTCAGCGCTGCCCCGTCTGCACGGGATCACAGCCTCACCTGCGAGCCGGCCACCTGGTCCTGCCCAGGGCGGGAGTCACATGTTGCTTGGGACGAACGTAAGCGAATACATGTCGCGTGTGATGCGTCTGCGTCAAGTGCTGCTCGCGAGGGCGATGGACGCCCACGAGCCTGGAGCTATGAGTCACGGCGTTGGAGACCTTGACGGCGAGACGAGGTCCTTCCTCTGCTTCCGTCCCTGACGGGCGGGCGCTGCTGCTGCGGGAGGCAGCCTGGCGTCTGGACACCGCAGGGCAGGGACCCCCTGGGACCCGTGGGGTCTGGGAGCCGGGAGGGCTCCGCGGGGAGAATGGGGCCCGGTTCCCAGGAGCCTCTCCGCCCGCGAGGACACAGACGCTGCGTGTGTGACATCGCTGCACAGCGGCGACACCTTCCAGGGCCCGAGCGGCGGCCTCCTTCACGCTCCAGGTCACGGGCGGATGGAAACCAGGTGCTCAGGCTCATCGATGGGGAGACAGGGACTCCAGATACAGACCCGCCTTCCGGAGAAGCCGTGACTAAGGACAGGCTCACCCGGCTCGGGGGCCTCCGTGGCGACCAGCGGCTGTCCCCTTGCACATGTCAGGCTTTAGATCTCGGGGGCCTTTATGGGCTCCATCAGGCAGAAAGCACAGCAAATATCCATCTTTAAAAAAAAATAAAAAAAATAAAAATATATATTTCTTTATTGATCTCAGAGAGGAAGGCAGAGGGAGAGAGAGAGAGAGACAGAAACATCAACGATGAGAGAGAATCATGGATCGGCTGCTCCTGCACACCCCCTACTGGGGATCGAGCCTGCAACCTGGGCATGTGCCCTTGGCCAGAATCGAACCCGGGACCCTTCAGTCCACAGGCTGATGCTCTAGCCACTGAGCCAAACCGGCCAGAGCAGCAAATCTCTCTTGTAAATGAATCAACAGAAATAGTTAACGCTGAGTGATGGCAGCCAGAGCTAAAGCATCCCAGGGCTATCCCAGCGCAAGCGGGCTCCAGGCCCTCCATCGAAACTTCTAGCCCGGCCGGTGTGGCCCAGCAGTCGAGCATCACCCATGAACCAGGAGGTCACGGTTCGATTCCCGGTCAGGGCACATGCCCAGGTTGCGGGCTCGATCCCCAGTGTGGGGCGTGCAGGAGGCAGCCGGTCCATGATTCTCTCTCATCATTGATGTGTCTCTCCCTCTTCCTTCCTCTCTGAGATCTATCTATCTATCTATCTATCTATCTATCTATCTATCTATCTATCTATCTATGTATCTATGTATCTATCTATCTATCTATTTTAAAATATATTTTAATGATTTTTTACAGAGAGGAAGGGAGAGGGACAGAGAGTTAGAAACATCGATGAGAGAGAAACATCTATCAGCTGCCTCCTGCACGCCCCCCACTGGGGATATGCCCGCAACCAAGGTACATGCCCCTGACCAGAATCGAACCCGGGACCCTTCAGTCTGCAGGCCGACGCTCTATCCACTGAGCCACACCGGTCAGGGCTGTATATCTATATTTTAAAGGCCTTCCTCCGGGTAGTCACGTCACTCAGGGCACTGTTGCTGAAAGTCTGCATTTCCTCCTGGTGCGTCCATCCCGCACCCGACCCAGAGGGTCACCTGCCACTGACCCCCTGTCCCCACAGGATGCCGTCCAGTCACAAACAGACTGCGTCCCCCTCGCGGCCCTGCTGGCTGACGCTGGAGCGAGTGTCCGCGACGC
Source organism: Myotis daubentonii (assembly GCF_963259705.1). NCBI lineage: Eukaryota > Metazoa > Chordata > Mammalia > Chiroptera > Vespertilionidae > Myotis > Myotis daubentonii. Next base: position 835,282 of record NC_081844.1, read on the forward strand.
CCGCGTAGGGTTTCTCTGACGTTTCAAGACAGCACATTGTGGAAAACAACAGAAACACAGAAAACCAACCTAAGCGAGCCGCCCGGAGCTGCGTGCGCCTTGGTGTCAGCAAAGCGATTCCTCAGGTCCGGCCGGAGCCGCACGGGCTGCTGTTGTCGGGGCTCCCGGGGGGACCCTTCGCCTAGTGCAAGGGGACACGGCCCCTAGCTTCCCCGTAGCTTCGCCTCATTGCCTCACTGGGCCTCAGAATAAAGGAAACATCGAACCATCCCTACCGAGGAGTGAAGCTGAATTAAAGAGTAGATTTTGGCCTGGCCCGTTGGCTCAGTCGTAGAGCATCGGCCTCGCACCGAAGGGTCTAGGGTTCGATTCCAGGTCCCGGGCAGGTGCCTGGGTTGCATGTTCCGTTCCTGGCCCTGGTCGGGGAGCGTTTGGGAGGCAGCCAATCGTCTCTCTCTCTCTCTCTCTCTCTCTCTCTCTTCCTCCCTCTCTCTTCCTCCCTCTCTCTCTCTCTCTCTTCCCTTCACCCGCGTCCACTTTCTCTAAAAAAAGTCAATGGCAAAAATATCCTCGGGTGAGGATTAACAACAGCAACAAAAAACAGTAGATTTTGCGTTATTTCACAGTCACACGGTTATTTTGTTTTGCCCAGAAAAGAGTATTGTTTTTCCACGTGGTACACTCTATGCTTCCCCGAACTTCGCTTCGGAAAGCACAGTCCCTCTCGGTATTAAATTCCGTGTAGAATAACGCGGCGGCATTTTAAACACCTCGTCCTGATCGTGTCCGGTGTCCGGTTTCAGAATAAATTCCGTGAGAACATTTGGCCCAGATGTTACTAAAAATAACTGTTGCTCTAACATTTCACACAGGGAACGCCATCCCACGGTTATCACACTTGCTTCGTTTTCCACTGTGAGCGAGAAGAAGAAATTTATAAAAAAAAAACCCAAACCACTTAAAAAGGAGATGTTGGGGGAAAACAGGGGACATCCGTAATAATAGCGACAATAAAAAACAGGCTTAAAAAATAAAGACAAAGGAGGCATGGTGCTTTAGCAGCTCCCGAAGGCTGCCTCAGTTACATCTGAATTGTTGCCGTAAAGAGACAGCTGTGTTTGTGCGGAGGCGCGAATCTGCCTAAATCGTGTGACATTTAATTTGGACAAAAGGCAAGTCCCCTGAAGACGTTCCCGGGTGCGTGAGTCGGTCAGTGCTTGGCGGGCGGGCAGGCGGGAAGGACAGGAAGGGCCGGGGCCGCTGGCCGCGAGGAGGGTCTCCGTGGAGGCGGCAGGCGGTTTTGAAAGGCCAGCTGTTTCCAAGAAGAAGACAGAAATAGGGCAGGTGTGAGGCGGACAAGCCAACCTGAGGTGGTAGGTCAGGGGAGGTGGTGGTGGTCCCAGGGGCGCTCTTTTAGACCACAGTCCCCCCGAAAACCCAGAACCCCAGAACCCCAGAGCGCTGGCTGGGATGGCTGGCTGGAGAGTTCTGGTCTTGGACACCTCCAGGCAGTTTAAATTCTTTAGGACACTCGTGTCAGATTCATCTTCGCCCCCAGTGATCATCAGTTGGTTAGTTTTAGCGGTACTGGATACACCCAGGGGGCGGCCCATTTTTCCCCTTTAATTTCTGGATGATTTCTGTTTTTGAATATACAATACGCTGCTGCCAATTTAAAAGATATGTAAGCATACAGAAGTCTTACTTCTTCCCTAACCCGACGGTTGGCCAACCGGGGCTCGCGAGCCACACGCGGCTCTTTGGCCCCTTGATTGTGGCTCTTCCACAAAATACCACGTGCCGGCACGCACGTACAGTGCGATTGAAACTTCGTGGCCCATGCGCAGAAGTCGGTATTTTGTGGAAGAGCCACACTCAAGGGGCCAAAGAGCCGCATGTGGCTCGTGAGCCACGGTTTGCCGAGCCGCAGTTTGCCGACCACTGCCCTAACCAGTTACATGCAAGTTGCCGCATTCCCAACATGTCTCTCACTTACTGGGTCCTGGGTGTTGTTCCGTATCAGTGCATACGTAGTTGCCTTGTTCTTTAAACACGTGTTTTCCTGGAAGAAATTTCAGGCGAGAGGACCAAGACAGTGGCATAAACGCCCGGTGGCAGGTGAGGGGAGATGGTGGTGGCCGCAGGCCCCAAACCCCACGTGGGACATTTCTTTCAACGTCAGGCTTCAGACGTTCCTCAAATCTCTCAATGCGCTTTCTTCTTTGCTTCCCCAGTTGTAGGGCTTCCACTCAGCCAGAGTTCAGGCGGTTCTGAATGATGGCTGTTCTGGGTTTGATTGTAATTTTGATGTGGCTGTGGGAGGCAGTGAGGAGGGGTGGAGCTGCGGAATGGGCTGGTCCGGCACCCACGCGTGGCGGTTTTTTAATCGGGAGGGAGATCTTGGCTGCAGAGGCCTCCTGGGAGGAACGAGGGGTCCCAGCCCCACACCAGACCCCAGCCCAGGGCCCCAGAGCTGGGAAGAGAAGCCCCCATAACTTCAGGATGTGAAAACCAGCCGGGATTGTGGCTGAGTGACAGGGAGGCTGTCGGAGTTCCAGGTGTTCCTATTAAAGGGCCAGTTTATGGACTTACAAGTCCTGTTTCCTCTGAGCTCCAGTGCTGGGCGGCAGTTTAGGGTAATCCAGGGACACACAGGGAGGAACTGGATTGTCTGGCATCGGGGCAGGAACTTGGGGGCAGCTTTCTCCCAGATGAGGGGGGGGCTCACAGGGGTCATTGTTCCTGTGCTAAGACACCCCCCCCCCCCCATCTCAGAGCTGACTGGCAGCCACATCTGAGTCTCCATCAGCCTGGCTCACACTGCTCACTCTGCCCTGGTGATTCCCCGAGAACCCACCCCACCCAAGTCACAGCCCTGCCCAAGCTGTTTGCAGTAGCGTTTCCATACAAATGGCCTGTCCTGACTCAGGCTTCAGATTTTTCTAAAATCTCTCAAACAAGCAGCAGCTGGCACCTCCATGCCCCATATCTCTCAGTAAGAGGCCCAACACAGCTTGGCCTCCCTTGGGCACTTCCGGGCCCAACACAAGTGGCGGCCACCTGCAGGTCGCTCTGTGGTTCCTGCCAGGTGGCCCCTGGCAGTGGCTGACTTTGTATCTCCCTGGAGGCCCCAGAGCCAGTGCACCTGGTGGGCAGCTTCAGACCATAGCTGATTCCAGCTCTACACACCCATAAGCGACACACTCAAGGGTCAGACTCAGTGAGCACCAAAGCCCCACTGAAGCAAGTCCTGCTCCATAGGGGTGTCTCCTGCACAGCAGCTCTTCCATTGTGGTCACAGCTGGTCCTCACAGCCAACTGGCCTGGAAGTCAATTCCTCCCAGTGACACCAACAGCAATCAACGCTCAACTACAACACTGTGCACACAGCCCACACACAGGGGCACCTAGAGTGCCCAGCTCAGGTGACTGGGGAGGCTGAGCCACTGGGCCCTACAGGACACCCACTACACAAGGCCACTCTACCAATTCCAGGAGACATAGAAGCTCTACCCAGTACATAGACACAAACACAAGGAAGTAGCCAAGATGCAGAGACAGAGAAACAAGTCACAAATGAAAGAAATGGAAAAAAAAAAAGGAAACTACTGGGTACAGAGTTCAAAATCATGGTTCTAAGGTTACTCAAGGATCTTCATGAGAGCTTCAAGGGACTTAGTGAGACTTACAAGAATTTTGGTGAGATTTTTGAAAACATGAAAAAGGACCAGTCAGAAATTAAGCATACACTAACTGAGATAAAGAATCATTTACAGGGGTTCAGCAGTAGAGTATAGAGCAGTGATGGCGAACCTATGACACGCGAGTCAGAGGTGACACGCGAACTCATTTTTTTGGTTGATTTTTCTTTGTTAAGTGGCATTTAAATATATAAAATAAATGTCAAAAATATAAGTCTTTGTCTTACTATGGTTGCAAATATCAAAAAATTTCTATATGTGACACGGCACCAGAGTTAAGTTAGGGTTTTTCAAAATGCTGACACACTGAGCTCAAAAGGTTCGCCGTCACTGGTATAGAGTATTCTGAGAATCAAATCAGTGATTTAGAATATGAGGAAGCAAAAAACAGTCAATCAGAAGAGCAAAAAGAAAAAAAAATCCAAAAATATGAAGATAGTGTAAGGAGCCTCTGGGACAACGTTAAGCATACCAACATTCTCATCAGGGGAGTGCTAGAAGGGGAAGAGAGAAAGAGAGAGAAGATATTGAAAACCTATTTGAAGAAATAATGACAAAAAACTTCCCCTACCTGGTGAAAGAAATAGACTTGCCCTCGCTGATTTGGCTCAGTGGATAGAACGTCAGCCTGCGGACTGAAGGGTCCCAGGTTCGATTCTGGTCAAGGGCACATGCCTAGGTTGCGGGCTTGATCCCCAGTAGGGAACGTGCAGGAGGCAGCCAATCAATGATTCTCTCTCATCATTGATGTTTCTATCTCTCTTTCCCTCTTCCTTCCTCTCTGAAATCAATAAAGATATATTTTAAAAAAAAAGAAAGAAAGAAATAGACTTACAAGTCCAGGAAGCACAAAGAGTCCCAAACAAGAGGAACCCAAAGAGGTGCACACCAAGTGTGGGGGCCCTATTCAGAGTACGCCAGATGCCCAAGGCCACTCTGAGTGTGGGAATCTTAAAGTGTTCAAGGTCACTTTGCTCTACGCAGGTGCAAGGTTGCAGCAATCTATGCACTATGCAGGCGTGCCGGTCTATAGCCCAAATGATTGATGCCACTCTCTGGAAAGAAACCTCTTTGTCTAAATAGTGTAAAGTTGTTACTGCCCAGCAGGCACGGCTGCTCGGTGAGGCTGTAGGTACAGAGGCGACTGCATTATGGGGATGATGTGTTACTGAGCACACGGTTGCTCAGATGATGGCTGTGGGCACAGGGGTGCTCCTATGTAAGGCAGGCTGCTGTTAGTAAGGTTACTGCTTTGTCGGAAAGATGTATTGTTACCTGGCTGGTGTGCAGCTACCTGCTGTGTGGGACTTTGAAGAACTGTTTTATCTAGTGGCTCCTTGTTAGCAACGGCCGCCCGGCCACTCGCTCCTACAATAGACTCTCTCATACACCCACAGCTTCTCATGGCTTCTCCGTCTACCACCTGGCACCCAAGAAGGTCCAGCCCCTGGCAGAGGGGCTTGGACCCGACAGTTGGCGTAGTAGGGCAAGACCAGGACTTGTATTTCCAACAATGGTGCAGCGAGCGGAAGATAAAGGAGGAATTGAGTTCCCAACAGTTAGTACAGCGAGCAGGGTTCGGAGAGGAACTTGCTCCCACACTTGGCCACGTTGGCAGGATGGAGCAGTGAGTGCTCCCACACCAAGACACATCCTAATTAAAATGCCAAGGGTTAAAGACAAAGAGAGAATCTGAAAAGCAGCAAGAGAAAAGCAGTTAGTTACCTACAAGGGAGCACCCATACGACTGTCAACTGATTTCTCAACAGAAACCTTGCAGGCCAGAAGGGAGTGGCAAGAAATAGTCAACGTGATGAGTAGCAAGGACCTACCACCAAGATTACTCTACCCAACAAAGCTCTCATTTAGAATTGAGGGTCAGATAAAGAGCTTCACAGACAAGAATAAGCTAAAGGAGTTCATCACCACCAAACCAGCATTATATGAAATGTTGAAGGTATTCTTTTTTTTTTTAAAACAGTGTTGTTGTGGGGTTTTTTATTTGTTTTATTTTATTGATTTTTTACAGAGAGGAAGGGAGAGGGATAGAGAGTTAGAAACATCGATGAGAGAGAAACATTGATCAGCTGCCTCCTGCACACCTCCTACTGGGGATGTGCCCACAACCAAGGTCCATGCCCTTGACTGGAATCAATCCTGGGACCCTTCAGTCCGCAGGCCAACGCTCTATCCACTGAGCCAAACCGGCCAGGGCTGAAGGTATTCTTTAAGAAGAGGAAGAAGAAAAAAGATAAAAAATATGAACAATAAAATGGCAATAAATACATAGCTACCAACAATTGAATCTAAAAATAAACAAGAAATCTAATAAAATAAACTGATGAGCCTGGCTGGTGTGGCTCGGTGGTTGAGTGTTGACCTATGAACCAGGAGGTCACAGTATCCCCAGTGTGGGGCATGCAGGAGGCAGCCGATCGATGATTCTCTCTCATCATTGATGTTTTTATCACTCTTGCCCTCTCCCTTCCTACCTGAAATCCATAAAAATATACTTAAAAAAATAAACTGAAAGGAGGGCAGGGGGTGGGAGGAGATCAACCCAAGATCTTATATGCATACTAGAGGCCCGGTGCACGACATTCATGCACTGGGGGGGTGGGGGGGGGTTCCACTGCCCCGCCTGCACCCTCTCGCAGTCTGAGACCGCTCGGGGGATGTCTGCTTGCTGCTGCTGCTGCTGCACTCGCCAGCCATGAGCCTGGCTTCTGGCTGAGCAGTGCTCCCCCTGTGGGAGTGCACTGACCATCAGGGGGCAGCTCCTGCATTGAGCATCTGCCCCCTGGTGGTCAGTGTGCATCATAGCAACCGGTCATTCCGCCGTCTGGTCGATTTGCATATTAGCCTTTTATTATGTAGGATATGCATCACCTATGGACACAGACAATAGGGTGGTGAAGGCCTGGGGTGGGGCGGGAACCGGGTGGAGGGGTGTAATTGGGGGGGGGAAGGGGGGACATCTGTAATACTCTACCAGTGGTTCTCAACCTTCCTAATGCCACGACCCTTTAATACAGCTCCTCATGCTGTGGTGACCCCCAACCATAAAAGTATTTTTGTTGCTACTTCATAACTGTAACGTTGCTACTGTTATGAATCGTCATGTAAATATCTGATATGCAGGATTATTTTCAGGGGTCACGACCCACAGGTTGAGAACCGCTGAAACAATAAAGATTAAAAAAAAATGTCCAACAGGCACAAAATTAGAATGAACGCCGCGTATCTATTACCCAGCGTCATCCCCCATCTCAGTATTTTGCTGTACGTGAGGTAACACTGAGGCATTTCTTTCACTTTGTTGGGTGTGATTGTGGCCCAGTGATTATGTAAAAAATGTCCTCATCATTAAAAGGCGCAAGCTGATATATTCATGAGTGAAATGTCTGCGACCAATTTTAAAACACACCAAAAAAAAAAAAAAAAAGTGTGTGTGTGGGAGGAATCGCTTGAACCAAGATTGGCGAAATGTCGAACTTGGGGAAGTGCGGACTATGATCATATTTCTCTGCTGTTGTGCACGTTGGAAAATGTCCTTAATAATCCATTTGCTAACTTGGTTTTGTCTACAGTTCTCCCCTTTTCGCTGGAGCGCTTTAAAATGGATTCTAGCTCGCATGCAAGCTCACCCATAAATATTTCAGGGTGTCTGCCTGAAACACGGGACTTTAAAAACCACCTCGGTGCCAGGATCGCGCCTCAGAAAGCGAACGGCCGTTCCTCGTAGAACCCCATGCCCACTCTGTTGTCCAGTTTCCCTAACAATTGTCTTTTTCTAGCTGTTGTGTTTGAATCGGGAGCCAAACGAGGCCGCCGACGGCATCCATCAGACGCGTTTAAACGTGAATAATTCGCTTCCTTTAACAAGGAGCCATTTATTTGTGGGAGGAAGGAGGTTATTTGTCCGGGAAAGACCCGCCTTCTGGACCCGACCGTGTCCTCCGGGCTGTCCGTCCGTCCGTCCCTCCGTCCGGGGGTCTGAGGCTCCCTCAGTGCCTCCTTGCTCCCTGCGTCTCGCGTCCCCGAGTGACTCTGAGATGAGCAGCGGGCGTGGCTGGCTTCCCGTCACCATCTCCCCGATGCTGCTGGCACCGCTGGGTCCATTACTCCATTAGGGGCTGCGGGCGATGTCTGCCTTCCGCTCCTCCTGCACTCAGCTCGGGGCTTGCTCCACCCGCAGCTCCTCCCCTCCGCTCTTCGACAGCCCAAGCTCAGCTGGCTTCTTGTTCACGTCACTGGTCCCAGCCTTACGGGTGGTCAGAGGGGGTTTTTTTTGGGTGAAATTTGTTCGGACTGTGTTTCCTCAGATACGGATGTATTTGTGGCGCACAGCGATGTGGAATTGTAAGAGAGGTTCATTTTAATAGGGATGTAGGGTTTCTTCTACTTTCTGCGTGTTGGTTCGGTGTAAACCTGAGAGTTAGAGTGAGATGGACTTATTTATATTTTAAAAAATATTTTTTTATTGATTTCAGAGAGGAAGGGAGAAGGAGAGAGAGAGAGAGAGAAACATCAATGATGAGAGAGAATCATGGACCGGCTGCCTCCTGCACCCCCCCTAGTGGGGGGGGGGGATCGAGCCTGCAACCCGGGTCTGTGCCCTGATCGGGAATCGAACTGTGACCTCCTGGTTCATAGGTCAATGCTCAACCACTGAGCCACACCTGCTGGGCAAGATGCACTTAAATTTTATCCCTGGACCACTTACCATCCCAGTCCTGGGGCAGATGGCCTGTCCTCTCGGAGCCTCGTCCCCTTCCTTCACCGGCTGGGAATAGGAGATCCAATTGTTCTGTTGATTTGAGGGTTAGACAAGCCGGCCTGTGTGGTGCTTGCCGCCCTGCGTCCCCCACGGCCAGGACTCGGGCAGCGGCCCCGTCCAGCTCGCAGCGTCTGCCAAGTGGGTGCTCAGCCAACGGCCGCTCTTCTCCACCTCACTCCCCATCGGAGCAGGCGTGGGGCCTGTTCCCTTTCGGGACCGTTCGCAGGAATAGAAAGAAGAGGGAGGCGGGCCCGGCTGCCCACGCCTCCTGGGCGATGTGTTCTGTCTCGGGGAGCACGCGGGTGCGGGGCTGCAGGCGGGGTCCCGGCTCATCCCAGGCCTCGCTGTGCACGGAGCTGCCTGCCTCCCTGGCCCTCCGCCCAGCAAGGACACGGGGGCCTGTCCCCAGCCCTGCCTCCCGCCTCGTCTGCTTCCCAGCGCGGCTTTAGGATCAGAGAGGCCTCCTGGGCGACCCAGTCTGTGCTATCCCTGTGCTGTCCCAGCTCAGCGTGGGCTTGGAAGACAGGCCCTCCCCGTGCTGCCCGGGGTGGAGGCCGGGCCTCCCCTCGCTGCCCAGGGTGGAGGCCGGGCCTCCCCTCGCTGCCCGGGGTGGAGGCCGGGCCGCCCCTCGCTTCCCGGGATGGAGGCCGGGCCGCCCCTCGCTGCCCGGGGTGGAGGCCGGGCCGCCCCTCGCTGCCCGGGGTGGAGGCCGGGCCGCCCCTCGCTTCCCGGGGTGGAGGCCGGGCCGCCCCTCGCTGCCCGGGGTGAGGCTGGACACTCAGTTTGTACAGATGAACCCACAGCCCCTCCGTCCTCAGGCCGCTGTGTGACCAACCACACACACACACACACACACACCCCTGCGTGTTCGGAAGCAGAACGACTTCCCATTTTACTGGGTTTGATTCCTGTTCCACAGGGCGTGTCCGAAGGCCTCCATCTTGCTGTTCAGAATTGTGGGTCGTTTTGAACAAGTTCAGAACGGACACAGAGAGCGACCTGACGCGGTGACTTTCGGGCGCGAGCTCGGCCGTGCATGGTGTGGGGGGCGCAGACACCGGCCTGCGAACGGGCCTGGGGTGCCTGCATCGGAAGGGAATCGGTGACCTGCGAGGTCACTTTCTTTATTTCTGTAAAACGGGAGCGAGAGGCCTGCCACCCCTAGGACCCTGGCCCGGTGCCTGGCCATGCAGGACCCACACCCACACCCACACCCGCCGGCTCCCAGCGGCTGGTGCTGCCCGAACCCTGGGCCTCCCGTCGGCGATGCCCCTGCCAGCTGCGTCCGCCCCCGGCTTCTCCGAGGGCCGGGGCGAGGCATGACCTTCCATCGGTCAGCGGTGCGGCAGGCCCACCGGACAGCCAAACCCAAGTTAAAAACCACACGGGCTCCCTATAAAACATTCAGTAGAAGACATGTTCGAAGTGAACGGTGCATGACCCTCTCCCCAAGTTATTTTCAACGTCAACAGGTGCTTCTCTTAAAAGGACAGTCCTGCCCCGGCTGGTGTGGCTCAGTTGGTGGGGCGTCCGGTGCACTGAGAGGTTGCCGGTTCGACCCCCCGTCAGGGCACATGCCTGGGTTGCAGATTCTATCCCCATGAGGGGCGTGCAGGAGGCAGCGGATGGATGCTTCTGTCTCTCTCTCCCTCTCCCTTCCTCTCTCTCTCAAATCAATAAAAACGTATTAAATATTCATAGGCCATTAAACCTTGTGCATCTGCCGGGGGAGGCGCGGATGTGCTAAGCCGGCGGGGAGCCAGGCGGTTACTGATTCCAGCGTCTGGACAGTGGCGATGTCAGTTGCTCACGGGAAATAGAATATTCCTTCAAGTAGCACCAGGGACGCCCTCCTCGCCTGGGCTCTCGGGCGCGACGGTGGTCGTCACCTCGCACTCCAGAGGGAGACTGCCCCTGCCCGCTGGGCCCGCCCGCCCCCCGCTGGGCCCGCGTGAGGACGGGGTGCGCCGGGCAGGGGGGACGCGGTTCTGAACCCCGTCCTGCGCGCAGGGTGCCAAGGAGCCGGCGGGCGGGTTGTGGGGTGTGCACGTGGCCGCTGGCGTGGGTGTGACGTTCCCCCGCAGGTGGGAGGAGAGGATGCGGGACCGATGCTGCGTCGCTAGAGCCGGACCCGCGCCATCGTCCGTCCGTGTGTCGGTCCCCTGGGGACAGGACCCTGGGCCGAGGGGCGCCGCCGACTTCGGCTGTTGCCTTTTCTCTGTGAACGTACCTGCAGGCCCAGCACGCGGGCTGGGCACCACACCAGGGCATTCGGTGAGACGGACCAGCTGTCTTCCTCAGGCCGCAGCTTCAGAAGGAAACTCTCTCCTGAGAGCTCACAGGCGCCAGTTGTCCCAGAACGTGGTGGCAGGGAGGCCGGGAGCACTGACCGCTGAGCCCGGGGTGCGGGGCGCCGGCGGGATGGCCGTCTCCTCCGGGGAGTGGCCCGCGCTGCCGCCCCTGTGGTCTGTGCTGCCCTCACGGCCCAGGCCCCCCGTCCGTCAGACATACCTGTCGGCCTGCAACGCCTGCTGGGCAGTTTACAAAAATGTGGGTTCCCAATAGTTACTTATTTTTTTGGGGTAACCCTCACCTGAGGATATATTTTCATTGAGTGTTAGAGCGTGGAAGGGAGGGGGAGAGACAGGGAGAGAGAGAAACGTCGATGTGAGAGAGACACGTGCCCCGACCAGGGCCAGGGATGGAACCTGCAACCGAGGTCCGTGTCCTTGACCGGAATCGAACCCGGGACCCTTTAGTCTGCAGGGCGACGCTCCATCCACTAAGCCAAACCCGCCGGGGCCCCAAGAGTTATTTTAAAAAAATGTTTTCATTGACTTTTAGAGAGGAAGGGAGAGGGAGAGAGAGAGTGAGAAACATGCATCAGCTGCCTCCTGCCCGCCCCCACTGGGGATGGAGCCAGCAACCCAGGCCTGTGCCCTGATGGGACTTGAACCGGCGACCTGCTGGCTGGGCTAAAGCATTTTAATTGATTTTTAGAGAGAGAGAGAGAGAGAGGAGGGAGAGGAAGAGAGAAACATCGATCGGCTGCCTCCTGCTCACCCCCGACCAAGTTCTACCCCACACTCACCGCTTCTTGTGTGTGAGCAAGTCCTCTGCGTTTAGTTTGAAAACCTTTGGCCAACAGGGTTTTAATCTGATGACTGGCTGGGGTCAGAAGGCCTTTCCCGGCCCCGTCCAGCGGGGTTCCCACACTCTTCAGCCCCCGCTCATCACAGGCGGACTCGGCAGCCCCAGCCCTGTCCCCACTGCTGGAGCAGGTGGCTGGGTGAGGAGCTGGTCTGAGCCTTCGTTCCTCATCGGAAAAGTGGATTTAAGAGGATAATGGCCTGGCCGGTGTGGCTCAGGGGTTGAGCATTGCCCTATGAACCAGGTCAGGGCTCGATTCCCAGTCAGGGCACAGGCCCGGGTTGCGAGCTCAATCCCCAGTGGGGGGCGTGCAGGAGGCAGCCGATCCATGGTTCTCTCTCATCATTGATGTTTCTCTCTCTCTCTCTCTCTCTCTCCCTTCCTCTCTGAAATCAATAATAAAAATATATTTTTTAAAAAGAGGAGAATTGGCGTCAAGTACATGGGACCGAGCGGAGCCTCAGGCGTCGGTCCTCCCCTCCCGCCCTCCAGAGGTCACCCCGGCGGTGGTTTCACTAAAGCAGCTGGGACCCCACAGGAGGGAGCAGTTTTCCTGGCCTGTTTGTGTCGCCCGAGCTCGTACTGTCCTCTCTGCCCGTGTCCTGTCTGCCCGTGTCCTCTCTGCGGGTGTCCTCTCTGCACGTGCCCTCTCTGCGCGTGCCCTCTCTGCCCGTGTCCTCTCTGCGCGTGTCCTCTCTGCCCGTGTCATTGCTGTGCGTGTCCTCTCTGCGGGTGTCCTCTCTGCACGTGTCCTTGCTGTGCGTGTCCTCTCTGCGCGTGTCCTCTCTGCCCGTGTCCTTGCTGTGCGTGTCCTCTCTGCCCGTGTCCTCTCTGCGCGTGCCCTCTCTGCGCGTGCCCTCTCTGCCCGTGTCCTCTCTGCGCGTGTCCTCTCTGCCCGTGTCATTGCTGTGCGTGTCCTCTCTGCGGGTGTCCTCTCTGCACGTGTCATTGCTGTGCGTGTCCTCTCTGCGCGTGTCCTCTCTGCCCGTGTCCTTGCTGTGCGTGTCCTCTCTGCGCGTGTCCTCTCTGCCCGTGTCCTTGCTGTGCGTGTCCTCTCTGCCCGTGTCCTCTCTGCGCGTGCCCTCTCTGCGCGTGTCCTCTCTGCCCGTGTCCTCTCTGCGCGTGCCCTCTCTGCCCGTGTCCTCTCTGCGCGTGTCCTCTCTGTACATGGGAGCGGTTGCCCTGTCCAGGGCCCTGAGCTCCATGCGGGCGGCAGCCCGACCCACCCGGAGCCGCGGAGCCTGGCAGAGCAGACACGGAACCGTGCCCGTGGCGCCGAGCTGCTCGGGAATGAACTGAGCGGGTTCAGAGCAGAACGAAAGGTCAAGCAGCTCCCTCCTGGGACGCGCCCTCCCCCGAGGTCGGACGGGTCGGGCCCAGCACCGGCTGTTCTGCAGGAAAAGGCACCGTCTTGGTCCACGGAGTCGCTGCTGCCGGCCAGGCGGTCCTAACACTGCGGTCCCCCCGCACTGCGGTCACCCCCACACTGCGGTCACCCCCAACACTGCATTTACCTCCGCACTGCGGTCACCCCCACACTGCATTTACCCCCGCACTGCGGTCACCCCCACACTGTGGTCACCCCCACACTGCATTTACCTCCGCACTGCGGTCACCCCCACACTGCGGTCACCCCACACTGCGGTCACCCCCACACTGCAGTCCCCCTGCACTGCGGTCACCCCCACACTGCGGTCACCCCACACTGCGGTCACCCCCACACTGCAGTCCCCCTGCACTGCGGTCACCCCCACACTGCGGTCACCCCCAACACTGCATTTACCTCCGCACTGCGGTCACCCCCACACTGCATTTACCCCCGCACTGCGGTCACCCCACACTGCGGTCACCCCCACACTGCATTTACCCCCACACTGTGGTCACCCCACACTGCGGTCACCCCCACACTGCGGTCACCCCCACACTGCATTTACCCCCGCACTGCGGTCCCCCCACACTGCAGTCACCCCGAGGGCTTGTTCTGGCTTCAGAGTGTGGGTGTTGCTTCCGCCCTATGACCTGTGGAGGGATTTTCAGGGGCGTCTCTGAAGGGGGGCTCACTCCCAGAGGTGACAGGGAGGCCCATGGGCAAACAGGCGCTCACACCTGACAACACGTCTGTGGTTGCTATGGAGATGTGGGGCACAGGTGACGGGCCCAGCGCAGCGTCGGCCGCCCTCCTCCCCCCTAAACACCTTCCTCCTCCTCTTCCTCTTTAAGGAACAGCTCAGCGTTTTAGAGCGAGAGGAGAGGGGAGGAGAGAAACCGATGTGAGCGCACAGCACCCGCCGCTGCCCCCACGTTCCCCGCACTGGGCACCGAGCCCGCAACCTGGGCCTGCGCCCTGACCCCGGTATCGAACCCAGGACCCTTCAGTCTGCCTGCTGGCGCTCTAGCCACTTAGCCACATGGGCCGGCGGCTCTTTGTCCCTTCCAGGTGGCTGTGCTGGGGGGCGGCTCCCCTGGTTCTGACGGGCCTTTTCCTGGTGACCGGGATCCTGACCGCTCCGTGTGCTTCTTGGCGTGTGTCCGCGGGGAAGACGGCTCTTCCATCCTCGGTCCATTTCAGCGGGACCTCGTTGTTCCGATGCATCAGCTCCCTCTGTGCTGGGGATCAGCCCTCGTCGCAATGGGACTCAGTCTGTCCCTCCCGGGCTCTCGGCCGCCTCCCCCTTTGGGTTCCCTGGACGCGGAAACGTCACAGGTGGACGCGGCGCGCTGATGCGGCGGCTGTCGTCTCACCTGCCGTCTGTGCGCGTGTGAATGTCACGTCTCCGTCCTGGCGGCGGGGAGCCCGGAGGCACCTTCCTCCTCCTCCTGTCCCTCCAGGGAGGCCGCTGCGACCCCGCGCCTCCATAGCGGTTCTTGGTTCATTCCCGCGGTCCACCGAACCTTGGTCCCTTCATGCGCGCTCTCCACTGTGCCCCCGGTCCGCCCCCTGGGCCTGGCCCCTCCCCCTGGGCCTGGCCCCTCCCCCTGGGCCTGGCCCCTCCCCCTGGGCCTTGCCCCTCCCCCCTTGGGCATGGCTCCTCCCCCCTTGGGCCTGGCTCCTCCCACTCGGGCCTGGCTCCTCCCCCCTTGGGCCTGGCTCCTCCCCCCTTGGGCCTGGCTCCTCCCACTCGGGCCTGGCTCCTCCCCCCTTGGGCCTGGCTCCTCCCCCCTTGGGCCTGGCTCCTCCCACTCGGGCCTGGCTCCTCCCCCCTTGGGCCTGGCTCCTCCCCCCTTGGGCCTGGCTCCTCCCACTCGGGCCTGGCTCCTCCCCCCTTGGGCCTGGCTCCTCCCCCCTTGGGCCTGGCTCCTCCCCCTCGGGCCTGGCTCCGCCCCCTGCAGTAGGTCCCCCTCGTGGCTGGTTAGCAGCTGCCCCTCGGGACGCTCGGGAAGGAGCTCTGTCCAGTGTGGACCCGCCCAGAGTCCTCGGTGTCCCCGCTGCTGCCCAGACCGTCTAACCATTCGGGCTCGGGCTCTCCCCGCCTCTGTGTTTCCCCTGTGCTTCTCCCGCCCCCTCCCAGACGCCCCTCCCACACCCGCCGGCGGGCCTCCCTCCAGGGCCCGAAGCCCTGACCCGTGTGCCCGGCTGCATGGACGCGGGAAGCTGCAGGCACCTCGTCCCGTCTCCGCATCACCTGCTCCGCGTCCCTGCGCTCACCCCGGAGCTCAGCCTCGCTCTGCTCTGGGCATGGAAGTGCCTGCACCAGCCCCCGTGTGGCTCCCGCCTGGAGGGGGTGACGGAGGCCGGGGGCCAGGACTAGCTGCCCTCCACCCTGGGGTCCCCGCAGCGGGAGGGCCGGCCAGGAGGAGGGGAGGGCCCGACGCCACCCATCCACCCATGGCTCTCAGGGGCAGAGCGGAAGGGGACACGGCTGGCATTTCTGAGCGGTCGCTGTCCTGATGCCCAGTCTGAAATCAGCGGGGCCACGCGGGGCGCAGGCGGGCCAGAGCGGGTGTCCTTCCCCGGGCAGCCGCGCCCAGAGGTGGAGAGAGGAGGGCGAGTGCGGCCCCTGTCGGCGTGGCTCCGGTTCCCGTGGGCCCCGTGGGCAGTGGGCAGTGGGCAGGGGCGTTGTGAGTGCTGGGCTCCATCCGTCCCAGCATCCCTCCCCCATCCCTCCTCCCTCCCTCCTCCCTCCCTTCCCCCATCCCTCCTCCCTCCCTCCTCCCTCCCTCCTCCTCCCTCCCTTCCCCCATCCCTCCTCCCTCCCTCCTCCCTCCCTCCTCCTCCCTCCCCCATCCCTCCCCCCTCCCTCCCCCTCCCTCCCTTCCCCCTCCCTCCTCCCTCCCTCCCTATCCCTCCCCATCCCTCCTCCCTCCCTCCTCCTCCCTCCCTTCCCCCTCCCTCCTCCCTCCCTCCTCCCTCCCCACCCCTCCCCCATCCCTCCCCCTCCCTCCCCCTCCCTCCCTTCCCCCTCCCTCCTCCCTCCCTCCCTATCCCTCCCCCATCCCTCCTCCCTCCCTCCCTCCCTATCCCTCCCCATCCCTCCTCCCTCCCTCCCCCCTCCCTCCCTCCCTCCCTCCCTATCCCTCCCCTCCCTCCCCCTCCCTCCCTTCCCCCTCCATCCCCCCTCCCTCCCTCCTCCCTCCCTTCCCCCTCCCTCCCCCTCCCCCTCCCTCCCTCCTCCCTCCCTTCCCCCTCCTTCCCTCCTCCGTCCCTCCTCCATCTCTCCCTATCCCTCCCCCTCCCTCCCTCCCTCCTCCGTCCCTCCTCCATCCCTTCCCCCTCCCTCCACCCTCCCTCCCCCTCCCTCCCCCCTCCCTCCCCCTCCCTCCCCCTCCCTTCCCCCTCTCTCCCCCTCCCTCCCCCCTCCCCCTCCCTCCCTCCTCCATCCCTCCTCCCTCCCTCCCCCCTCCCCCTCCCTTCCCCCTCCCTCCCTTCCCCCTCCCTCCCTCCCTATCCCTCCTCCCTCCTTCCTCCCTCCCTCCTTCATCCCTCCTCCTCCCTCCTTCATCCCTCCTCCCCCCTCCTCCCTCCGATTTCCCCACATTTCCTGTTGGGACCCTCTGTCTCCATATCTCCTCGACAGGGATTTCTAGGTGAATCGGTGTTTGCGCGCATCCCGTTAAAATCCTGCGAGTTCCCCGTGGATAGTGGAGCCCTGGGGTGAGTCCCCGGGGACGGGTCGGAATGGACCCCGATGGGAGCACCTCAGTGTCCCCGGGGCTCCCATTGAGGGAGCAGCGGGAGACATAAGCCAGAGTCTGGAGAAAAGACGTTTCATCTGGGCTCATTGATTTTAAAAGAAAACACAGGTGCATGTCATATTTAAAGCCATTTTCTTGGAAAACGGGGTTGTTTATTTATAACGACTCCACCATGTCCCCCACGTAGTCCTGGTGAGCTGCATGGATTTGAGGCCTGGTGGGGGGCAGTGCTGGAGATCATGGGGCCTGGAGGGGGCCAGCGCTGGAGGTCATGGGGCCTGGTGGGGGCAGCCAGCGCTAGAGGTCACCGCCAGTACCTGGGCTCCAGACAGGCTGGGAAGGGGCAGCTTCGCTCACATCCACACGCCATTTCCCCCATACACACAGGGCGAGAGGCCCGCTCTTGTGGGAACAGGGAACTCTAGGAGAGACTGGCGATTTCTGCCTTCACAGGACTTTGGGAGAAGGTGCCATTTCTAGGAGTGGCCACAAGATGGTGTAGAAATAAATACCCTGAACACAGTTTCATTCATTTGTTCATTCAGTAAAGAAGCATTTTTTTTAATCCTCACCCGAGGATATTTTCCTGTTGATTTTGAGAGAGAGTGGAGGGAGAGAGACGGAGAGAGAAACATCGATGTGAGAGACACACATCGATTGGTTGCCTCCCGTACGCACCCTGACCAGGGCTGGGGAACCTGCAACCGAGGCACGTGCTCTTGACCGGAATCGAACCCAGACCCTTCAATCTGCAGGCCGACGCTCTAACCACTGAGCAGCCAGCAGGGCTGTTTCACTTTCTTAGCATCCGAAAGAGAGAGGGCTGGTCTGTCCCGCAGGAGCAGTTCTGAGCTACTTTTGAACACGATCGTCCTCCCTGGACTGTGCGGCCGAGGCTGATGGGAGCATCGTCCTCAGGGTGATGCTGACGGGGAAGCGAGTGCGAGTCCCAGGGGTGCGCGTGGGATCTGTAACAAGCCCAGAAACAAAGCGAGTGGGCCGGGGCTTACAGGCTCTGGGTTGAGTCTACGCCAGGGGTGGGCAAACTTTTTGACTCGAGGGCCACGATGGGTTCTTAAACTGGACCGGAGGGCCGGAACAAAAGCATGGATGGAGTGTTTGTGTGAACTAATATAAATTCAAAGTAAACATCATTACATAAAAGGGCACGGTCTTTTTTTCCAATAGTTTTATTCATTTCAATCGGGCCGGATCCGGCCCACGGGCCGTAGTTTGCCCACGGCTGGTCTACGCCCTTGAGAAGGGTTATTTCTCTTCAAACTAGAAGGCAATAAAATTAACCAAATACCCAGTGTGAGGTTTTATGGCTTATCTCTATGTATAAAAGGCTAATATGCAAAGTGTCCCCTAGGGAGTTCGACCGGGAGACCAGGAGTTTGATCGCTCGCTATGACATGTGCTGACCACCAGGGGGTGGTGCAGAAGGAAGGAAGACCTCGGCCAGCAGCTGGCAGCCAGGGAAGGGAGGCCCCGGCCAGAAGACGGAAGGCCCTGATTGCCGGCCAGGCCTAGGGACCCTACCCATGCATGAATTTCATGCACCGGGCCTCTAATAATTGTACTAGAGGCTTGGTGCACAAAATTTGTGTACTCGTGGGCGGGGGGGGGGCGGTCCCTCAGCCCGGCCTGCCCCCCTCTTGCAGTCCGGGAGCCCTCTGGGGATGTCTGACTGGCAGCCTAGGCCCGCTCCCCCCTAAGCCAACAGCTGGACAGACATCCTCACCGCTGCCATGGAGGCAGGAGAGGCTCCCACCACCGCCGTTGCACTTGCCAGCCCTGAGCCTGGCTTCTGGCTGAGCAGGGCTCCCCGTGTGGGAGCGCACTGACCACCAGGGGACAGCTCCTGCATTGAGCATCTTCCCCCTGGTGGTCAGTGCACGTCATAGCAACCAGTTGTTCCACCATTTGGTCGATTTGCATATTAGCCTTTTATTATATAGGGATTGCTAGTTTTTATGTAAGATGTATAAATGCGATAGCCTGAGGTTTCAGCATTATCCTAAAGGTTATAAAATCTTGTGGGTTTTTTTTTTTTTTTTACTCATATAATTTTGGAGAAAACACCTACTTTTAGGGGTCTTTATATTTTTGATGTGGTGATCGTTATCACCGGTCAATTCCATTTTGTGTGTTATGAGGAAAATAATGAAATATTTATAAATCAAAGGTCAAACATTAAATGATAGCCCGGCCAGCGTGGCTCAGTGGTTGAGCGTTGACCTATGAGCCAGGTTCGATTCCTGGTCAGGGCACAGGCCCAGGTTGTGGGCTTGGTCCCCAGTGGCGGGCGTGCAGGAGGCAGCCAATCCATGATTCTCTCTCATCATTGATGGTGTTTTCTCTCTCTCTCCCTTCCTCTCTGACATCATTAAAAATAGATAAAAAGTAAATGATAAAATAGTTATTAAAAGAACAAATAAAAGACAGCACTGTCCTGGGTTGCAGGGCCTCACATGTATGTGGGAACGTGGCGCCTGGGCAGAGCAGTGTGGGCAGTGTGGGCTGTGGTTGCAGGGGACGCTGGCCGCACAGTATGCCCTCCGCCTCTGTTCTGTGGCAGCGTTTCTGAAGGACTGAAGTAAATTCTCCCTTAAACATTCGGAGGAGTTCACCAGGGGCGTCACCTGGTCCCCGGCTGTTCCTGGCGCCAAGTGTTCGGTTCCCGACTCAGCCCCTTTCGTTGTTACACGTCTGTGTAGGTTTTCCATTTCTTCTGGAGTCGTTTTCGTAGTTTGTGTCTTCCTAGGAGTGTTCGCACTTCGCCTCGGTTCTCTAGGACGTCGGCGTACATTTGCCCTTAATTTCCCCTTATGTCCCTGTTTCACTCCACGCGGTATTGGTAGTAATATCTCACCTTTCGTTCCTGGTTTTAGTGATCCGAGTCCTTGCTCTCTCTGTTTTGATCCGTCTAATTAAAAGTTTGTCAATTTGTTGATCTTTTCAAAGAACCAGCTTTTGGTTTTGTTGATTTTTTTTTCCTGTTTTATTTATGCTCTAACCTGTCTTCCTTCTCTTTGCTTTGGGTTTAGTTTATTCTCTTTCTTTTCTAGTTTCTTAAGGTAAAAAGTTAGCGTATTGATTCGAAATCTTTTTTGTTTTTTCTAACGCATTCACAGCTCTACGTTCCCCCCTTCTGTCACCGCCTCCCACGAGTGTTGGTGTGTTGCATTTCCACTTAATTCACCGCAAAGTAGTAGCTAATTTCCCTTGTAATTTCCCCCGTGAGCCTTTGATGATTAGAAGTGGTGTTATTTTTTAATTTCCACATATTTTTCATCTCCAGTGCTCTCTTCTCTTACTGTTTCTACATGTCATCCCCCTGTCGCTGGAGAACGCACTTTGCGTGACACGTGGACTGCGGTGGACACTGAGGGAGGTGACCTGCCTCACAGAGGCTGCGCGGGGCCTCGGTGACTTGCAGGAAAGTGAGCCCGTCCTGGGACCCACAGGACTCCCAGCCGGGGACCTGGAGGCCGGGACAGAAACTGACGGGTGATGGACGACGGGACGGCCGTGCACACTCCCCTCATCGGCGGGGAGGCGGAGGTTTCAGCACGGGTGGGGATTCCAGGACCTGCCGCCCCCCCCCCCCCCCCCCAGCACAGAACAGCACCCTGCACGTAGTAGGCCGACAGCTACTTGCTGGATGCTAGTCTGCCCTGTGATGGAGGCACTGAGAGACCAGAGGGGGGAAGCGAGTTTGCTTTTGGAGTTTTAGGCAAGAGGTGCTTGATGACCGAGGGCCATTCTGAGAACGGACGTGTCAGTGTCCGTCGCCAGTGACTTTGCATTTCTGCGTTTATGAGAGCAAATGGGAACGATTCCCTGGGAATTGGGGGTTTTGTGTTTCTCTAGAACACTCGGTGTCTTGCCAGCAGTTAAGTGGTCTCTTGAATGAGCGTAATCAGTCCTTGGCCAGCGCTGTGTTCCCGGTACTCAGACTAAATAAAAGATCAATGTGTCCACGGAGCGCTGAGCAGCGTAGAGGCTCCCCCCTCACCCTCCGCCGGCGACAGGCACGGCGTCCGTCTCTCAGAGAGAGGCCTGCCTGGTCTCAATGAGCTTTGAGACGGATCCACGTAAATCGTTAGAGTTTTGCATAGATTGTGGGCTGTTTAGAGATTACCCAACATATCAATCAGGACCCAACAGGAAACAGCTGGCCCACTCCAAGCAGGGTCAACCAGGGAGGTTTATTTATGCGGAAACTATGTACAGAGGCACGCAGAGAGAAGGAACCGGGGAGCGGGGGTGTTCTGAAGCGGGGAAAAGTGTGAGAGTGTGAGTGTGTGTGTGAGTGTGTGTGTGTGTGTGTGTGAGAGAGTGAGTGTGAGTTTGTGAGAGTGTGAGAGTGAGTGTGTTTGAGTGAATGTGTGAGTGTGTGTGTGTGAGAGTGTATGTGTGTATGTGTGTGTGAATGTGTGTGAGTGTGAGTGTGTGAGAGTGTGTGTGAGGGAATGTGTGTGTGTGAGTGTGAATGTGTGAGTGTGAGAGTGTGTGTGAGTGAACGTGTGTGTGTGAATGTGTGTGTGAGTGTATGTGTGTGTGTGTGTTTGAGTGTGTGTGAGTGTGAATGTGTGAGTGTGTGTGTGAGTGTGTGTGTATGTGAGTGTGTGAATGTGTGTGAGTGTGTATGTGTGTGTGAGTGTGTGTGTGAGTGTGTGTGTGTGAGTGTGTGAGTGTGTGTGAATGTGTGTGTGTGTGAGTGTGTGTGAGTGAATGTGTGAGTGTGAGTGTGAATGTGTGTGTGTGAGTGTGTGTGTGAGTGAATGTGTGTGTGAATGTGTGTGTGTGTTTGTGTGTGTGTTTGAGAGTGTGTGTGAGTGTGTGTGTATGTGTGTGAATGTGTGAGTGTGTGTGAGTGTGTGTGTGTGAATGTGTGTGAGAGTGTGTGTGTGTGAGAGTGTGTGTGTGTGTGAGTGTGTGTGAGAGTATGTGTATGTGTGTGTGTGAGTGTGTGAGAGAGATGCAGGGCTCAGGTGCAGGCTTTGGCTTTGAGGGGAGAGTCCCACTCCCCCGGCCCCGCAGGGCAGGGTTAACTGGACAGCGGAGGTGGACGCGGGGCCGGCGCTGACGGCAGCGGGTGCCACGTGCCTGGGACGAGGCCGGTGGGGCCGCCGGGGTCCCCGGGCCCAGGCCTGCTGTCTGGGAAGGAGGATGCACCTCTTCCTGTGATGAGTCCCCTCTCGGAGGCTGATGGAGTGAGGGCCCACCTGGCGCCTCTGACCTCCACGTGGCCCCGAGTGCGGGGAGACGGCTCCGCAGTCTTCCCCTGGAAAACAGCTCCCACTGCGGTTTCCTGTCCCGGAAGCTGTTGATTAAAATTAGCTGCACAGAAGTGACAACTGTCACTATTGACGTTCACATTTGGGTATAAAGTGGATTCTCTTTCTCCTTCGCACGCGCGAAACACGCAGGACACGTGAGGTCTCAGGTTACGGCGTGTGTGAGGCTGTCGGAGAGGTTCTGTCGCCCGTGCCAGCTGCTGTGAATGCCGCCTTTTTCTCTAAACTTTTTTTTAAAAATATATTTTTATTGATTTTTAGGGGGGGGGAGGGAGAGAGAGAAACATCAGCGATGAGAGAGATTCGTGGCTCGGCTGCCTCCTTCCCGCCTCACACGGGGGATCGAGCCCGCAACCCGGGTCTGTGGCCTGACCAGGGATCGAATCGGTGCCCTTTGGTTCACGGGCTGCCGCTCAGCCAATAGCCGCGCCGGCCGGGCATTTTTCTCTGAGCGTTTGAACCTCGGCTTGTGTTTACGGTCCCACATTTAAGGGAAAATATACCGAAGTAATTTCCAGCAACGCTAGGGTCAAGAGGGTCCGTTTACAGAGGAAGAAAACATGAAACCCTTTTGCAGTTGCTGAAAAATTCATTCGCGGTTTAAAACGTGTTTTCCGTCTCGAATCCCGAGTGGTGTGTGCTCTGTGGAGCGGCTGGGACTCTGCTCTGAGGAGCGGACGGGGGCGCTGGCCGCGGTTCGGAGAATCTGAACGGTGTCCAGGCCCCCACCAAAGGGCGGCCCCTCGGACTGCGCCGTGGGAAGATCGCGTAGGGAAACCGCCCGCATCAGAATGAAACAGTGATACCCGGCCTCGCGCGTCCACAAGGGAAAGGTCACAGAGCGGCACAGAGCACCCTAGTCCCCCGGCTTCATCACTCAGGTCAGGCCGCCAGCGTTTTATGTAGTTTTAGGAGCCCGAGAACATGAAAACTATTTCTTATTTTATTGATTTTTTACAGAGAGGAAGGGAGAGGGACAGAGAGTTAGAAACATCGATGAGAGAGAGACGTTGATCAGCTGCCTCCTGCACACTCCCTACTGGGGATGTGCCCACAGCCAAGGTACATGTCCTTGACCGGAATCGAACCCAGGACCCTTGAGTTCACAGGCTGATGCTCTAGCCACTGAGCCACACCAATCAGGGCTGAAAACTATTTCTAAATAAACTCCGTGAAAACAACAGTGTCGTGCGGAAGATGCAAACCTTTCTTAGCTTGTGACAGGGTCCAGCGGGAGCCGGGGCCTCAGGCTGGGCTCTGCACCCCCTGCCCGGGGTGTGTGTGGGGGCAGGGGGGGGTTCACACACTGGGGGTGCCTGGCTTGCGTCCTGTCTGCCCAGTCGTGCACTTCCTCCTGCCTGTACTGTTGTTATAATTGTGCAGCTTGACCACATGCTACACAGGCAGGTGACGCATCGCAGTTATTCCACGAGAAAGGGAACGCTGTGTAAAGACGCGATAAAGGAGAGGCGAGGGCCGGGGGCAGGGAACGGAAAGATGAGGGAGAAATTCTTCCGAAATCTCGAAGGCTCTGCACCCAGATCGCCTCACCTTTGGCGTGGCACCTGCCCCCACGTACAGCCGTACAGACGCCGAATTTGAAATGCACCCTCCACGGGGGAGGGCAGGGTTTATGCCGAAGGGAGGGCCTGGGGCGCCGTGTGCCGGACGCGCTGCAGACAAGGGCCTGGGCGCCGCCCAGTGAAACAGTGAACAGGGGGACTGTCAGTTCCATACACCTCTCAGCTCTCTGCACATCTTTCTACGTGACCGTCCCTTCTAACCTTTTCAATTTGTCAACTAGCACCGGGCCTGGCTGCTCTGGATTCGGATAGATAAGGAGTGGGCTTACACTCTGGGTATTTTCAACAGAGATTTTAAAAAATGACTCAGTCCGGCCGGTGTGGCTCCGTGGTGAGAGTCGACCTATGAACCAGGAGGTCAGGGTTCGATTCCTGGTCGGGGCACAGGCCCGGGGTTGCAGGGCCCGATCCCCAGTGCGGGGCGTGCAGGAGGCAGCGGATCCATGACTCTCTCTCATCCTTGATGTTTCTCTCCCTCTCCCTTCCTCTCTGAAATTAATAAAATACACTGAAGAAAACACCACTTACTGAAAGTCTTGTGTTCACTCATGTGCACGTGTGTGCGAGTGGACGCCCGCCCCCAGGGCATCACAGAGGGTGAGTTTTCGTCGAGGGCCCACGGCTTAGCAGGTTGGTCTGCCTCCTGTGTGCACGTGGGAAAACGGGTTCCTATTGCTTATATTTTAGAACATTCCACGTGAATTTATCTTCTCCACTAGCCGGTAAATTCCTCGAGGGCAGACTTTATTTTGTGTCCCTGGCATTTTCAGCAATTCTTGGCATATCGCAAATGCTCGGTCCGTATTTATTAACTGTCTGACATCGACTGGTGCTTGGCCCGGCGTTGGTAAATACGACACGCGTCCTACCGCTTCACGATCATTTACGTTAGACCATTTGAGTGTGTCGAGAAAAGCCTTCGCTTTAAAATAATTTTCCTGAGAAATTATAGTGTCATGTAAGGCCTATTAACTACAATCTATATTTTAACAAAAATTAAGATTATTACTTTTTTTACTTCTTTCTTTCTTTCTTCCTTCCTTCCTTCCTTCCTTCCTTCCTTCCTTCCTTTCTCCCTCTCTCTCTCTCTCTCTCTCTTTCCTTTCTCTCTCTTTCTCTCTTTCTTTCTCTCTCTCTCTCTCTCTCTCTCTCTCTCTCTTTATTTTCTTCTTTTTCCCAAATATTGACAGACTTTATTGGGGGAGGGATTCCCACCTGGGATCCCACCTCTTAAATAAAAACGTGCCTAGAAAAGAAGGGGTTTGGAAGCCTTTGTGCACCGTCTACACTCTGGGCCCCCAGGCACGAAGGGGGCAGTGGCTGAGAGCTGGAGGGGTGGGGGCAGGCCCTTGCCACCCGCATGCCCACCCTGAAATGAGGGTGAGATGCTTGGGGGGGAGTAGGGAGCCCCCAGACCGGGGCAAGATGGCAGCGGGAGGTGTGGGCCGCCACAGCTTCCATCAGGGAACCGCGGGCGGCGCTGGGGCCACGGCTGCCAGGCAGCTTGCTGCTGGCATCCTTAGGGGGAACTCGTCGCCACAGCTGAGCTCCTCGCCACGCCGGGGGGGAGGGCAGAGGGGGGCGCAGGGCAGAGATGACCATGCGCTCTGGCCCTCCACGGGGGAGGGGGGGACCGAGAGAAGCAGGTGGGATCTCACGGTGGCTGACAAAGCGGCGGCATTGCCACGCGTGGCGGCACCCACCAGGTCACAGTCCCCCACGCGGAGCATGGGGCGCCCAGTGCCCTCCCGGCGTAGGCCCCCCCCCACCCCCCGCCGTCAGTCAGCACAGAGCAGGGACAGCCACAGGGGCTCGGGGGCCACCTGGCCAGCATCCTGTCCGCTCCCTGCCAGAGGGTCTCGCCGTGGATGTGGTTGCTGTCTGTGCACCTCACGCCGACCGCCCTTCTGCGCTCCCTCGGCCACAGCTCACAAGCTGCGAAGGTTGGAAGGGGCCCGCATCCTGTCGGTTCACGGGGTGGGTGTGGCTGACACAATGTCTGGCGTCCTCACGTTCTCCCCTCACCTGGGCCCTGAGACCATCTGACGGGCAGAGGTGACGAAGTGAGCGCCGAGGAGCCAGAGGGCGTCACCGGCAGCGTAACGTTATTCCGAACAATCAACGAAACCCTTTGGCAGCAAAACATACGAGGGAGGTTGGGGTGTTGTTTAGGTTTTTTTTGCATTCTGAAAATAAGCCAAAGATTTGCCTGTTAAAATATAAGTAAGATGAATACTCAATACCAAACCATGTTTTTTGAAAGTTTTAGCAATGGCCCGGCCGACGGGGCTCAGGGGTTGAGCGTCGACCTAGAAACCAGGAGGTCAGGGTTCGATTCCCGGTCAGGGCCCGGGCCCGGGTTGCGGGCTCGATCCCCAGTGGGGGGCGTGCAGGAGGCAGCCGATCCGTGATTCTCTCTCATCATTGACGTTTCTATCTCCTTCTCCCTTCCTCTCTGAAATCAATGAAAAAATGATTTAAAAAAAAGAAAGCAAGCTTTAGCCGTGTAAACAGCTCTAAATTATTTTAAGTTTGGTGTTTTCTTTGGACCCCACAGAAAGGGAGTCCTGTCTGTTTTCTAGCCACCCCCTCACCACCCCTGCCCCCGCACCCCCCCCTGCCTGCCCCTAGAGAAACACCACATGCGAATGCGCAGAGCTCAATGCAGCCTTTGTTCCCAGGCTGCACGGGGCTCAGGCGGATTCTGGCTAATCCGCTGCTGCATCGGGGTGAATGTTTTTGGTCCGAGCTGAACGGCAAAGCCTTCCGACAGGAAAGGCAGGTGTCAGCTGCTGTGGCACCAGCGCGGTGACGTCAGGACAGCGAGCAAAGGAGGGCGAGTCGCCTGGGAAGGGGACCAGGGCACAGGCCGCGGCCCGCGGGTCCCAGGACCTGGGTAAATCTACCGACTGGGAACGTCTCGGGGCTCCGAAACCGTGAACCGCAGTTTCTAACTCCCCGGTGGACGACATGTTTCTCTTCTCCTTAAAAAATCCCAGTTGATACACATTCCCTCAGTGCTTTATGCTTGCTTAATAGAAACTCGTCCTTGAATCCCACCAGTGCCAGTTCTCTCCCAGGAACAAACTTAAGTTCACTCAGGGACCGTGCCCACCAGGAAGCGTCTCTTGTTTTTTAAATTAAATATATTTTCACTAGAGGCCTCTGCACAAAATCTGTGCACTGGGGGAGGGCGGAGGGTCCCTCAGCCTGGCCTGCGCCCTCTCGCAGTCCGGGAGCCCTCGGGGGATGTCCGACTGACGGCTGCTGCAGAGGTAGGAGAGGCTCCCACCACCACCTCTGCGCTCGACAGCCGTGAGCCCGGCTTCTGGCTGAGCAGCGCTCCCCCTGTGGGAGCGCACTGACCACCAGGGGACAGCTCCTGCGCTGAGCGTCTGCCCCCTGGTGGTCAGTGCGCGTCATAGCGGCCGGTTGTTCTGCCGTTTGGTCGATTTGCATATTAGCCTTTTATTATATAGGATTGATTTCAGAGAGGAAGGGAGAGGGAGAGAGAGATAGAAACGTCAATGATGAAAGAGAATCATGGATCGGCTGCCTCCTGCACGCCCCCCACTGGGGATCGAGCCCACAACCCGGGCCTGTGCCCTGACTGGGAATCAAACTGTGACCTCCTGGTTCATAGGTCGATGCTCAACCACTGAGCCACACTGGCTGGCGCTGTTTTATATGTATTTCTGCTTCTATAGTTTGTTAAGTGAAAGCACCTCGTCGTTAGCCTCCTGGCTCGTTACTAAGCTGTGAGAAAGGTGTTTAGGAGACGAAGTCAGTGCTGCAGGCGGCTGGGGAACGTGGAGCCTGTGAGATTCGGTGGTTGGTGATACATGCAGGCCCCTCGTTCTTTCTCACCTTTTCTTCTTCCTCTGGACATGGCGCAAGGAGGGACCATGGCCGGGGGGGTGGGGGGGGGGGCGTTGGGCTCCGTCCCGCCTGCCACTCTGCCTTTTCTGTCCTCTGCCTCCAGGGGAGTCTCACCGTCGGGCCCTCGGTGTCTGGGGTCCCAGGTTCTAGAATGAAGCCGGGTGCCTGCTGCCTGGGGCGGGGCCGCCTGCAGTGACCGGAGCGCGGGCTGCAGACACCGTGGGCTGTCCGCAGGGATGGGGGTGGGGTGGGGGGCTGTTCATCATCCCTGCAGTGCGGCCTCTATGGAGGAGTCAAGGGGTGACTCCCGTGGGCGTGTGACCCAGGCTCCTCCTGGGGGCTGTCGGTCCACGATTCTCTCTCATCATGGATGTTTCTATTTCTCTCTCCCTCTCCCTTCCTCTCTGAAATAAAATATCTATAATAATAAAAGCGTAATATGCTAATTAGACCAGACAGCAGAACAACCTCCCGGATTTCATTCTGGATGAAGCCGCAGTGGCGGGGGCTGAGGCAGAGGCGGTTAGGGGTGATCAGGCAGGTGAGTGGTTAGGGGCGATCAGGCAGGTGAGTGGTTAGGGGCAATCAGGCAGGTGAGTGGTTAGGGGCGATCAGGCAGGCAGGCGAGTGGTTAGGGGCGATCAGGCAGGTGAGTGGTTAGGGGTGATCAGGCAGAGGCGGTTAGGGGAGATCAGGCAGGCGAGTGGTTAGGGCAGCCGTGGGCAAACTGCAGCCCGCGGGCCGGATCCGGCCCGTTCGGCTGTTCTATCCGGCCCGCGGAGCCGGAAGAGCGGAGGGTTCTCTTGCTCTCCCCTCCGCTCCTTCACCAGCAGCGTTAACATGGCAACGTTGGGAAACACGGCCGCAGCTCCTTCTTCTGAGTCCAGTTTAAGAACCCATTGTGGCCCGCGAGTCAAAAAGTTTACCCACCCCTGGGTTAGGGGCAATCAGGAAGGCAGGCAGGTGAGTGGGTAGGAGCCAGTGGCCCCGGATTGCGAGAGGGATGTCTGACTGCTGGATTGTGAGAGGGTGAAGGCCAAGCTGAGGGACCCCCCCACTCCCCATGCACAAATTTTGTGCACTGGGCCTCATATATATATATATATATATATATATATATATATATATATATATATAATGCACAGTCTTACAGATGATACTGGGAGAACCGGCTCAGCCGGTTCCCCTGTATCGGGCCAGGACACTGGTGTAGGGACGCTCAGCCATCAGCGTGGGACCCTGTCGGGTTCGAGTCCTTCTTGTTCTCATGACCACACAGGGCCTCAGCGTCAGGCAGTGCCTGTCCACATCCTAATCCGCCTGGAAGCGTGAGAAAAAGCCACACGGAAACACGACTGATGTCTGGCTGAGGGACACCAGCGGCCAAATCCCATCTCGTGAAACCTGGCCCGAGGATGCCCAGCGCTGAGTGACACCTGATGGGCTATCGCAAGACTTTGGCAGGAAAAAGGTGCCTAATCTCCCGGCATCAAGTGAATGTCAGCCACCCAAGCCTCTTGAAGGATAGAAAGATGAACGGAAGGGAGGACGTGGAGGTGGCAGATCCCGGCTCCGAGCTCCCAAAGCTGGGACTCGATGCTTAACCTTTACAACGGTTCCTTATCTCTTCAAGATTGTCCCGTGATCACCTGCTAAGTGACAGAAGCCAGTCGGAGAAAGACAAGTATCACACGCTCTCACTCCTACGTGGAATCTAATGAACAAAATAAACGGATGAACAGAGTGGATGCAGAGACATGGGAGCAGGGAACAGAGTGTGGAATCTCGGAGGGAAGGCGGGGGAGGGAGGGTGGGAGGGAAGTAATCAACCAAGGAGCTTGTGTGCATCTATGCATGGTCCATGGACACAGACAATAGGGTGGTGAAGGCCTGGGGCGTGGGGGGGGGACTAGAGGGGGTCAATGGAGGGAAAAGGGGGACATGTATGATACTTTCTACAATAAAGATCTATAATAATAAAAGTGTAATATGCAAATCGACCGAATGACCGAACAGCAGAAGGACCGTCCGGATGACCTTCTGGACGACCACGCTATGACACCCACTGGCGCCAGGCCAGCCAAGGCGGGTGCGATGCGATTGGTTGGGGGGGCCCCGCCATCACCCCATGATCGCCCTGTAGAGGGAGGCCCAGGCCACTGGCCAGCAGGGTGATTGATAAATCGGGGGGCTCCGTGATTGCCCCAAAGAGGGAGGCCCAGGCTACCCAGGGGCAGCAGTGCTGTGGTGGGTGGGCAGGGCCTCCCTCTGTGGGGGCGATCCATTGCAGAGCCCTGGCTGATGGGCAGAGCCTACCTCTTGGGGATGATCGATTGTGGGGCTCCTGGACTGTGAGAGGGAGCAGGCCGGGCTGAGAGTCCCCCCACCCACCAGTGCATGAATTTTGTGCACTGAGCCTCTAGTTTAAAAAAAAAGATTTTCCTGTGATCAGAGAAATGCCAGAAACTTCCGAGAGCCTGTGAACTTTCTAGAGAGAATAAACACAACGTGGACGTGCAGGGCTGGACTGTGTCTGTGCATCAGCGAGATAGGGGGCCCGGAAGAAGTCCTGTCGGCAGGTGCAGTAAAAGGTATGAGACCGCCATGAGCTGGCAAGCGTGTGCCTGGGCTGCACACGGAAGCAGCGCGTTTCTGGGGGAAGAGTGGCAGATTTGAGGACGAGTTGGGCCACCTGACAGACAGGTATGGGGGTCACGTTGTGTCCAGTCTGTTTGCAGATGGAAGGCAGTAGGTCGGCTCGGGTGCGAATGAGCGGAACATGACAAATGGCTGCTACGCTCGCAGGGACCTCGGGGTCTCAGCTGCTGGTGTTGGTCCAGCTCCTTACGATCAGATGGACATTTTCATAGTTTCTTCCGTCGTCGGTTCCCCTCAGACATACTGTTTCTCTCTCTTTTCACCTACTCTCCTTTGCCTACTTTTCTGAGCGCTTAGAAATACTTAAATATTTTTTTGTCTTCCTCTTTTGTGTTTATGATAGTGATAATTTTCTTCTTTTAAAATATAAATATATTTTTATTGATTTCAGAGAGGAAGGGAGAGGGAGAGAGGGAGAGAAACATCAGTGATGAAAGAGAATCATGGATCGGCTGCCTCCTGCACGCCCCACACGGGGATGCAGCCTGCAACCCGGGCCTGTGCCCCGACCGGGAATTGAACCTCGACCTCCTGGTTCATAGGTCAATGCTCAACCACTCAGCCTCGCCGGTCGGGTGACAACTCTCTTTCAAGTGATGCATCCGTGCCTAGTAAAAGCCCATTTTTAGTAGAAATGTGGTAACTGTTGCTGATGATACGTTGAAATGATTTCAGACTCACATGATCTTTTCTCTTCTTCCAGGTAAGTGACTGAACGGGGACATGAAGAGCCGATAATTCCGATGACCGCCATGTTGCAAAAGGTACTGCGCGTTTAGTGTCGCGGCGACAGGGATCCGATAAAGGGACACAGAGGTCGGGATGTAGCTAAGCGCTATTTCGGTAAAGACGGGTGTGGCCTGTGTGTGTGTGTGTGTGTGTGTGTGTGTGTGTGTACAGGTGTGAAGATGTTATAGCTTTAAGAATAATTGGGAGAAATGTAATAACTGATGAACTTCCTTTCTGTAGTCTAGGAAGTCATCTGGGAATGGAGAGAGGAATCGAGCACCTTTCAACGTATTCACTGGGGGGCGGAGGGACGTGGGGAGGAGTTGGGGCGCAGACACAGTGGGAGCCTTGGTGTTTGGGTTTAGGGGTCTGTTTCCTCCCAGCCAGCGGTTCTCAACCTTCCTGATGCCGCAACCCTTGAATACAGTTCCTCATGTTGTGGTGACCCCCAACCATAAAATTATTTTCGTTGCTACTTCATAACTGTAATTTTGCTACTGTGATGAATCGTCATGTAAATATCTGATATGCAGGATGTATTTTCATTGTTACACATTGAACATCATTAAAGCATAGTGATGAATCACAAAAACAGTATGTAATTATAGATGTGTTTCCCGATGGTCTTAGGCGACCCCTGTGAAAGGGTCGTTCGACCCCCAAAGGGTCGCGGCCCACAGGTTGAGAACCGCTGCCCTAAGGGCTTATGGTTTGTTTTCTGCGACCAAAACGTCATCTCAGAGTTCCTCATCTCGCTGATTCCCGCCAGCCCGTCAGTGTGACGCCGTTTGATCCTGGATAATCCGATCGGTTGTATCCGTGTGGAGAATCCCCCTGATTCCGTTTATATAGGTGTCCCCCCCAAAACGTGTATCCATGTTGAATGATTATAAAGTCGATGTTTATGAACATCCGTGTCCTGGGAGGACTGTTGGTCCGCGTGTGGAGAGCACAGAGGGTAAGTGAAGGGGTTACATGTGAGCCAGAGGGAACATTGTCCTGAGCTTTCTAAAGCGTTTTCGAGGCTTGTCTAAACGTAGGGGGTGCGAGGGGCAGGCGGCACAGACAGGCTTTTCAGATGGGGGGCCTGGGCTTGGTGATGGGAAGGGTGTGCATTTTTGTCGGCCTGCGGTGTCCAACATTCTTGGTCGTCGGTGGTGCCGTGTCTTGTCTTTCTGCACCATAGTCACCCAACGCGGCATTGAGACCCTGCCTGCAGTGGGGGTGTCAGCCCTTTATTCTGCCCAAATAGCATCACCTAATCTGCTGACATTTAGATAACGCAGTCCCTCAACCTCCGTGTTTTCTGGAGTACGTTTTCCGAGAAACGTGTAGTTGGGGGTAATGATAGAAGATGCTGGAATTAGATTTGTTCCTCTTAATCCACTTACGTGTTCCTGACGGTCCGTCAGGACCGGGGCGCTGGGGCCTCTGTCTCGGCTGATGGAACGGATGCCTCATGTTGCCGTGATTGCGGTCCGGCCGCGGCCGCAGAAAACAGCCTCCCTTTGTTCTGTCTTGCTTCCTGTTTTGCTCTGGGTGGGAGCTGCGTCCAGTCGCCATAAAATCCCTTTCTCCTTCACTACAGAAAAGGAGGAAATGAAAACCCGATAAACCAAAAAAGAAAGGAAAGTGAAAATTCAGGGACACGGACAGCAGCGTGGTGACAGCGGGGAGGCCGGGTGGGGGAGGGTGGAGGGGGGTGAGCGGCGATGGACGGAGGCCTGACTTGGTGCTGAACGCACGGTGCAGCGTGCAGGTGACGTGTTGTCGAACTGTCACCGGACGGCCAAGGGCTCCGGCCGCCTGTCACCACCTGAGCCAATTCGGCGGAGACAGGGTTGGATCCTCTGTGAGCGTTTATTCCAATCCTGCCGGCAGCAGGGGGAGCAGCAGGCCGCCCACAGACATCTGCTCTGCCCCACCATATGCCAGCTGCTTACATTGGGTAGAAGGACGAAGATTACATGGGCAAGTGGGCAAAACAGTGCGCCAAAGGGGCAGTTTACAGGTAATGGGGGCTGGGGATTTGCAAAGGCCTGTGGGTGTGCAAAGGCCTGTGGGTGTGCAAAGGCCTGTGGGTGTGCAAAGGCTGGGGATCTTCAAAGGGCTGGGGGTCTACAGAGGGCTGGCAGCTCTGGTTTCTGCATCAGGTTGTTGATCTTTCCATGATCACAGGCAGCTCCCGGCTGGGGAGGATGGGCCGCATTTCCGGGTGAGCTCCCAGGGCCCACCTGCACCTCCCAGCCAGGTGAGCACGCGCCTTCTTTAACCAGAGCAACCCAGTCCCGGCTAATGGAGCAGGACCGACATTTCTTAGTCATCGCTGGGCCCACACTCTGCTTCTGCCCCCGTCAGAATTGTGCCCCTGAAACCCGTGTGGTTTTGTTAAGCAGTGTCACCCCCACAAATTCAGTAAAAAACAAAGCACTATGAACTTTTCTGCAAGGAAAGAGCAGGATCCGGGGGAGTGTCCCCGGGCAGGCGGGCGGGCGGGCATTCCTGTGCCCTCAGGGGAGACCTCTGGGGGGGGGGGGGAGGCCCAGGTCGGGGAGGCGGGCAGCCCGATGAGATGGTCACTTACTCTTTTCCTAGAAAACCTGCCTCCTCCCCCACGGCTCCTCCATCTAATTTGCATGAGTCACTTGCAGTCCTAGCAAAGCTCAGAATTCCTAGAGTCACTGCCTTGGCCATGAGGTAATCGGGGCCCAGCGGGAGGACTTGGGTAAAGGAGCGTCCAAAACCGTATTCTTTTTCTTTAAAAAAATTTTTTTATTGATTTCAGACAGGAAGGGAGAGGGAGAGAGAGAGAAACATCCATGATGAGAGGGAATCATGGACCGGCTGCCTCCTGCACGCCCCACACTGGGGATCGAGCCCACACCCGGGCAGGTGCCCTGACCGGGAATCGAACCCTGACCTCCTGGTTCCTAGGTTGACGCTCAACCACGGAGCCGCGCCGGCCGGGCAAACATATGCTTTAGTGTTTTAATTTTTGTGAAAACATACACGCCAGAGCGAGCGTGCTCTGCTTGGGCAGGTTTCGGAACGACGCCAGCCCACGTCCGAGCCCACAGCTTGGAGGCGACGCCGCGGAGCCCGCAGGGGCTCGCAGCTGGAGGACGCAGGAAACTGCAGAACGCTTACAGGTCGGGAGCGCTCTGGGCTCCTCGGAGAACTCAGAGCTGCACATCTCGCAGGAAGAGCCCATCGCAGAGAAGCTCTCTCAGCACCGCGGGGACTGAGTGCTCCGCGGTGAACACGGTAACACAGTAAACACGGTAAACACGGTAGGAAGGTCCTGCGTGTTCACGGGCGAAGCTCGCAGGGACCAGGTGGGCTTCGTGGGGCGTCGCAGCCCAGTGTCAGCTCAGGGGGTCCTGGCTGCACCCCAGGGACAGGAAGGGACTCTCAACTGCCCGGCTATGTCTCTGGCAGAACCCCAGCGCCCTGGGGGCTCCAGCAAAACCGGCTGATCTTGGCCGGGCTGCCCGCGTGCCCGTTTCTACACAACCAGGCGGACAGACTCCAGAGGAGCGAACTGTCTTTTTTACTTTAGAACGAGGCTCACGTTCGGCCCAGCAGCGCGGCTCCGGGGTTGAGCATCCACGTAGGAACCAGGAGGTCAGGGTTCGATTCCCGGTCAGGACACAGGCCTGGGTTGTGGGCTCGATCCCCTGTAAGGGGTGTGCAGGAGGCAGCCCATCCATGACTCTCTCTCATCAGGGATGTTTCCATCTCTCTCCCTCTCCCCTCCTCTCTGAAATCAGTACAGATATATTTTTTAAAACTGGCAGTGATACAATCTATAATAATAAAAGCCTAATATGCTAATTAGACCAGATGCCCTTCCGGATGAAGCCGGGGCTGCGAGGGAAGCCCAGGTCCCGGGTGCCAGAGGGAAGCTGGTGCTGGTAGCCGGGGGAAGGGAAGCCTGCTCTTGCATGAATTCCGTGCACCGGGCCTCTAGTGTGATAATATGCCTGGAGGAAACCCGGACTATGGGAAAGTGGCAGGTAAAGGGGTGACCGGTGACGGTGTCACCCGCCCGGACTGTGGCTCCGGGGTCGCTGGGAGCGGCTGGGACCCAGCGGAGCCCGAGCGGCCACACCCGGCCCATCTGCTGTCCGAGGGAAGACTTGGTGTTCTGTTTGGAGAACAAGGAGACCGTCCAGAAGCCCTTCCTCTGTTGAACAGATGTGAGAGAATTTGAAATCTGTTGGCAGCTCCTCAGTTAGGGGAACTCGCTCAGTTCTTAGGAACGGTCCGTGGCAGGTCAGCGCACCCTGTTTTCATCCCCCGTGCTCTCTCGCCTGAGCACGGCTGGCATCACTCGGAGATGCCGCGAGTGCCAGGGGCCCGGGACACGCCCCGCCTCCCACAGCCGCAGGGAGAAGGGCGTCTGTTGGCAGCTTTCTTTCATCGGGAAGCGGAATCACTGTGATCAAAGGCTGTTTAGGGACAAAGAGCACCCTTTGCCTCACCGCTGTGTGGGGGGGAGGGGGTGCTGCCTCTCTAACGGGGTGAGAAACCCCTTGAGCGGCAGTTTTTCCCTGGAAACAGGAGGCATTGCAGTGACTAGAATCATTGGCCTGATTGTTTTAACCAGTTAACTGCCACACATCCAAAACAAAAACCACTCCCGCACGCCACGGTATTTCGAATTTAATTTAAAAAATCAATTTGCAATCTATACTAATAAAAGGGTACTATGCTAATTAGACTGGGAGACCTTCTGGACAAAGCCATGGTGGCGGGGCAGAGGCAGAGGCCATTAGGGGCGATCAGGAGAGCAGGGCAGTTGGGTGCGATCAGGAGAGCGGGGGAGGGCAGTTGGGAGCGAGCAGGCCAGTAGGCAGAGTGGTTAGGGGCAATCAGGCAGGCAGGCAGGTGAGCGGTTAGGAGCCAGCGGTCCCAGATTGCAAGAGGGGTGTCTGACTGCTGGGATCGGGCCTAAATCGGCAGTCGGACATCCCCCGAGGGGTCCCAGATTGGAGAGGGTGCAGGCCAGGCTGAGGGACACCCCCACCCCCTGCACGAATTTCGTGCACCGGGCCACTAGTGAATATTATGATTGCCTGATTACCTGTAACTGGAAATCACCCAGTGTAATAGCGCTGCTTCCTTTCAGTTTATATAACACGTGCGCCTTCAGCAATACCATCGCATTGATTTTCTCATTGACGAGATAGTGTCTGTAGATGCTCATGGCGTACAGAGGGTTGAAGTGTCATCCATAAGGCAGTGTGCGGAGCGCTTATAACCTAAGACGATAGTGTTCCCTGTAACTGCAGACCCACAGGCCTGGCCGACCACCATGGACTCGGGGGATGAGGTGGGGCTACAAGCTCCCAGTGTCTCACGTGCCCTGGGCCTTCCGGCGACCAGCCCTGGCCAGGAGCCACCACCGCTGCCCCGGCAGAACCAAAGACACGGCCTCACCCAGGAAACCCCCAGGGATCCAGGAGCCCTGTGCTAGGAACCGGGTCCGAGACCAAAGATATATTTCAATAATATACTATATATATTATTGATTTCAGAGAGCGAGAGATAGAAACATCCATGATGAGAGAGAATCATGGATCGGCTGCCTCCTGCCCGCCCCGCACTGGGGATGCAACCTGGGCATGTGCCCTGACAGGGAATCGAACCCTGACCTCCTGGTTCATAGGCTGATGCTCAACCACTGAGCCACACTGGCTGTGCTTTTTCTAGCATTTTAAAAGGTACTTTTTAAAAAATGGTCCTTTAAAAAAAGAAAAAGTTATTACACAATGCTGGGATCATCTTGCTAACTCCAAAGAAAACAATACTGAATTTATTGCCAGACAGACAGGCACAGATGTCAATGTCACAGACTCCTGCTTCTGGGGGGCGGGGAGGAGGGCATTTCCAGGATGAGCTCGCTCTCGCGGACACATGGACGCCCTCTGCTCTCCGGCTCCCTGGATTTGTCACTTGATAACAGCAGAGCTGAAGCCAACCCCACGTCTCACAGAGGCCTAAGGAGACGTCAGAGCAATTACCTTCGCGTCCGCTCCGACGCTGTGAGGAATGACTCCGGGGGTCACCGGAATGTCTCTGACGTTGCTTCGCTGCCGTTTCACACGCGATCGGGACACGGTTACGCCAACGGAACGGTTAGGCTGTAGGGTGGGAGTTCCTCTGGGAATGAGGCCGACGGTGAAGCTGATGGTTGCATTGTTTTAAAGGAGCATCTAGCTCAATGGTCTCAGCCTGTGGGTCGCGACCCCTTTGGGAGGTCCAACAACCCTTTCACAGGGGTCGCCTAAGACCATCGGAAAACACATGTATAATTACACGTTGTTTTTGTGATGAATCACTATGCTTTAATTATGTTCGATTTGTAACAATGAAATTGGGGGGCACCACAACATGAGGAACTGTATTAAAGGGTCGCGGCGTTAGGAAGGTTGAGAACCACTGATCTAGCTGATAGAATCCCAACAGACCACAAGCTCAACCAATACAATAAAATAAGCTGGCCTGGCTGGTGTGGCTCAGTGGTTGAGCGTGGACCCAGAAACAAAGGGGTCGATGTTTCACTTCCCGGTCAGGGCACAGGCTCCGGTTGCCAGCTCGATCCCCAGCGTGGGGTGTGGAGGGGGCCGCCGTCACTGATGTTCCTCTCTCGTCAATGTCTCTCCCCCTCCTCCTTCCTGTCTCTCTAAAAGAAACCAATAAAAACATATTTGCCATAGCTGGTGTTGCTCAGTGGGTAGAGCATCGGCCTGCCGGCTGAAGGGTCCCGGGTTCGATTCCCAGTCAGGGCACATGCCCGGGTTACAGGCTTGAGCCCCAGTAGGGGGCGTGCAGGAGGCAGCTGATCCATGATTCTCTCTCATCATTGATGTTTCTATCTCTCCCTCTCCCTTCCTCTCTGAAATCAACAAAAAATATTTTTTAAAAAGAGAATATTAAACAAAAATCAATAAAAAACATTTGGAAAAATAAGCTAGATATTTTTAAAGAGAAAACGGCTGCTTTGGCCAATGTCACTGAGATATCCAGCACAAAAGTTCGTGCCTGCTCCAAAGCGAGAATGCTTGTAGTCCTCACCCAAAAGGGCCAAGGGCTGGAATTTGAACAAAATGGGAACCAAAACTATGAGCCCGAAGCCGTCTCCTGAGTACAGCTGTAAGAGCGTCATCACGCTGGCTGTCGCTGAGCTTGGATGTCGGCGCTGAGAGGGAGGGGGAGCTTGGAAAGCAGTGGAGTGAAACGCCCAAATTCTTGGAATTTGATTCGGACCCAAAGGAAGTGATCTCTGGAATTCAGCACGGATTAGAAACGGCTCTTCCAGTTGTGCAAAGCTGCAGTCACGCTTCCACTCGAATGACCCAAAGATCCTTCCCGCCTCCTGCTGTGAAAATGGAAAGCGTGGTCTGTAACGTGACGTCGGAATTAGAAAGGGCCAGTGTCTGCTGACGGCGTTAAGAGGCCTCTGAGATTTCTCGCAGCTTCTGCAGAAAGTGTGAGTGGTCTGTCCACGGGCGACCTTCCTCTTGGCCAGTGTGCGCATCTCCGAGGGCGCAGGAAACCGTACAGAGGCGAGCTCACGGCGTTTCAGCAGCCCCTATGGGAAAGCAACCAGGAAATCTATCTATACTAATAAAAGGGTAATATGCTAATTAGACCAGGAGACCTTCCAGACGTCCTTCCGGACAAAGCCATGGTGGCGGGGCCGAGGCAGAGGCGGTTGGGGGTGATCACGCCGGCAGGGGGGACAGTTGGGAGCTAGCAGGCCGGCCAGCAGAGTGGCTAGAGGCGATCAGGCAGACAGGCAGGTGAGCAGTTAGGAGCCAGAGGTCCCGGATTGTGAGAGGGCAGTCGGACATCCCCCGCGGGGTCCCCGATTGGAGAGGGTGCAGGCCAGGCTGAGGGACATCCCCCCACCCCATGCACGAATTTCAGGCACCAGGCCACTAGTATATATAAAAGGCTAAGCGACCAGCCGACCTCCCGGGGGGCACACACTGACCACCAGGGGGCAGACACTCAACGCAGGAGCTGCTGAGCGACAGCAACTTTGCAGAGTGTCCTCTCGCACTCCGGGACCCTTCAGGGGGTGTCAGAGAGCCGGTTTTGGCCTGATCCCCGCAGGCCAGGCCGAGGGACCCCACCTGTGGAGGGACCCCGCTCACTCCCCAGACGCCCTTGGAGCCCCGGAGCCACCCCAGGTGCAGCCGGCGGGGGAGGGACCGCGGGAGGTGGGCTCCAGGGCGTGTCCGGCCCGTCTCGCCCAGTCCCGCCCTGCTGGCCACCTTCTAATTAATTTCCTTTCAATGTGCACGAGTCCGTGCACGGGCCACTAGTGTAATAATAAGGAAATTGTTAAGTACGTTTGGTACAGACACAAAATGCAATATTATGCAGCCATTTGAAAGTAGTTTTTAAAAGAAATTTTAATGACTTGAAAAATGCTCTGTTTATTCATTTAAAAGTTTAGGGTAAAAATGTATCCCATATGCTCTCAACCGTATTGTCCACATGCATAGACACAGGCAAAAGAAATGCTGTCACATACGTAAGGGGTTTTATCTTAGCGAGAAAAACGAATATTAGAGAAAAGAAAGCTAGATACTTGCATGTCAGTAGGGGTTAGATACCGATCTTTCTTTCTTTTATTTTGTTTACTTACTATTTGTTTTTTTTTTTTACAGTGAATCTTTGTCTTTTATAATTAGAAACTACATTTCTTAAAGCTTACGGATCCCAAATGTTACCGTGGTGAAAATAATCATTAACTTGTAAAGTTTATAAGCATTTTCTGATTTTTCTAATACGCTTGTTGGTTTATTTTGATTTAAAAAAAAAAGTAAATTGTAATGTACATGTTTGGAAACGCCAGAAAAAAACATTTGCCAAAGTGTACATCCATCTGTGGCAACCTAGTAATTAATTTTAAAAGTAATGGTTAGAATTGCATTTACGAGTAATAGAGAAAAGCGCCCTGGCTGGAGGGCTCAGTGGTTAGGGCATCGGCCCAGGCACCAAAGGGTCGTGTGTGCGATTCCCAGTCAGGGACACGTAGCTGGGTGGCAGGTTCAAGCCCCCGCCCAGTTTGGGGTGAGTCCGGGAGGCAGCCGATCAATGTTCCCCCCCCTCCTTCTCCCTCCCTTCCACTCTCTCTGAAAAGCAATGGGGAGGATTGATAAAAAGAAAAAAGAATATGAGAGAAAAGAATACTATCTTGGACTTCAGACTGAAATGGTCGCTGATTTTTCACACCTGCTTTTGAGGTAGGAATTGAAGGGTCATTACAGTTGACGTGAGCGGATACGATCAGGGCAGGTGTTAAGTGGGAAGGTCCTGTGTTCTCGTGACCTGAGAGTCCGGGATGGGAACCCCAGGGGCCCTGCGACCGCCTGAAAGGAGGTGCAGACGGTGAGTGACGACGTCGTCCCCGCACTTGGGCTGGTCCTTGTGCCAGTGACCCTCTGAGAAGCAAGCGGAGGGGGCGGAGAGGGTGGCACCTGGAAGCGACGTCACAGGAGAACGGCCAAGGCCGGCCGGCTGCCAGGGGAGGAAGGTCTGTGCTGGGACGGGTGAGGGGGGGGGGGGCGGGCGGGCGTTAGTGTTTTGCGCATCCGCTGCGTGTGGGACAGACTCCGTGTCGCTCTGGAAGGCAGAGCTGTGACCAGCTCATGGAGGCTCAAGTGGAAGGTTTGAGTTCAGAGCTTGGAAGAAGTTCTTTTAAAAAAATATATATATTTTTATTGATTTCAGAGAGGAAGGGAGAGAGAGAGAGAGAGAGAGAGATCAATGATGAGAGAGAATCATGGATCAGGCGCCTCCTGCAGGCCCCCCACTGGGGATTGAGCCCACAACCCAGGCCTGTGCCCTGACCGGGAATCGAACCGTGACCTCCTGGTTTACAGGTCGACGCTCAACCCCTGAGCCACACTGGCCGGGCTAAAAAGTTCGTAGCGAGAATTTCCTTCGAGTAGAATTGATTGTCTCCTACGGTAAGACAGTTGAATTGTCTTCAACTGTGGTTGAAGTTTTGGCTGAGCTGGTGCCGGCTGCGGAGCCCAGGGGTTGACCCTCCCGTGTGGGGGTGGGGGGCCAGGGGGTTCGGCCCTCAGGGGACCCAGCACCGGCAGCGTCCCGGGTCCCACTGGGCTCAGGGCTCCAGTTTTCATTTAATCCAGACTCCCCTCTCCCAACCTTCCTGTCCCCTCCGACCTCCCCAGTCCTCTGCCTGGGGCTGCAGCTGACATGTCTGTTTTCTCAACATGGCGTTTCCTCCTCAGATTCCACTCCCTCGCGCCCTCCTTCTCCCGCAGATGACGGCCACCTGGGACCCACCCTCTTCCTCCGTGTTCACCAGACGTATGTCTGTGGGTCTGCTCAGCACACGCTACGTGTTAGGAAGAGGATGCGGACAGAATGTGCAATGAACCGAGTGCCGTCAGAGCAGACACCCACTGCACATGGGGACTGTCCTGGTCCTTCTTGTTCCGGGGACTCCAAGAGGCATGAGCAGGGGGGGTGTGCAGACCGTGCATGCCTGTGTCCGAGTGTCCGTGTGTCCGTGTGAGCATGCACGTGTGTGTGCGTGTGCGTGTGCGTGTGTGTGTGTGTGTGCGCGTGTGGAGGGCGTGGCTGTGCAGCTAGAACATCGGCGCCTTGTCGGGCCTGTGGCTTTGCTCCTGGTGAGGTAGGAGACAGGCCGCCGCTGAAGGGTTCGCGCTGGGAAGTGACAGGACCCCAATGGCGTGGGACTGCTCTCTGGACCCGGGGACGGCCCCTGTGGACGCCAGTAACTGCCTGTGTCTCTGATTGATCGAGGTCACTTACACCTCAGGCTCCCCTTTTGTCTGGAGGAGCTGGGGGCGTGAGGGGCGGGGAGGGCTGGGTGAGGCCGTGGTGGCCGGAGATCTTGCTTCTCGTTGCTCACCTTTCCGAGGCCGGCTCCGTGGGAGCTGGAAGGGCCCGGCACAGAGAGGCTCGTCCCCTGCGGTTGGGCATGTTGAGGTCAGATCTGCTGGGTTCCTGGCAGAAGCGGCTGTACCGTTCCGGCCACAACCTGCCCAGACCTCCCACTCCTGGTCCCAGGGGTGCAGGGGGCCTGGTCCCGCGGTCCCAGGGCTCAGGAGCCTCCGCGGCTGGGGGTGGACCTGGTCCCAGACGCGTGGACGAAAAGGGGCCACGGGCAGAGGGGGGGGTTGGTTCTGGGGAAGGACTGCCTGCCGCCTCCCGCTGTGCCTGGGGGAGTGTCGCTCTCTCTTTGTAAAGGAGGAGAATAAAGGATCCAGCTCATGTTGCAGAGTTTAAAGCAGAGGTTCTCAACCTCGGCTGCACATTTAGAATCACCTGGGAATCTTCCTAAAATCCTGATTTCTGGGCCTCATCCTCCGGAAATGCTGTTTCTTTGTTACTAATGCTGTGGCCCCACCCCATCACAAAGAAACAGAATTTCCGGAGGATGAGGCCCAGAAATCAGGATTTTAAGAAGATTCCCAGGTGATTCTAATGTGCAGCCAAGGTTGAGAACCACTGGTGTAAAGCCATCCATGAACGCATCCTCTAAAGCAGGTGGAACGATGTAAGCCCTCATTTAAAAACTTTAAATACTATTGACTAATGTCGAAAAGCACCTGTTTCCCCTCCGAAATGCCTCGTGGGAAGCGCAGAGCGACCTGTGCCCAACAGCGGTTCCCAGACTGTCCGTCACCGGTTCCCGGGGGACCCTGTGGGAGAGGAAGGTGAAGGGACGGAAACGGCAGGAAGCTGATGGGGGGTGTTGGCTTTGAGCTGCTCAGTAAGAAGCAAAGGACCGTAACCACTCACCCTCCCGTCTCCCGCCCTGGAGGCTCAGCCCAGAGGAGCCCGAGCAGGAAGGAGACTGAGACCTCCTGGGCCCCATTAGAGTTCAGTGTGGGCACCAGAGGGCGCGGGTGGGGCCGGGACGGGGGGCGGGGCCTGCGACAGGGGGCGGGGCCTGTGGTGGGGCGGGACCTGGGGCCGGGGCGGGGCCTGTGGTGGTGGGGCGGTCATGGGCGGGGCCTAGAGGACAGAGTGGGGCCTGGGGGCGGGGCCTAGGGCAGGACTGGGGTCGGCCCGTGGTGGGGGCGTGTCCTATGGTGGGGCGGGGCCTAGGACAGGGCCAGGGCGGGGT
This sequence comes from Myotis daubentonii, assembly GCF_963259705.1. Classification (NCBI taxonomy): domain Eukaryota; kingdom Metazoa; phylum Chordata; class Mammalia; order Chiroptera; family Vespertilionidae; genus Myotis; species Myotis daubentonii. The sequence continues at coordinate 878,346 of NC_081844.1, forward strand.
CTGAGACAGGGGCGGGGCCTGTGGCAGGGCCGGGGCCTAGAGGTCTGGGGGCCGGAGGCGGGGCATGGGCGGGGCCTAGGACAGGGCCGGGGTCGGGACCTGTGGCGGGGCGGGGCCTAGAGGACAGAGCGGGGGGGGGGGGGGTGGGCCCTGGGGCAGGCCTGGGGGCTGGGTGCCCCCCCAGAGTCTCCCAGTGGCAGGGTGGGAGGGGCAGCGGCTTCCCTGCCCCCTGCGTTCCCTCCGCTCTCCCTCAGCCACCTGGGAGCCGCCCGTCCTCACTCTGAGCTCTCCCGCCCCATCGCCTCCCTCTCCCTTGTCCCCAAAGGCCTTCCACCCCCCGCGTGGCCTCGTGGCTTTGAATGACCACTGCTTTCCCGTCTCCGTGGACTCCCCAGGCGCTTGCCTTCACCCTGACTTTCTCCGTGGACCCGTCTCTTAGCTCGGCCACCAGCGCAGCCAGAGGCGGGAGGGAACGTGTTAGTAGTTGAGCCCCCAACAGGGTGGTGACTCCTGATATTTTCCCATGAGAAGTCGGGTTCATGGCGATTGCGGGGGGGGGCTGTGCCTGATCGCTCATCGCGAGGCGGGGAGGTGAGCGCGTCTCTGCCCGCCCCCCGCCTCCCGCCCGGTCCCTGCACCGCCCTCTGCGTTTCTCTCCAGGCCCCGCTCCTCCGCGCCCAGCCCGCACCTCCGGCTGCGGGAGGACCGGGCAGCTCAGGCTGCAGACTTGTCGCGTGAGAGAGGGCGACCCAGCCAGCTCGGCTCGGCTCTTCTCTCGGCTCATCTGTTTGTCTGTTTTCTGTTTCCCGCAAAATGGCCTCGTGCAGGCTGTGTTTTGGTCACGGAAAAAGCCAGCGAGAAACAAAACCATGGGAAACCGAAAGCATCCGTTCCCATGGAAACAGGGAGGCGCCTTTCCATTTCGGCCCGCGAGACAGTGCCCCCTGGTGGACCTTTTCCAGATCGCGGCGCTAAGAAAGGGAACTGGAGGCTAGAAGATGGGGATGGAGATGCTGAAATGGACAGACAGCGAAGAAAGGAGATGGAGGAGGAGATGCTGAAATGGACAGACAGCGAAGAAAGGAGATGGAGATGGAGATGCTGGAATGGACAGACAGCGAAGAAAGGAGATGGAGATGGAGATGCTGGAATGGACAGACAGCGAAGAAAGGAGATGGAGGAGGAGATGCTGGAATGGACAGACAGCGAAGAAAGGAGATGGAGGAGGAGATGCTGAAATGGACAGACAGCGAAGAAAGGAGATGGAGGAGGAGATGCTGAAATGGACAGACAGCGAAGAAAGGAGATGGAGATGGAGATGCTGGAATGGACAGACAGCGAAGAAAGGAGATGGAGATGGAGATGCTGGAATGGACAGACAGCGAAGAAAGGGGAGATGCACGCAGGAACCGCCCTCCAGTCGCCAGCGCAGAGTCCGCATCTCTCAGCGGAACATTCACGGAGTGTGCCCCTCGGTTTTCTGTTCCACTCACAGCGCTGCCCCCCCAAACCCGCCACATGGCAGGAGCTCAGGAAACATTTATTCAGTGAACTGATTGTTAAAGTTGACGATTTATTTATATTTTTTATAGATATCAGAGAGGAAGGGAGAGACAAAAGCATCAACGATGAGAGAGAATCATGGATCGGCTGCCTCCTGCACGCCCCACACTGAGGATGGAGCCTGCAGCCCTAGCATGTGCCCTGATGGGGAATCGAACCATGACCCCCTGGTTCATAGGCCAAGGCTCAACCACTGAGCCACGCTGCTGCCGGGCGAGTTGACTTATTTTTCAAGTTGGAAATATTATTTACATATTTCCTTTTGCCTTGGAGTTTTCTGTGGGGCCTATTTGAAAGCAGTGTTATGTGTTCTGTGGAGTTCTGTGTCCCGGATCGTACTGTAGTCACTTCCCTCATATTTGGTGGAAAAGAAAAAAAGACAAAACCCTGTTCTAAGACTGAAATAAGCCTGTGGGGATATTTTCACGGCTAAGTTTGTTAAATGTTATTGCAAACAGCAAGCTAGCGGGCAAACCTACCCAGTCAAACGCAGAAGCGACGGAATTTTAAAAACCACCGGGGAAGAACAGCCCACTCTTTAAAACAAATTTTATTTCAAAATCGGATAGTCATTAAAATGACTGCCAACGTCCCCCCTGCCCCACCCCAGCCCTGCCAGAGCCTTCTGGCCCATCGTCTGCGAGAAAATGTGCCGTTCTGGACAATCGTACCCATTATTATAAGGAGCGAGATTTGACGCAAAGGCTAGAGTTAATTCCACATTTATAATATGCTTTTCAGTAACTGACAACAGCAGTGCCTCCCGGGTCGTGAGTAAACGGCACTTCCCAGCTTTGCTGAGCTCTTGCTGCTTTGTGACACGCCTGCACCTGCGTGGAGCGATCTGCACGGATTCTCGGACGCTGCTGGCGCCGTTCTCCGGTTGTCGGCGTTCCCTGAACCCTCTCGTTTCCTCTGTAATTTGCCGGAATCACATTAGCGTCAAGAGAAACACAATTAGGCGCATTTCACCCCGTAATGCCATTTGCCTGGTGCCAGGCCAGCCTCTGCCTAATAGCTTTACGTTGCTATTAAGAAGATAATAGGGAGACACAAGGTATACGCTCATTTGACAAGTCATTCTTCTTCTTTTTTTAAAAAAATATATTTTTATTGATTTCCCAGGGGAAGGCTAGAGGGAGAGAGAGATAGAAACATCAATGATGAGAGGGAATCGTGGATCGGCCGCCTCCTGCACGCCCCACACTGGGGATCGAGCCCGCAACTCGGACATGTGCCCCGACCAGGAATCGAACCCTGACCCCCTGGTTCATAGGTCAACGCTCAACCACCGAGCCACGCCGGCCGGGCGACAAGTCATTTTTAAATTCTCCTGTGAACCCGAAACGAAGCCGGAGAAATCGCCTCATGATTACGGGGGCCTCATGGGACCCTTCTCCCTGGGGCAGGCCCGCAGGAGGCGGTGACAGTTAAAACTGTGGCTCCTCTGAGCCAGCACAGGGAATGTCTGTTTACTCTCTAAAAACGACTGACCCCAGTTCCCTCTGCGTTCACTCATGGTGAGAAGTGACGCCGTCAGCATTTCAGAGGCTCCCAGAGGCTGGGGGTGCACAGGGTCAGCACCCCATCAGTGCCGGGCGCCGGGGTGGCACTGGGACACGTGCTCAGGTGGGACACTGTCGCCGGACGTCACTGAGCACAACGGCCCCGAATCGTGGCTATGACACCACCTCAGGGCTCCCATCTCACATCAAAGCAGCCCAGAGCGAAGGAACCTCTTGGGTATCTTTGAACGTCTCTTTGGCTCGGTTTTTTTAATGGAAAGCAGCATTTTCAGTTCAGACGACTGTGGGAACCCAGCGCCTGACATTAATGGGGTTCTGACCCTGTGCACCCCCAGCCTCCGGGAGCCTCTGAGACGCTAATGGCATCACTTCTCCTTATGAGGCCGCTGAGTGTCCCCGGGGCCTCGTCTGTCTTGGACGCGCCCGTCCCAGCTGGATCCTCTGAGAAATGGCCAGCTGCCCCCCATCCTCCTCCCATCTCCCCCCACCCCCCACCCACACCCCCTGTTGTCCGTACGATTCCAGCATTTTAAAAGGCTGGGCAGACGGGGACTGAAATACTGCCGGGGCTTTGCTGCTTTGTCGCGGAAGTTACGAAATGCCCCCGTGAGAGTTCCTCTGCCTCGTTTCGGAGGATGCCCTGGGAATCACCGGGCAGGGGAGTAGGTAGCGATCGGGGAGAGTGTGCGTCTCTCGCCCGGTGAAAAGCCTATTCAACAAGAACATATCAGAGCACGTTGGCAAAGAACAGAAGCTGTCGTCACCTAATTTGGTTACAAAGGAAAAACATATAATATATAATACACAGGCGTAGATAATATCTATATATATACACACACAGGGGAAAAAGAACTGTGGGTAGAAGTTGTGCTGTGCCTCATTTTCTTCATTTTAAAAATGAGGGTGTGATCAAATAGAGTCATGCTTAGAAAATGCTAGGCCATGCCAGGCATAAATAGCGTTGTTGTGTTGGGGCGTTGCTAGCGCTGTATAGGTTATTACTATACACATTCATTCTCTCTTCTTTCCTAGTTTTCTGTAGTCAACATGTTGGTTTCGTGATGGTTATTGAGAAATATATCACCTACTTCTGGAATTTCTTTAGTTCCCAAACTCTGCCATCCAAGCCGTGGAGCAGGAGGGCGCTGCCGGCGTGCCTGGGGGACACAGGTGTGGTGATGTCTCCCCACGTGGGTGGACGCGGGGCCCCGAATCTGTCTCCCTGGGCCTGGCGGCCTCCAGTGCCCGGCCACGCTCTGGAAATGCTTGTTGGATGAATGGAAGGTCAGGATACATCCGCACAACCCCTGGTCACTCGGCAGGCTGTGGTTTAGTTTGTGTGTTGTGTCATTTATTCATTTTTAATTTAAAATATGTTTATTGATTTCAGAGAGGAAGGGAGAGGGAGAGAGAGATAGGAACATCAGTGATGAGAGAGAATCATGGATGGCCGCCTCCTACCACCCCACACTGGGGATGGAGCCTGCAGCCCGGGCCTGTGCCCTGACCGGGAATCGAACCGTGACCTCCTGGTTCACAGGTCGATGCTCAACCCCTGAGCCACACCAGCCGGGCTGTGGTGTCATTTATTGATCTGAACCCATTTTACAAACGAGGAAACCGAGCAGCCTCACCACCAGCGAGGCCGCGGTGGGCAGCATCGGGGACGGGGATCCCCTCCCGCGAGCAAAGTGAGGGGCCGGGGCCCCAGTAACAGGTGGGGAGTCACACCAACGTACGCGCGTTTATGAGATATTTTCTGGGACTTTTCGGAATGAAGCTGTGGCGGGGACAGACGTAGGGGGCCGGGGCTGTGCAGACCGGCTTCTCTCCCCGTGACCTTCCGCCCAGGCCACGCCGACCTGCTGACGTGCTGTCTACTCGCTCACTCTGTGTTCCCTTCTGTTCAGAAAATAACACCAAGACGTTCTCCATGAATTTCTCGGGATGGGGAGGAGGATGGGGGGCAGCTGTCCCCGAATGCCATGGCCATCGTTGTGGGGGAGGGGGAGTGTCTTACACTAACAACAACCTAAAGACTTAGCAACAGGACAGGGTTGTGCCTGACGTGGTGCTGGATCGGCCTGGTAACCATTGGTGCAGCTGGGTCCTCTGGGAGGGGGTGGTAGCGTCTCCATCGCAGGTGGGCCTGGCTGGGCACAGGTGTAGGCAGGGCGGAGCTTCGGTGGGGCGGGGCTTTGTCAGGGGCGGGGCTTTGCCAGGGGTGGGGCTTTGTCAGGGGCGGGGCTATGGTGGGGGTGGGGCTTTGGCAGGGGCGGGGCTTTGGTGGGGGTGGGGCTTTGGCAGGGGTGGGGCTTTGGTGGGGGTGGGGCTTTGGCAGGGGTGGGGCTTTGGTGGGGGTGGGGCTTTGTCAGGGGCAGGGCTATGGTGGGGGTGGGGTTTTGCCAGGGGTGGGGCTTTGCCAGGGGTGGGGCTTTGGTGGGGGTGGGGCTTTGTCAGGGGCGGGGCTATGGTGGGGGTGGGGCTTTGCCAGGGGTGGGGCTTTGGTGGGGGTGGGGCTTTGTCAGGGGCGGGGCTATGGTGGGGGTGGGGCTTTGCCAGGGGTGGGGCTTTGGTGGGGGTGGGGCTTTGTCAGGGGCGGGGCTATGGTGGGGGTGGGGCTTTGCCAGGGGTGGGGCTTTGGTGGGGGTGGGGCTTTGTCAGGGGCGGGGCTATGGTGGGGGTGGGGCTTTGGCAGGGGCGGGGCTTTGGTGGGGGTGGGGCTTTGGCAGGGGCGGGGCTTTGGTGGGGGTGGGGCTTTGTCAGGGGCAGGGCTTTGGTGGGGGTGGGGCTTTGGCAGGGGCGGGGCTTTGGCGGGGGTGGGGCTTTGGCAGGGGTGTGGCTTTGACAGGGGCGGGGCTTCAGAGAGAACTGCTCAGAGTGAATGGGCAGCCCCGCCCACCCACCTGCCACTGGCTGCAGCGCAGATGAGCAGGTCACTCTTGCAGTCGAACAACTGCTGGGCAACCCAAGGAGCCGGGAGCACCAGGCCCCTGTGCCCGCCCCTGGGTGCCCAGGCGAAGATCCCGCGTCTGCAGGCGATCTGACCTGGCCTCCAGCGCCGGCTTTGCCGCCTCCACATTTTCACAGTGCAGGCCGCTGCCCGCTCGAATCCTGCTGCTTTCGCTGTATCTCAAAAGGGGTGTGTGTGTGTCTGTGTGTGTGAGTCTGTGTCTCTGTGTCTCTGTGTCTCTGTGTCTCTGTGTCTGTGTGTCTCTGTGTGTGGGTGTGTGTATCTGTGTGTGTCTGTGTGTGTATCTGTGTGTCTGTGTGTCTGTGTGTCTCTGTGTGTCTGTGTGTGTGTCTGTGTGTGTGTCTGTGTGTGTGTCTGTGTGTCTGTGTGTCTGTGTGTCTCTGTGTGTGGGTGTGTGTATCTGTGTGTGTCTGTGTGTGTATCTGTGTGTCTGTGTGTCTGTGTGTCTCTGTGTGTCTGTGTGTGTGTCTGTGTGTGTGTCTGTGTGTCTGTGTGTCTCTGTGTGTGGGTGTGTGTATCTGTGTGTGTCTGTGTGTGTATCTGTGTGTCTGTGTGTCTGTGTGTCTCTGTGTGTCTGTGTGTGTGTCTGTGTGTGTGTCTGTGTGTGTGTCTGTGTGTCTGTGTGTCTGTGTGTCTCTGTGTGTGGGTGTGTGTATCTGTGTGTGTCTGTGTGTGTATCTGTGTGTCTGTGTGTCTGTGTGTCTCTGTGTGTCTGTGTGTGTGTCTGTGTGTGTGTCTGTGTGTCTGTGTGTCTCTGTGTGTGGGTGTGTGTATCTGTGTGTGTCTGTGTGTGTATCTGTGTGTCTGTGTGTCTGTGTGTCTCTGTGTGTCTGTGTGTGTGTCTGTGTGTGTGTCTGTGTGTGTGTCTGTGTGTCTGTGTGTGTGTCTGTGTGTGAGTCTGTGTGTATCTGTGTGTATCTGTGTGTCTGTGTGTGTGTCTGTGTGTGTATCTGTGTGTCTGTGTGTGTCTGTGTGTGTGTCTGTGTGTGTCTGTGTGTATCTGTCTGTGTGTGTATCTGTGTGTCTCTGTGTGTGTCTGTGTGTGTGAGTCTGTGTGTATCTGTGTGTCTGTGTGTGTCTGTGTGTCTGTGTGTGTGTCTCTGTGTGTGTTTTTTTGTGTGTGTGTGTCTGTGTGTTTCTGTATGTGTGAGTCTATGTGTGTATCTGTGTGTCTGTGTGTGTATCTGTGTGTCTGTGTGTATGTCTGTGTGTCTGAGTGTCTCTCTGTGTGTGTATCTGTGTGTGTCTGTGTGTGTCTGTGTCTGTGTGTGTCTCTGTGTGTGTGTGTTTGTGTGTGTCTGTGTGTGTCTGTGTGTCTGTGTGTGTGAGTCTGTGTGTGTATCTGTGTCTGTGTGTGTCTGTGTGTGTCTGTGTGTGTCTGTGTGTGTGTCTGTGTGTGAGTCTGTGTGTGTCTCTGTGTGTCTCTGTGTCTGTGTGTCTGTGTGTATCTGTGTGTCTGTGTGTGTCTCTGTGTGTATCTGTGTCTGTGTGTTTTTGTGTGTCTCTGTGTGTGTGTCTGTGTGTGTATCTGTGTGTCTGTGTGTATCTGTGTGTCTGTGTGTGTCTGTGTGTGTCTCTGTCTCTGTGTGTCTCTGTGTGTCTGTGTGTGTGTCTCTGTGTGTGTGTGTGTTTGTGTGTGTCTCTGTGTGTGTCTCTGTGTCTGTCTCTGTGTGTGTGTCTGTGTGTGTGTCTCTGTGTGTATCTGTGTGTCTGTGTGTGTCTGTGTGTGTCTGTGTGTGTGTGTCTGTGTGTGTCTGTGTGTCTGTGTGTCTGTCTCTGTGTCTGTGTGTGTGTCTGTGTATCTGTGTGTCTGTGTGTGTGTCTCTGTGTCTGTGTGTGTGTGTGTGTCTGTGTGTGTGAGTCTGTGTGTGTATCTGTGTGTCTGTGTGTGTCTGTGTGTGTCTGTGATGTCAGGGTGGCTGAGGTTTCACAGAGATACTGGTAAAACGGAGCCTATAATTCCTTTCCTCTCCCCTGTTTTGCTGTGAACATTCCTGGGAGGGAGCCGGGTGGTGGGAGGAGCTTGCTCCGAGAGGCTGTAATTTGATTTACTTCCTGGCATCCATGGTAACAGTCTTTAACGGGGGAGGCAGAGCTGGTGGTCAGAGCGGGGTTGCAGGTCAGATGGACTCGAGACGATGGGCGGTTGCTAGGCCATGTGAACGGGGCTGGGTGGCCCCGCAGGGGAGAAGCCTGAGGTGTGTTTTGCAGAATTCTCCGCCCTCGGCACGAGTGTTTATATTTAGCCAGAGCAGCGAACCTGTGCACATCGAGCCCCAGTGACCGTCACGCGATGTTGGGTGGCTCTGGGGTCGGACCCCCGGCCAGGCAGTTCTTAACCCCCCGTTCTGGGGTGTGGCCCTGGCACTCGGGGTCGAGTGGGTGGCATGCAGGCACCTTAGGGACAGGATTTCAGGAGGCTCACTGACCGGGGATATATGCCTCCAATTTCCATGAAAAGTTTTGCTTTCGGTCTTAGGGTTTGTTCTGAGCCAATCAAGAAATGACTGGAATTATTGACTATTTTCCTAACTGAGACTCAGAAGAGACCCAGGGGATTCGGAGTGCAGTCGCAGGGGGAGGTGGCAAGACCACGCAGGGGAAGTTAGAACCGCATTGCTTCCAGAACATTACAAAGTTATATATTTAACACAGATGCTATGCTGATAAAGTCCAAAATATCACTGTATCTAATGAAAAAAAGGTGCATTTACAGTCATTCGCCAGAGAGCTGCTGGAAGTGGTGGGCGCAGGTGGGCGCCTCCCTGGGGTGGAGGGGCCACGGTCAGGCTCTCGCTGCGCTGGGTCACCTGCAGCAAGTGGACACCTGGACAGTCCCTCTCACACGGCTGCCTGCATCTGGGCTCCTGCCGGGCGGCTGCTGGGAGGCGGGAGGTGTGGCAGCAGGTAGATGAGCCCAGTAACCGCTGTCGTCACCACAGGACCCCACACGAGGGCGCCACCCTCTCTGGTCTCCTGGGGAACGTGTTGTGGCGAATAGGACGACCTGGATGCTTCTGGGCCTGGTGACAAGGGTGGACACTTCCGGTCCCCAAGGCACTGCCCCTCCCCCCCCCCCCCCCCCAGTCCCTGCGTCATCGCAGTGCAGGCATTTCCTGGCACCCGTGGCACCCAGATGGCCACTTTCCTCAGAACTCAGAGTCGGGATGGTGGGGTGTGTGGGTGTCGGGGAAGGGGGTGCCCCTGGCCACCTGCTCCCTAAAACTCAGCGCCCGGAGAAGCCAAGTACAGCTACGCCGTGTCTGCTTCCCACCCGTGGTTCACGTTGGTGAGAGCCGAAGCAGACTTTAACTATTTGAGCTCTATTTCAGTGCCACAGACAGAACAAGTCTGAGGTGGATTAAAAGTGAAGTAATTCCACAATCTGGAATTTACCCCAAGGCAGTTATTGGACAAGTAAGCAAGGATGCATGCATGTGGGTGTTTATCCAAGTGTTGTTATGAGAGGGAAGAGTTATCAGCAAGTGGAATGCCCCTTAAGAAGGAGAAATTGACATGTTATTGTAGCAAACAACCAAGTATTATGCAGCCACTAAAAGTATGGCATGTATATCTATCTATCTATATCTATATCTATATCTATATCATCTATATATCTATATCTATATCTATATCTATCTATATATCTACTAGTATATATCTATATCTATATCTACTAGTATATATCTACATGTCTACTAGTATATACCTATACCTATACCTATATCTATATCTATATCTATATCTATCTACCATCTATCTATCATCTATCTATCTATCTATCTATCTATCTATCTATCTATCTATCTATCATCTATCTATCTATATCTTGGCATAAGGAAGTTGTGATACAAAGGAAAAAATCTATAATAATAATAAAAGCTTTATATGCTAATTATACCAGATGTCCTTCCTGACGTCTTTCTGGACGACCTTCCAGACAAAGCCGGGGCTGCAAGGGAAGCCCAGGTCCCAGGTGCCGGAGGGAAGCCGGTGCCGGCAGCCGGGGGAAGGAGGGCCTACTCTTGCATGAATTTTGTTCATCGGGCCTCTAGTAAAGTTGTAAAGAAGTTTGTATACTGTAATCCCGTTTTTGCAAAATGCCTCCAAGGACATTTCACCAAGGAACCCACAGAACTTCGTTCTTGAGTCATTTTATGGGTCGTTTTATTCCATTGGGATGCCCTTGCTCATTTTCTAAGCTTTTTATTCTGAACGTGGCTCGTTTTCATAACTCGCTTGTACAAGACAGCTCGTTGAAAGGCCATGATTTTCTTTTCTAATACGATTGAAGGAATTAAACGATAGGAAGACAGGTGAAGTAGTTTCTATTATAATTGCTTTTCCTCCGGCTTGTTTGTCTGTGATTTTCTCAGCCTTGCTACTGCCACCTAGTGGTGGAGATCCGTTTGCGCTTTCACTGTTTCAGATTCTATCCTCCAAAGGCAGCTCCTTCTATGTGAGAGTTTAAACAACCACCAGTGCGATCCTGGTAAATATTTAACAGCTGGCTCTGCACACGTTATATGTTTATACATTTCTGGTAAATGTTACTTATATAAAGGATACACAGTTTATGTAAAGACTAGAGGCCCGGTGCACGACATTCGTACGCTGGTGGGGAGGGTCCCTTCAGCCCGGCCTGCACCCTCTCGCAGTCTGGGAGCCCTCAGGGGATGTCTGACTGCCAGCTTAGGCCCGCTCCCCACCGAGAGTGGGCCTAAGTCGGCAGTCGGACATCCTTAGCGCTGCGAAGGTGGGAGAGGCTCCTGCTACCACCGCTGCGCTCACCAGCCATGGCCCCGGCTCCTGGCTGAGCAGCGCTCCCCCTGTGGGAGCGCACTGACCACCGGGGGCAGCTCCTGCATTGAGCGTCTGCCCCCCGGTGGTCAGTGTGCATCATAGCGACTGGTCATTCCGCCATGTGGTCAATTTGCATGTTAGCCTTTTATTATGTAGGATAGCACAACTTACAAGTAACAACAACCAGGACCACTCTTTACTTAGGTTATATATACCTAATTTATTATCATGAATGGCTCTCATTGATTTTTGCTGAGTCCATGTGTCTGTAACCAGCCCGTGCCTGCAGCTGAACTGCGATTTGACACGTGGAGTTTTATCCCATTTCACGGACTCTTTTCTCAGTTTTCATTCAATCTGATATTTTTTTAATTGAATTTATTGGGGTGGCATTGGCTAATAACATTATATAGGTTGCAAGTGTACAATTCTATAACACATCATCTGTATATTGTATTGTGTGTTCACCAGCCCAAGTCAAGTCTCTTTTTTTAAAAAAAAAAGATATGGCTGGAACCGGTTTGGCTCAGTGGATAGAGCGTCGGCCTGCGGACTGAAGGGTCCCAGGTTCGAGTCTGGTCAGGGGCATGTACCTGGGTTGCGGGCACATCCCCAGTGGGAAATGTGCAGGAGGCAGCTGATCTATGTTTCTAACTCTCTATCTCTCTCCCTTCCTCTCTGTAAAAAATCAATAAAATATATTTTTTAAAAAAAAAGATATGTTGCCCGGCCGGCGTGGCTCAGTGGTTGAGTGTCGACCTATGAGCCAGGAGGTCAGGGTTCGATTCTGGGTCAGGGCGCAGGCCCGGGTTATGGGCTTGATCCCCAGTGTGGGTGTGCAGGAGGCAGCCGATCCATGATTCCCTCTCATCATTGATGTTTCTTTCTTTCTCTCCCTCTCCCTTCCTCTCTGAAATCAATAAAAATATTTTTTAAACTATATGTTTTTAATAATTTTAGAGAGAGAGGAGGGAGAGGGAGAGAGAAAACAAATATTGCAATGAGAGTTCCCCTGGGGACAGGCACCTCAGTTTCCCAGGGAAGGTCTTTATTTTCTGAGCCCTCCTCCCTTTCAAACCATCAAGCCCCAACCCAACACCCCCCCCCCCTGCCCACACACACACACACACACACAACCTTCCTCCCTGACTCCCGAGTCACCGGCTCTGCCCTGGACTCTGCGTTGAACACTCTAAGCTGCTTGTCCAAGTTCAGACTCTGCGGTGAGGTCATGGGGTGAAGGGTGAGGTGGCTCATGAACTTGGGTGGGGAGGGCCTGGGGGGAGGAGTGGAGGGCTGGTGTGTGGCCCTGGGGCCGCAGTGGCAGGATGTGCCCACAGCGAGTGTGGGGTGGTGTCACGGTCACCCACACACATACCTCCCTCCGCTAGACTTTTCACACAGTAGGGCAGCAGAGAGTTGAGGGTATTTTCTCTGGAATATGTATTTTTCTTGTTCTTTTTTAAATCCCATGACCAGATGAAATTTGAGCAACGTCTCGCTGAACTGTGGGGGGGGGGGGTTAGGGGGGCATTTGAGTTTGGGGGGCATTTATTCCCTTTATAGGCGACATGCGACTGTAGGTACAGCAAAGCGACGTAACGGACTCAGATTTAAACATTTGCACGGAAAACTCATGCACAGAAACTGGGATAGTAGATGTCCTGTTGCTTTAAAAAACAAATACACGCCCAGGACACAGGCCCTCGTGTCCTCACAGCGAGTGGATAAGTAGGTGCCACATGTTCATGCGGGAGGTCCGGGCCTGGCCCCGTGTCCTCCTCCGCCCGTGGGGCTCCCTCACCTGCTGGGCTCCGTGGTCTTTCCATAAAGGAGCCGGTCGGCCGCCGTCACCGTCACCGAGGCCAGGCGGCCCCGTCCAGCGGCTCCTCGCAGCCGGGTGGCCTGTCCGTGTGCCCGGCGGTGGGGAGTCACGGGGCTCTGCACAAGGCGGACGCGGGACCCGTTCTGGCCGCCACGGAGCTGGGTGCCCACCAGGCACTTGTCCTACGGCCACACGAGTCGTCAGGGGGGTGGAGGGGCCGGTCACAGTCCCTGTGACGGGCGGGTCCCCGAGAGCGAGAGGCATTTCGTCACAGTCGCAGGAAGTCCAGCGCCCCGCTGGCTGCGCGCTCAGACGCGAGTCCCTCAAGCGGCGCCCTGGCCTCGTTGCTGATTCTCTGCAGCATCGGCAGCCATTGGTGGGCGGTGTCTCTGAACGCACCTCACATCCCGGCCGGTGGCCCCTCCGCTGGGGCTGCTCTGAGCTGGTGGGGTGCCCTCGGGGCTGTGAGCACTTGCCTGAGCCGCCCAGCCTGCAGAGAGCCCCCCGGGGCTGCTCAGGGGGTCGTTACGGGGACACAATGGCCGGGGCCTGGATGGGAAAACAACACAGATTCACCAAGAGAACATTTCCCTGAAAAGGGGACCCCGTGATCCCGCGCCCCATCCGCGAGCTGAGGAGTTGGCCACCTGAGTGACTGGACTGTGAGGCGTTTGGAAGGTGGGGAGGGGGAGTGGGACGAGGGAGGGGCCGGCCCGCCCTGCCTGTCTTTCCGAGGGACACACAGTCGCGTGACCAGGATGAGGCCCCCGGGCAGGGGCTGCAGCGGCTGAGCGTGCGCGTCCTCCGGTGAGAGGACCAGTCCCCCACGGGAGGGCAGTGGCGTGGACGGACGGTCAAGTGGCCTGGCCGCCGAGCAGAGAGGAGAGTGGTGTGCGATCCGTGCACAGAATCCCCTCCAGCCTGGTCCTGAGGCAGGGCTGTCTTACCTCTCTTTGAAGGAAGCCACAAAACTCACCATGGCAACCAGGCCCACAGGCATCTCAGCTGCCCCACCAGGCCAACAACAGCCATCCTGCCATTTCTTTCATGGGCACTGGGCTGTGTTTTTAAAGTCAAAATTCTCCTTTATTATCTTGAAGAAAAACTGTCCTGCTGAATTGTAAAACGATAGGCATTTCTGAATGTGTCGGGTGTATTTCCTCACGTCATTGTATATTTTATTGTCCTCAGTACCTGAGATTCTTTCCTATGTCCTAACTAGAGGCCCGGTGCACAAAATTCGTGCTCTGGTGGTGGGGGGCGGGAGGGGTGTCCCTCAGTCCAGCCTGCACCCTCTCCAATCTGGGACACCTCGGGGGATGTCCGACTGCTGGTGTAGGCCCCATCCCACCCCGATCCCTGTGGGACTGGGCCTAAGCCGGCAGTCAGACATCCCTCTCGCAATCCAGGATGGCTGGCTCCCAACTGCTCGCCTGCCTGCCTGCCTGATCACCCTCTAACCGCTCCTCTGCCAGCCTGATTGACACCTAACTGCTCTCCTGCCGGCCTGATCTCCCCCAACTGCCCTCCCCTGCCGGCCTGGTCGCCCCAAACTGCCCTACCCTGCTGGCCATCTTGTGACGACATGGGGGTGGCCATCTTGTGCGAGGGTGTGACGGCCAATTTGCACATTAGCTCTTCATTATATAGGATGCGTATGTACATGTTACAAAGTAAGTATTCAGAGCGACCAACAGGACGGCTCCTTTAGCACACGGGTGCGTTAAATCTCTATGTGACGTGCATGGACTTCAAGCGCCACATGCAAAGGGTGGAAATGTGGGCTCGACAGGCACCGGACTCCCATACAGCTGTGTCCCCTGCGGCTCCCCCAGCTTTCTGTGTGTTTAATGTAGAGAACCGAGGTGGTTGGTGGCCGTGGCTGGGCTCAGGGGCAGCAAAGAGCTGGCTTCTCCCTGCCCTCTCGTCACGCTCACGGGATTGAGTAGATGCCTCAGGACTTCCCTGGACCTCGCGGTCACCATTCAAAAGCCCAGCGATTTTATGGTAGACATACCGAGGTCCATGAAGGCAGAGTCAGCGTCAAAGAATGTCTCTAGCCCAGCCCGTATGGCTCAGTGGTTGAGCATCAACCTATGAACCAGGAGGTCATGGTTCGATTCCCGGTCAGGGCACATGCCCGGGTTGCAGGCTCGATCCCCAGCAGGAGGATCGATCCATGACTCTCTCTCATCATTGATGTTTCTGTCTCTCTCCCTCTCCCTTCCTCTCTAAAATCAGTAAATATATGAACAACAACAACAATAACAAAACAGACGCCCAGATATTTCACTATGATGTACGGAAGTCCATGAGGACGGAATCCACTTAAAAAACGCATCTATATTTTGATTTCTAGACAACTCTTCACCCAGCAGAGCTGCTCCCCCGGGACCCGCGGGGTTGAATGCTAGAGTCTAAAGCCTCAGGTCTGGGGCATCATCTCTGTAGCAGCCGTCAACCTCGACTCGTTACTCAGCACTTGGCAGACCTTCCCACCCCTCACGGCTTCCCCCCCCTCCCCCCAACACAGGACTGGGAGAGCAGAGCCCTGGGCGCGGATGAAGGGGGCATCTGCCCAGGTGCCCAGGCCCAGAGGCTGGGACCGAGCCCGGGCGGCTCAGCATCTGCTCGTCACTGAGCCACGGATGCATCTAGAGCAGCGGTTCTCAACCTGTGGTTCGCGACCCCTTTGGGGGCCGAACGACCCTTTCACAGGGGTCACCTAAGACCGTCGGAAAACACATCTATAATCACACATTGTTTTTGTGATGAATCACTGTGCTTTAATGATGTTCAATTTGTAGCAATGAAATTGGGGTCACCACAACATGAAGAACTGTATTAAAGGGTCGCGGCGTTAGGAAGGTTGAGAACCGCTGATCTAGAGGCATGTGTCTGGGCAAACCATCCCGAGGTATTTTAATATTTAAAACAGCAGGAGCTTCCTGTCTATAGAATAAAACGGAGAGAGCTTGGCGTGCTGGGTTTCGAGGCGGCCTGTGCTTTAGGGACCCCCGGCTGGCCTCAGGGGGTTCTCGCCACGAACCCCCACGTCGGCCGATGCGGGAGAACGGTGCCTGCAGACACAGTGACGGGTTAACGTGGGGCGTCTCTCAGCGCTTCTTCGTGCTCAGCAGCAGCAGCTAAGGTACGTCCAGTGGCTCGCAGCCTCCCGTCCGCCTTCGCCAACCTCGCGGATTGGGATGTAAGGGAGCCTCCGCCGGTGAGCGGGCCGTGGTCTTCGCCTGCGGTGGGCACGGGGCAGGCAGTGGGCGAGGAGGCGAGGGTGAGGGGCTTTCTTCTACTCAGAGCTTTGTTTATCTTATTTATTTTTATCTCTTAAAAATCCTTATTGTTGGAGTATTACCTATGTCCCCTCCCCCCCCCCATTGGCCCCTTCTAGCTGCCCTGCCCCGCCCCTGGCCCTCACCACCCCGTTGTCTGTGTCCATGGGTCGTGCATATATGTATGCACACAAGGTCTTTGTTTGATCTCTTCCCACCCACTCACCCTCCCCGCCTTCGCTCTGAGGGTCCACAGCCTGGTCCCTGCTCCTGTGTCTCTGGATCTATTGTGTGCGTCAGAGTCCACATGTGAGTGAGGTCATGCGATACGTGACCTTCTCCCGCTGGCGCATTTCACTCAGCGTGATGCTCTCGGGTCCACACTCAGAGCCCTAACCAGGGACGGTGGGAGCGCTCCTGGGCCACCCTGTGCAGACATCCTGCACCGCCCCGAAGGCCGCACAGCGTCGCCTGCAGGAGGCGTCCTGCCTGCCGGCCTGGGAGCGCCTGCTCCGCCCGTGGGGACAGAGCCGCCTCACTGTGCAGAGGTGTCGCCACGCTGTGTGGCTCAGGAAGCAGATAGAGGCCAGCACCAAGGCCAGAGCCGGCCCCAGAGAGCTGCTCTTCCCGTGTTTTAAGTGAGAAAACAGACCCAACAAGGGGACCATCTCCCCATTAAAGATTCTCCCTGAGCAGCAGAGAAACCCACCAATAACTCTGACGGGACCATGGTGTGTTACTGTTGAGGGGAAGGCACCTGCAGACACGAACGCATGAAGACACAGGCATCGTCCTGATTCGCGATCCTCGGAGCCGTCACCTTGTCCCCGGGACCCCCCGCACGTGTGGTGGGTGGTGCTGCATGCGCCGGAGCGGGTGGTTCTGGGGGCAGAGGAGCCCGCACCCCGAAGGCGCCGCCGCCTGAGCTGTGTGTCCTCCCGTCTTCATAGAGCGCGTCTCTGGGTGGCGAGAGGTCAGACACAGCGGAGCGACCTTCACAGACAGTGTCAGGAAATGCCTGCAGCCCGTGGTGCCGTCCGGCCAGCCCCCCAGACGATCCACGTGCTTCCTGGGAAAAGGGCAGCTAATGGGGGTGGGGGCAGACCCGGGGGCTGATGGGCTGATGGAGACAGACGGGGTGAGATAGTCTGCCTGGTTCTGCACTTGGAATAAGCAGGGCCTTCAAAACAGCGGGCTATAGGGAAGCACACACGTGTGTGGACACACACATGCACACACATATATGAGCATACAAGTGTGCATACGAATGTGTGAGTGCTCCCACACAGTGAACACGTACATGCATGTATTCACATGCACACACGAGGGCATGCTCACAGCACACATGAGCACACACACCTGTGCACACACAAGCATGACCGCGCACTAACACACACATGAGCACCTGCACACACCACACAGCACACATTTGAGCGCACGCACACACACACCTATGCACACACACAAGCATGAGCATGCACTACACACATGCACACACACACGTGCACATACACATGCACACACTTCTGTTGCTTTGGACAGTTCATGACAGTCTCCTTCCAAGGTGAAATGGAAAATTAACATTTAATTCCACGTCTCAATCGGTGTTGTTGCAAGGACAGTAGCTTAGCAAACTGAACGGATACTTTTCTACGATAACGTAGGTTTTCAGGGAGAATGGGAGCTCTGAGGCCCCAGAAGGCCGGTGTGATCAGAATCCAGAGCTGAGACTGGCATGTTAGAGGCCCGGCCCGGGGTTTCTCATAGCCTCAGAGAGCCCGGTGTTCATGGACAACTGCCTTTTCCAGGGGAGATGGGTGTGGCTGGGGGGCAAACTGGCGCTTCCTGCCCCGGTGGGCGCAGGCCCCTCGCTCGTGGGCCCGGGCCTTCACCCCGCTATTGTCTGTGTCCATAAGCTCCTTGGAGAGCACAGGGGGGGAGGGGCCCAAATGGCCTTTCTACGTTTTGCGTCATCAACAGGATCGTTTTGCTACCAGCATCCCCGGCGCTCCCTCACCTGGAGTCGGCCTGTCCCCCCGGCTGTGGGCAGTGGCGCTGGGCTCCGGGTCCGGCGGTGCTGGGGCAGTGGTCCGCTTGGTTCTGTGCACGCAGCCTGTCCTTAGGGAGGGGCCCAGAGCCCGCGGACAGAGGGCCCAGCACAGCATTGAGCAGCTGCGGGCCTCAGCTGCCTCCCTCGGGCGCAGAGAAAATGCAATTTGTCCTGAGCAGCTGTCTTAAGTGACAGCGCAGCACCCCTGCCGCAGGCGTGCCCGGGGCGGGCGGCGGGGGGTGGGGGGCCGGGGAGGGGGTCTCCCAGGCAGCCGTGCGGTCCTGCTGCCCGGGGTTTGCTTGTTGGATGCTTGGCTGGGCTTTGGAGGCGCCGAGTGAGTCGGCAGCAGGACTCAGCGACGGAGTCGGGTGTCTCCAGGGGAGGGCAGGCCGTGCTTCTCTGTGGTGTCAGCGTGCCCCAAAGTGTGAGCCCGTTTTAAGTCTCCTCCAGGGCTTCTGTGTTGTGTGTGCTTCTGCATTCTCTGGGTCCTTCTCCGTAAAGTGCTTCTGCATTGACAGCAGGGGCCGCGCCCTGGCCGGTTTGCCTCAGTCCATAGAGCGAGGGCCTGTGGACGGAAGGGTCCCGGGTTCGATTCCTGGTCGGGGCACGTGCCTGGGTTGTGTGGACTCGATCCCCAATGGGGGGCGTGCAGGAGGCAGCCGATCCATGATTCTCTCTCATCAATGATGTTTCTCTCTCCCTCTCCCTCTCCTTTCCTCCCTGAAATCAATAAAAACGTAAGTAAACAAATCAAGCAAGCTAGCGGAGGGCCAGGATGTGCATGTGAAAGCGGCCCCGTGCCCAGAACAGAGGGCGCCCGAGTCTGCCACCACCAGGAGGGTCAGGCCGCTCCCCACACCTGCCTGGGGCGCGGAGAGAGCTGGTGTGACCCCCTGTGGCTCTAGGGAGAGCGGCTGGTCGGGGGCGCAGGTGCACCTGGGCTGGGGCGGTGGGGTCTGTAGCGTGTGGTCGCTGTGCTCTGTGCAGGCAGCCAGCCCCTCGGGGACTCAGCGCGACCTCACCTGGAAGCAGGCACGCGCCCTGATCCACATCCCGTCCTCAGAAACGAACCCCAAGTTCCTGTTAGCTTTCGTGTTTCCTGAAGCCCGTTGTTGGGAGCAACCACATGCAACACACGTGCACACACCTGCGCATACACATGCACACACACACTTGTGCACACATGCGCACACACACAGGCGCACACACACATGCACACACAGACATGTATGCACACACAGGCGTGCACACCTTGCGCATACGCGCGCGCGCGCACACACACACACACACACACACACACACACACGACGCGGGTGGCACACAATGCAGCACTTTGCTTCCGGTCAGCCAGGAGAGCGTCTCACATACCCGCCTGGGGAAGGGCGGCGCTGGCCAGGGCCTCTGCCGGGCTGGCCTGGATGCCCCTGGCGTTTGCCGGTTCCTCACCTTGTGGAGCTGCCGAGGGTCCAGGCGGGAGGAGATGCCAAGAGCAGGACGTGTGTTCTGTGACAGTGAGTGCCTTGAGCGAAGTGCTTGGCGTGACGTGACCCTCTGATATGCGAGCCTCTTACAACTTGTTCCCTCAGTTACAAAAGGAATACAGTTTTCTCAGAAAATTTCAAAAGGAAAGACAGTCCCCCCACAGGGGAAAAACATGCCAGCTGCCAGGCCGGCGTGGCTCAGTGGCTGAGCATCGACCTACGAACCAGGAGGTCAGGGTTCGATTCCCCGTCAGGGCACCTGCCCAGGTTGCAGGCTCCATCCCCAGTGGGGGGCGTGCAGGAGGCAGCCGATCCATGATTCTCTCTCATCACTGATGTTTCTCTCTCTCTCTCCCTCTCTCTTTAAAGAAATCAACTAAAAAAACAAACAAACCCCAAAACCATGCCCGCTTACACCAGATTGTTAACATTGGGTCTTTCCCCATCTTTACTGCACATAGTTACAAACATTCATTCATTCATTCATTCATTCATTCATTCATTCATTCAACAAGGATATGCTGAGCCAGGAACACAGCGTGAGCAGGACGATGAGGGCTGGTCACTGGCTGCAGGTGGAGGAGTGGAGGTCATTGTGGCTGAGGTCAGGGGGCAGGGAGTGACGTGTGGGTGACTGAGGGGGACCGAGGCATCCTCTTCAGACGCGGGAGCTGGGGGCCTGAGGGATGAGAAGGGATAAGCACGCTGGCGTCCTAGAGAGAGAACTCCAGGGGCAAACCCGGGCTCCACCTGCCCTTTCCCAATAAATATAAACATGCCGATTCTCCCTGAACAACCCTCATGGTGACCTTGTAGAAGTCAGAAATTTAAAAAAAATATATTTTTACTGATTTCAGAGAGGAAGGGAGAGGGAGAGAGAGAGAGAGAAACATCAGTGATGAGAGAGAATCATGGATTGGCTGCCTCCTGCACGCCCCGCACTGGGGATGGAGCCTGCAACCCGGGCATGTGCCCTGACGGGGAATTGAACCGTGACCTCCTGGTTCATAGGTCGATGCTCAACCACTGAGCCACGCCGGCCGGGCTAACATTCAGAATGTTTTGACCTTTTGAAACATAACGTGGTTAAATGTAGATGTTGGACAGCTGTGAGGTATAAGGCTAATCATGCTGCCTGAGAAAATACCCGCCCTTCCACTTAGTTTTGGGGTCACATGAGTTCTGGTCTGACTAGGTTTTTCTGCCAAATAAGTTGAATATAAACGCTTGATTTTTTGCACATTTTAGGTCCCAGCACCGTAGGTAAGGGACCGTGGAGCAGGGTTACAGGGCACACGACACCAGGATCCCTGGTTAGGACCACGTTTTTATTTTTTATTTTTAAAATATATTTTATTGATTTTTTTACAGAGAGGAAGGGAGAGGGATAGAGAGTTAGAAACATAGATGAGAGAGAAACATCGATCAGCTGCCTCCTGCACACCCCCTACTGGGGATGTGTCCGCAACCAAGGTACATGCCCTTGACCGGAATCGAACCTGGTACCCTTCCGTCCGCAGGCCGACCCTCTATCCACTGAGCCAAACTGGTTAGGGCAGGGCTGAGTTTTTATACATTTAGACTCTGTCACGTGAGCTCCCTGTTGTTTAGACTGACGCTGGGATGGGCATTCCTGTCGACATGGGCTTGTGCATTCAGACAATCGCTTTCTTAGGGAGCATTGAATCGTTATGTAAGGGATGTGCAGGCAATTTCAACACATGTTTTTAAAATATAGAAATATACACACACACACTAGAGGCCTGGTGCACGAAATTCGTTCCTCAGCCCGGCCTGCGCCCTCTCGAAATCCTTGACCCCTGAGGGGTCCTTAGCGCTGTCATGGGGGAGGGAGAGGCTCCCGTCACCACCACTGCCCTCGCCAGCCGTGAGCCCAGCTTCTGGCTGAGTGGTGCTCCCCCTGTGGGAGTGCACTGACCCCCAGGGGGCAGCTCCAGTGTCTGCCCCCTGGGGGTCAGTGGACATAATAGCAAGCAGTCGTTTTGCCATTCGGTTGATTTGCATATCAGGGTTTTGTCATATAGGATATTTTAAATCCTCACCCAAGGATATTTTCCATTGATTTTTAGAGAGAGTGTAAGAGAGAGGGAAAGACAGAGAGAAGCATCGATGTGAGAGAAACACATCCATTGGTTGTCTCTGGCACGTTCCCGACCAGGGCCCGGGCTGGGGAGGAGCCTGCGACCAAGGTCTGTGCCCTTGACCGGAATCGAACCCGGGACCCTTCGGTCTGCAGGCCGATGCTCTATCCACTGAGCCACACCAGCTAGGGCAGATTTGATATCTTAAAGTAATTCATCAAAATTGGAGGCCTCTGAAGAGGGCACCTTAAGGCTGCTCCAGCGAGAGTCACTGTTTACACGCCGCCCTATCCACGGCTCGGACCACAGAGAGCCGTGCTTGTGCTGCTGGCTGCTTTTGCCTTCATTCCTTCCCTCCCGGCCCCCGTCGGCACCAGGAGCCGCTGGCCTGGGACCCCAGGGTGCTGTGGGGGGCGGGGAATGTGATTGGGTTCTTTGTCTTCCCCATCAGAACAGAATGACCCAGGGTCCGGGCGGACAGAAAGAGCCCTTTATTGAACCAGAGGGCCGCGGTCACGGCAGCTTCGCGGCCAGCCTGGGGCCACTCCGACTCCAGACCCCCCTGCCCAGCCCTGGCTGACCCCGCCCTTCAGAGCCGAGCCCCAGCGTCCCTGGCGTCGCCCGGCTGCCCATGCGGGACCCCACGGCCACGCCGCTGCTGGAACCTCGTAGCCGACCACCCCTCCCAGCGGTGCCCGGGGCGCCCCTAAGCGATGCCCATCCTGGTGACGGCTTTAGAACCAAAAGCCAAATCCTGGCAAACGTGAGACTTCATGCTACCTGCGTTACTCGTTGTAAACAACGTATGATTTGTCAGAGACATGTCAGCTCTAGCCACGGATGAGTGACATTTGGGGATTCTGCCGTCATTGACGAATTCTCGGAGAGACACATAAAACCCGTCTGTACTCCCAGCCAGGCAGGGCGCCCTTCCGTGTGTGTCTGCCGTGTACACGCAGGACGTGCCCGAGGCCCAGGGCGCGTGATTAACTGGGACCCGCCGGATCCCGCCGGCTCGCACCCACACACGTCGGTTGGTGAGATCTGTACGTGTTAGAAATTGGGATGTCAACATTATTCTTCTTGGAATAAATGAAGGGACCGGGTGGGTGTGAGTTGTGGCTGGTTGCTAAGAATAGCTCATCAGGTTGCTATAGCAACAGTGTTGCTGGGACTTGAACGTTTCCCGGCAGCCGGCTGAATTCCGGAGGGAAGGCCAGTTTCTCGCGGTGGCATTTGGAGTGATCCTGGGGGGCGGGGGGCGGGGCGGGGACCCCACACTCCGGGAGGGAACGGGACCCCGTGCCCACACTCCAGTCACGACTGGTTCCGCGTGTGGGATCCAGGGTATCAGGCGGTACCCAGTGGACACACCTCATTCAAGGTCACGCCCGTCGGATTCGGTTCAGGGCCAGACACCAGTCACCACACCCTGGTTACTCGAAAGTGAAGTATTAGCTCATGTTTCTGTCAAACATCAGACCCTTGAGATCTCGGGAAAATTAATCCGTGTTTGCATCTCTCGTCTCCAAAACGAAAGCTGTATTTTTTCTAACTACACGTCCTAATTACACTTAGTACGGCGTTCTTATCTAAAATGCAGGCAGTTTGCCCTGGCCGGGGGCTCAATGGTTAGAACACCCGCTCGGGACTAAAGGGCCCTGGGTTCGACTCCCGTTGAGAGCATGTATCATTGCAGGCTCCGTCCCCAGCCCGGTCGGGGCTCCTGTGGGAGGCAACCAAGTGATGTGTCTCTCTCACATCGATGTTTCTCTCTCTGTCTCTCCCCCTCCCCTCAACTCTCTCTAAAAAGGAAAAAAAAAAAAACAATGGGAAAGATATCCTCAGGTGAGGATATTCTTGTTCTACAAAAGCACAATACTTCCTGTTGCACACACCAAACCAGTCAGTCCAAGACTAATGATGTGGCCACCGGCTGCTAAAATATTCGCTGCTAGTATTAGTGGAGAGAAATGGTGCACCTGCATGTAAGGTGCGTAAGAGAAATGAATGCAACATGATTATAGTCATCAGTCATTAGTGAACGTTGTAGTTCATTATTAATAATAGGAGCCCAGTGCACAAATTTGTGCACCTTGAAAGGAACTGTGGGCCGTGAGTCTGTGGTGGGCACAGGAGTGGGTCTCAGACCATCCTCCTCACCCCCTCTTGGCCCCTCCTGCTGTGGCCCTGGTCTCCTGTCTGCCAGCAGCCCTGCTCCCGCCTCCAGGACTGCCAGCCAGGCCTAGGGACCCTATCCGAGGGGTCCCAAATTGTGAGAGGGTGCAGGCCGGGCTGAAAGACCCCCCCCCATGCACGAATTTCGTGCACTGAGCCTCTAGTTTTTAAATAAGCAGGTGGAGCCCATGTTGGAATGATAAGAGCAAAGAAGAAAAGTAAAAAAAGAAAAAGCAGTTCATCGTGTAGGATAATCCTATCTAATAAAAGAGAAAAATGGTAATTGGCGTACGACGATACCCTTTTCATTGGCTAATCAGGGCTATATGCAAATTAACTGCCAACTAAGATTGGCAGTTAACTGCCAACAAGATGGCGGTTAATTTGCATATGTAGGCACAATGCAGGGAGGCGAAAGGGAAAGCAGGAAGAAGCCCCCTGCCACTGACAGTGATCGGAAACCCAGGGGGGAGCTAAGAGCTGGGGGGCCGCCTTTGCCCTGCCCCCCAGCCATGATCGGAGAATCAGGTGCCTTTGCCGCCCTGGCCAGTGATAGCAGGAAGTAGGGGTGGAGCCAGCGATGGGAGCTGGGCACGGTCGAAGCTGGCAGTCCCGGGAGCTAGGGGTCCCTTGCCTGGGCCTAAAGCGGAGCCCACGATCGCGGGGCTGCTGCAGCTGCGGGTCCCTGCTGCCCGGGCGGGACGCCCAGGCCAGAGGCGTTAGGCCTGGGCAGGGGCAGAGCCTGCAACCACGGGGAGCTGGGGGTCCCCTGCCCAGGCCTGACACCTCTGCCGGAGGCCTCAGGCCTGGTCAAGGGGCCAATCCGGTGATTGGTGATCAGAGGGTGATGAGGGTCAACTCCTCTGGCTGAGGTGTCAGGCCTGGGCGGGGGGCGGAGCCGGGGATTGGGGGGATATGATGGTCCCTTTGCCCAGGCCTGAAGCCTGGGTCAGAGGCGTCAGGCTTGGGCGGGGGGTGGAGCAAGCGATCAGAGGGAGATGGGGGTCCCGTGCCCAGGCATGATTCCTGAGCCAGAGGCCTCAGGCCTGGGCAGGGGCCAGAGCCAGTGATCAGGGGGAAATGAGGGTCCCCTGCCCAGGCCTGACGCCTCTGTCAGAGGCGTCAGGCCTGGGCAAGGGGCTGATCCTGCGATTGGAGGGTGATGGGGGTCAACGCCTGAGGGCTCCCAGTATGTGAGAGGGGGCAGGCTGGACTGAGGGACACTCCCCCCCGACACACACACCCAGTGCATGAATTTCGTGCACCGGGCTCCTAGTCCTATATAATAAAAGGGTAATATGCAAATCGACCGAACAGCAGAACAACTGGTTGCTGTGACGCGCACTGACCACCAGGGGGCAGATGCTCAATGCAGGAGCTGCCCCCAGCCACAGGCCAACCTCTTGGTCCCTTCCCCCAGCGGGCAGGCTCTGATCGTCAATGGAGAATGAGGAACCGGGGTGGCTGGTGGCGGGTTCAGGGCTGGCTGCCAGCAGCTGGGGAAGATGGCCAGTCCACGTAGAAATGGCGCCCTCTATCGCAGCTCCTCGGGGACCCTCGCCCCCCATTCCCGTGGCTCCCGAGGGAATCCCGGGGCCGCTCTGACCCAGGGTGGGCCACGCGGGCGATAAGACGCTTCTTGATTTGTGCAGCAGCGAGGTCTGGGGCATCAGATGTTCCCTCGCCCGCTAGCTGACAGCGGCTTCACCCGGCACAGCTCTCTCTCAGAGACTTTCCCAGCCCCCTACCCACTGGGTGCCCCCGATTCAGCCCAACCCGACCCAGCACTCCCCCTAAAAACGCTTTGCCTCCCGGCCTCCTGGTGCCAGACCCCGCGGACACCCAGCCACCAGGCGGCCGCGTGCTGGCCCAGCTGAAGCCCAGGTGCTCCCCTTTTCCGTCCTCGTTTCTCTCGGGGTGACGGGGCCTCAAGCTCGACTCCTCCCAGCGCTCCTGGGGCCAGGCGTCTGCAAAACAAGGCTCATTAGCGGGAAACTCAGGACTGAAGGAAGCTTCCGGCCACCCACGTCATGGCCCCGCTGTGGGCTCCGTGCAAAGTCTGACCCGTGGGGGCCGCAGTCAGGGAGGGAAATCACCCCCTCAAGTTTCTCCCATTCAGTCCTTTGATTTTTTTTTTTCACCCGAGGATATTTGATATTTTTTTTATTGATTTCTAGAGAGAGTGGAAAGGAGGAGGGAGAGAGACAAAGAGAGAGAGAGAGAGGGAAACACTGACATGAGAGAGACACATCCATTGGTTGCCTCCCACAAGCGCCCTGTCCTGGCTGGGGAACCTGCAACCAAGGAACGTGCCCTTGACTGGGAATCGAACCCACGACCCTTCCGACTGCCGGGGGACACTCTACCCACTGAGCCACACCGGCCAGGGCCCCTTTGATTTTTTTGGAGTAACTTTAAGTACGTAATGTTCCCAGCAGCGACTGAAGTGATGCCTGGACCACGTAACGCCCAGTGGGAGCTTTCTTCTGCTCAGCCGTTTCTCTTGCTTTTTAGTTTTGTTTTTTAAAAGTATATTTTTGTTGATGTCAGAGAGGAAGGGATAGGGAGAGAGAGAGAAACACCAATGATGAGAGAATCATGGATCGGCTGCCTCCTGCACGCCCCACACTGGGGATCGACCCCGAAACCCAGGCCTGTGCCCCGACCGGGAATCGAACCGTGACCTCCTGCTTCATAGGTTGACGCTCAACCCCTGAGCCAGGCCCGCCAGGCTTCCCTCATTCTTTAAACCATTTGGGGAAGTTTCTATTCCTAGATCAAGCCTCTGGGATTCTGCTTCCGGCCCGGCACAGTGGCTTCCAAACAGAACGCGTGTCTGCAGAGAGTGCGTTTGCGGGAACTTTTCCCTCCCGGGAAGGGGCGCAGGGCGGGTGGCCGGTCGGCCGGTCGGTGCCCGGGATCGTGTGCATTTCCCAACACACACAGGTGCCGGCCGGCATTTTTAGCACAGCCAGCAGCGCTGCTCCGTCGTTTGAGAAATGATCACAGACTGAGGCCCGAGAGAGACGGCCCTGCTTCTGTTCCGATCCCCTCGGCCGCCTGCTCTGAGGCTGGCCCGGCCCCGCCCCGTCCTGGCGGTCGGCCAGGCCTGCCAGGCCCTGGCTGTGCGTGGCCTTGCGGGCGTGTGTCATTCGGGTAGAGCTGACCTCGAAGAGAAAAGCACAAACTAAAACTGCACCTGTGCAGCCTCCTCCCGGGGCTGTCCTGACCCACTTCCCTGGAGGGTGTCAGGTGGCTCGTCCGCGGGAGCGCGGCCTGCTTTTAGCTGAGACGCGGATCTGTCTCCCTGGGGAACTCGTCAGCTCCCCTCCTCCTGCCTCTTCCACCCACGGGAGCAGGGCCTGGTGTGAGGAGGTTCGCGCCGTCAGAGCAGCGAGGCCGCGGGGAAAAGGACGATTTCTCCTTCCGGAGCCGGAATGTTTGGGGAAGTAGCGAAGGCAGGATTGAGCCTGGAGGAGTCTGTCTGTAGCTCTAGGGGTGTCTCCTGTTCACACCTCGGATGTGGGGGAGACAGGATCTGGGGGGAGTCTGTCCAGAAACGTGAAAGAACAGAGTCTGCTCAGATCCCAGCTGCCAGCCTCACGATTCCTGTATTTCAGCCATCGTCCCCCATCTCATGTCACTGACTCCCCAGTCACCTCGCCAGGCAGGCCCCTCCTCAGTCCCCGAGGTTCTCCGTGGCCCTGGTCACGCCTCCCGGGCCCCCTCAGCGGCCTGGACGCCCGCCCTGTGGGTGGCCTAGCGCCCCCCCCCCCTCCGGCCCGGCACTAAGGCCAGTTTCTCAGAGACACTGTGTGAGCGTCTCATCAAGGAGACCCCATCGCCTCTGTGGCCTGGGGGCCCCGCTGGGCTCGCCCCATCTTCCCAGGTGAAGTCGACCTGTCTCCCCCCACGACCACGTGAGCTCTGAGAGAAGGGGGCCCTGGCACCCAGGGGTGCTGAATAGATAATTGGGGGAAAGTCAATGAACTCCTTTCACGAGAAGATAGTTTGAAAGCCATCGGTGAGGGCGACAGACGCAGTCCCTTCCTTCATGGAACTTTAAGTATCTATTTCCCCCGCCGGCGTGGCTCAGTGGTGAGCGTTGGCCTATGAGCCAGGAGGTCAGGGTTCGATTCCCAGTCAGGGCACAGGCCCGGGTTGTGGGCTCGATCGATCCCCAGTATGGGGCGTGCAGGAGGCAGCCGATCCATGATTCTCTCTCATCACTGATGTTTATCTCTCTCTCCCCCTCCCTCCCTCTCTGAAATCAATAACAATATATTAAAAAATGTATTTGTTTTGTGTAAAGAGCAGACTTCGATTTAAACCTCTTCTTCACCTAGATTTTAGCTCATTAGCAAAGAACATTTGTTCACATCAGGTTTAAGGAGACCAGGAAATGAGAATAGAAACAACCAAGAAGGTCAGTGTAAAGGAATTCTGTAATTGGTTAACAGCACGGAATCGTGTATTTATGGCAAGCGGTCTCCTCGGCTGTGAGGCGGTTGACGTGGGCAGGATCTGTTCACGAGTGGGTTTTAGTGAAAAATGACAAACCGGACGCAGCCATTCTCTGACACACGGGGCACGGCCTGCAGAGCGACCATAGGTCCCAGATCCCCTTTCCCACTGAGATGTTTCAGTTTGTCAATTTGCCAAATAAAGAAAACAGTTTTAAAAGGACAAAGAAAGCCCAGCCAGTGTAGCTCAGTGGCTGAGTGGCAGCCTATGAACCAGGAGGTCACGGTTCGATTCCCAGTCGGGGCACAGGCCCGGGTTGCAGGCTCAATCCCCAGTGTGGGGTGTGCTAGAGGCAGCCAATCAGTGATTCTTTCTCATCATTGATGTTTCTCCCTCTCTCTCCCTCTTCCTCTCTGTCTCCCTCTCTCTATCTCTCTCCCTCACTCTCTGAAATCAATAAAAAATATATTTAAAAAAGGACACAGAAATTTTCCTTGATCTACGAAAATAAACCAATGAAACAATAAAAGGAGGGGAAAAATCCAAGACACTCAGGGACTCCTCCTGCCCTCCCACCTGACATGGGCTGTGGCAATGGTCACGTGTGGCTGGGTCCCCAGGCCAGACTTCTGAGGGACCCGCTGGCTGTGTCTTAAGGACGCCAATGACACCATCAAATTTAAACCCATCCCACTTCCCAGCCTCGCAAAGAGCATACAGAGAGTGGGTGGGCAAGGAGCTGACGGAGGCTGGGAAACAGCTTGTCTTTGTTTATTATTAATACTAGAGGCCCGGTGCATGAAATTCATGCACTAGGGGTGGGGGGGTCCCTCAGCCCAGCCTGCACCCTCTCACAGTCCGGGAGCCCTCAGGGGATGTCTGACTGACGGCTTAGGCCCGCCCAGACATCCTTAGCGCTGTCGAGGAGGTGGGAGAGGCTCCCGCCACCGCCACTGTGCTCGCCAGTTGTGAGCCTGGCTCAAGGCTTCTGGCTGAGTGGTGCTCCCCCTGTGGGAGCATACTGACCACCAGGGGGCAGCTCCTGCATTGAGCGTCTGCCCCCTGGTGGTCAGTGTGTGTCATAGCGACTGGTTGTTCCGCTGTTCGGTCAATTTGCATATTAGCCTTTTATTATATAGGTCTAGAGGCCTGGTGCATGAAATTCATGCATTGGGGGGCGGATAGTCCCTCAGCCCAGCCTGTGCCCTTTTGCAGTCCAGGAGCCCTTAGGGGATGTCTGACTGTCGGCTTAGGCCAGCCACTGCCTCTGTGCTTTCCAGCGTGAGCCTGGCTCCTGCATTGAGTGTCTGCCCCCTGGTGGTCAGTGCACATCATAGTGAACAGTTGAGTGGCCTTAGCATATCATTAGCATATTACGCTTTGATTGGTTGAACAGACAATTGGTCGACCAGGCACTTAGCATATTAGGCTTTTATTATATAGGATCATTATTATTATTATTATTATTATTATTATTTTAATTCTCACCTGAGGATATTTTTCCCATTGATTTTTTAGAGAGAGTGGAAGGGAGGAGGGGAGGGGAAGATCGGGAGAGAGAGAGAGAGAGAGAGAGAGAGAGAGAGAGAGAGAGAGAAACATCATTGTGACAGAGACATGTTGATTGGTTGCCTCCTGCACATGCCCCAGCCAGGGACCGGTTTTGAACCTGCAACTCGGGTACCTGACCTTGACTGGGGGGGGGGGGGATCAGACCTGAGGTTCATGGGCGATGCTCTAACCACTGAGCAGCACAGGACTCATCCTTGTTATTTTTAAAGCAGCTTAGCGTCCCTTCAACATGACGAGTGAGGCAGAGATTTCCCCTGCACCCCTTCCTTTATATCTACACCGAACGTCATCGTGCTGATTTTTAAAAATCACAGCCCGGGTTAGTTTTGTACCTCTGTCTTTGCCACGCACAATGGATTGATTACTCCCGAACGCTTCTTTCCTTCTTACCCAAAAGCTGACATTCTGAACGCCATCCTCTGTTTTTCTGATTCTGACCTGCATCGCCCTGGTCCGAAGTGCCCTGAATGTTCCCCAAGCTCCTTTCCAGCCTTTTCCTTCGCTCTTTCCCGCCCCTTCCCCCCGCTTTTTCCTAAATCACAGCCCGGATCGACCCTCAGATGCCACTGCACTCACGCTGAGTTTTTTATAAGAAGGCAGCCTGGGTAAGGCCACCCCCCATCCCCCCGGGGCACCCCTCCCCCTCGCACCGCCCGGCCCCGCAGGGACTGGGGTGTCGGGGTCTGTGCTGGCACCGCCCGCCCTCCGTGATCTCCTGACGGCCGCCTCCACTTTGTCCCGACAGGTGAGGTGTGAATTTCCCTTCTCTCTGCGCCTTTGTGTGCACTCCCCAGACTCCTGGTGTGAGAGCTCCCTTCCATTCAAAACCTTGCGAGGGTTCACCCGTGGCTCTTCCCAGGGCCTCCCCTCCGTCACGCGACACGGACTCGCCTTGTCCATGGCGACCTCACGCAGGCGACCTCGTGGGTGCTCGGGGTGGGCGGGGGCCCCTCTCTCTTCTCCTCTGTGAATCTGTAAATACTAATTGGGGAGGGGCCCCGGGGGTGTGTACACATTGGGGAGGGGCCCCGGAGGTGTGTACACATTGGGGAGTGGGCCCCGGGGGTGTGTACACATTGGGGAGGGGCCCCGGGGGTGTGTACACATTGGGGAGGGGCCCCGGGGGTGTGTACACATTGGGGAGGGGCCCCGGGGGTGTGTACACATTGGGGAGTGGGCCCCGGGGGTGTGTACACATTGGGGAGGGGCCCGGGGGTGTGTACACATTGGGGAGGGGCCCGGGGGTGTGTACTCATTGGGGAGCTGGCGCCGGGGGTGTGTACTCATTGGGGAGGGGCCCCGGGGGTGTGTACACATTGGGGAGCGGGCCCCGGGGGTGTGTACACATTGGGGAGGGGCCCCGGGGGTGTGTACACATTGGGGAGGGGCCCCGGGGGTGTGTACACATTGGGGAGGGCGCCGGGGGTGTGTACACATTGGGGAGGGGCCCGGGGGTGTGTACTCATTGGGGAGGGCCCCGGGGGTGTGTACACATTGGGGAGGGGCCCCGGGGGTGTGTACACATTGGGGAGGACCCCGGGGGTGTGTACACATTGGGGAGGGGCCCCGGGGGTGTGTACTCTTTGGGGAGGGGCCCCGGGGGTGTGTACACATTGGGGAGGGGCCCCGGGGGTGTGTACTCTTTGGGGAGGGGCCCCGGGGGTGTGTACACATTGGGGAGGGCCCCGGGGGTGTGTACACATTGGGGAGCGGGCCCCGGGGGTGTGTACACATTGGGGAGGGCCCTGGGGGTGTGTACACATTGGGGAGGGCCCCGGGGGTGTGTACTCATTGGGGAGGGCCCCGGGGGTGTGTACACATTGGGGAGGGCCCCGGGGGTGTGTACACATTGGGGAGGGGCCCCGGGGGTGTGTACACATTGGGGAGGGCGCCGGGGGTGTGTACACATTGGGGAGGGCCCCGGGTGTGTGTACTCATTGGGGACGGCCCCGGGGGTGTGTACACATTGGGGAGGGCGCCGGGGGTGTGTACACATTGGGGAGGGGCCCCGGGGGTGTGTACACATTGGGGAGGGCCCCGGGGGTGTGTACTCATTGGGGAGGGCCCCGGGGGTGTGTACACATTGGGGAGGGGCCCCGGGGGTGTGTACACATTGGGGAGGGGCCCCGGGGGTGTGTACACATTGGGGAGGGGCCCCGGGGGTATGTACACATTGGGGAGGTCCCCGGGGGTGTGTACACATTGGGGAGGGCCCCGGGGGTGTGTACACATTGGGGAGGGCCCCGGGGGTGTGTACACATTGGGGAGGGCCCCGGGGGTGTGTACACATTGGGGAGGGGCCCCGGGGGTGTGTACACATTGGGGAGGGCCCCGGGGGTGTGTACACATTGGGGAGGGGCCCCGGGGGGTGTACACATTGGGGAGCGGGCCCCGGGGGTGTGTACACATTGGGGAGGGGCCCCGGGGGTGTGTACACATTGGGGAGCGGGCCCCGGGGGTGTGTACACATTGGGGAGGGCCCTGGGGGTGTGTACACATTGGGGAGGGGCCCCGGAGGGTGTACACATTGGGGAGGGGCCCCGGGGGTGTGTACACATTCGGGAGGGCCCCGGGGGTGTGTACACATTGGGGAGGGCCCTGGGGGTGTGTACTCATTGGGGAGGGCCCCGGGGGTGTGTACACATTGGGGAGGGGCCCCGGGGGTGTGTACACATAGGGGAGCGGGCCCCGGGGGTGTGTACACATTGGGGAGGGGCCCCGGGGGGTGTACACATTGGGGAGGGGCCCCGGGGGTGTGTACACATTGGGGAGGGCCCCGGGGGTATGTACACATTGGGGAGGGGCCCCGGGGGTGTGTACTCATTGGGGAGGGGCCCCGGGGGTGTGTACACATTGGGGAGGGGCCCCGGGGGTGTGTACACATTGGGGAGGGCCCCGGGGGTGTGTACACATTGGGGAGGGGCCCCGGGGGTGTGTACTCATTGGGGAGGGGCCCCGGGGTGTGTACACATTGGGGAGGGGCCTCGGGGGTGTGTACACATTGGGGAGGGGCCCCGGGGGTGTGTACACATAGGGGAGCGGTCCTCGGGGGTGTGTACACATTGGGGAGGGGCCTCGGGGGTGTGTACACATTGGGGAGGGGCCCCGGGGGGTGTACACATTGGGGAGGGGCCCCGGGGGTGTACACCTTGCAGAGGGGCCCCGGGGGGTGTACACATTGGGGAGGGGCCTCGGGGGTGTGTACACATTGGGGAGGGGCCCCTGGGGGTGTACACATTGGGGAGGGGCCCCGGGGTGTGTACTCATTGGGGAGGGCCCCGGGGGTGTGTACACATTGGGGAGGGGCCCCGGGGGTGTGTAGACATTGGGGATGGGCCCCGGGGGTGTGTACACATTGCGGAGGGGCTCCGGGGGTGTGTACACATTGGGGAGGGCCCCGGGGGTGTGTACACATTGGGGAGGGGCCCCGGGGGTGTGTACACATTGGGGAGGGGCCCCGGGGGTGTGTACACATTGGGGAGGGCCCCGGGGGTGTGTACTCATTGGGGAGGGCCCCGGGGGTGTGTACACATTGGGGAGGGGCCCCGGGGGTGTGTACACATTGGGGAGGGCCCCGGGGGTGTGTACTCATTGGGGAGGGCCCCGGGGGTGTGTACTCATTGGGGAGGGCCCCGGGGGTGTGTACACATTGGGGAGGGCCCCGGGGGTGTGTACACATTGGGGAGGGCCCCGGGGGTGTGTACTCATTGGGGAGGGGCCCGGGGGTGTGTACACATTGCGGAGGGGCCCCGGGGGGTGTACACATTGGGGAGGGGCCCCGGGGGTGTGTACACATTGGGGAGGGGCCCCGGGGGTGTGTACTCATTGGGGAGGGGCCCGGGGGTGTGTACTCATTGGGGAGGGGCCCCGGGGGTGTGTACTCATTGGGGAGGGCCCCGGGGGTGTGTACTCATTGGGGAGGGGCCCGGGGGTGTGTACTCATTGGGGAGCGGGCCCCGGGGGTGTGTACACATTGGGGAGGGGCCCCGGGGGTGTGTACACATTGGGGAGGGGCCCCGGGGGTGTGTACACATTGGGGAGGGGCCCCGGGGGTGTGTACACATTGGGGAGGGCCCCGGGGGTGTGTACTCATTGGGGAGGGCCCCGGGGGTGTGTACACATTGGGGAGGGGCCCCGGGGGTGTGTACACATTGGGGAGGGCCCCGGGGGTGTGTACTCATTGGGGAGGGCCCCGGGGGTGTGTACTCATTGGGGAGGGCCCCGGGGGTGTGTACACATTGGGGAGGGCCCCGGGGGTGTGTACACATTGGGGAGGGCCCCGGGGGTGTGTACTCATTGGGGAGGGCCCCGGGGGTGTGTACTCATTGGGGAGGGGCCCGGGGGTGTGTACTCATTGGGGAGGGGCCCCGGGGGTGTGTACACATTGGGGAGGGCCCCGGGGGTGTGTACTCATTGGGGAGGGCCCCGGGCGTGTGTACACATTGCGGAGGGGCCCCGGGGGGTGTACACATTGGGGAGGGGCCCCGGGGGTGTGTACACATTGGGGAGGGCCCCGGGCGTGTGTACACATTGCGGAGGGGCCCCGGGGGGTGTACACATTGGGGAGGGGCCCCGGGGGTGTGTACTCATTGGGGAGGACCCCGGGCGTGTGTACACATTGCGGAGGGGCCCCGGGGGGTGTACACATTGGGGAGGGGCCCCGGGGGTGTGTACACATTGGGGAGGGCCCCGGGGGTGTGTACACATTGGGGAGGGCCCCGGGGGTGTGTACTCATTGGGGAGGGGCCCCGGGGGTGTGTACACATAGGGGAGGGGCCCGGGGGTGTGTACACATTGGGGAGGGGCCCCGGGGGTGTGTACACATAGGGGAGGGGCCCGGGGGTGTGTACACATTGGGGAGGGCCCCGGGGGTGTGTACACATTGGGGAGGGGCCCCGGGGGTGTGTACACATTGCGGAGGGGCCCCGGGGGTGTGTACACATTGGGGAGGGGCCCCGGGCGTGTGTACACATTGGGGAGGGCCCCGGGGGTGTGTACACATTGCGGAGGGTCCCCGGGGGGTGTACACATTGGGGAGGGCCCCGGGGGTGTGTACTCATTGGGGAGGGGCCCCGGGGGTGTGTACTCATTGGGGAGCTGGCGCCGGGGGTGTGTACTCATTGGGGAGGGGCCCTGGGGGTGTGTACTCATTGGGGAGCTGGCGCCGGGGGTGTGTACTCATTGGGGAGGGCCCCGGGGGTGTGTACTCATTGGGGAGCTGGCGCCGGGGGTGTGTACTCATTGGGGAGGGCCCCGGGGGTGTGTACACATTGGGGAGCTGGCGCCGGGGGTGTGTACACATTGGGGAGGGCCCCGGGGGTGTGTACTCATTGGGGAGGGGCCCCGGGGGTGTGTACACATTGGGGAGGGGCCCCGGGGGTGTGTACACATTGGGGAGGGCCCCGGGGGTGTGTACTCATTGGGGAGGGGCCCCGGGGGTGTGTACTCATTGGGGAGGGGCCCCGGGGGTGTGTACACATTGGGGAGGGGCCCCGGGGGTGTGTACACATTGGGGAGGGGCCCCGGGGGTGTGTACACATTGGGGAGGGGCCCCGGGGGTGTGTACACATTGGGGAGGGGCCCCGGGGGTGTGTACACATTGGGGAGGGGCCCCGGGGGTGTGTACTCATTGGGGAGGGGCCCCGGGGGTGTGTACACATTGGGGAGGGGCCCCGGGGGTGTGTACTCATTGGGGAGGCCCCCCTCCCCCCCGAGGGAGGGTCAGGGATGGCTTTACGGAAAAAGGAGCTTTTGAGCGATGGTTGGTCTGGGTGGTGTTACAGTGGCCACGTGACTTTCCTGGAAAAGGATGCCTAGGGGAACCCCAAGGTGATGACGTCCCCTTTAAAGTCTGAAGTATAAAATGCAGGGTTTACATTAGAACAGGAGCCGGCCGCCGGCACAGCTGGCGGGCGCGTGGTCCTGTGCACCAAAAGGTTTCGGGTCTGATCCTGGTCCGTGCACATACGGGAGACAACCGATTGCTTTCTCTCTCACATCAATGTCTCTCTCTCTCTCTCTCTCTCTCTCTCAATCAATCAACAAACCTATTTCCGGTTGAGGATTAAAAACTAGAACAGCAGCCTGCAGGTGCAGTGAAAGCGTGAGGCTGGCCGGGCACGGGGAGCTGTGCCGACTCCTGGTCACTTGCACGGTGACATTGGATGGGCTCAGAGTGAAACGAATCTCTCAAGGGCACAGCCCCACGGGTGCCAGTGGGACCGGGTGTGCGAGAGCCAGCACCTGCCTCCAGCTCTGCCGGGGCCAGAGGAGGGGGATGTGGGGGTGGTTCCTGTGAAGTCAGAGTCAGGATCTGACACCTGTCTCCTTGCTTGTTCAAGTCCCTTCTCCCCGAAACCAAACCAAACTGTGTGGCCACACTGAGGATGGTGAGGCGCCAGGCCGCCAAGGTGTGTCCGGAGGCAGCTGGAGGGTGGGCCCTGTGGAGGGGCAGCGTGGGAGCCGCGGGAAGGCTGTCTCCTGCAGGGAAGGACAAGAGAGAATCAGCGCAGGGATTGCTGAGCGGGGGTTATTGGAAACCCGGGAAGGGGGGGCCGCGGCAGAGGTTGGGGCGCGTCCAGACGGGAGGCAGGGAGTCAGAGGTGAGACGCTGAAGCTCCCGGCGGCCACTTCCCTCCGCTCGCTCGGATGCAAGAAGCACAGGGACCCGGGTGGCCGTGGGGGGCCTGCTGGTTTCGGGGAGACCACGTGGTGGAGATGGGGAGCGCCTGCACGTCCTTGTCGCTGGTCCCTTGGAAAGTAAGTGATGCTTTTTCTGACCGGCGTGTCTGGAGGCAGATGGGCCTGTCTGGCGCGAGCAGCTGGGCAGCATGGCGCACGGGGTCCCGCGTCACTGGGGGACATTCCGAGTGTATTCGAGACCGGGTGCCTGCAGGGCCCGCGGGCTGTCCGTCCAGTCTGTGCAGGTCAGTCCCGAGGGCCGCTCCTCCAGACCCCGGGTCGCGGCTCCTGGGCGGTGGGTGGCACCGCCATGCCAGGTGGGCCCACCTGAGCCACCGTAACCTCGCGTGACCTTTGCTGACGGTGCCAAACCTGATGACCCGAGTTCACAGCAGCCCTTCGCGGCCGCCCCTCCCGGGCGGGACCGAGCGCTCACGGCCCCGGGGGTCTGACCGCCGCTTCCTTAATTTCTGCCGCGCCGATGGCGCCCGGCCACATTCACGGATTTTAAAATCCTCGTTGGCCTGTTGTTTGCTGAACAGTAAGCATCAGTCCTCTGTTGGGAGGTACGTGGGAGGTAAATAGAAATCTTTCCGTCTTTCTGTTGAAATTCCCCGAAAACTACAGGAACAGTTCCTGGGGGGCGGAGGGGGGAGACCGGTGATAAACTGTGATTTCCGTGCGTGCGGGCTCAGCATCGCTGCTGCTACAATAACAAAAATGTGATGGCGGAAAAGTGTGTTCCTCCAGCTTG
The DNA here is from genome assembly GCF_963259705.1 of Myotis daubentonii. NCBI lineage: Eukaryota > Metazoa > Chordata > Mammalia > Chiroptera > Vespertilionidae > Myotis > Myotis daubentonii. The sequence goes on from NC_081844.1 coordinate 915,606, forward strand.
TCCACTTACTTCAAATTCACTTCGCGCGGGTACTTCTCCTTCCCGGGTACTTCTCCTTCCCGGGTAAAGCTGAGAACAGGCGAGGGACCCCAACACTCCCGCCCCCTGCGCCCTGGGCTCGGGCGTGGCGGGAGGCACACCGTGTGCCGTCTCCACGTGTCCAGCGGGGACCGGGCCGGCTGGGTCGGGGAGAGCAGGGCCCGTCACGGGGCGGGCAGCGGGCCCAGCAGGACGGGCTTCTTGGGGGACAGGACCCGCGGACCCACAGGAGGGTTCCTGTCGGATGGGGCAGAGACGGAGGGGACACCAGAGCTCCAGGCAGGGGGGCAGGTGGGGGAATGTGGGGACAGGTGTGGGAATGTGGGGGCAGGTGGGGGCAGGGGAGGGCAGAGGAGGGCAGGTGAGGGCAGGTGGGGGCAGGTGGGGGCAGGTGGGGGAATGTGGGGGCAGGTGAGTGCAGGCGAGGGCAGGTGGGGGCAGGTGAGGGCAGGTGGGGGAATGTGGGGACAGGTGGGGACGGGTGGGGGCGGGTGAGGGAATGTGGGGGCAGGTGGGTGCAGGTGGGGGAATGTGGGGGCTGGTGGGGACAGGTGGGGGAATGTGGGTGCAGGTGGGGGAATGTGGGTGCAGGTGGGGGAATGTGGGTGCTGGTGGGGGAATGTGGGTGCAGGTGGGGGAATGTGGGGGCTGGTGGGGGAATGTGGGGGCTGGTGGGGGAATGTGGGTGCAGGTGGGGGAATGTGGGGGCTGGTGGGGGAATGTGGGGGCTGGTGGGGGAATGTGGGGGCTGGTGGGGACAGGTGGGGGAATGTGGGTGCAGGTGGGGGAATGTGGGTGCTGGTGGGGGAATGTGGGTGCAGGTGGGGGAATGTGGGGGCTGGTGGGGGAATGTGGGGGCTGGTGGGGGAATGTGGGTGCAGGTGGGGGAATGTGGGGGCTGGTGGGGGAATGTGGGGGCTGGTGGGGGAATGTGGGGGCTGGTGGGGACAGGTGGGGGAATGTGGGTGCAGGTGGGGGAATGTGGGGGCTGGTGGGGGAATGTGGGGGCTGGTGGGGGAATGTGGGTGCAGGTGGGGGAATGTGGGTGCAGGTGGGGGAATGTGGGTGCAGGTGGGGACAGGTGGGTGCAGGTGGGGGAATGTGGGGGCTGGTGGGGACAGGTGGGGGAATGTGGGTGCAGGTGGGGACAGGTGGGGGAATGTGGGGGCTGGTGGGGACAGGTGGGGGAATGTGGGTGCAGGTGGGGGAATGTGGGTGCAGGTGAGGGCAGGTGGGGCAGGGGAGGGCAGGCAGGAGCTGGAGAGGACTTGCGCCCCTGAGGCTGACTCTCCAGCAGCAGGCGGAGCTGAGCCACCTGGCTTTACCCAGGGCCACTTTATCTGACGTTTCAGGGCGTTACCTGGGCATCGAAGGCCAATGCAGAGTAAGCAGACACCTGGCCGTGTGGCCGCCGCCGGGAGGAGTGGACAGTGGCCTTGAGAGGAGGGGGGTCCAGTGGGGCTTGTTGTTGTTGAAACAGTTTCTGGATCAATCTGGACTCAAGGTTGGGGGATTTTAGGGAAAAGGAAGAAAATAAGAATAGGTATTTTGTAAAATTATATTTTAAGAAAATATTTTTATTGATTTCAGAGAGGAAGGGAGAGGGAGGGAGAGATAGAAACATCCATGATGAGAGAGAATCATGGATCGGCTGCCTCCTGCACGCCCCACACTGGGGATCGAGCCCCCAACCTGGGCCTGTGCCCCGACCGGGAATCGCACCGCAGTCTCCTGGGTCATAGGTTGATGCTCAACCACTGAGCCCTGCTGGCTGGATAAGAATAGTGTGTGTTTTTTTTAAAATCCTCACCCGAGGATATTTTCCCATTGATTTTTAGAGAGAGTGGAAGAGAGAGGGAAAGACAGAGAGAGAAATATCGATGTGAGAGGAGGAGCCTGCAACCGAGGTACATGCCCTTGACCAGAATCAAACCCGGGACCCTTCAGTCTGCAGGCCGACGCTCTATCCACTGAGCGAAACGACTAGGGCACGAGTAGGTATTTCTTTACCTGGGAATTTTTCACCGACCAACCAAGACAGGTCTTGGTGTTCCTCCTAGGAGCTCCAATAATTTTTCCCGAACAAAAAAATGTGATCCCATTGTGTTTTGATTTTTCTGTCTCCTTTCAGAGACTACCTTGGTGGCAAGAATGTCTAGATGAGGGACTAGAAAGTGAGAAGGGAAAAGTGACTCATTTGTCAAGCCTGGTCGATTTTTTATTTCTGTCCAAACCAGTGGGTAAAATTCTATAGGATTCGTCCGAGTGCCACAGTGGTTTTCCGGGTCAAAATCATAACTGCCAGCATTTCTGTTTTCCCTCATTATGTCCCGGCTCCATTGGTTGACCTTGAGAAACGTCGGGATCTGTAGGCTCGTATGTTTCCCAACGTCTTTGTTTTCTAGTGGAAAAAAAGAAAAGGTTATTGCAAATCGAGTCAACTACACACCGTTCTGTTTGTCACTGAGTCACGTGGCCACTTGATCTGCTCGTTCAAGTCTCTTTGACTCATCTTTCCCCTTTAAAAGGGAGGCTCGTCGATTCAAGGACTTGGCAGAGTATGAAGAAAAAGAAATAGGAAATTACCTGTGAGGTAAAGAAGAGAGTTGCCACACACTGGGAGGGGAACAGAAGGGGAGGCCGGAAGGTCTGATCGGCCAGGTGGGGACCGAGACCACACATACTGCCCTCCGTCCGTGCTGTGTGCTGCAGTGATTCCGGCAAAACCACAGACGACATGTGAAACCTCCCAAATGTCTATAACGGAGCGAACTGTTAAAACTCGCTGCACAGCCGAAACCAGTGTGGCTCAGTGGATAGAGCGTCGGCCTGCGGACTGAAGGGTCCCAGGTTCGATTCCGGTCAAGGGCATGTACCAGGGTTGCGGGCACATCCCCAGTGGGAGGTGTGCAGGGCAGCTGGTCAATGTTTCTCTCTCATCGATGTTTCTAGCTCTCTATCCCTCTCCCTTCCTCTCTGTAGAAAATCAATAAAATATATTTTTAAAAAAACAACTCACTGCACAGACATGTGTGCGTGACTGCAGGGAATTTTCAGGAATTCCCATGGAGTGTTCCCACTTAAAAACTTAGACGCCACAGAGGGCAGGGTGGCATTTATCTCAGCTGAAGGATAACGTGTACTTTTCAAAACTTTCCGTTGGAGAGAGGTTTCTCTGTGGGCTTCTCACATTTTTGTGCATCTTGCCAGCAGGGCACTGACTGTCTTTGCTCCAGACTATTTTTTAAAATGTGGGTGCAGCCCTAACCGGTTTGGCTCAGTGGACAGAGCATCGGCCTGCGGACTCAAGGGTCCCAAGTTCGATTCCGGTCAAGGGCATGTACCTGGGTTGCGGGCACATCCCCAGTAGGGGGTGTGCAGGAGGCAGCTGATCGATGTTTCTCTCTCATGGATGTTTCTAACTCTCTATCCCCCTCCCTTCCTCTCTGTAAAAAAAAATCAATAAAATATAAAATGTGGGTGTAGCCAGCAGCCTTGGAAGATAGAGGAGCAGAGATCAGCCACGCTTGCTCTCCAGCGTAACAAAGACGATGGCTCTGTCCGGAGCAAAGTCCAGATATGCTTACTGCCTGCTATGAAAGAGTTAGTTTCCCTAAACTCAGGGTGCCTCTCTCTATACTGCCTGCTATAAGAGAGTCAGGTCCCCTAAGCTTGGGGTGCCTTTCTCTATACTGCCTGCTATAAGAGAGCCAGGTTCCCTAAGCTTGGGGGTGCCTCTCTCTAACTGCCTGCTATAGGAGAGTCAAGTCCCCTAAGCTTGGGGTGCCTTTCTCTATACTGCCTGCTATGAGAGTCGGGTCCCCTAAGTTTGGTGTGCCTCTAACTGCCTGCTATAAGAGAGTCAGGTCCCCTAAGCTCGGGGTGCCTTTCTCTATACTGCCTGCTATAAGAGAGTCAGGTCCCTTAAGTTTGGGGTGCCTCTCTATACTGCCTGCTATAAGAGAGTCAGGTTCCCTAAGCTCGGGGTGCCTTTCTCTATACTGCCTGCTATAAGAGAGTCAGGTCCCTTAAGTTTGGGGTGCCTCTCTCTATACTGCCTGCTATAAGAGTCAGGTCCCCTAAACTCAGGGTGCCTTTCTCTATATTGCCTGCTATAAGAGTCAGGTCACCTAAGCTCGGGGTGCCTCTCTCTATACAACCCCCGCGTGTGCAGCATCCACCTGCACCATACACATCAGGCCCGTGAGGACGAGGAGTAAGGGAACCTGAGGCAAGCATGCCAAAGCCCGTGCTGCCTGCTGAGTAATAACCAACCGTCTTCGTCTCTGGCCCCGGGGTCTCATGGCTTCTGCCGGCATCCAGGAAACCGGCAGGCTCACTGGTTAGCGTGCAAGTTGGACGTCAGACCCATCACAGTTCTGGATCCTTTCTAGGTCGGTACGTTACTGGGCCCAGGAAAAACCTGGCAATCGACTCGGCACAAAGGACGGTGGAAAGGTTGTCTATCCGCTTTCCTCAGTGGGAGTCTTGTAGTTGTAGGTAGAACAGCCTGAGACCCAAGTGTGGCATTAACACCCGGGCCTGCGGGCAGGGTGCTGAGCTGGCTCTCGCCCTCACCCACTCCAGCCTGCTCAGCACGGAATAGACTGTCGCTGCTATCCTCTTCTAGATGCTTTTGTAAAATAACGGGGTGGGAAGTTATTGCTTGGATGCTTACGCAGGATGAGAGCTCCAGCAGACGGTGTGCAGTGATGTGTATGGACAGTGGAGGGACCAGCATGGACGGGTTGGCCACCCTGGCTTCCTGAATTCTGCGTGGCGCTCGCTGCACTTCCGTGAGCAGCATTCTTCTTCCAGTTGGAATTATCCCCATATCATCAAGGCCAAGGAGCAATGTGTTCTCAGTAGTTAAGCAGATTAAATAATTGACAAAGACACCCGGCCGGTGTGCCCAGTGGTTGACCTATGAACCAGGAGGTCAGGGTTCGATTCCCGGTCAGGGCACAGGCCTGGGTTGCACTTGATCCCCAGTAGAGGGCGTGCAGGAGGAAGCCGATCAAAGAGTCTCCCTCATCATGGATGTCTCTCTCTCTCTCTCCCTCTCCCTTTCTCTCTGAAATAAATAAAAATATATTTTAAAAAAGACTTACATTCCTGTGGCACTTACACATCGGCCTCTGGGGTACTGAGTCCGGATCAACGGACACACCCTTTCTCTTCAGAGTTTGACGAAGAAACACGCCGCCTCTTACTCTCGAGCCGGCTTTCACGTGGGCTTGTTTACGGAGCACAGCCACATGTTACCGGGAGGCTATGCCCGTCGGGGCGCAGCCGGCCTGGCCCTGCATTCGCACCCGCAGGAACCCCAATCCTCACCCCGTCTCCAGGGACTCCTGTCGCCAGGACAGCACCCAGCCGCGCCGCAGAGCGAGCCGGGCACCGTGGGGGGAGCGCCCACGCTCATTCTCCACGGAGCTCCACGTTCGACCGAAAACACTGCTGGCGCGTGTGAAGTGAGACTACGGTTAATCCGCACGTTCGTGCCAGTCCTGTGTGAGCGTGCGGATTCTGCACCCCAGTGTTGCCGTGAGCACCTCGCGTGAGCCTGGCCACGGGCGAGGAGCCACCCTCCGTGTCGCTGCCGCCCGCTGCCCGAGGTCTGTGTTGGGAAGCCGGGGAGGAGGGGACGCAGGGCCTGAGCGCTGGACACACCCTGTTTCCGGGAGAAGTGGGGGCCTCCTTCACAGCCCTCCTGGGGGTGTGGGGCCAGGAGCCCAACTTCCTGCTCAGGAGCTGAAGGCCCCTGCCTCCGGCGGAAGGAGGTGAGGTCTGACCGAGGACTTTTAAGTGCCGTGCGAAGGTCACTCCGGATCACAGCTGCCCAGCGAGGGGCACAGGCCCGGCCGGGCCTCCCTCTGCCCCGAGCAGCCCGGGACCCTGGGCGGCCTCTCATTTCTGGTCTTGTTCTCTTGTTGGTGAAACGGAATGGATGTCAGCCATTTCCCTTGCAGGCCTCTTCCCAGCACGAGGCTACCGTGGGGACGAGGCAGGGGGCCGCACCTCCGCCAGCCCTGTCCTCGCTCCCCTTCCCCCAGGGCTGGTGGATGGACAGGGCTCGAGGTGACAGACAAACGGGTGTCTCTTCAGGTTCAGGGCACGTTCAGGAATGTCAGTTTCTCCTGAGGCATCGTGTCTGTTCTCATTGACGTACCGGCAGGGAGAACATTACGTGCAGGTCTGAGGGTGGGAATGTGTGCAGGTCTGTGTGCACATTCTGTGTGCAGGTCTGTGTGGAGGTGAGTGTGCACATTCTGTGTGCAGGTCTGAGGATGGGAATGTGTGCAGGTCTGTGTGCACATTCTGTGTGCAGGTCTGTGTGCAGGTCTGTGTGCACATTCTGTGTGCAGGTCTGTGTGGAGGTGAGTGTGCACATTCTGTGTGCAAGTCTGTGTGGAGGTGAGTGTGCACATTCTGTGTGCAGGTCTGTGTGGAGGTGAGTGTGCACATTCTGTGTGCAGGTCTGTGAACAGGTCTGTGTGCAGGTGAGTTGGCATATTCTGTGTGCAGGTCTGTGTGGAGGTGAGTGTGCACATTCTGTGTGCAGGTGAGTGTGCACATTCTGTGTGCAGGTCTGAGGGTGGGAATGTGTGCAGGTCTGTGTGCACATTCTGTGTGCACATTCTGTGTGCACATTCTGTGTGCAGGTCTGTGTGCCCGTGTTTGGGTGGGTCTGTGTGGAATGAGAGCTGATTGAATGGACAGTGTGTCAGAAAGCAAACAGCTGAGCCCCTCAGTCATTGCGTCCTGGCATTCTGTTTTCAAGGCTGCCTGCATTGTAGGGGCCGGGTGGTAATTGGTGGAATTGGATTTTGCCGTGCCGGCAGATAAACAGTTGCGGCAGCTGCTGCCATGGCAACGTCACCGCGCGCGCCTCCGAGCCCCCTCCCCACCCCCTCGCTCGCTCCAGTGCGCGCACACTCGCTCCCGGGGGTGCAGGCGGCAGGCTTCATGGCAGAGCTGTTTGCTCTGCCGACGGCTCACCATGATCCACGAGGACGCAGCTCAGAAGAGCGACAGTGGCGAGAAGCTCGATGGTAGTAGTCAGAGGAGAAGACGACCCAGGAAGGTACCTGGCCGGGGCGGCTGCCTGCGTGCAGGAGGGCGTGTGTGTGTGTGTGTGTGTGTGTGTGTGTGTGTGTGTGTGTGTGTGTGAGACAGCAGGCGGCTGGAGGGACCGACCGGGAGGCTCTGAGCAGCTGTGGCCGATGGCGGGCGGCGCTGCTTTCTCCAGGGGCAGGTGCAGGCTGCCCTCTGAGCTGGGAGAGGAGCCCGGGTCTCCGTGGACCTGACGGGAGCCGTGGGTGAGCGACAAGGAGTTTCCCGCGCCGGCGGTGATGGAGGCGGTGGCCACGGAGGGATGGTCTGGCGCTGCCGGGCAGAGAGACCGTTCTGTTGTTAGAACGAGGGGCTTTAAAGGGAGGGGCAAGCACCGTGGACTGTGAGGCGAGAGGAGGGCCTGGGCAGATGTGTGTGCTCCGCGAGGATCTCGAGATGGCGAGACAGCGGGCGCCTTGGTGCCGCGCCCGGTGCGTTCTCCCGGAGGGAAGGCTGTGGCAGGGACACGGGGACCCCGGCGTGGGGCGGGTGCTGCCATGCTCCGCTCCGCCACAGCTTCCCAGACATGGGCGTGGTCCACGTCTCGGATCTCCATGAACAGCTACAGGGGGTGGGAGGAGGGAGGGGTGAGGGAGGAGGGCGGGGTGAGGGAGGAGGGAGGGGTGAGGGAGGAGGGAGGGGTGTGGGAAGAGGGAGGGGTGAGGGAGGAGGGAGGGGTGAGGGAGGAGGGAGGGGTGAGGGAGGAGGGAGGGGCGTGGGAGGAGGGAGGGGTGAGGGAGGAGGGAGGGGTGAGGGGCTTTGTACCCAGGTGTGTCCCCACTCCCTGATCTTCATGGAAAGGAAGCCGGGAGAGGCCGGGCAGGTGCCGACTCCTGCGAACAGCGGCTGCGGCCTCGGGCTCTGAGCCCCGCCTGGAAAGGTGCCTTTTCAATAAATTCGCCTAAAATCCTTTTCTCTCGAGGGAGGCCGCAGCAGGGGCTGGGGCGGGAGGTAAGATAGGATTCTGATGGTGCCAGCGGGGATGGCCTGGATTTCTCGGGAGCCGAGGGGAAGTAATTACTGTGAACGAATGAGCCTTTCCGTGTTGGCGGCGTGCACCCACGTCTCGTCACCTCACATCCACGCTAAAGAGAACCCCTGGTGTTTCAGAGACCCCTGTGCCCCGTGGGGCCCTGTCAGTCGGTGGACATAAGCCTGCCCACGTGTGAACATGCTAACAACATGCGAGGGCAGCGATGCGATCCGAGGGAACACGGGGTGGCGGGCGGCAGGGCCGGGGTGTGCTTTGTGCCCAGGCTCGGGCCCACCCTCACCCTGGAGGACCTTTGCATAGTGTCAGCTGCTGGATCAACACTTCAGCGCGAGAGGAAAACAAAGACAGGGAGCCAGGGAGCAAACGGGGGCGGGCTGTTTGGCTGCGTTCACGGCATCGTCTCTAAATGCTCGGCTTTCTCCGCTCGCCCTGCGCTGGGGAGACGGGCACGGGGGCCAGGGCGCGGCCGGGACAGGAGACAGGACCAGAGCCGCGGGCGGGCGAGGACGGAGGGCTCGCAGCTTTGGGGGGGTGGGGGGGGGGAGGGCATATGTCAGAACAGGATGATTTTCCAGCTTCATTTTCTCAAACATGCTTATTTCGGGAATAATTTCTTTTCCGAGATGCAGTCAAAATGAAAACAATGGCAGGTTGTGAGTGCGGGTGGGTTTGTGTACAATCAGAGGCGTATATTGTAATACAGTGACGTTTGCGCATTCCAAGCAATTTCACCTGAAAGGAACACACACACACACACACACACACACACACACGTCTACACTCCCCAGCTTGTCAAGTGGACACACTGGATTTCAATCTTGGCTGATCCTATAATACTACGGATACTACTATAATATTATAATAATGCATTATAATGATTATTCTGTGCAGAGCGTATCAGTTCATTTCTCTGACCCAGGTCCTCACCTCTAAGGTGTGAATACTTCCTTGTATGTACCTTTTGGTATCGGGTGAGGAAGATAAATTGCAGGTGTAACATTCTTGGAACAGGATTCAATATGCAGTTGATGGCAATAAGTTTTAGGCGTTGTTACTGCTCCCTTCCATGGAAATTATCTGTCGGAACAAACCCTGTAGAAGGAGAGTCTTTACAGTGTTTTATTTTTATATATTTTAATGGGGTTTCAGAGAGGAAGGGAGAGGGAGAGAGTGAGAAACAGCAACGATGAGAGAGAATCATGGATCGGCTGCCTCCTCCACGCCCCACACTGGGGATCGAGTCCGCAACCCGGGCCTGTGCCCTGACCGGGAATCGAACCCTGACCTCCTGGTTCATAGGTTGATGCTCAGCCCCTGAGCCACGCCGGCCGGGCTGGGCTAAATACTAGAGTTTGTCAAACATGGGATACCTGATCGTTTAGTCAGGGTCGCTGACCTCTTTTCCCTCAGATTGTCAGATAAAAAATGACAGCAGCCAGCACCACAGTAGCCGTCAGTGTGAATGAATCAAAACACTGTCACCTGTTTTTGTGTGTTTTTTTGTCAGATCGGCAGGAAATATAACACTATATTTTGAGCCACAGAAATTTAGTCATTAGTTTGTGTGTGTGCCATAAGATGGAAAAGGTTGAAAATTGCTGGTCTGGGCCATTATTTTATTTATTTATTTTGAAAGTATATTTTGATTGGTTTCAGAGAGGAAGGGAGAGGGAGGGAGAGATGGAAACATCAATGATGAGAGAGAATCATTGGTTGGCTGCCTCCTGCACGCCCCACACTGGGGATCGAGCCCTTGACTGGACTCGAACCCGGGACCCTGCCGTCCCCAGGCAGACGCACTGTCTCCTGAGCCACACCGGTAGGGCCGGGCCCTCATTTAAACTCCTCGTGGCCTTGCAGAGGGTTGGATTGCGTGCGTTTCGTGGCTGTGACTTGCGCTGCCTGAGGAGGGAGCTGAGGGTGGGCCAGGCGTGTGACCTGGACATGCTCCTGGGAGGCACAGGGGGAGGCTGTGCCCACGGCGGCCACGGAAGGTGGGCTTTGCCAGCGCACGTGGGGCACGGAGCCACACCGCCTCGCAGCCCACGGGACGAGAGAGGTGGTCCATCCCGAAGAAAACCCACATTTCCTCCAGTTTTCAAAAAACGAAACGCCCGCACTAGCCTTTTTCACACCCATTTCTAACCCAAACAGCCGGTGTTGCCGGGAGACGGCCGTTCCGTCACTGAGGGGCGTGAGGTGCCCGTCCGGGGGAGAGGGTGGGGTTGGCGACTGGACGGAAGGAGAACCCCTCAGGCCCTGGAGGTCTGGGGTTTCCGTTCTGTTCGTATCTGTTTCCGCCTCCCTGTTCACCTTCATGATCCTGTTTTTCTCATTGTGGATTTCATGGGTACGTTACAGCCAGATAGGAACCCTCAGTTCCTCTTTCAGAGTGAGTGCTGTCCGCTGACCACAATGACCTTGGTTTTTTTTGTTGTTGTTGTTGTTTGTTTTTTTTTTTTTAATTGCTTAAAGTATTACAAAGGGCATTACATATGTATCCATTTTATCCCCCTGCCCTAGACAGTCCCCTAGCCTCCCCTATCAATGACCTTGGTTTTGCTAAAAGACTAAAACTCTTGCCTGGGCAGGTGTGGCTCAGTGGCTACAGCGTCAGCCTGCAGACTGAAGGGTCCTGGGTTCGATTCCAGTCAGGGCACATGCCTGGGTTTCGGGCTCCATCCCAGTGTGGGGCGTGCAGGAGGCAGCCGATCCATGACTCTCTCTCATCACTGATGTCTCTCTCTCTCCTCCCTTCCTCTCTGAAGTCAGTAAAAAATATATTAAAAAACACCCTCTTAGGACCCCCTTCAGGCCTGCCCATCCCTCTGGGGTGTTTAACCGGCCCCCACGGCGGTCAGTGCGGACGGGCACCTTCCAGAGGAGCACCCCCTCCAGCGAGATGGTCCGAGGCTCAGGCATCTGCGTCTGGAGGCGACTGGCCGACTGGACAGGAAGCGCTTTCCCGCCTCCCTCTCTCTCCGCGGCTGCGGGAACCAGCGGGCTTCCCACGCGCCACCATCTCTCCCAGGGGTCTCCCCTCCCGCGTCCGCGTCTGGGGAGGCGCTGGGGCACACCCGGGACTTGCTGTGGGGACGCGGGAGAGGCAGGCGATTGGCCTGGAGTCGGCAAGGGCCACGTTCAGAGCCATCGGTGCTGGGCCACCCCCACGTCTCTGGAAGCTTCTGAGGTCCCTGTGGCCGCACCTTCTGCTAAGACACTCAGGTCCCCCGTGTGACCCCACCTGTCAGCGGGCATCTCGGTCCCTGAAACGCCCTCCGCTGTCTGCCCCCCTCCGCGGGCCGTCCCATGGCCGTCCGGGGTGTGGACGCCTCCTCCACTCGCACGTGGCCCTGGACTTTGAGAACCACAGGTGGGAGCGGGTGGAGCAGACAGTTAGCAGGCTCCTGGGGAGGCCGGGGGTGAGCTGAGCGAGTAGCGGGGGTTCTGTTCTCACGCTCCTTCCAGTCTTCTCTCCAGGAGCCTGGCGATGAGGCTGCCGCCCGTCCCCTCCGGAAGGCCCCTTCTCACTCTTTCCTGAGGGTTTTGGGGCGTTTCTCCTTCTTGCTCAGGGTTCTGCAGAGACAAGCGATCCCACACCTAAGAGAATTCAGGTGGCCTTTTTTTTTTTTAAATTTATTAATGAACTTTATTGGATTATTATTTTCCCTAATTATATTAGTACTGGAGGCCCAGTGCACGAATTCGTGCATGGGTGGGGTCCCTCTGGGTGGCCTGCAGGGATCGGGCGAAACCCGTAGTCCAACGCCGCCTGCTCATCCCGGCCCCACTGTGCCTGCCGCAGGCTCGCGCCCAATCAGTCCCGATCGGGAGAGGCTCGAGCTGCAGCAGCGCTCACCAGCCATGAGTCTGGCGCCCTCCCAAGGGGAGTGGCCTGCGGGATCGGGCTGAAACCGGCTCTCCGACATCCCCTGAGGGGTCCCGGATTGTGAGAGGGCGCAGGCCAGGCTGAGGGACCCCACTGGTGCACGATCGGGCTGGGAAGGGACCGCAGGAGGGCTCTAGGGTGTGTCTGGCCCATCTCACTCAGTCCCAATCTGCCGGACCCCAGCAGCAAGCTAACCTACCGGTTGGAGCATCTGCCCACTGGTGGTCAGTGCACGTCATAACGAGCGGTTGAGCAGCCTTAGCATATCATTCGCATATTACACTTTGATTGGTTGTTCGGTTGCTCTGCTGTTTGGTCTACTTGCATATTACCCCTTTATTATATGGGATGATGGCTCCTGGTACATTAATATCACTCTTTGTCACATTTCTTTAAAAAAAAATCATTAGGCTGAAAAGAAAAAGATATATAATTTCCATACTTTCATGTTTAACTTTAAAATTTGAGCATTTTATCCACTTTTTAATTGTCACGCCACCTAAATATTAGAAAGTAAGACTAACTCTTTTTATTTAAAACATTTCAAAAATTTAGTTACTTCTTTAAAGGATAGAAAGGCTCTAAAATTTCCTTTTTTAATTTTGTTCCATCCTATTATGGGTGTAGGGAAATTAAACTGATAGGTTATCATTGCTGAACTCACTTTAGGTCAGCGGTTCTCAACCTGTGGGTCGCGACCCCTTTGGGGGTCGAACGACCCTTTCACAGGGGTCGCCTAAGACCATCGGAAAACACATATATAATTACATATTGTTTTTGTGATTAATCACTATGCTTTAATTATGTTCAATTTGGAGCAATGAAATTGGGGGTCACCACAACATGAGGAGCTGTATTAAAGGGTCGTGGCATTAGGAAGGTTGAGAACCGCTGCTTTAGGTGAATTAAGGTTTTTTTAAAAATAAATATTTTTATTGACTTCAGAGACGAAGGGAGAGGGAGGGAGAGATAGAAACAACAGTGATGAGAGAGAATCATGGATTGGCTGCCTCCTGCACGCCCCCCACTGGGGATTGAGCCCACAACCCGGGCATGTGCCCTTGACTGGAATCGAACCCAGGACCCTTCAGTCCACAGGCCGATGCTCTATCCATTGAGCCAAACGGGCTACTCTCGTGCCCTGACTCGGAGCGGACTAAGTTATAAATACACCGACAGCTTTTTAAAAACATCTTTATTGTTAAACGTATTATATACGCCGGCAGCTCTCGCTCCTGCCTGTGGTCTGTCCAGGCCCCGCTGGTGCAGAAGCAGAGCCGCCCTCTGTGTGTCCCCGCGGGCGGGGGCGCGGGGGGGCTCGCGGCAGGAAACGCGCTGACCGCCTCATTCCCGTCACCTGGGCGGGCACCCTGGCGATGGCTACCAAACGAGAAAATACTTTGATAGAAAAAATGCATGAACTCGAGACTGAGTACATAGGATAGGTGTTCCTGTCCTTTCCAGGTCATTAATACCTGCCAACCATGTAAGGAGGGTCCACTTAAAAAAATGTTTTTATGGATTTAGGGAGAGAGGAAGGGGGAAGGAGAGGGAAGCATCAATGGTGAGAGAGAGAGAAACACTGATCAGCTGCCTCCTGCACACCCCCTGCTGGGCATCGAGCCTGCAACCTGGGCGTGTGCCCTGCACGGGACAGCACTCAACCACGGAGCCGCACTGGCCAGAGCTAGGGAGGGGCCGTGTTTCAAAAAGGAGACGATACAACATGTTCTGGTTAGTGACACCCGCCACTCTGGAGGCCGAGCTTTCACCGGGTTGTCAGACCTGGTTTCACTCACGTTTTCGGTTCACTCCCAGCCGCCTCCCACCCGCCAATGTGTGTTTGTTCCCATTAAGACCGAGACCCTACCCCGAATAGCTGCAGCAATCCTGAGAAAGAACAAAGTAGGTGGGATCTCAATACCAGATATCAAGTTGTATTACAAAGCCACTGTTCTCAAAACTGCCTGGTACTGGCACAAGAACAGGCATATAGATCAATGGAATAGAATAGAGAGCCCAGAAATCGGCCCGAACCAATATGTTCAATTAATATTCGACAAAGGAGGCAAGAACATACAATGGAGCCAAGATAGTCTCTTCAATAAATGGTGTTGGGAAAATTGGACAGATATATGCAAGAAAATGAAACTAGACCAACAACTTACACCATACGCAAAAATAAACTCAAAATGGATAAAAGACTTAAATGTACGACGGGAAACCATAAAAATTCTAGAAGAATCCAAAGGCAACAAAATCTCAGACATATGCCGAAGCAATTTCTTCACCGATACAGCTCCTAGGGCACTTGAAACTAAAGAAAAAATGAACAAATGGGACGACATCAAAATAAAAAGCTTCTGCACAGCAAGAGAAACCATCAACAAAACAACGAGAAAACCCACTGTGTGGGAGAACATAATTGCCAATGTCATATCTGATAAGGGCCTAATCTCCAACATTTATAGGGAACTCATACAACTTAACAAAAGGAAGATAAAGACCAAGACCCTGATCTTTCACGTTCGCTCAGGGAGCTCCGGTGTCGAAGAATGAGCGCCTTGGCTGCGTCGAACCGAGGTGTTTTCTCCTCGCACAGAGGGGAGCTCCGTGAACGCACCGGGTCCGGGCAGGTTTGCTGGGCGCGTGGCTCCGTATCGGCCGGCGTGGCCTCGACGGGCTGACGTCCACGGCCCCGACCTCCGTGGACTCTGCAGCCTGGCTGAGCAGACGCCTCTGGCCACAAGTAAAAGCAGTGAGCGGCCCTGAGAATATGGTAGTGTTACGTACTCCTGGCCAGGGTTAAAAGCAGTAAGTACGGCTGCGCGTGGCCAAACGTGAGTCCCCAGGAGCCAGGAGGCGGGAGAGGTCAGTGCGGTTCCGTTAGGACACTTAGCCCGACCAGTGGGCCGGCCGCAGCCTGAGCCCCAGACGAGGAGAAGGGAGGGGGACAGGGTCCGGGGCAGCAGCTGCCGTCCCAGCAAAGGCGAGGCGACCCGGGCGGAATGGGGGTGGCTCAGCGGTCAGCCACGCGGGTGAGCCCGCCCCGACCTGTCCTGTCTCTGAGCCTTGTCGGGTCCAGGCTGAGGTCGGGGGTCCCCTTGTCTGGGGGACTCAGAGCACATGCCTCCCTAGTCACTCGCGCCCCCTGTGAAATCCTGACCCCTGCGTATTCGTGTGCAAGTTATTCCTCCGTCAATAGTACGCTCCAGTGCACAGGCCTGCAAATCGACATAAACCAATAGGACCGGCCCGTGTGGCTCAGTGGTTGAGCGTCGACCTATGAACCAGGAGGTTAGGATTCGATTCCCGGTCAGGGCCCATGCCCAGGTTATAGGCTCGATCCCCAGAGTGGGGCGTGCGGGAGGCGGCCGATCCATGATTCTCTCTCATCACTGATGTTTCTCTCTCCCTCTCCCTCTCCCTTTTCCTCTCTCTAAAATCAATACAAACATATAAACAATTAAATAAACCGCGTCGCTCACCTCGGCCTTTACCTGAGGAGATGCCCACAGGACAGGCCGGGGCTGCGTCCTGGGGGCGCACGGGAGCTGCGCACACTCACCCAGGACGTGGCCTCCTGGTGGTCACTAACCTCAGGGTCTCAGGTTACCCGCCCTGCGCGGCCGACTTTCCAGGTGGTTGGACCTTCAGATCCTCAGCGTGAAGCTCACGACCTCCCCTCCGGCCCCTGCGGGCCTGCCCACGGGTTTGCGCACGGGGACTGCCGTGTCCCTGGCAGCAGAGCGGCTCTATCAGTCACGTAACCTCCGGCTGCCTCGGACTTCCGTTCCGTCACATAAGGACAGTTACCGCCACGGCTCCTCAGAGAGCACGCGGGTTCACGAAAAGTGGGGGCGGGCGGCGGGGAGGGGGTTAGAAGTAAAACTATGGAAACAGTCGGTGCCAGGATCTGGGTTGATTTGGGAAGTTTGCAGGAGTTAAAGGGAAAGGCGGGCCATTCTAGAATGTTCCACCAAAATACTAGCAAGTGTTTCACCAAATACGGTGCCTTTGTATACACATTTTAATGTGAAAATCCACCGTCCTGATGACCTTTAACAACGTTTTTAACCCTAAATGTTTCTCTGTGGCCAATGGAGGGTGAGGGTATTCTGCCTGAAAAACAACAGTGAGAGGTTTTTAAAAATCGAGACCGTGTAGCAGTTATAGGTGAGAAAGCTGGCATTTTCTGTGCCACGATTCCGGTTCTCTTTGAGTTAATGCTTGTCCCCCAAAGTCCTTTCCTCCGGCTCTAGGTGTTTGACCTGAATTCAGAGGGACAGTGCTGTCTCGTTATCACCACTGCCTGGGGAGGAGTGATGGCAATAGAGAAAGACACACACTTACAATAAAAATCAGGAGGAAGGGAAATAAAAATCCAGGACACACACAGACACTTGGCATCAGTAGTTCAGAGACGCCATTCGAGCTGACGTGGCTCCGTGGTTGAGCATCGACCTAGGAACCAGGAGGTCAGGGTTCGATTCCCGGTCGGGGCACATGCCTGGGTTGCGGGCTCCATCTCCAGTGTGGGGCGTGCAGGAGGCAGCCGATCCGTGATTCTCTCTCATCATTGATGTTTCTCTCGCTCTCCCTCTCCCTTTCCCTCTGAAATGAATAGCAACATATTTAGAAGCAGAGAGATGCCACGTGAACTCATGGAGCCGATCCCTGTGCTGCTCGTTAAAATCTGTAGAAATATTGGCTGTTGTTCCCTCACGGTCAGTCAGTCCTGTGTGAGGTGGGTCCCACTGGTGAGGCTGTGTAATGTTTCCCATGGAGGGGACCCAGGGAGTCACTTCAGTGTCTCCGAAGTCGGTCACATTCACAGGACCAGGTCTGTGTATGGATTTGCGATGTGTGTGCTGTCGGCATGAACTGCACTAAATATCTATCTATATAAAAGGCTAGTGTGCTGAGTGTGTGACCGTTCGACCAGTAGTTACGACACGCACTGACCACCAGGGGGCAGACGCTCAACACACAGGTAAGGAAACATGGAACAGACTGATGAATCTCAGAGGAAAGGGGGAGAGGGGAGAGCAGGAAGAGATTAACCAAAGATCTTATATGCATACTAGAGGCCCAGTGCA
The DNA here is from genome assembly GCF_963259705.1 of Myotis daubentonii. Lineage (NCBI taxonomy): Eukaryota > Metazoa > Chordata > Mammalia > Chiroptera > Vespertilionidae > Myotis > Myotis daubentonii. The sequence goes on from NC_081844.1 coordinate 932,743, forward strand.
CGGATTTGTGCACAGTGGGGTCCCTCGGCCTGGCCTGCAGGGATTGGGCTGAAACTGGCAGAATGACATCCCCTGAGGGGTCCCGGATTGCAAGAGGGTGCAGGCCAGGCTGCGGGACCCCACTGGTGCACGAATTCGTGCACCGGGCCTCTAGTCTAATTTAATAATTGTCTGTGCCACTTAGCATGACCCACCACATGTCCTCATTTGTGTAGATAAGTCGGTCAAAGTCATATTTAAACAGCCGATGAGTAGACTTCATCCGTGGCCCGTGCTGTGCTGGCAGAACCATTTAAACAGCCCACATGGGGCTTCCTCGTGTCCAATCCCACGCGCCTTCGCTCTCTGGCCAGTGAATCTAAAAAGCTGTTCTGAGGATTGTTTTTCAAGTAGAGTTCAAGCCAGAAGTGCAGTCCACACAGGGAGACGCGTGTGTCGCTGACTAACACTGCCCGCTGTGCGCCTGCTTGGTCGGCAGCTGTGGGCGCTCGGTCTTAGCGCCGGAGGCTGGAGAACGGAGTCCGCGCTGGCGTCTCCGTCGGCACTTCCACTGCTTTCTTACTGCCGCTCCTGCTCAGGGCTGTGCGTCGAGCTTGTCTACCAGGTGCTCCCCAGTCTCACCACCAGCAGGGTCCCCCCAGTTGCTGGAGAGCCGGCGGGGGAGGGGGTGGGGCTGACACGTGGGCTGTCAGGCCCTCAGCTGCGGCCCTGGAGGAGCCTGACCCTGACCTGCTTCTGAGCCCGTGGAGGCCTGTTTGGTCTGGAAGACACTCGAGTGGCTGGGCCAGGCGGTTGTGAGGGCAGCTCCTGGGCAGCAGCCACAGGCCATGTGGTTTGGGAACTTACTTTCATTATTGATCAGATCAAGAACTGCTGTGGGAGCGAGGCTCTGAGACATGGGCCGGCGTGGCTCAGGGTTGAGCATCGACCTACGGGCCAGGAGGTCACGGTTTGATTCCTGGTCAGGGCACAGGCCTGGGCTGCGGGCTCGGTCCCCAGTGCGGGGCCTGCAGGAGGCAGCCGATCCATGATTCTCTCTCATCATGGATGTTTCTTTCTCTCTCTCTCTCTCTCTCTCTCTCCCTCCCTCTCTGAAATCAATAAACACATATTAAAAAAGAAAAGTGAAGTTCCTCTCTTTATGGCTTTGTTCTGATAATAATGTTGGAGGACGATGCATTTTTAAAAGCTCATTTACAACTTGTCCGCACGTGAAGGCAGTTGGTTGAAGGGAACTCTTTTCTCTTTGCAGAGCAATTGAATTTTTTTTCCCCCCAGAAAGGATGCTGGGAGGGTCTTGTAGGCGGCCGCGGAAGTCAGGCGTTTGGAGAAGCCGTCCCCACACCCACCTGCACGTTGAGATGGGCTGCGTTTCGGACGTGATGCTGTGGGAATGCCCGAGGGACTTCGGGGTTTTGAAATGTGGTTGTAGCCAGGGCCTGACTCACAGTCTCCGGGGTGTTTGCGGTGTCGGCAGGGCTGCTGTGGCCAGAGTTTCTGTAACGAGGTCTCCTCACCCTGAAGGCCTGGGGCCCTGCCATCACAGATTTAAATTCCTGTCTAAAACTGGGCCGTGGATTTGGAAGCCGACAGTTGAATTTCAAAATATCCAAATGGGTCCCCCCCCTCCGCCCCCCAGGGGGACAGGTTTGGCCTCTTCACCTGCGTGTCTGTCTCCGATGGCAGCCTCACGCCCAGCCCAGGAGCCAGGGGCCCCGGGGAGACCCATGGGGTGGCCGAATCGATGATTCAACTCTAACAGGCCTTTCATTGTCAGACATTAAAATAAAGTGAAATTAGCGTGCACTTTGCAGTGTTGGCGCTTTGGGGCGGTTCCTCAAGGGCATTTCAAGGTGACCCATGAGCAGGGAATCTGGCTCTCGCAGGCGGTCCGTTGCCATGGACACATTCCTTGCGTGTTTCTCCCTGGCACACAGCACCCCGTGACAGTCCGTTTTCCAACCGTCCAGTCGGGCCTCACGTGAGACGTCACGTAGGGAGCAGCCAGAGCCGGGCAAGGAGAAGCAGCGTGCGAGCTGGTGCGAGAGGCCACCCGCCCTGGCGCTCCGTGGCTGGTGGCACCAGCTCGGCAGAGCCGCTAGGGAAGGAGGCGCAGGTCAGAGGGAAGGCGCTGGGGTCCTGTGGAGGCTTGGGGTTCCCGTGGGGGGTGCCGATGGGAGAGCCCGGCAGGCACTGGAGGTGCGACTCCTGGAGGAGAGGTCAGGGGAGAGATGGAGGAGGAGCCGTCGTCATGGTGACGGCGTAGCCTCGGGAAGGGATGGAATCGCTCAGAGGCGAGGGCAGAGTCCTGGAGCGACAGGCGGTCACAGGGACGGGAGGAAGGGGTTCCAGCGATGGAGGCCCTGGAAGGGGAACACTCCGTGTTTTGCCTCCAGGGCTAACGTCCCCGCATGGACCGCCCTGGGCGGAGAGGACGCCCTTCAGTACAGGGAGGGCTAGGCTCGCAGTCAGTGTTCAGGGTGCCTGCAGGAGACTGTGGGGCCCCTGTTCGGAGTACGCCGGATGTTCAAGGCCACTCTGAGCGTGGGACTCTTCATCAGGGTGTCCACGGACTCTACACAGGTGCAAGAGCAAGGCCTGTCATCTGTGTGCACACTGTGCAGGCGTGACCTTCTATCCCAAAAGACTGAGGTCAGCATTTGGAAGCCTTTTGCCTGTTCTATAAGGTATGTTCTGACCAGCCGGCAGCATGGCTGCCTGGAGACGCTGCTGTTATGCGAGGCTGCTGTTATGTGGGGCTGCATGATGGGGCAGATGTGCTACTGGCCAGCAGGCTGCGGCTGTGGGTACAGAGGCAGCTGCCGTTGTGTGGAAAAGATGATTTGTTACCTAGCCGGTGTGCGGCTACCTGCTGTGCAGGACTTCGCTTTGAAGAACTGTTTTGTCTAGTGGCTCCTTGTCAGCAATGGCCGCCCAGCCACTCGCTCCTACAGTAGATGCTCTCATACACCCACAGCCTCTCATGGCGTCTCCGTCTACCACCCGGCGCCCAAGAAGGTCCAGCCCCTGGCAGAGGAGCTCGGACCTGACAGTGGGCGTAGCAGGGCAGGCCCAGGACCTGTGCTTCCAACATCGGTGCAGCGAGCGGGGTGCGAGGAGGAACTTGCTCTAACACTTGGCGCTGTGGGCAGGACTCAGAAGCAGGTGCAGGTTCCAGGAGTGAGTGCTCCCACAGAGACCTGCAGGAATGCATCTGGCGTCGGGCACAACTGTAGGCTGTCATCAGCTGAGTATTTTGCTACCAAGGGAAGAGACCAGAGTTGCTCATCCCTCTATTGCATCATCCTTTAGGCTAAACGTTTCCATTAAAGTATCGTGTTCGGGACCGCGTGGGCCTGGTTCCCTTATGCTGAGTATCCAGTGTGTCTAAGTCATTGCTTGACCTTCGCCTCGGCGCCTGTCTCCCCTCCTGCTCCGGCCTCCCCAGGGGCTGCGTGACATCCCAAGAGCTGCTGCCCACACTCCCCCTTCCTCTGCTTGGCCCTGGCTGGCTCCCCTCCCTTCAGCTCTGTCTTGGATGTGGGGGTGCAGCCTCTCACGGCGCTGGGACTGGTACCCTCGCCCTCTGGGCCTCCCCCTCACCCTGAGCCCAGCTCAGTATGGGGTTCCCTCAGGTGTGCACCTCAGGCATCACCCGCTTGTCCGTTTGGTTCCCCATCTTGGGGCCACGCAGAGAATTGGCTCCTGAATTCTCCACTCGAGGCTCTTGCTTCGAGACCAGGCCTCAGACCCTCCCAGCAGCAGCCGCCGCCACGCCTTCGGGACGAAGTGGGTCACCTGCCCTTCGTACCCTCCGTGCTGTCTTTCTGGAAAGCCAACGTGGTCGCCTCATTGTAAAAAGCTCGGCTTCGCCCAAGCCCATGAGGCTCTGAGTTCTGATTGGAGGCGGGCGGTGGTTGTCCTGGCCCGTGGCCACCGGGCATCTCGCGCCCGCCGATTAACCGCTGTAAATGGCGTTGGTCCCTGTTTGATGTTTTCTTCTTCTAATTTTGGCTCGATTTAGGGACTCTCAGTTGGGATTCCAGCGAGAATGCACCTACTTTAATCTTCTGGTTCGGGTTCGTCAGGAAAGTTCTACCTTTGCCTGGAGGACAGACTTCCCACGCGCCCTGGCCTTGTGGCCTGTCGGGCTGTCTCTTCTGTTTTTTCATCCTCACCCAAGGATATGTTTTTATTAATTTTTAGAGAGAGAGAGAGAGAGAGAGAGAGAGAGAGAGAGAGATCAATGTAAGAGAGGAACACGATCAGCTGCCTCCCGCACACGCCTGGGTGAGGATCAAACCCGAAATGCAGTATGTGTCCTGACCAGGAATTGAACCCGAAACCTTGGGTGCACGGGAGGGCGCACCAACCGCCGACCACCGGCCAGGGCAGCACCGTCTTTATAACCAACCAACCAGACACTCTGTTTTGTGGCTCAGCCTTTCCCTGGGCACCAGTCCCCCTCGCCCACCTTTCTGGAATGTTCTGACTTCACTCACCGCGGCCCCGGAACCACCGAGTGTTTGAAAACCGTGGGGCTCTAATGAAGCGAATGTGTGTGCAGCTGCTCCATCCCATCCCGCCTCGGTCTGTGCTAAGACAGGAAGTCCTCAGGGTGTTCGGAATGCTTATGTTCAGCCCTGGCCCGTGTGGCTCAGTGGATAGAGCACCAGCCTGCGGACCAAGGGTCCCGGGTTCGATTCTGGTCAAGGGCACATATCTCGGTGGCAGGCTCCTCCCCGGCCCGGGCCCTAGTCAGGGCTCCTGCAGGAGGCAACCCATCGATGTGTTTCTCTCTCATCGATGTTTCCCTCTCTGTCTTTCCCTCTCTCTTCCTCTCTCTCTGAAAATCAATGGAAAAATACCCTCTGGTGAGGATTCACAAAACAAAAAACAAACAAATAAAAAAGAATTCCTTAAAAAACCCGTTTGCCCTCCCGCTGTGGCCCGGGGGTGAGCGAGGCGGGCGCTGGGTGAGTGTGGAAGCAGGGTCCCTGGTCGGACGTCCCGTGGAGAATCTGTGACAGCTGCGTGCGCTCCGGGATCTGACTCTGCCTTTTAATTCTTGGAGTTGGTGTGAGACGTGGCACATACGTGTCACCCCGCGAATTTATTTTTTAAATGGCGAGTAAATGAACCCTTGCCTGTAACTGAGCGCAGACACTGTGGGTCTTTCCTAACTCACGGAAGAACCCGGGAGCCGCCGTCCCCGGAGGCCAGGCCAGGCCAGCCTGGATGCCCGGAGCAGGTGACCGAGGGCGCTGTCTGTCCCCGAGGGCCGTGCACAGACCGGCCAGGGCGTCCCCTCCTGCTGTCGGTCGGTCGCTTGCAAACACCAGCTCCCGTTTCCATGGCGAGAAGCTGGTGTGCGGCCAGGCGGCTCTCCGTCAGGAATTGGAGAGAGAAGAAGAGAGAGAAGCAGCCAGTGGCCGTGGTTTCTGAAGCGGCGAGGCCTCTGCCGACCGTGTGCGGCTGTCACGCCACGGAAACCGCGCCCCGGGCCCGGCCGCCCCGCCCCGCCCGGCGTGCGGGAGGCTCTGACTGATTCCCTGTGACAGCAGCGAGCGTGCCCGTCGGACATTCCAGGGACAGCCGATTGGGGTGCCGTTCCGCCTTGAGGGGGGGGTGCTTTTCTGAGAAAGGAGGCGGCCTGACTGAATCCTCGTGGGCAGAGCGAGCGCGGGGGCTGGGGGGGGGGGAGGACCAGCGCCCCCCGGGGCCTTACGCCGGATCAGGCCTCGCGCTGACCGCGGCTCCTGGAGACCGTGGCGGGAGCAATCGGCACCGGCTGTGGGACGTGCGTGTCTTCCCGTGTGCGGATCCTCAGGCCGAGTCTGACGTGTGTGAGGGACCTGCTGGGTCGGGACCTGCTGGGCCAGGGCCTGGGTGGAGCGTGACCGCGTGGGGTTGAGCACACAGCTGTGCACGTGTGTGGACAAGACCCGTGTGCGCCCGGGAGCCTCCACGGAGATGCCCCTTCGGCTGCACCAGGGCCCCCCGAGACCCCCCGAGGCCCCCCGAGGCCCCCAGCACTGAGGTGCTGCCCCTCGCCCCAGGGCTTTCTACTTCAATTGCTCCGGGGCGAGGCTTGGGGCCTCAGGACTTTTGCAAACTTCTCGCAGGCATCACGTGCAGGAGCAGAGAAAGCCCGCCTGCTGGCCTCACGGGCATGGCGGAGCCGCAGGAGAGGGAACGCGGCCGCTTAAGTTCATATTGAAAACACGTCACATGGCAGATTCCCCTGGTGTGACGTCAGGAGAGAAGCAGCAGCACGTTAGAAAGTGGATTTTGAAATGATCAACGTGTAACAATCTGGATGGGAACCTCAACATGGGACAGTGGTCCTATCTGGGGTGTGACATTCTAGGTCATTTTAATTTAATTTTCTTCGTAGTTTTCAGAGAGAAAGGGAGAGGGAGGGAGAGAGAGAGAGAAACATCCATGATGAGAGAGAATCATGGCTCGGCTGCCTCGTGCACGCCCCCCACTGGGGGTCGAGCCCACAACCTGGGCCTGTGACCTGACCAGGAATCCACCCAGAACCCTCAGTCCACAGGCTGATGCTCTATCCATCAAGCCACACCAGCCAGGGCCCAAAATCTTCTCAATGAGTTTATGTTCCTTTTATAATCAGGAAAGCATTTTGGAGAAATGTAAAATTTTTTTAAAAAGGAATTAAAAGCCTGGTTGTCTTCAGGGTAGTTCTGCTTAAGAAACAGGTAAATGGGCCCAACAAACCTGCACTGTCTGCGACCACCTGGCCAGTCTCCTCCTCATCACACGGAGAGGAGCGAGGCCGGGGGAGCCTGGAGCAGGCGGGGCCTGCGTTCCCCCTGGGCCCCGGCCCGTCCTGCCGCGGGGACTAACGGAACTGCCCATCGAGCTCCAGGGTCCCTGCCGGGCTGCTCTCACTCGCTTCTGCGCCGGTTCCCTTGTACGCAGGCCACCTGTCAAAGCCAGTGGGGGTCCCCCTCACCACACCCCACAGGGACGGGCCGCCTGCCTCTGCTCCTGGGATGAGGGATGAAGACGCCACGGCCACGTCTTAATGGCGGCTGCTGCAAACCCAAGGCCCTCCGCTTGTCTCTCGAAGAGGAGCCCTGACGGTCCGCATCCCACCTCCACAAGCACCTGAGGGCGGGCGTGTGGGCTCCAGGTGAGAGGGGAGCTGGCAGAGGTCGGGCTCACCTGTCACGGCTCCTTCTCGGGTGCACGGTGAGCCCAGCGAGGCCGCCCGCCTCGCCCCTTCCTGCCGCCTGTAGGCGACCCCAACGCGGAGCTGCCCTGGGATACGCGCTGGCACCTCTCAACGTGCCCCAGGCCAGCGGCGGAGATGTGACTCCCTGGCAGGGGCGGCCCCTCCGCGAGCAGGAGGTGCGAGTGTCGTTGGCAACACGCGCTGTGGGCCTGGCTGCCGCCGGACGTGGGTGGGTGGGTGGCCGCAGGGCCGTCGGGGGAGCAGGTGGCCTGAGCTGCGTCACTGATGACTTCGGGTCACACCTGCTGGGGGCACAGGCTGGCCACGGAGCCATGACCGTTTATGTTTGTAAAATTAAGCGTAAACCTCATAGAGTTATTAGCACTCATTTCTTTTGCTTTCAAAACGTTGACTAATCTTGTCCGGCCGGCGGGGCTCAGCGGTTGAGCATCAACCTAGGAGCCAGGAGGTCACGGTTCGATTCCCGGTCAGGGCACATGCCTGGGTTGTGGGCTCCATCCCCAGTGTGGGGGGCGTGCAGGAGGCAGCTGATCCATGATTCTTTCTCTCTCGTCACGGATGTTTCTCTCTCTCGCTGCCTCTCCCTTCCTCTCTGAAATCAGTAACAATATATTTTAAAAAATAAAAAGTGAGAATTGGGAGTGATGGCTAGAGGTGCAGCAGCCCTGGGAGGCCTTGCGATGATCGGAGGGGAAGCCCTTCTGCCCTGAGCGCCTGTGAGGGGGGCCCTCCCGCGGTTTCGAGAGCATTCACTCCACGGATGGACGCAGACCCTACACAGGCAGCACGGAGGTGCCAATCCACCCGAGAGCCCACTTTCTCATGGAGCCGTGGCCAGCGTCCGGGTGACCAGGAACTGGGAGTGACAGCTCGCGGGACAACCCCTGCACACCTGTGAGCGTCCCCGTCCGGGCCTGGAGCCGCCGTGAGCGTGAGCGTGTGCGGGGCCCAGCGACCCCTGTCCGCGGAAGGCAGGGAGTTCTGCTCCTTGGAAAGAGTGTGTCCGTCCGTGACCGCTCAACCTGCTGGTGGGCGTTCGGCATCTGTGCCCGTCACCCCGTCGGTTAGCGAGCCAGACGCCTGCGGGTTTTGTTTTCTTTTTCTGCTCTAGTCCCTGTCGGGGTGTCCTTGGGACCAGGCTCCCTGGGGCGGAAGGGCAGAGGGAGATGTGGAGGGAGGTGGAGCCAGGATGCGGGGAGGGAAGGCAGTGATGGGAGGGAGGGCGGCAGAGGGAGGGACACGGGGAGCCTCAGGGCGCCGAGGGAACGCCACACCGTCCCTGTCAGGGCCTGGGCAGTGCAGACAGCTGTGTGGGCAGGGAAAGCAGGGCTGATCTAAAATGGGCGGAAACAGGATTGAGCCCTAACTGGACGCGTTTGGGGCGATGGTGTCGGGACTGGAGGCGCTGTGCTCTCATCGAGCGGAATCCCGTTCGCGTGGGCCCGAAGATGTCAGATCTCGGGCGCTCAGGGCAGGTCCCGCCCTCACTCCTCTGGAATAACAACCCCTCCTTCAGTAGAGGCTTCACCTGCCGCACACCGGCCGCTGTTATGATGACTTGAACGCGAACCGTCCGTGACGCCGGGCCAGACGTCTGGGGTTGAGGATAATGTCCCGTGGCACCTGACAGGGTGTGCGGAGTCCTCAGGCCGCGTCCGCCAGCCGCCCTCTGAGAGGGAGCAGGCATTGTCGGCGCCCCCTGTGGGCCAGGACTGCGCGTGACGAGAGCTTGAAGGAGCAGCGCGGAGCCGCTTGGCCTGTGAGGTTAGACGCGGAGAACTGGACCCTGAGCGGGAATCGAACCCTGACCTCCCGGTTCGCAGGTCGATGCTCAACCACGGGGCCACGCCGGCCGGGCTGCCCTTTTGCCTTTAAAAACTACTATTTTATTGCAAAGTCAACACCAAATGAAAGGAAAATGGGAACAGTGTTGACAAAGTCTATTTGTGTTTCGTTCTTTGTTTATATCCGTGGATTTTTTCTGCAGTTGGAAGCCACTTGAACTCAAGCACTTATTCATTTATTCAACACTGTCGGGCGCCCCCCTGCATCGGGCCCTGTTCTGGGGGGCAGGGGGCCCCCCGGTCGGCAAGGCCGCGGCCTCCCGAAGATGCGGGTGGCGGGTGCCCGCCCTGAGCGGGCAGAGTTGATCCCGACGGCTCGGGGGCGGGGACGGGACGGCTGAGAGCCGCCGAGTCAGCTGCCCCTGAGGCTCTCGTGTCCACGGGGAGCTTTGCTGAGCCGTGGCAGCTGGAGCTGGTGGCGTCTGGGCGCCGGGCCCGTTGCCAGGGCAGCGGCGGCCCCGGGGGCACGGGCGGGTCACGGGCAGCTCCACAGGCGCCTCGCTGGCGTCCAGGGGCCTTCTGTTGGTGCTGGTGACAGTCCCGGTTAGGGACGGGCGGGGACACACGGAGCCGCGGGCCTGGTGCCTTAGAGCAAACGCGTCCTGTGAACATAGCATTAGCCAGCCGCGTCCCCACCGCGTTCTAACGTGACCTCACCTGCATCACGTGGACAGTTTCAGAGCCCAGCGTCCTCGCCAGCTGTCCCGTGGGGCTCAGGGCTCGCTCACAGCCTGGTTTTATCTTATTTTATTTTTTTAAATGTATTTTTACTGATTTCAGAGAAGAAGGGAGAAGGAGAGAAACATCAATGATGAGAGAGAGTCATGGATCGGCTGCCTCCTGCACGCCCCACACTGGGGATGGAGCCCGCAACCCGGGCCTGTGCCCTGACCGGGAATCGAACCGTGACCTCCTGGTTCCTAGGTCGACGCTCAACCACTGAGCCACACCGGCCAGGCTCCAGTCTGGTTCTCATGGGCTCCATGTGACACAGCTCAGGCCTCAGACGCCGATCCTGAGAAGATGTTTCTAGAAAAGGACACACTGTGTCTCCCACAGACAGGGAGACGGAGCCCGAGGAGCTGGGCTGGGAGGAAGCCAGCGTTCATCATCTTCACGGGGGCCTTTGCACCAGCTCACCCACCTGCACGTCGCCACCCAGACGGCACCCGCGCCCTGTGGTGCAGACGGGTAAACTGAGGCTCGGGGCGTTGCAGGACCAGAGCATGGCCTGGGGCCCAGCCTTTCTGGCCGCCGTGGCCGTGGTCCCACCTGCCAGGAGTCCCGCTCTGGCTCACACGCGTCCCTGACCTTTCTGAGCCACCATTTTGCTCATGCGTGACCAGCTGCACAGCGCGGACTGGTTCAAAGGAAGCCGCGCCCGCTGACGCTCGCTCAGACCCCGGTGGGCGCAGCCAGGGGCCCCCGGTGGTCTCAGCAGCACCCAGCAGGTGAAGGAAGCGGGGGTCTCTCAGGCCTCGGCCCCAGGGTCACCCCCGTCACCTGTCAGTTATGAAGGTCACCTCCAGCCCAGACCCACAGCGGGAAATAGATGTTGCCTCCTGATGGCAGGACCTGCACAGATTTCAGGAGCAACTTTAATGGGGCCCTGGCTTTTCTGTTTCTGATCCTCAGTGTGCTCTATCTTATGCTACACTGGAGGCCCGGTGCACAAATACGTGCACCAGTGGGGTCCCTCAGCCTGGCCTGCGGGATTGGGCCCAAACCGGCTCTCCGACATCCCCTGAGGGGTCCCGGATTGCGAGAGGGTGCAGGCCAGGCCGAGGGACCCCACCGGTGCACAATCGAGGCCGGGGAGGGACCGTGGGAGGGCTCCAGGGCGTGTCCAGCCTGGTCGGACCCCAGCAGCAAGCTAACCTACCGGTCGGAGCGTCTGCCCCCTGGTGGTCAGTACACATCATAGCAAGCAGCTGTGTGGCCTTAGCATATCATTAGCGTATTACGCTTTGATTGGTTGAACAGCTGACCGGACAACCGGACACTTAGCATATTAGGCTTTTATTATGTAGGATTACTACCGAGGCACTGAGGAATGTTGGGAAATGAAGCTTTAGGTTCTGAAACGTGTCTCCTGATTTTGCCCTGATTACCACTGGGGAGGGGATAATGAGTATAAAGTTACCTAAGAACCTGTAGGTAGGGCCCTCCTGACCTAAGGGGTGGTTACTGTTTTATAAGATGCTGGGTTGACGGGTGACACAGAGGACAGATGTCAGGCATAGAGGTTTCTCTGAGACTTTGGAAGCACCTGTGGTTTGAGAAATGCAGAGATGCGATTTGGGCTGAGTGGCTCGCTGTTGTGTGTGTAGAATCGGCAGTGGGTAGAGTTGCATGAAGCCGGCCCTGCCTCCGCGGGCAGCTCACAGTGTGAGGGCCGACGCCCTCCGGTGCAGGCGTGTCAGGGACGCGGGCGATCTCGGCCGACACAGAGATGCCTGTGGACTCAAAGGAGTTTCCCCAAAACGAGATTCCTCCGTCAGATCCCCTCATCTTGACTGTGGCTTTCATAAAAACCCCCAGTCACACATCAGCTACCATTTTATGTCATAAACTACTCCCCTTATAAAATCTAATTTCTTTCAGCATCGCAGAAATCTCATATTGTCGCGGTGTGAGTTCCAAACGGCCGAGCTAAAGGGCGCTGCAACAGCGGCAGCCTCCTGGGTTTCGTTTCTGCGGGAGGAACGGGTCAGATTTTAGGAATTTATTGAGGAAGAGGCTCTTAAACGTTACCCATGGGTGATCGGTTTTTAAATGACTCTGGTCACTGACATGAACAGGTTTTTTGTGTGTTTGGTTTTATATACTAGTGTGTGTGTCGGCTCAAATCACATCCTCTGCCGTGACATCTGGGGATTATCCTAGAGGGAATGTGCAAGTTGACCATCACACCCTCGCACAGATGTCCGCCCCCATGTGGTCAAAAGATGGCTGCCACAAGATGGCTGGGAGGGGAGGGCAGGCCAGCAGGGGAGGGCAGTTGGGGGTGACCAGTCCTGCAGGGGAGGGCAGTTGGGGGCAACCAGGCTGGCAGGGGAGGGCAGTTGGGGGTGATTGGGCGGCAGGGGAGCAGTTAGGTATTGATCAGGCTGGCAGGGGAGTGGTTAGGGGCAATCAGGCTGGCAGGCAGAAGCAGTTAGGGGCAATCAGGCAGCAGGTAGGCAGGTGAGTGGTTGGGAGCCAGCAGTCCCAGATTGTGAGAGGGATGTCCGACTGCCTAAACCAGCAGTCAGACATCCCCCAAGGGGTCCCAGATTGAAGAGGGTACAGGCTGGGCTGAGGGACACCCCCCGCCCCAGTGCATGAATTTCGTGCACCAGGCCTCTGGTTTTTTTTAATAATAGGACTGAAGCCACAGGCATATTCTGTTTAGCTCACGTTTTAAAAAATATGGTTGTGTTTTTTTTATATTTTAGAGAGAGAGGAAGGGAAAGGGAGAGAGAGAGAGAGAGAAACATCAATCAGCTGCCTCCTGCGCACTTCCTACAGGAGATCAAGCCTGCAACCTGGGCATGTGCCCTGCCCAGGAATCAAACCAACGACCTTGTGGCGTATGGGAGAACCTTCAACCCACTGAGCCACCCTGGCCAGGGCGGCTCACAGAATGTTTTAAACATTGAATTAGTTGCCAACATTGTGGCATCAGAGAGTTTTATGTAAAAGTCTGAAATGCTGGCATTTCTATAAAAGTCGGAATACTGAGCATATGGGGCCAGTGATTCCATTGTAGCATAGGGTTTGCGGCTGTGCCCCTGGGCCCACACCCTACTCGCCTGCTTCCCTGGCCAGGCGTTCGAGCTTGAGAGGCGACAGAATTGTGGCTGAAGGACCCAGCCTCCCCTCGGACCTTTAATAATCAGATGATTTGGGGGCTGCTATTGGGCATATCACTGTGCCTCCGTCTCTAAGGGCAGCGGCTCCCGGGAGTCCCAGCCTGGCCCTGAGCACCGGGCGCGGAGCCTGCCTGACTCTGAGCCGAGCCACAAACCTCCTTTTGGCAGGAATCCCCCAGCACAGATGGCACCTGTGATGGAAAAACACGGGCGCCCAGGCCAGCACTGGCTGCGGTCCCCAGGTCCCTCCACAGTCTTGTGGGGCCTCAAAGAACCGAGAAAAGGAATTATCATTCCAGTGGCCTTGAAAGCGGAATTCAGGCACTTAGGCCAACCAGACAGGAGTCGGGCCCTTGGATCACGGGGACACCGTGGCTGTGAGACGGGACGGTGCGGGCTCGGCTGGGCGGCCGTGGTGAAGTTTTCCTGACGATGTTATGGTTCTCGTGCCATTTGGCGATTTTATGGTTGATTGAAAAGCAACGTGACCAAATGCCGGTGGTTCAACTTTCTGAAACAGAGCGATAAGACGGTTCCGCAGGAACCATTTTGAAAATCATCAGAATTAGTTGTTGATAATCGCGGTTGACATGATGCAGCCCTTACGACGTGCTTTAATAATGAATGAAGATGTTGATGTTAGGTATCCCACGTTGATTAACTCGTTGGCTCCTGTCAGGTATCCCCACTTTACGCACGGGAGTGGAGGCGCCGCGAGGTGATAAACGCGCCTGAGTGCGCGGGGCGCGGGGGATGTGCTCCTGGCGTCTTATTCCCAAAGCTGCCTGAGCCCCTCGTCTCTGCCCCGGCCTCTCAGACCCGCACACAGCCCCCCGCAACCCAGGCCTCTTTACAGATAGTCACACTGTGCGGGGGCCTGGGGTTGGGGACACGGCATGAAACCGAAGGACTTAATCAATCCTCGTGCCCTAACCGGTGTGGCTGCTGGCCTGCGACTGAAGGGTCCCGAGTTCGGGTCTGGTCAAGGGCATGCACCTTGGTTGCGGGCTCAACCACCAGGAGGGGGCGTGGCCGGCTCAGCTGTGCCTCTTGGTAAGTCAGCGATTATGTCTGTATTCGTTTCCTCCGCTCCTTGCCTCTTGCTGTGTGTTGATTCTGGGCACATGAATTCTGGAACCTTCACCTTCCTCACTTAATTGTCTCTAAAACTGGGATGACACTAATGCCTACCTGACACCTTGGTGAGGGTTAAGTGAGGTGACACAGTGAAGTGTATGGGATAGCGTCTGCATAGGGTGTGGTCCGCACGCACTCACACCTCACACACACGCTCACACACATGCTCACACACACACACACACACATGCTCACACACACACACACACACACATGCTCACACACACACACACACATGCTCACACACACACACACACACACACACACACACATGCTCACACGCTCAGTTCCCGCTTCCTCAGGGACTGGATTGATGACATGGCCCTCAGGATAGGAAGTTTTTAATACAGACACATAAATGTGCTTTTTATTGCACATTTTCAACCTTCTTAGGGATGCAAAACGGATTTCCCTAAGTGGCTGTCCCGATGTCAGTATGACTTTGAAAACTGGAAAGCTAAAGGGAGGAAAGTTTCCGTGACGGGAGGTACAGGGCCCAGAGGAGGAGCCCCGGGAGTGGGTGTTAGAGGCGCTGCCCGGTCCCGGCCTCCAGCCCTCCTGGCCTCTGGCTCCCGCGGGGACTGCGTGCGAGAGCCACGGGCTCTACATGCTCCTGGCGGGTTCATCGGTTTCGCGAACCAGGAGACCTGGCGATCGTGCACGTTGTCTCGACGCACAAGGGCTTTGAGGACGCGGAGGACTGCGTGCTGTGGCCTCCGTGGGGGACTTTCCGAAGCTTCAGAAAAACTTTCAGGTTATTCTTATACTCGTTTCAGCCACAGACAGACGCCCTCATCGTCCGTATCCAACCCCCAGCCCGGGATTTCTACAAGGAACAAGGTGCTATGTGAAAATCTGCCCACTCGTCATGGTGTCGGCACATGTATGACGGCTCAGCTCACGTCAGAGTCTCTGTCCTGCCACCGCCAGCCTGGGCCCCGGGTTCGCACACTGGTCGGGCCCCATGCGAGCACACTGGCCGGGCTCTGCGCGGGCACACAGCTGAGCCCCGCAGGCCGCCGGCACGTCTGCTGAGGGAGAGACTGGCTTCACCCGACGGCTCTCTCCTGGAAGCTCACGGCCGTGCCTGGTGGTCGTAGCAGAGCCTTCTCAGTGTGACAGCCAGAACCTCCGTGTGGGGCGTTCACTGTGACTCTTCTGTGCCCGCAAATCAGCCGGGGTCCGGGCACAGGGCAGCATGAAACGCTCACAGAGGAAAGCCCCCCGGACAGCCCCCGCGGCTGCTTCCACTTCTCTTTCTCCGTTAGTGATGGTGCATTTTCCGGGGAGCACGGGGCCCGACACGGAATAAATATTTAACTTGAGTGAGATGACGTGGACGCAAGTTCCATGAGGTCATTTTCCTGCCTATTTTCCTGCGTCTGCAAGCGGCTTCCATGGTGGTGCTCGGTGACTTGTTGTTTTAAAGAGCCGTTTCTTACAGGGAAATGCTATTTTGCTTCCTCGGATCCATACGTACTTTTCTTATCAACGTATCTCTGAGACAAAGGCCTTAGATCACTAGGAGAGAAATAGTTTAGAGGGAACCATGTTGATTTAAGGTTTAAAAATGTGGACATTCACCTGCAGGTGACGGATTCAAAACCAGTCAGGGCCCGGGTCACAGAATGGGGGTGGGTTCTGTCGTTGCTGTATTAGCAGCTCGGAAAGACGTAATCGGCACAGGGATTTGGCGTAGATTGCTGTGGTTTATAATTTCATAAATGCTGACAGGTGTATAAGCCATCAACCCATCCCCACAGTCAAGATAATCAGCATACTTAGTTATTGTTGCATTGAGAGAGGTGTTTTCTTTAAAAATATATTTTTATTGATTTCAAAGAGGAAGGGAGAGGGAGCAAGGGATAGAAACATCAAGGATGAGAGAGAATCATGGATCGGCTGCCTCCTGCACACCCCCCACTGGGGATGGAGCCCATAACCCGGGCCTGTGCCCTGACTGGGAATCGAGCCCTGACCTCCTAGTTCATAGATCGACGCTCAGCCACTGAACCACGTTGGCCGGGCGATAGAGGTGTTTCATTGAAATATCAGAACCAGATTCCATATATCCGCCAGCCAAGATTTTACCATCATGTTAAATTTTAAACATAAAGTTAGAGTTGTGTACTTTTATGTGTCTTTGGTCACAAACATGGTGTCTGCAACTGTAGTTGAGTTTTTTTTTTAAAAAAAAAATTAAGGTGTGGCCCTAGCTGGTTTGGCCCAGTGGGTAGAGCATCAGCCTGCAGACTGAAGGGTCCCGGGTTCGATTCCGGTGAGGGACATTCAGGAGGCAGCTGATCCATGATTCCCTCTCATCATTGATGTTTCTTTCTCTCTCCCTCTCCCTTCCTCTCTGAAATCAATAAAAATATACTTAAAAATAATAATAAAATAAAATTAAGGTGTGGCCGGAATTCGCGCTGTGGCGGGGCGGCCTCTAGTGGTGTCTTTGGAGATTGCAGCGATGCCGCTGCAAAGCCACCGGCGGACAGTAGGGGGCGCAGCGGCGCCGCAGCGGAGGCCGCACCTGCGCTGGGGCTGCGGGAGCGCAGCCGGGCGGGGCCGCAGGTGCGGGCGGGGCCGCAGGTGCGGGCGGGGCTGCTTCCCTCCGCCCTGGATGCGGGGTGCAGTGAGGCTGCGCAGTCACCCTCCCAGGGGACTCCTCTCCTAGGGAGACTCCCTTGGTTTCGTTGTCGAAGGGAAGAGACTTCTGTCTGTCTGTCCCCTCTCCGCCGTGCAGGACTGAGAGCGGGAAACACCGGAATCTGTTCTTGCGTTATTATTAATATCCTGTTATTTCCCATATAAGCAGCTGTAAGCCTGCCTTTGCCCCGCCCTGTGCACCTTTAATGCATCACCTTCCAGGACCCCGCCAGCTGACCCCGGGGAACAGGTTGCCTCCAAGGTCGCCAGGGGCGGCTTTCTGTGGCCTCTCCTGGGCGAAACATGAGCTCCCTTCCTCCCCACCCATGTGGCCATGCCTCCTTTTCGTCTGTTGGATTTGCGCTCTCTCTCTCTCTCTCTCTCTCTCTCTCTCTCTCTCTCTCTCTCTCTCTCTCCTGAGCTAGAATTTCCGTCTGATGTCCTACCTGTGACCTCTGCGCCGAATGGTGTCAGATCTGGGCTTGGATGGTGGTACCCGCGTCCCCAAATCTGCCCACAGGAACGGGCGTTGATCTGCCCGCAGGAAGGTGCATGGATCACTTTCCTCCTAACCCGAAGGGAAAATAAATTGGAATTGATTAGGTCGCTTCCAGAGCTCCCTGCTGGGAAGCATGGCATGGCTGAAAAGCTGTCTAGCTTTTGCCTCAGGCTGATCCTGGTTGAAGGGGGTTAATTTTTAGATACAATCTGGATTCCTGGAGGTCTGAGCCCTGCTGAGTATTTTAGCTTTTAGCAAGTGTTAACATAAAAAGCCATGGAAACCTGTAAAGAATTTTTGCGAGTTTATTTGAGCCAAACTGTCGACATATGCCGGGAAGCAGAACCTCAACGAATTGATTTAATGCTCTGGAGAATGGCGGGTTACATCTGTATTTATACATTTGCAATCAAAGGAGGGACGTAGGTGGGTTACATGAAATTCATTGGTGATAGATTAGGGAGGTGGGATAAAGCAAAGCAGGGGAACCCCTGGGATTGGATAAAAAGTAAAATGATGGGCACATACTTAGGTGGGTGCAGGAACAATTAACATGATGATGAAGGAATTTGTGGTCTCTGTCCTGGCGCCCCGCCCATTTGGTTGTGCCCCAGGGGCTCCACAAAAAGGGAAGTTACAAGTGACCCAGACATTTCACAGGGATGTTATCATAGAGGCAAAAAGACAGACAGGCTCCGTTAAGGTAAAGGTTGACCTTGTCAGTGAAGATACTGGCCTAGGACGTAACTGCCCACCATCACTGCTTTAGTTTAAGTTTAATTTCAGACCATCCTTTGTGGTGACTTCCATCTCCTTCTGTATTTGCCTGGATGCGTTGAATCTATTTTGAAAAATTAGAACATACAAATGGAACAAAATTGATGAGACTCCAGCCAAGCTCACCAAGAAAAGAAATAGAGGGGACGCAAATGACTAGCATCAGAAGTTACAGAGGGACGATCAGTGCTGCTCCCATGGGCACGAACAGACAATAAAGAAATAGAACAACAAGTTAGAGTCATAATCTACCTAATGTCATAGGGGGAAATGGATGATCTGAATACGCCTGTTTCTAGTAAAGAAATAATTGAATCAATATTTAATAAGCTTACAGTAAGGAAAATATCAGGCCCAGATGGTTTCACTGATAAATTCTGCCAAATATTTAAGGAAGAAATAACATCAATTCCCTGTGATCTCTCCTAGAAAGTAGAAAGAAACAGAACAATTGCTAAATGTTTCTGTCAGGCCCTAATAGCAAAACCAGATAACGACACGACAAGAAAGGAGAACGGTGGGCCAATATCTGTCATGAAAACAGATGTGCAAGTCTGTGATAAAATATTAGCAAGTAGAATGCAACAACATATAAAAATTATATACTGTGACTGAGTGGGATTTATCCCAGGTGTACAAGATTGGTTCAACGTTCAAAATCAATAAAAAATAATCTGTTATATCAATAAGCAAGGCCAAGGAAAAAGTATATGATTATGTCAATAGATGTAGGAAAACATTTGACAAAATCCAACACCAAGTTTTGACTTAAAGAAATTATATATATAATCTTGATTTTTAGAGAGAGAGAGAAGAAGGGAGAGGGAGAGAGAGAAACATGGATGGAAACCCAAATAACTGAGCCACTCTGGCCAGGGCTCAACTTTTGATTTTTAAAAAACTCAGCAAACTAAGAAAGAGCCTACTCAACTTAATAAAGAACATCTATACGACACCGATGGCTAACATCATGCTTAATGGTGAGAAAGTCGATGCGTTTCCCCCTAAGATTGGGACAAGGCAGGGATGTCCCCTCTCATCACTCCCGCCCCACATCACCTGGGCAGCCTAGCTGATGCAGTAAGACAAGAGGAGAACGTATACAACATACTGGGAAGAAGGGAAGACAGTTGTTTCGTAAATGACGTGATGGTCTACCTAGAAAATACCGAATCATCATCAACAACAACAGACTCCGTGGACCACAAAGTGATGACAGTGAGGCCACGGGATACGGAGTCCATGTGCAGAAGTCCATCGCTTTCCTGTATAAACTTCATGAACAGCCCGGCCGGCGTGGCTCCGTGGTTGAGCGTCAACCTCCGATCCTGGAGGTCAGGGTTCAATTCCCAGTCAGGGCACATGCCCAGGTTGCAGGCTCGATGCCCAGTAGGGGGTGTGCAGGAGGCAGCCGACCCATGATTCTCTCTCATCATGGATGTTTCTATCTCTCTCTCTCTCTCCCTGAAATCAATAAAAATATATTAAAAGATCAAATAACATTGCAATTTCAAGTTAAAAACACAGACAGGAGCAGAACTGAAGGGGGTCTGTAAGATTCCAGTGAAAGGAACCCGAGAAGATCTAGATGAATCGAGGGCCATGCCTTGTTCCTGGAGAGGACGACTGAATACTGTCGAGACGCCGCATCCCCCTGTTTGAGCTGTAGATGCAGCACCATCCCCACCAACATCCCAGCGAGAGTTTGTGGACGTGGACACGCCGACTCGAGAGTTGACACAGCCTGATGCGTTTCAGAACCAGCACATCCAGGTCCTGTGTGATAAAAGGGCAATATGCAAATCGACCGAATGGCAGAACGACCGGTCGGCGGGGGGCACCAGGCCAGCCAAGGCATGTGCCAAGCGGGCAGAGGGAGGGTACAGCGATCACCAGGGGGCGGTGGCGACCAGCGCTGGCGGAGGGGCGATCAGGGGGGCAGGGCCGCCCCCTGATTGGCCCACTCAGTCACCTCCCTCAAGGGAGGCCAGTTGGACATCCCCTGAGGGCTCCTGGGCTGTGAGAGGGTGCAGGCCGGCCTGAGGGACACCCAGCGCCCACCCCCACCCCCAGTGCACGAATTTTCACACACCGGGCCTCTAGCTGGGACATCGTATTTGGGAGTAATTCTGCCCTCACACTTTGAAATGTTCTCACTCTGAACAAAAGGCGGGTCCGATTGTATCGCTCACGCAAGAGAGACTAGATCTGACTTAACGTCTATTCATACAGCTCGGGCTGCGTGGACTAATGAGTTTCCGTTAGTCAGACGCATACTGATCTGACCTAGACGTAGATTCAGACGAACCCGGGCAGGGATCTGACCACCGAGAGCCGGCGAAGGCCTTCCTGGAGCTGGAATTGTACTGGCGGAGTTTGTCGCCGTTGCTGCTGCTGTTTTAAGGAAACGTGCGCGGAGCGGTAGCTGACCCTCTGCTCCAGGCTCTTCTGGTTCATTGCTGCAGCCTCGGCAGAGGTGATGTTCCCTGTCGCTCCTGCAAAACGGGAAAATGCCACTAAACACGGGGTGGGGAGCAAGCAGAAGGCGTCCCCCTCAGCCCAGTCCAACTCCGGGCAACCGCTGTGCCGCCACCCGCCAGCAGAGGGCGCCCACACGCCGCTCCCTGCGGCCAGCGCGCAGGACAGCACAGGGATCCGGTTTCAGTTTTCTGTGGTTTTTGCTATTTTTAAGCTGCGGATCCTTTTCTTGAAATGGAGTCTCTGATGCGGAGGGTCCCCCGGGGCCGCGCAGCTGTCGCTGCAGAAGCCCGCGAGGCCGGAGGTCGGGCCAACCTTCGCTCGGTTTGTCCAAAAATACGCTCCCGCCTCCCGAGGCCGCGCTTGCGGGGGAGTCGGAACATTCCTGCCGAGAAGCGGGGCGCTGACCCCCGGGACACGGGACACGCGTGCGCAGAGGGTCCCAGGCCCGCGCCGTCCGCAGTGTGGCTGTGAGCACTGCGGGGGCCCACGTGTGTGCACGTGTGCTTGTGTCAGGGGTGTGTGTGCGTGAGCGAGCAGTATGTGTGTGAACATGTGCGTGAGGGGCGTGTGTGCATGCCCGTGTGTGGGGTGCATATGTGTATGTGTGCTTGTTTGTGTGTGTGCATGTGTGAGGGGAGCGTGCGCATGAACATGTGCACGAGGGGTGTGTGTATGCATGAACATGTGTGTGAGGGGTGTGTGTGCATGCACGTGTGTGGGGAGCATATGTGTATGTGTGCGTATTTGTGTGTGAGGGGTGTCTGCGTGCGCACGTGTGAGAGGTGTGAGTGCATGAACATGTGTGTGAGGGGTGCATGTGTGCATGCACATGTGTGGGGTGTGTGTATGTGTGTGTATGCGAGGGGGGTGTGCATGAGGGGTGCATGTGTGTGCATATGTGTGAAGGGTGCATGCATGCATGCACGTGCGAACATGTGTGTGAGGTGTGTACATGCGTGTGTAAACATGTGTGTTAGGGGTGTGTGTGTGTGTGTGTGTGTGTGTGTGTATCTTATTTGTTTCTGTTTTGTTTAAGGAAAGAGTGTTTTCTCCCCAATCCTCTGAGTGGGAAAGGCATTCTTTCGACACGTTTCTCCCCTGCATTTTGTGGGTGAGCCAGCGGCGGGCTGGCCGTGTGCGTCCGCATTTACCCCGGGAGCAGGGCCGCCTGGCCGTTTGCTGAAACCGGGTCTTAGAGATTAATTCCGAGAGCGAGAGCCTCGGCCTCCGGGCAGTGCGCTGCTCTGGTGCCACCTCGCTTGGCCGGGCCTGCACGGAGCCCCCTCCTGGCTGCGCCGGGAGCGAGGGCACTTGCTCTGTTTGGTTCTGTTCCGAGTGGAGCTGTAGAGGGGCCTCTCTATTCCGACCGGGCCTGTCCGAGCCTTTGGTTCTGTTTAGTGCAATGACGGGGTGAGGCGCTGGCCGCCTGAGGCGGAGACTTTCTCGATACAGATGGTTTCTCAGTCTGTTCCAGTGCTGGGGCCAGGCTCAATATTTATAATAATATATAATAATACACACACACACACACACACACACACACATACACGAGAGGCCTGGTGCACAGAATTCGTGCATGGATAGGTCCCTAGGTCTGGCAGGTGATCAGAGCTGATCTGTGGGGCGACCGGGGGCCCCTCTGGCACCTGCCTTGGCCGGCCGCCGCCGCTGCTGGTCACCTCCCTCTGTGGGGCCCCCGCTGGCACCCGCCTTGGCTGGCCTGGGGCCTGCGGGCTGGGGGCAGCTCCTGGGTTGAGCATCTGCCCGCTGGTGGTCAGTGTGCGTCATAGTGACTAGTCGTTCCACAGGTGGTTCTGCTGTTCAGGCGAATTGCATATTAGGCTTTTATTATATAGGATACTAGGGGCCCGGTGCACGAAATTCGTGCACTGGGTGTGTGTGTGGGGGGGGGGGAGTGTCCCTCAGCCCAGCCTGCCCCCTCTCACATACTGGGAGCCCTCAGGCGTTGACCCCCATCACCCTCCAATCACAGGATCGGCCCCTTGCCCAGGCCTGACGCCTCTGACAGAGGCGTCAGGCCTGGGCAGGGGACCCTCGTTTCCCCCCATCACTGGTTCTGCCCCCAGCCCAGGCCTGATGCCTCTGGCCCAGGCATCAGGCCTGGGCAGGGGACCCCAGACCCCTCCGATTGCTGGCTCTACCCCTTAGCCAGGCCTGATGCCTCAGCCAGAGGCGTAGACCCCCATCACCCTCTGATCACCTGATTGGCCCCTTGCCCAGGCCTGACGCCTCCGCCAGAGGTGTCAGGCTTGGACAGGGGACCCCCATCTCCCTCTGATCGCCTGATCGGCCCCTTGCCCAGGCCTGATGCCTCCGCCAGAGGTGTCAGGCTTGGACAGGGGACCCCCATCTCCCCCCGATCACTGGCTCTGACCCCCTCCCAGGCCTGAGGCCTCTGGCCCAGGAAACATGCCTGGGCAGGGGACCCCCATCTCCCTCTGATCGCTTGCTCCACCCCCCGCCCAAGCCTGACGCCTCTGACCCAGGCTTCAGGCCTGGGCAAGGGGACTATCATATCCCCCCAATCCTCGGCTCAGCCCCCCGCCCAGGCCTGATGCCTCGGCCAGAGGAGTTGACCCTCATCACCCTCCGATCACCAATCACCAGATCGGCCCCTTGACCAGGCCTGAGGCCTCCAGCAGAGGTGTCAGGCCTGGGCAGGGGACCCCCAGCTCCCCGCGGTTGCAGGCTCCACCCCTGCCCAGGCCTAACGCCTCTGGCTGAGGCGTCCGGCTCCGGCAGCGGGGACCCGCAGCTGCAGCGGCCCCGCGATCGTGGGCTCCGCTTTAGGCCCAGGCAAGGGACCCCTAGCTCCCGGGACTGCCAGCTTCGACCGTGTCCAGCTCCCATCGCTGGCTCCACCCCTATTTCCTGCTATCACTGGCCAGGGCGGCAAAGGCGCCTGATTCTCCTCCTTTGCCCTGCCCCCCAGCTCTTAGCTCCCCCCTGGGTTTCCAATCACTGTCAGTGGCAGGGGGCTTCTTCCTGCTTTCCCTTTCGCCTCCCTGCATTGTGCCTACGTATGCAAATTAACCGCCATCTTGTTGGCAGTTAACTGTCAATCATAGTTGGCAGTTAATTTGCATATAGCTCTGATTAGCCAATGAAAAGGGTATCGTCGTACGCCAATTACCATTTTTCTCTTTTATTAGTGTAGATTGTTATTGATTTCAGAGAGGAAGGGAGAGGGAGAGATAGAAATGTCAATGATGAGAGAGAATCATGGATCGGCTGCCTCCTGCATGCCCCACACTGGGGATCGAGCCCCCAACCTGGGCATGTGCCCCGACCGGGAATAGAACTGTGACCTCCTGGTTCATAGGTCGATGCTCAACCACTGAGCCACACCAGCCGGGCCAGTTTAGTCTTTTAATTGGAGTGAGAACTGAAAGACACTTGAGAAACCGATTTCTAGATGCTTCCGAAGCCACCTCCCCATCTTGACGTTTGTCTCAGCCACACCTAGAACCACAGCAATGCGCTTTAGGCTCCGCACTGTCATGGGTTTACAGGGCATCGCATTAATTTTCAGAGACAACCTTCTGCGCCCTATTCCGTCAGGGAGGACTCATCAAAGGTGTGTGATGCAGCGACAAGCACAAGTGGGGTCAAAGGTCGCACGAGCGCCCCTGGCTGTGGGTGCCACAGCGACCCTCGTTGGGGTGGGGGTGGGGGGCGCGCAGGTGGTGGGAGTGGCGCTGGGCAGCAGGCAGGGGGGTGGGGGCATGGGAGACCCTCCGCTAAGTCACCGTGTGCAGGGGCCTCGACGCCGTCTTTGGGGGTGCGAAGCTGTGTCACCGAGTCAGAAACGGGGTGTCTCTGCAGACGCTTTTCTTTCACGGGGTCCGCGGGGCGGAACGTTGCCTGAAGTTCCTACCTAAACCGTCAACTTGCTTTTTCGTGTGAAAAATAGCCTGTTGCGTGTTTTCAGGCACCTCTCGGTTATCTGTTAGATTCGGGACGTTGCTGAACCCTCGGGTGTTGAAGGATGCATTTCCTGTGAAGATTTATGACGTCGTCATCCAACTTTTATTAAGAAAAGGGCAGCGACGCGAAGCCGGGCAGCGCGTGTTGTTTCTGTGATTCGTTGCACACGGCGTTCGCTCGTGTATCTGACACGACTGTCGTCTGTTCTCTGCGGCGCGTGGGGCCCGCGGGGGAGGGAGAGGAAAACAGGAAACAGCCTGAGCTCGAACAGTCCAGGTTCCGAACCGTCCCAGCTCAACGACGCTACGTGGGGGACCCAGAAATATTCACATATTCTTATTATTATTTTAAATCCTCACCCGAGGATTTTTTTCCCCCAAAATATATTTTATTGATTTTTTACAGAGAGGAAGGGAGAGGGATAGAGAGTCAGAAACATCGATGAGAGAGAAACACTGATCAGCTGCCTCCTGCACACCCGCTACTGGGGGTGTGCCCGCAACCGAGGTACATGCCCTTGACCGGAATCGAACCCGGGACCCTTCAGTCCACAGGCCGACACTCTATCCACTGAGCCACACTGGTTCGGGCCGATAATATTTTTCCATCGATTTTTCGAGAGAATGGAAGAGAGAGGGAAAGACAGAGAGAAACATCGATGTGAGAGAAACACCTCGATTGGTGGCCTCCTGCATGTGCCTGACCAGGCCTGGGCCGGGGAGAAGCCTGCAACTGAGATATGGGACGTTGATCAGAATCGAACCCGGGACCCTTCGGTGGGCAGGCCGACGCTCTAACCACTGAGCATATCAGATAGGGCCGGGTTATGTTTTTAAATCCACGGTTGCTGGCCAGTGCCTTGCTCACGGTTCCGTTATTGGGCGTGTTCACGCGTGTCTGTGCGTTGCGCCGTGTCGCGGGAGCCGTGCTGTCTCTCGCTGAGTGCTGGTCACCGTTGCTGGGAAATGACACGCAGATCACCCGAGGCGAGGCCGCGTGAGACCCCGGAGGGAGACGCAGCCCTGCTGCCGGCCTTGCTCACCGTGCCTCTGTGGGCACTCCAGGCCCTGAGCCCGGCTGCCACTCAGCCCGAGGGGGCAGCTCTCGCAGGTCTCGGGGGACGGGGGTGGGGGGCAGGGGGGACCCGCCAGCCTTGGCACCTGCGTGGACACGGGTCTCTCACTTCCGCCTATCGCCCTGGAGGTTTTCAGGTGGAAGCTCAGAGCCGGCAGGGAATGCTCTCATCGCTTCTCCCCTGGGGTGCGCTGCCTCCCAGTACTGCATCCCCGGAGCTGCTGTGGCCTTTCAGGACAGGATTCGGTTTCATCCCATCCCGGGTCCGGGGAGGCTCGGGGGACGTGCGGGGGGGGGGGGGGGGGGTCGGGGGACGTGCCCGGGGGCTCGGTGGGCGTGCCGGCTCCAGGAGTGAAACCCAGGAGTGACGTCAGCACCGAAAGAGGCTTGAGCCTCGCGAGTGTGGCTTCCGGAGCCCGTGGGTGTGATCGCACCCCGCGGTCCCGTGTGTCTGGCCTGGGTGCTGTTACAGGGTTTACCAGGCGGCCGAGAAATACGCGGGAGTCCCGGAGGCAGGAAAACCCCTTTATTTCCAGACGCTTCACGCGAACCGGTCCGTGGCTCAGCGGAGACTGTTTCTCTCCAAATCCTGAGCCCCGACGTGGAGGCAGCTCTCCCTTTATACCCCTTTGGTTTCTTTGTCCCCCACATTTGGGATGGGACTTCCGGACCTTTCGCGGGCTTTGCAAAAAGCCCGGGTGTTGGGGCCGTGAGACCACACCTAAAGACCTGGCCTGGCGCCAGGGCTGGTAACCCCGTCTTATAGTTGTTCATGGTTTATGACCTCTGCCAAATGGGAGTACTTAGGCAAACCGGTCTTCCCCAAAGACCAGGGCAGTGACTTAATTATAGGCTGTCAAGAATGTGCATTAGGTTCCTGGCACAATTCAGATCGCTAGCCCCCAGAAATGTCTCATTTCCCCCACCGGTGCCTGCGTGGGTGTGGAACGGAGTGTGTCGTGCTAAACCAAGAAACACCGGGTGCCAGGCGGCAGCCTCGAGTTGTAGGTCGGCCACACTCCGGCTGCCGGGAGAGAACACCCTGTCTTTGGGGGAAGAGGGACACGTCAGTGTGTGGGGAGCAGTGAGCGGATGTGGCTGCCTCCCCGCGAGGCCGTGCAGGTCCACGTTTACACCGTCAGGGACCGACTGGCCACCCCGGGCGCCTGTAGCACCTTGCAGCTCCTCAGAGTCCGGCACCAACAATGCAGCGACAGGAGATGGCTTGTTGTTGTTGTTTTAATAAATTTTTATTGATTTCAGAGAGAAAGGGAGAGGGAGAGAGAGAGAGAAACATCAGTGATGAGAGAGAATCATGGACCGGCTGCCTCCTGCCCGCCCCACCCTGGGGATTGAGCCCACAACCCGGACATGTGCCCTGACAGGGAATCGAACCCTGACCTCCTGGTTCATAGGTCGATGCTCAACCACTGAGCCATACTGGCCAGGCTGGACTGTTGGTCGATGGTGCTATTGGGACAGCATGCCTCACAGGTGCCCTGTGCTCACTGCGGCGCCCACGGCAGAGACGCGGCCGGCCCGCGATGGTGCGTGGAGTTCGGGGGCGTTGACGCCTATGTTACAACAAGGGCTCCGGGCAGGAGCCCTGCAGCATCCGGCTGATCTGACGTCGGACACTCAGCAGACTCGGACGTCCTCTAAGGTCACACTTTACCTCTTTCTATTGTCAAGTTTGAAGAATACTGAGGTAGTTTTGCTAATAATTTACAGGCCGGGAATACGGAGTGACGGAGCTGTCATTCCTGGTCCATGAAAGGTGGAGACCCTCCGCCCAGCCGGTTAAGCTCACGCTTACGGGCTCGTAAGCCTTACTGGCTTACACGCAGCGTATAACTTCAACATAAGCCAGCTCAAGAAAACGTCAGATACGCGTGGCTTAAATTTGGACTCACGTAAAGAATTGCAGTTAATAGTCGCTTTGCCCTGGGGTCGGAGGTGGGACACCACCCGGGCATCGTCCCTGTGGCCACGTCACCTCCACAGAAGCGTGTCGGCGGGAAGTCGGCTGCTGTGCTGCTAGCAGGCTCTGCTCCCTTCGGTTGCTGTCAGGTGGGCTGTGGGCTGAGGCCCAGGTGAAACGAAAGGGGCGCCGCTCTAGGACTGTTGCTGCCTGTTCAGTTCCCTCTCCTGAGGTTCGAAGCCTCCATTGGGGTCAGCGCCGCGACCTGGCGGAGAGAAAGTGGGCTCCTGGCTCAAGGGAGCAGGGCTCCCCGGTCAGGGGTCCCAGCGTTCTTGTTGCTGCTGGTCCTCCCCGCCCGCCCGCCCTCCCGCTGGGTCTGCAGCAGCGGCGACAGCCTGCTGTGCCGGAGGGGCTGACGGCCGGGGCAGCTCGGTGATGGACACGCCCTGACAGATCCGTGAGGACTGGACACTGACCAAGCGAATGGCCAGCGTCCCTCCGTCCCCAGGGAAGGGCGTCCTCCCCGAAGGGCACTCCGCCCGCTGGCTCTCACGTCTGCATCCGCACACTGAGCCCTGGGAGGCAGACCCGCCTGTCCCCTGGGCGGCAGCGGCTCTGGTGGTGCGGACGCTGCCAGGCGGGCACCACCTCTGCTGGGGCGCGGGCGGCACGCGAATGGCGCGGAGCCCCTGGGACTGGACCCTGGTGCCCTGTCTGTGCCAAGCGCAGCTGGTGAGTGCCCACCGCTCTCCCTCGGAAAACCGACACCGGTTTCCTTCCAAACCGAAATGACAGGGACGTTGGAGCAGCCGGGGCCTGGGGAGGGCTGATGGTGAGGATCGTGGGGGGGGGGGGGTGAGCTGTGGAGGGAGGCCTTATCCTGGAAGATGCTGGTCCCTGGAGCTCGGCCGGACCGAGCTGCCTCCCACCTCGTGTGGGACAGCATGTTCTCTGCTCTGGGACCAGGTGGCTGAGACCACGGGCTCACGAGGGCTCCCGGTGGCTTCACTTGATGTGCTCACACAGCCCGGGTTTCCTGCGTGGGAGGTGAGCAGGGGAGCCCCCGGCCGGGCAGGGAGTGGGGGCTGATGGGAGGCCCTGCCCCTGCAGATGGCCGGGGCGGGATGGGGTGGAGGAGAGACCATGGGGCCCAGCCCCGGGCCTCCCAGGGCCCTCAGCCGCGGAAACACAGTGACTCTGCGTCTCAGTGTCGCATCCAAAGATACAGGAGGAGGAAGACGAACGGGTGTGTCACTTCATAAGGACCTGGCAGCCACGGTGCCCTGAGGGACATGCGTGTTGAACTGACATCCAACAGGCACACCCGACTCGTTGACTTTTCTCCACGAGAAAATGAAGAGACAGAACCTTCGGACTGAGAGCCTGTTGGCCACGCCAAAGAGCTGTTTACAGAGCTCCGGACGGAAGGTTGAAATGCGCGCTTTCCCCGGCATTAGGAAGGGTCCCTACGTGGACTCCTACGTGGACTCCTACGTGGACTCCTACGTGGACTCCTACGTGGACTCCTACGTGGACTCTGTGCAGCTTTACAAGGAGGGGGTGGGCACGGGACAGGCTCCGAGACGAACCATTCTCTGGACAACGATCTCTCTGGCTCTGGCGGTGCTCGCGAGGCCCTCCCTCTGCGGCCTGCGCAGAGCAGAGAGGATCCTGACGGAGGGACAGGCTCCGAGGGGCGGTGGGCAGGCGGCCCCGAGTCACCCTCTCACCGGGAGACCAGGGAGGAGGCTCGGCCACGGTTCACTGGGACGTCCATGGGTCCAGTGGGACTTGCGTGGTTGTAAACGCCTTTTATCAAGTATTTAGAAGGAAAGAGGGTGGCCGGTGGTCGTCTTCGGCTTCCCCGGAACCGCCTGGCTCCCGGTGACCGCTCGGACCGGCCACAGCCGAGGGAGGGTCCTGGAGAACGTCAGGGGGCGCGTGTGACTGTTCTAGCGAGTGGCAGGCGGCCACCTGGTTCTGGAGACACAGAGCCCTCCCCAGGCCCACGTGCCCTCTTCCCAGGAAGCCGTGTGTGTTTCCTTGTAAATACGGATGAGATTTCCAGAGCTGGTCGGATAAGAGGGTGGTTTTTCTTAGAAGATGACTTCCCAGCTGCCCACGCCAGACAGGGCTGTGCCCCCTTCTGTCCTGTGGGCCAGAGGCGCCCCCTGCTGGCCACGCTTAGGCTGGCTCACCACTTTGGCTGACTTTTTAAAAATTTTTTTATTAATATACTAGAGGCCGGGTGCACGGACTCATGCACCAGTGGGGTCCCTTGGCGTGGCCTGCGGGGATCAGGCTGAAACCAAAAGTCCAACGCTGCCTGCTATTCCTGCTCATCCTGGCCCTGCTGCACCTGCGGCCGCCGCTGCTCAGCTCCTGGTGCCTGTGGGTCAGCTGAGTGGCGCTCCCGCTGTGGGAGCACACTGACCACCAGGGACCAGCTCCTGCATTGAGCATCTGCCCCCTGGTGGTCAGTGCACATCATAGTGACCGGTCGACCAGTGGTTTGGTCGCTTAGCCTTTTATATATAGACTAGGGGCCTGGTGCACGAAATTCGTGCACTGGGTGTGTGTGTGTGTGGGGGGGAGTGTCCCTCAGCCCAGCCTGCCCCCTCTCACATACTGGGAGCCCTCAGGCGTTGACCCCCATCACCCTCCAATCGCAGGATCGGCCCCTTGCCCAGGCCTGACGCCTCTGACAGAGGTGTCAGGCCTGGGCAGGGGACCCTCATTTCCCCCCATCACTGGTTCTGCCCCCAGCCCAGGCCTGATGCCTCTGGCCCAGGCATCAAGCCTGGGCAGGTGACCCCCAGACCCCTCCGATTGCTGGCTCTGCCCCTTGCCCAGGCCTGATGCCTCAGCCAGAGGCGTAGACCCCCCATCACCCTCCGATCGCCTGATTGGCCCCTTGCCCAGGCCTGATGCCTCCGCCAGAGGTTTCAGGCTTGGACAGGGGACCCCCATCTCCCCCCGATCACTGGCTCTGGCCCCCGCCCAGGCCTGAGGCCTCTGGCCCAGGAATCATGCCTGGGCAGGGGACCCCCATCTCCCTCTGATCGCTTGCTCCACCCCCCGCCCAAGCCTGACGCCTCTGACCCAGGCTTCAGGCCTGGGCAAGGGGACCATCACATCCCCCCAATCCCTGGCTCAGCCCCCCGCCCAGGCCTGATGCCTCGGCCAAGGGAGTTGACCCTCATCACCCTCCGATCACCAATCACCGGATCGGCCCCTTGACCAGGCCTGAGGCCTCCAGCAGAGGTGTCAGGCCTGGGCAGGGGACCCCCAGCTCCCCGCGGTTGCAGGCTCCGCCCCTGCCCAGGCCTAACGCCTCTGGCTGAGGCGTCCGGCTCCGGCAGCGGGGACCCGCAGCTGCAGCGGCCCCGCGATCGTGGGCTCCACTTTAGGCCCAGGCAAGGGACCCCTAGCTCCCGGGACTGCCAGCTTCGACCATGTCCAGCTCCCATCGCTGGCTCCACCCCTACTTCCTGCTATCACTGGCCAGGGCGGCAAAGGTGCCTGATTCTCCGATCATGGCTGGGGGGCAGGGCAAAGGCGCCTGATTCTCCTCCTTTGCCCTGCCCCCCAGCTCTTAGCTCCCCCCTGGGTTTCTGATCACTGTCAGTGGCAGGGGGCTTCTTCCTGCTTTCCCTTTCGCCTCCCTGCATTGTGCCTACATATGCAAATTAACCGCCATCTTGTTGGCAGTTAACTGCCAATCTTAGTTGGCAGTTAATTTGCATATAGCCCTGATTAGCCAATGAAAAGGGTATCGTCGTACGCCAATTACCATTTTTCTCTTTTATTAGTGTTGATTTTTATTGATTTCAGAGAGGGGGTGGGAGAGAGAGAGAGAAACATCAATGATGAGAGAGAATCATGGATTGGCTGCCTCCTGCATGCCCCACACTGGGGATCAAGCCCACAACCTGGGCATGTGCCCTATCGGGAATCAAAACCAAACCTCCTGGTTCATAGGTCAACGCTCAACCACTGAGCCACGCCTGCCAGGCTTGACTGGCTTTGGAACCAGCTTGGTCCTCTCCTACCGCCGAGTGCATCTGCTTCCTGGTGGGGCATTTGCTTAACCTCACTGCTTCCACCTTGTTTAGGTAAAAGAGAAAAATTCTACGTTATAATGTGACTAGAGGCCCGGTGCATGAATTCATGCACTGGTGGGGTCCCTCAGCCTGGCCTGCGCCCTCTTGCAATCCAGGACCCCTCAGGGGATGTCAGAGAGCCAGTTTCGGCCTGATCCCCGCAGGCCAGACTGAGGGACCCCACTGGTGCACGGGCACCAGGCCTCTAGTATGCATATAAGGTCTTTGGTAAATCTCTTCCGCCCCCCCCCCCCCTTCCCTCTGAGATTCATCAGTCTGTTCCATGTTTCCATGCCCGTGGTTTCTGCTCCTGCATTGAGCATCTGCCCCCCGGTGGTCTGTGCGTGTCATAGCTTCCAGCCGGTTGTCCGGTTGTAACAGTCGCTTAGGCTTTTATATATATAGATAAGCTAAAATGCGTAGGGACCATGCCCAGCATAGAAAATGAGTACTTTCCCTCCTAGAAGAGCTATTGTCTTATCTTCGTGTGGTGCCCGTGTGGTGTCCATGTGTCTGGGCAGGTGTGTCTTAGAGGTTGGGGTCCATCCAAAACCATATTTCTTTTCTTTTTTCTTTTTTTTTCTTTAAAGAGTCACATTTATTGCAATCCGGGACTATGAGGGGCCATTCCCCAAATCTCATAGTGATAAGGTGTCCGCAACACCGGGTTTATATAGGCAAAGATCACATAGGTATTGATTACATCCCAGGGTTTGGAATGAGGAACCTGGTTTGCAAAAAAGCAGTTTACAGAAGCAGAAGCAGCACGTTATCTAAATTACAGTTTTGGGTCTCCGATCACTGAATTGACAGAAACACATTATCCAGAGCCCTCTGGTCTGGAATGAGGAACCTGGTTTGATCTAAATCACAGTTTTTGGGTCTCCGGAACACTGAGTCAACAGGGACACGTTAACTGGAGCCCTCTGACCTTGGGATAACTGTGCTGACCTTCCCAGGTAAAGGAAAGTGTGCTTTCTAAGACCAGTGTGACCACAGCCCATGGGATAGTCACCGTACAATCAATAGGGAATTCAATTGAATGGGGTGATTTATATAATTCAGAAAATCAAAATAACTTTTCTATTATTTTAGCAAACAAGTCAGTACAGAAACCAAACAGCAGGGTTCGAGTTAAACTATAGTTTCTACCTGCGATGACCGCTACCATACTTCATTCCCCACTGGCAAAACCGTGTTTTCTAAGGGCGCATTGAACATCACTTTGCCTTTTTCTTAATAATGAGGAGGCTGCGTTGTTCCAATGTCAGAGCTGGGACGTGGTGTATGGGGAGGGGGCGCTCCCAGCCCACCCTGCACCCGTGTCCTGACTGTCCAGGGGTGCGTGACCAGGACATGGGGGACCCCCCATGGGGCCGTGATAAAGCTGGGCAGGTTCTGGGAATTGGCAGGACAGGCCGTGGGAAACCTCGCCTTCGTGGGCTCCCGGGTCCAGCCCCGGCTCCTCTCACTGGTCTCCCGGTGGGGACTCACAGACACCTCACTGGGCGTTCATTTGGGTTTAACAAAACCCTGGGAATCCCTAGTCCCGCCTGCTTCCCGAGGGTGCCTGGTTTGGGGTATCTGCGGCTCCCCCTCCCTCCCAGGCCTGTCCCTGCAGGGCGGGCCCCCAGCGGCCCCTCGCGGGTCTGGAACCCGCTCATCCACGCGCCCCGGGTCGGTGGCAGGGTCCCCGGCGGCGCCTCCCGAAGCCGCGTGATCGTCCTTGCGGACGCCTCGCACAGGCCGGGCGGCGGCGGAGGCAGGGCTGTGCGCGCCCCGCACGGAGCCCCGCGCACCGAGCCGCCGCGGGGAGGCCCGCAGTCTGCAGTCCGGGCGGCGAGGCGGGGCTGCCGCAGTGACGCCCACGCGGGCCGCGGGCGGGGGGGACGCGGAGCTCGCTCGCTCGCGGGGGCGCACGCACCTGGCGCGGCAGGTGCTGTGGCTGCGGCCCGGGCGCGGCGGCCGCGGATGCTGCAGAGGCCGGGGCCCAGCGCGCAGGGGGCGGAGCGTCGCGGCGGCCACCGCCCCGGGAAGCGCATCTGCGCGGCGGCCGCCACCTGCGCCGCGGGGACCGGCACCGCGGGGACCGGGCGCTCGCGGCTCCGCTGATCCGCCCGCAGAATGGCTCACGCGGCGGCTTCCATCAAGAAAGTGCGGGAGGCCGAGCTGGAGGAGAAGGAGCGGGTCCTGGAGCGGGAGCGCAAGAAGCAGCGGCGGAGCCCGCGGGAGCGCGCGGAGCGCAGGCGGAAGGTAGGAGGCGCGTCCTGACCTTCGCGGCGCGGCCCGGGTCCCCGGTCCCCGGTCCCCGGTCCCCGCCGGTCGGCAGGGCCCCGGCTGGATGCGCGCCGCCGCGGTGGGTCGGCCTGGTCTGCCGCAGCGAGGCCGTGGGTGCCGCCGGCACGTGCCCCCCCTCCACCCCCGGCTTCCCTGGCAACGCAGATGCGCCCCCCTGCACCCCTCCGTTATCTTCATTCAGCCGCGGGGCCCGGGGCTTCGTTCCTGCGGGGATCTGGGCACCCGCCGCGGGAGATGGGGTGCCGGTGGGGGAGGGCCCCCTGTCCGCCCTGCGCCCCCCCCCCCCCCCCCGGGCTCATGGAGCTCGCTGCTGGGGAAGAGCAGCTCATTTTAGTCATTTTCCCCGACGCTGGTCTGTGTGATGCTGCGCTGGGTGCTGGGGCGGGAGCCGTGCCTCTGAGATTTGAACATTTCCATTGCGATCTTTTATCTATTTTTTAATTTTTTGGTTTCCAGCATGCGTCTCAGAATCTCCCTTTTGGGACCATAGCGTTACGTGCCACGACCAGGGTTAGGAGAGACGGGGTGGATGCGGGTCCCCTTTCCGTTCAGCTGTAGAATTATGGCCTCTTTTCAGATACTGTTTTTCTTTCGCTTGGAGATCATCCCACCACTCGGTGGAGCTGGCATTTGCGTGAAGCCGGGGCCTGGCTCGGTGCAGGAGGCTCCCGGTAAAACGCCTGATTAGTGGGTCAGGGCGTCTCTGGGAGGGGCTGCGGGGCATATGGCGCTGGGGGGCGGGAGCGGTGTTTGTGCTCCAGCCGGTGCTGAGCGCTGCTGTCTGGGGTGAGGGACGCGGTCCGGGTGCTCACCCGTCCTCTGCTCAGAGCCTGTGCTCCGTGGGTGCTAACAGGGGGCTCCTTTTCCACCTGGGGGGCGTCTGGGCCCTGCTTTTGGAAAGACACCTGAGGACCCCCATGGAGCTGAGCTCCCACTGACCCCGGACTCAGCGCATTGCCATGCCCACCCCTGAGGGCCCCTGTCGGGCACCAGGCCACACACATGGTGAATTAGCGGGTGCCGCCGGTTACACTGGCTGTCTGACCTCCCCAGGCCTTGCTTCAGGTGCAGTTCTTTCTTGTTTTGTTTTGTGTTGTTAATCTTCACCTGAAGGTATTTTTCCATTGGTTTTTGGAGAGACTGGGAGAGAAAGGGAAAGATGCACAGAGAGAAACATCCATATGAGAGAGACCCATGGATTGGTTGCCTCCTGCACGCGCCCTGACCAGGGCCCGGCTGGGGAGGAGTCTGCAACCCAGCTCCGTGCCCTTGACTGGAATCCAACCTGGGACCCTTCGGTTTGCAGGCCAAGGCTCTGTCCACTGAGCCACACTGGCCAGGGCTGTTTGTTCTTTTCTGTGGCCTCAGAGGTGCCGGGGCCCTTCCCAGGCAGCGGCTCCCTCCTCGCCAGGCCGCGTTCCAGCTCCGATTCTCTCCGTGCCCGCGGCTGCACGCACTCTCCCGGGTTGCACCACCTTCATCTGTGTTTTGCACGCAGCCTGCCACTTCCTGGCCAGGACGCTGTCACGTCCAGCTGTGAGCTAGTGACTTGCGTCCCAAGAGGGCCGGGCACACAGGGGACGCCTCCTGCTCACCCGGCCTGTTTCTCAGATCTGTGCCCTTTTCTGTGCTGCGTGACGACGGAGAACCCACGTCGTGACCATGGGACAGTGCCCGTGGCTCGGTGCCGCATTGCTCTGAATGGTTAATGGTGTGGTCATGTGACAGGGTCCTCCCGGCTTCGTATCTGGATGCTGTCCCTCGGCCAGACCCCCGGGAAACGGGGGATCAGGGCGGATCACGGCGCAGCGACTGCTTGTTCCGGTTTTTACACTCACCTGTGGGTGGTCCTCCCCTCCCACGGCAGAGGCAGGCGCGCTGCGTGGGTGCTCACAGCTCTCGGAGGCTGAGTGTGGGGCTGGCTCTCAGCGGAATCTGGTTTATTTTCTAGATTCACATCCCCCCCCCCCCCCACACACACACGGCCACGGAGCCAGCTCTGAAATGTGGTCTGAGAGAAGAAAAAGGCGTCATCATTCCCTAAGGCAGATGGTGAGGAAATGGACACGGATGGTGGATGGTGGTGGGTTAGCGGCTCCCTGAGCTCCCTCCCAGAAAGTGACCGAAGATTATTGTGCTGTGTTTCCTGGTGCCATTTGCTACCCATGGGCCACCTCAGCCGTGCAGACACTGTCCATCACGTAACATACACGCTCATCCTTAACGTGTCCTTCAGATGAGCCCGCTTACGCCCCAAATTCAGGTAGGCCTGGCCTGCCCGCTGTGGATAAAAGCCGGCTGTAAAGCTTAAAAAAATAAACCAAGAGGCTGATTTTGAAGAGCTTTTTCACTCAAGTGAAAATTATTGCGTGTTGAAAACAAGTCAGTGAAGTAGCCTCATATTTGGGTTTATTTTTCATATTCTTGTGTGGGCTTCCTGTTAATTAGAAATAGATCTTTGCATGATGATTTTGTGCTCCGTGACACGTTTTAAAATCAATTTTAATTCTTTGTGAACTTGAAACATGCTGCGAGCGAGGCTGCAGTCCCCCTGCCCAGTCCTCCCGGCCGTGGTCTTTAAAGGCCACATTCACGTCCTGCGGGACCTGCTTTCAGTCGCACGAGAAGCGGACTGGATCGCGGGGTAACGCGTCCCGGCTTCTCTGGGCCACGTGTTGGACAGCTGACGTCGAACTAGACGAGAACCAATGTGTGCTGTGTCTGTGTCCTGCTCCTCGAGCTGGAGTAGCAGTAAGCTGTGCGCAAATGGTCCACGGTGCAGGTGCGTTGAAACGAACGAATTTAGTGTTTATTTGCTTAAACGAGTACATCGGCGTTTTAGCTTTTTATACGGAGAAGAGGATGTTATTAGCTGACATTTATTTGAGTCATTTCTTTTTACGTCCACATAGCTCGTGTCCAGGCTGGGGTCTAAGAGTGTAGGCTTGAGGAGGGTGCTGGAAGGAACGATTAAGTTCCTCACACTTGTGAGACGCAGTCCTAAAGAGAGCTTTCAGGTAAAATGTTCTTTCCACAACCACACACTATTTCTCAACTGTCCTTTTTTTTTTAATTTGGGAAATAAATTATTTTCAGGGGCTGGTTAAACACACACACACACACACACACACACACACACACACACTCCCATCCTTGAAAGCAAAGCATATCTACACTAATAAAAGGGTAATATGCTAATTAGACCTGGTCGACCAGCCATCTTCCGATGTCCAACTTCCTTCCGGACAAAGCCATGGTGGTGGGGGCCAAGGCAGAGGCAGTTGGGGGCAAGATCAGGCCAACAGGGGAGGGCAGTTGGGAGCAAAATCAGGCAGGCAGGGGAGGGCAGTTGGGGGCAAGATCAGGCAGGCAGGGGAGGGCAGTTGGGAGCGAGATCAGGCAGGCAGGCAGAGGGGTTAGGGGCAATCAGGCAGGCAGGCGAGTGGTTAGGAGCCAATCGTCCCGGATTGCAAGAGGGATGTCCGACTGCCGGTTTAGGCCCGATCCCACAGGGGTCCCAGATTGGAGAGGGTGCAGGCCGGGCTGAGGAACCCCCCCCCTCCGTGCACGAATTTTGTGCACCGGGCCTCTAGTCTTTAGATAATCTTCCTCATGTAAACAAAATGATTGGTTATTTTCAAATAAATAGGTATGTTCTCCATTTCTCAGCACGGGCAACCCCTTTTCCAAGACATCGTCATGCCTGCCACACGCAGTGGCACTATCCCACGTCAGAGGCCATGTGCGTGCCTGGTCCTTAGGACCCTGATGCTGAAGAAACCCTTCCCGTGACTTTACTTTGTCCGATGACAAAGCCCGGGCTTCTACTCCCCGTGAAAAGCTGACGATTTATTTGTCAGGTGTCAGGGTGGCCCTGTGTCCACCATGACTCCATCCGGGGAACAGCCTGCCGTCACCCGCGGTGGAACGTGCTGAGTCAGATGGGGCAGAGCTGGGCTGGGAACCCAGGCTCCAACCTACACAGAAGGTAGGGCCTCGTCACTCAGCACTCCGTCTGCTGAGGCCTCACTCTCTGCACCTCCAACTGCTTCCTACGACGAAGAGAATCTAATTAGTGTGAGAATACGTCAGAGGACTTATCTGAGGGGAAACTACATACATTCAAGGTGGTGATTCTGTTGTAACGGCACCAAAATACCTATGAGATTTCTTAGAAAATGAGCCATGAGAAGTCCACGTTGGCTTCTTAAATGCAGCCGTTGCCGTCAATGACGGGCTGTGATTTTATCATCGTTCTTTCCAATTTTTTTTTTTTTAAATTAGGGCTTTAAAATGTGTCTGCATATCTGCATGTATGCAGCCGGCACGGAAAGGTGGTTTTGCGTGGAATAAAGCGGAGAATTAAAGCAAACTTTCAAGTCCTTTCCATTGATTGTTGTAGAGAAAGGTTCTGATCAGCTCTTTGCTTTTGTTTTTATGGATATTACTAGAGGCCCGGTGCACAAAAATATGTGCACTCGGGGCGGGAGGGGGAGTCCCTCAGCCCAGCCTGTGCCCTCTTGCAATCTGGGACCCCTCGGGGGGATGTCCACCTGCTGGCCTAGGCCTGCTCCCCGGGAGATCAGGCCTAAGCTGGCAATCAGACATCCCTCTGGCAGCCCAGCAGCCCTTGGGGGATGTCCACTTGCCAGCGGGGAGCAGGCCTAAACTGCAGTCGGACATCCTTAGTGCTGCTGAGGAGGCGGGAGAGGCTCCCACCACCACCGCTGTACTGGCAGCCGTCAGCCTGGCTTGTGGCTGAGCAGAGCTCCCCCATGTGGGAGTGCACTGACCACCAGGGGGCAGCTCCTGCATTGAGCGTCTGCCCCCTAGTGGTCAGTGTGTGTCATAGTGACCAGTCATTCCCAGTTGTTCTGCTGTTAGGGTCAATTTGCATATTACCCTTTTATTATATCGGATTATTATTTTGGAGGGATTAAGGCTTATCATTTCGAGGACATCTTTGGGAGGCCCTCCTGCCCCCATATTTTCCTGGTCTCTTTGCTTATTAAACTGATGACAATGAGAATACTTATTGAATATATATAATGGATTTATCACCAAGTTGCAAGGGGACATGAGAGATGACGATTTATTTTAAATCCTCACATGAGGATATGCTTTTATTGATTTAAGAGAAAGAGGAAGGGGAATTGGAGGAGAGAGAGACAGACAGACAGACAGACATTGACTGATTACCTCCCATACGCGCCCCAAACAGGGCTCAAACCTGCAACCTGGGCACATGCCCTGTCTGGAATTGAACCCACCACCTTTTGGTGTACAGCGCGATGCTCCAACCAAGAGCCCCCAGGGGCGAGGGCCGATGTGCAGACTTTTAAAAAAGGTGATGATGGTGGCACCCTTTTGAAAACGGAAGGAAGTCTTATTTTCAGGGATGGAGAGGCATGTACTGTGTACGCGTGGAATTGTGTTAAAGAATGAGTGGGAAATAGAGAGATGGTGCAGTCCTGGCCATGCCCACGTTGCCTGGTGGCCTGTGGGTGTCCCGTCGGGTGGAAGGAGCGTGGGCAGCCCGGTGTCCGTCCATCTGTCCGTCCATCCGTCTGTCCTGCCCGGAGTTTCTGAGTGCTCGGCAGCCTGATTCTGAAAGGAGCTCATGCCAGGCTGTCAGCCCAGAACACGCACACAGATTTCTGGGCAGCAGACCAAGTGGTGTCATCGGAAATACCACTCAGAACAGAACGGGTCGGCCTGCGTGACGCACGGCCTTCCAGAACCCTCCATGTGGAAAATCCCAGGAACGTTTTGGGAGCATCCAGTTGTCTGTCTGGAGCTTCCTGTCACCCCGTCCACGTGGGAGCGCTTCCAGAGCCCACGGGCACGGGCAGGCCTGGGCGCTGCCCTCGGTCGGACACGGGCCCTCCTGTCCCAGTGGCCACTGTACGTGGAGATTTCTGCGTTGTGTTGGTTTGCTTTCCCACTTGAGCAGAAATAAAAGGTTCCCACACATCTGTTTCCATGTGGAGGCTGCCATAGAAACATGATCTTTAAATTTTGTTATATATGTATTTTTATTGATTTCAGAGAGGAAGGGAGAGTGAGAGAGAGAGAGATAGAAGCATCTATGATGAGAGAGACTCATGGATTGGCTGCCTCCTGCACGCCCCACCCTGGGGATCAATCCTGCCACCCGGACCTGTGCCCTGACCTGGAATCGAACCCGAGACCCTTCAGTTTGCAGGCCGGCGCCCTATCCACTGAGCCACACCGGCCAGGGCAGAAATCATGATTTTTAAAAAACCCATTTTATTCTTCTTACACACTCCCTTCTGTGTCCTTTCAGCTCAACTCACAAACCCTGTCTTGGCACCAGAAACATTTTATACAAGCAGCTTGCCCTGTCAAGGGCACCCTGCCGGGGCAGTACGTCTGAGCTTTTATTAGGTTTTGATGATGAAGACGTTCTTTCGACCACTGAGCGGGGGACTAGTGATTAGCTTAGGGGACAGGCCGTCCAGTGGGTGGGGCTGACGCCCAAATAGTCCCACGCACGTGGCCTGAGGTGGGTGTTTAAGGAGACTGTTCAAAGGCAAGTAGGATCTTAATCTTAAAAGCTACGATGGAGTGTATTTATTTTCGGAGTCTAAAATCTCTAAACACAACTCAGTGTGAATTTTTCCCTCCTTTTGTTATATTAACCTGAGTTCATAGAAATGTTTTAATCTTTAAAAATCAGAAGTAGCCCTAACCGGATTGGCTCAGCGGATGGAGCGTCAGCCTGCAGACTGAAGGGTCCCGGGTTCGATTCCGGTCAAGGGCATGTGCCTTGGTTGCGGGCACATCCCCAGTAGGGGGTGTGCAGGAGGCAGCTGATCGATGTTTCTAACTCTATCCCTCTCCCTTCCTCTCTGTAAAAAATCAATAAAAAATATTTTTTAAAAATCAAAAGTAATTCGTTAGTTACCTTTATGATCAAATTTTAACTGGATTAGTCACCTTATGCATCACTTGGGTAAAAAATAATACTATTTACAGCCCATTGTGACATCATGAAGAATACGGAAAATGTTTTGTTGAAGTCCTGTAGGAATCAGTAAAAACACGAGGAAATTAAGAACTCTACTCACACCATATTTAATGCTCTTTTTGTGTTTCTATTTTTCCACGATGTCCCCCTCTTTCATTTGTATTTCTCACAATGATTTCTTCTTGACAAGGAATACTCGCTTTTCCGTAGGGATGGACACTGTCTATTAAGAGAGAGAAGAGAACATGAAACACTTCCGGAATTTTGGAGTTCTGCCCGAACGGCTGGTGGGACCATCAGCTCTTTGACCGTGATCCTTTCGCTTGAGATCTGACGTCTGATTTTATTTTATTTTATTTTAAAACATATTTTATTGATTTCAGAGAGGCAGGGAGAGGGAGAGAGAGATAGAAACATCAATGATGAGAGAGAGTCATTGATCGACTGCCTCCTGCACGCCACCTTCTGGGGATCGAGCCCGCAACCCAGGCATGTGCCCTTGACCGGAATCGAACCTGGAACTCTTCAGTCTGCAGTCCAACGCTCTATCCATTGAGCCAAACCAGCTAGGGCTGACCTGTGATTTTAAATGTTCTTTCATGGAAAATCTCATCAGCCCATTCATAGTATCAGAATCCTGGGGTACACAGGTCGGAATCCTGGGGTGCACAGGAGAAAAGGAGACTGGAATCTATCTCTCCATTGTCTGTCTTGATTTATTTTATCTTATTTAAAAACTAGAGGCCCGGTGCACGAATTTGTGCACCAGTGGGGTCCCTGAGCCTGGCCTGCGGGGATTGGGCCAAAACTGGCTCTCCGACATCCCCCGAGGGGTCCCAGATTGTGAGAGGCCGTAGGCCAGACCAAGGGACACCACGGGTGCACCATCAGGGCCAGGGAGGGACACGGGAAGTTGGCCAGCCGAGGAGGGACCGCAGGAGGGCTCCAGGGTGTGTCCAGCCTGTCTTGCTTAGTCCCGATTGGCCGGACCCCAGCAGCAAGCTAACCTACTGGTCACAGCATCTGTCCCCTGGTGGTCAGTGCATGTCATAGCGAGCGGTTGAGCAGCCTTAGCATATCATTAGCATATTGCACTTGGATTGGTTGAACAGCTGACCGGATGACCGGACACTTAGCATATTAGGCTTTTATTATATAGGATTTTTTACATTGTAGCTGACATACAATCATATTATTTTCAGGTGTAGAACACAGTGAGTCAGCATTCATGCACCTCACCATGTGGTCCCCACACTAAGTCTGTGGCCGTCTGTCACGTGCACAGCTAGTACCATATTGTTGACTCTCTTTCCTGTGCTGGGCTCTATATCCCTGGACGTATTTTACACCTGAAGTTCATACTTTTCAGTCCCTTCCCCTTTTCTGCCCGCCCCGCCCCCTCCCATCAGTGTGTTCTCTGTGTCTGTGAGTTTGTTTCTGATTTGTTGGTTCCTTCATTTTGTTCATTAGAGTCCACACGTAAGTGAGATCCCACTTTTGTCTTTCCCCGTGTTCCTCATTCCGCTCAGCATGATGCCCGCCAGGCCCATCCCTGTCGTCACAGCGATAAGATTTCATTCTTTTTTATGGCCGATCTTCCCCCGTATACACGCACCCCCAGGCCTTCGCCCCGTTGTTGTCTGTCGGTGGGCACTCAGTTGCATCTGCCTTGTGAATAACGCTGCAGTGAGCATAGAGGTGCACGCACCTTTTCGAATTAGTGACTTCTTTTCCTTGGATAAATACCAGAGATGGGATTGCTGGGTCATGTGGTAGCTCTATTTTTAATTTTTTGAGGAAACGCCATACTGTTCTCCACAGTGGCTGTGCCAGTCTGCATTCCCCCCAGCAGTGCATGAGGGCTCCCTTTTCTCCGCATCCTCACCAGCACTTGTCGTTTGTTGATTTATTGATGGCAGCCATTCTGACAGGTGTCAGGTGGGACCTCATTGGGGTTTGATTGTGTTTCCCTGGTGATTAGCGATGATGAGCATCTTTTCGTGTGTGTGTGTGAGGGGGGGAAGGGGGGACCATCTGTGTGTCTTCCTTGGAGAAAAGTCCATTCAAGCTCTGCCCATTTTGAGTTTGGGTTGTTTTAATTGTTTACTTTTGATACTGAGTTGTGTGACTTCCTTATGCAGTTTGGATATTAACCTCTTATTGGATGTGTCGTTGGCTAACGTCTTCCCTCATCCTGTAAGTGGTCTTTTGCTTTGTTAATGGTTTCCTTCGCTGCGCAGAGCTGTTTCGTTCACTGCAATCCCACGTGTTTACTCTTGCTGCCTTGGCATGAGGAGAACTCTCCGGAAGCATATTGAGACCGACGTCAGAGTTTACACCTGGGTTTTCTTCTAGGAGTTTTGTGGTCCCAGGTCTTACATTTAAGTGTTTAACCCATTTTGAGCTTATTTTCACAGAAGGTGTAAGCGAAGAGCCCAGTGTTGTTTTTTCATGCATCTGCCCCGTTTTCCCAGCACCATTTATTAAGAGACTGTCTTGTCCCCGCTGTATGTTCTTGCCTCCGTTGTCAGGTTACTTGGCCACACAGGCCTGGGTTTACTGGGCTCTCTATTCTGGTGCGTTCATCTATGTGTTTATAACTATACTAGAGGCTCGGTGCATGAATTCGTGCACGGGTGGGGTCCCTCGGGCTGGTGATTGAGGCCTTTTGGGGGGCTGGCCTGCAAGGGGGAGGGACCACGGGAGGTTGGCCAGCCGGGCCCCCCATCGGGGCCAATTAGGGGGGCTGGGCAGGTGGAGGGGGGCCATGGGAGGCTGGCCAGCCAGGGGGAAGGGGCCATGAGAAGTTGGCCAGCTAGGGGGAGGGGCAGTGGGAGGCTGGCCAGCTGGGGGGGAGGGGCCACAGGAGTTGGCCAGCTGGGGGTAGGGGACATGAGAGGTGGGCTGTGGGAGTGCATGACCACCAGAGGGCAGCTCCTGCGTTGAGCTTCTGCCCCCTGGTGGTCTGTGTGCATCATAGCAACTGGTCGACTGGTCGTTCTGGTTGTTCAGTTATAACGGTCGCTTATGCTTTTATATATGTGGATTTTTTTTAAAGCCTCCGGTGATCCCACCAGAATTGGAGGACACCGGAGTAAATGCTTCCACTCCCACCAGCCCCTGTGCCCCGTCTTTGCTGTTGGCGCCAACAGCAGATCGACCGCTAATGATGGTTATGACCCTCAGCTGCCGTGGAGAACATTTCCCGTGTGCAACTAAGAGACACTCCAGCGACACTGGAACGTTAACGAGGCTAATTGGTCCACTTATAGCAATAACTTCTGAGCAGGGAGAGGGGGAGAGGGGTGTCGGGGAGACGCTCTGAGGCTTCGTGGTCTGCGCCTGACTCTTCTGCCCCGATGGGATGATCTTCAGGAGTGAGGCGTGTCTGAGCCCCGGGTCACTGGGCTCAGAGGGTCGCGAGGAGCCTCCAAGCTCAGTCCTGGGAGGAAAGCCACCAGGTTGTGGTTCACGGTCTGCTCTGTGTTGGGATCCACTCCTGGGATGGAACGGGTAGCTGAGCTGCCTGGCGGCCTCGAGCCTTTGGAGATGTGGGCAGGCGGGAGCTCCT
Organism: Myotis daubentonii; assembly: GCF_963259705.1. Taxonomy (NCBI): domain Eukaryota; kingdom Metazoa; phylum Chordata; class Mammalia; order Chiroptera; family Vespertilionidae; genus Myotis; species Myotis daubentonii. Next base: position 977,112 of record NC_081844.1, read on the forward strand.
CGCACAGGCCAACAGCCACGTTGGTTATCCCGGCTCGGGTAGAAGTCTCTGTATCTTTTCAGGGTTTGATAAGATGGCGTGGATGTCGGTGAGGAAGAAGCAACGAGCAGCTCACCGAGGAATTGTCTCCCCCAATTCGCCAGATGTTCCCGTCCCAAGCCTCTAGCTCGCCACTGCCTACGGAGCCCGGGGTTTCGTGTGTCTGTTTTGTCTTTCGCATGAATATTTTCCTGGCTGCTCCCTCACGCCCTCCCCGGCTCACGCAGCCCTCACGGCAGCCGTAAGGGCGTCCCCACGGGTCGCATGGGATTCTGGGACCCTCGGGGCACCTGCTCCACCCATCCCTCACTTCCCGGTCGCCTTCCCCAGGGGAGGGTCGCTGTGGTGCGACGGAGCCTTTCTCCGGAGACGCCCCTTCCTTGCGCATCGTCGCTGCACTGCTCGTACCACAGGGCAGCGCGGGAGGAAGCAGTGCCTGTGGCATCAGGGAGGAGAAGGTCACGGGGACAGTTACAGACACACTAACTTGTCGGGACTTGGGGAGGAGTGATAGTGCTGTTCCCATTCATAGATGTTTCTTGGCTTTGTGTATGCACTAGTGACCCGGTGCATGGATTCGTGCACATTGAGAGGAAATTCATTAGAAGGTGGCTAGTGGGGTGGGACTGGGCGAGAGGGGCCAGACACGCCCTGGAGCCAACCTCCCGCAGTCTCTCCCCGGCCAGCCACACCTGGGGCGGTGCCGTGGCCGAAAGGGCATCTGCAGAGTGAGCAGGGCCCCTCCGGCAGGTGGGGTCCCTCGGCCTGGCCTGTGGGGATCGGGCTGAAACCGGCTCTCCGACATCCCCCGAGGGTCCTGGAGTGAGAGGGCACTCTGCAAAGTTGCTGCTTACAGGGTGTGGCACGCCAACGCAAGTGTGCCGTCAACCAGATTCAGGGCCGACAGAGCCCCGGCAACAACATACCCGCGGCCGAAGGTGGAATCCTGCGACCCTGAGAGGAATAGGGCTCCCTCCTCTCTGGTTTCAGGGTGCGTCACCTGAGAATGGCCACTGCCAAGTCACTGCAGCTCGGCAGCTCCTGCGTTGAGCGTCTGCCCCCTGGTGGTCAGTGTGCGTCATAGCGACCGGTCAGATGGGCGGAGGGACACTTAGCACATTAGCCTTTTATATATACAGGTTTTGCACAAAGACCTGATCCTTGCCAATTTTAACTCCTTTATCATTGGCTCCGAAAAAGGCCACATTGAGACTGGCAGTGGCCTCTCTTTTTGTGTCTCGGTGTGGATAACGGCGGCTTTTCCAAACGTCTGTTTTTCCAAGGAGCTATTTAACCTCGAGGTTAAATTTCAAAACGTACGTCGACGCCACAAACACGAACGCACAGAATTCGCTTTCGTTTTGTTATTTCGCAGTCAGGTCCAGCGTTACCTTTGCCCTGGGGCCCGTTTGGCCGCCCACCTTCCCGGCCGCTCCGCCCGAGGCGGGTGGACGTGGGTTTGGTTGTGAAGAACAGGCAGCGAAGCAGAGGGCACAGGCTCACCTAATTCGTGACATTTACACACAGTCACCCAGCGCTTCTGACGCCCCAAACACAAGCTCCCGAGACCCGGGGTTCATCTCAGGCAGGAGCTGTGGCCGGACCGCGCCGTTCTGCCTGTGAGACGCCGGCCGAGGCCGTGCGAGCTGGCGGAGCTGCTGGTCGGCGTGATCTGCACTGTCCCTGCTTCTCTTCACCTCCGTAAGCGCCCGAGGCAGGTCCGCGGCGTCTCCACGTTTCCCTGCGTTTACTGTGGCTGTTCCTGAGCGGCCACGGGGGCACCTCCGTGCAGGGGATGGGCCGCTCACAGACAGCGACGGTACCTGGAACCGGGCCGTTCCGTTGGACTTGGGGTTGTCTGTGTTGACAACATGATGCAGGTTGTCCTCAGGAGGCCTTGTGCCCGCACGCGTGTACCTGGCGGGAGGAATGGGGGGGAGAGGCTCGCTGCGGGGAGTTGGGACGTTCCGGGAGATGCTGAGGCCAGGCGTGTGCCCCGACCGGGAATTGAACCCTGACCTCCTGGTTCATAGATCAGCGCCTGACCACTGAGCCATGCTGGCCGGGCCCCTTATTTTCCACGAAGTCCTCTGTGTCCCACTCACACCAGGACTCACAGCCCACAGAGACCCCGAGTGTCTGTCACTTTGCAGATTGCTGGGGGGGGGGGGGCGGACAAACAGGAGGCTGCACTTCCTCCCAGTGTTTCCCTGTAAAGGAACCCCAGCCCCTCGCACTCGGTCCCTGCGCAGCGGGGTGACACGCAGCCTGAGGCTTCGGGGAGGGGGTCCTCCTCTAACTGGGCCAGGTGCCGCATTAAACTGTGTCACACCCGCAAGCGACTGGGACCCATGAGGTGTAAGTGGGGCAGGTCACCTGGAGAGAGAAACGCCTGTGAGGGTGGAGAGTGCGCGGTGGGGAGACGGGTGGGCACTGGGCGGGCGTGGGGGTGTGTGGGTGGGGAGACGGGTGGGTGCTGGGTGGGCGCTGGGCAGACGTGGGAGTATGCGCGGTGGGGAGACGGGGGGGGGGCGGGTGGAGGGGCGCTGGGCGGGCACGGGAGTGTGTGGGTGGGGAGACTGGTGGGTGCTGGGCGGGCGTGGGAGTGTGGGTGGGGAGACCGGTGGGTGCTGGGCGGGCACGGGAGTGTGCGCGGTGGGAGGGTGGTGTGGGGGCAGCGCGAGCTGTCGGGCAGGGACCCAGGCGCGGTGACTGGCCGGGGCCGAGGCCACTCTGACCACAGACACGGTCCCATCTCGGAGGGCCTTGCGCAGCGTGAGCCGCGCTGACCGCCCACCGCGGGCAGCATTTCGGGAGCCCGGCTGCGCCCTCGGAGGCTGCGCTGGCGGCGGGGGCTTCGTGGGGCGACGAGATGAGAAGCCTCTGCCCCCAGAGGGAGCTTGCGGGCGCCGCCCCCGTGGTCACCGTGGCTGCGGTCGGCCTTCTGCCTGCGCCCTCTGAGGCTGGGTTCCTAGCGGGGCTGGGGGTGGACGGGGGGGCTCAGGAAGCAGCTTAGTCCCCCACCCGCTGGTCTTCGAACTTCTGAGAAACACGATGGAGCAAGAAACCCAGACGGTCAGGCCTCCTGTTCGCCTGCGTCCCCTGGGGGCAGCCAGAGCCCTTGTAGGTCCTCCGTGTTTACTCTCTTCGCTCCTGTGCTGGGTGAGGGGCATTTCCCGCCCGCCATCCCTCCTGCTTCCCGCCAGTGCGGAGCCACAGGTCACGGCACGTGGCCCGGTGAGGACTTTTGACGGAGTGAAAACATGTCGTTTCTCTCTGGGTGGGTAGCGACGGCTCGTGTCCCGGGAGAAGCCCACAGGAGAGACCCGACCGGCCGGCTGTGCTGGGCTTTCATCCCGCTGGGCGAGGGGTGCGGGGCGGGTGGGCAACACCCAGGGACACCGAGGAGTCGGATAGCAGGGCCCGGAGAGCCTGCAGGGGGAGGAGGGCTCGCAGAGCAAAATTCAGAGGCCGTGGCAGGCTCTGTGATGATGTGGGACTGGGCGGAGGTGGGGATTGAGGTCATGGGCGCAGGCAGTAATCCGCAGTGATCCCAGAGGTCCGCTCGGATTAGAGGAGCCGCACAGGGAACTGGGGCAGGAGGGGGGCCGGCCCTCACCTGGGGGCGGGGGCGGGGGAGTGGGATGCAGGAGAGGGACTTGCTGGTGCATTTCAGCGACGTGACACGATGGTGGTGCCATGGGCAGAAGCGGACGTCTCAGGCGTGAACGCCTTCTCTCCCGTGTGTCCCTGCCCCTGCCCCTGCCCAGCATCCTGCTGGCTCCTCCGCCTTCTGATCCGCTCCTCACCTGGGGTTTTCTTCCCGTGAACCGGGGTTAATGATAATTAACTCTGATAACTAACAATTAGATACCGCAGAGGAGGTGTATGAATGAAACCATGTGTGGCCAGCCAGTGCGGCTCACTGGTTGGGCATCGACCTAGGAACCAGGAGGTCACGGTTTGATTCCCAATCAGGGCACATGCCCCGGTGTGGGCTCGATCCCCAGTGTGGGGCGTGCAGGAGGCAGCCGATCCATGATTCTCTCTCATCATGGACGTTCCTATCTCTCTCGCCCTCTCCTTTCCTCTCTGAAACCAATAAAAACATCTATAATAATAAAAGTGTAATATGCTAATTAGACCAGATGTCTTTCCGGATGACCTTCCGGACGTCCTTCTGGATGAAGCTGGGGCTGCGAGGGAAGCTCAGGTCCTGGGTGTCAGAGGGAAGCCGGTGCCGGCAGCTGGGGGAGGGAAGGCCTACTCTTGCATGAATTTCGTGCACCGGGCCTCTAGTCCCATATGATAAAGAGGTAATATGCAAATTAACCCTCATGCTCTCACAAGGTCGCTGCCTACAAGCAGGCCAGCAAGGGGGGCAGTTAGGGGTGACCAGGCAGGCAGACAGGTGAGCGATTAGGAGCCAGTGGTCCAGGATTGTGAGAGGGATGTCCAACTGCCGGTTTTGGCATTGGGATCAGGCCTAAACCGGCTGTCGGACATCCCCCGAGGGGTCCCGGATTGGAGAGGGTGCAGGCTGGGCTGAGGGGATCCCCCCTCCCGTGCATGAATTTCGTGCACCGGGCCTCTAGTATGTATATAAAAAAATAAAACGAAATCATGTTTGAAAGCACCACGCACATGAAAATATTAGTGATTGCGCCGCCAGATTCCTCTCTTTTGATGTGGGAAGAAGGAAAGGAAATCTACTACCTACTCGCAGGTTTGGACACGTCGGAGCTCATTGTCTGTGGCAGGCAGGCTGGGAGGAGCGAAGAAGAAAGTGCTGAGAAAGACGGAGTGGCAACCTGAAGGCACTCCATGACCTCCTACAGAGAAGTCGGATCGACAGAATAAAAAGGAAAGAACGCCCAGGCCAGTGTTGCTCAGTGGTTGGTGCATCTGCCTGTGGACTAGAGGGTCGTGGGTTCGATTTCTGGTCAAGGGCACGTACGTGGTTTGCAGCGTCCCCAGCCCCAGTAGGGGTGCATGCGGAGACAACCAATCGATGTGTCTCTCTCACGTCAATGTTTCTCTCACTCCCTTCCCACACCCCTCCTCCCTCCTCCCTCCTCCCTCCTCCCTCCTCCCTCCTCCCTACTCTCTCTAGAAATCAATGGGAAAAATATCCACGGGAGAGGATTAACATTTTTTTAAATGAAAGGAACGAATTATAACTCATAGAATAAAGTGGATACGTAGGGGTCCATCGTAACAGAAATAAATATCGGATAAAGGAATGAACAGGAAGGGAGGATTCCAGTGGACAGCTCAGCTGTCAAAAGCCCTCCGAGGGAGCCGCTTTCGCCGCAGAATTCGGTAAAAATGAACGGGCGGCGTCTGAGTCTTCGTAGGGAGGAAACCCCGGGAGACACCAGGACCAGGCGGAGTTTCAAGTAACTTCGCTCTCTCTCCCGGACACACTCGGAAACGGAGGCTGCACTGTGAGGTCTTTAATGGTTTACTTTAAAGATACGGTGGAGTTATAAACGCAGGACAGTTGTCCTGGTGTTCTGCTTGGAGTGCATTTCCGTAGGTTTGTACGTAAATTAATGTTTACAGAGAAGGCGCCTGGGGGAGCTGCTGGCAGAGCAGGACTTGCTCACGAAGGCGGCACCTCTCCACGTATCCGGCGTGGATGCTGTGGGCACCGAGGCAATAACCCCACGTTTTCACTTTATTCCTGCTCACGTTCGTGGTACAAGGGTGACTTACAAGGGTAGAGGCGTATTTATTTATTTGGTGACGTCACACGCGTGACATGTCAAACAGCGACAAGGTGCGCGGAGACGTTCCCCGTCCTCCTGGTGTGCGGAGTCGCGAGGTTACAGCGTTTGCGTGGCGTGGGGACGGGCTCCCGGCTCCTCCTCGGTCGGTAACTGACACCCCACGGATCTGGGGGAACCCGGACGCCGCCCGGCTTCTGTTTCAGGGCCGACGACCGGTGACGGCTGTTGTGTCCACGGGGCGTGAGAGTAACTTCCTCTTTCACTCGCCACACCTGACCCTCCAAGGTGCTCAGGGGAGCGGCTGCCCGTGGACGGCTAGTGAATCACGGCCGGCCCTCCCCGAACCCCACTCGTCCCTGGTTTAATGGCTGCGAGCGTGCGGCCCTCGTCAGCCCCCCCCCCCCCCCGCCCCCCGCCCAGAGCTGGTTTGGGGAAGTGTGTGGGGCGTGTGCTACAATTCTCAGAAAAGCCTTATTCCCAGTGTTAGGTGTTTTGATAATGTCTCTTTACTCTTTCTCCCTTGCATTTTCAATATGTTAAAGTTGCAGCTCTATTGCACTGTTCCTTCAAATGGCCATTTTCCCAGACTTAACAGAGGCGAGGGCCTTTTCTGTAGTACGTGAAGCTGAAAACAGATTGGATAAGTGAACAGCATGGGCCCGGCCGGCTCAGGGGTTGAGTGTCGACCTAGGAACCAGGAGGTCCGGGTTTGATTCCCGGTCGGGGCACATGCCCGGGCTGTGGTCTCCAGCCCCAGTGTGGGGCGTGCAGGAGGCAGCCGATCCATGATTCTCTCTCATCATTGATGTTTCTTTCTCCCCCTCCCTTCCGCTCTGGAATCAATAAATATATTTTTAAAAAGAGAGCATGGGAATTCAGAGTATAGGATCGTTCCGCCCAGGACTCTCTGCCACTGCAGCCGGTGCCCGACCGCACTGGCCCACGGGTGGGGGGGCAGCATTCAGGAGGCCTCAGAGCTGGTCCCCGTGGCAGGGGGTCGTCCCGGCGCAGGGCACGGTCACACGATGACAGTCACACTGGGTTTGTGGGCGCCGGGCAGTGCCAGCGCCTTTAGCCCTTGGGAGTCCAGCAAAGACATATTCTTGGCCAGTGTGACCCCCGCCCCCCCCCCGCCACCCCAAATGCTGACTGTGGGGCGGAGAGAGCGTCAGTTTGGGGAAGGAAATGTACGGGCATACCTGACAGGGTGGCCACCGCCTCGCCCTGCAGCCCACCAGCCCGAGTGGCCCCCAGGGCAGCCACAGGAGTAAGCCTGGAAGTGACGCCCCAGGAGGAGATGGAGGTTATGCTGTGGGGCGACTTAGGGATTGGGGGTCCCTGGGTGTAGGTGACGGGACTTGCTCCCGGATGGTGGGTGAGTCAGACAGGGGAGCGAGAGGACCTCTTTCTGAAGGTGACCCTGTCCTGAAATTAGGGACGAAGGAGGCAGCGCCTGGGGCGTCGGGTCCGCCGGGCACCTGGGACCAAGGCGGCGACGCGGGAGGACTTGTGGGCTCTGTGGTGGCTTGTTGCGATGATTGCTTCTCCCGATGGGGCCGCTGTTTCAACCTCATTTTCAGGTGAGGAAATGAGGCTTAGAAAGACGAATCCGTTCGTCCCCAAACCTCCCAGCAAAGAAATGCCTCTGCTGACAGACAGACAGACAGACCCGACGTCGGACTCTGAAGCCCACGGTGTCCCTCCGCCCGGGCTGGGTGCCTGCTGCCCAGCGTCTGGCTTGGAAGGACTTTGCAGGAGACGTAAGCAGGTGACAGGCCGTTCGGGACCGCCCGGTCCGCAGGGAGCAGGAGCGCAGCCGAGGGAGCGGTCCGGCCGGCTCTGCGCTCCTGAGCTAACGTCTCAGTCCTCAGTCCCTGTGGCTGTGGCACTGGTTTCTCATTCGTATGTGACAACTCACCAGGCGACGGGGCCGTTCGGACACACTTCGTCCTATTTGACCAACAACATGGGCCACGTTCTTGGTGGACTGAGGAGAGTATCGCCATTTCATTTCATCCTAAATTCTTCCTAAAAGAAGAGCCCGCACAGCGACGGGCTCATGTCTCCGCCGCCACGGCACAGGCAGACGTGGTGGGAACCCTCTCCTCGCACAGACGGAGGAAGGTGGAGAGGGGAGAGGGGGGAAGAGGGAGGGGGAAGGGGAGGAGGGAGGGAGGAAGCTGGAGGCCTTGGCCTGCACATCTCCATCGTCCCCTGTGACACCTGAGGGAAAGGGGCTGAGATTCAGGATCGTGTCCTGATGGTGCACAGCATTCTGACAGTTCAGGATCAGGGCCCCCAGGGAGGGGGGACCGAGGAGACATAGTGGGGTTCACCCTGCAGCAGGGTCCCCGTAATAAGATCCCAGGAAGGAGTCGGGATGGAGAGCATTACCAGCTCCTCCAGGCACCGGGACCCCCAAACACCCAACGTAGCATCAGAGCAGGTGAGTCCTCCGGTCTCCCAGGCGCCTCTGGAGGAGGGGGACAGGTGAGGGCTGCACAGGCCCCACGCGGGTGGTTAAATTTTGTTCTTGCTAATCCTCACCCGAGGATATTTTCCCATTGATTTCTAAAGAGTATGGAAGAGAGAGGAAGAGAGGGAGGGAGAGAGAGAGAGAGAGGGAGAGAGAGAGAAACATTGATGTGAAGAGAGACCCATCCACTGGTTGCCTTCTCACATGCCCTGACCAGGGCTGGGATCGAGCTTGTAACCGAGGTGCCTGTGCCCAGATTCGAACCCGGGATCCTTCAGTCCACAGGCCGACGCTCTTTCCGCTGAGCCAAACCGGCCGGGGCTGGGTGGTTAACTTGAAGTCCGTTTACCAAAGTGCATATGGGGGTGACTCTAGAAGCTCCTGAAAGTTTAGGGTTTTTTGCTGCAACCACAGAGAGAACCCGGGGACGTCAACACAAAGCAACCGCAAAGCGAAGGTGGCCGAGGTGCGGGCGACGGAGGACAGGGAGTGTGGGCAACGCGTGAGGGTCCCGGGGCCGTTTCTTCTCGCTGAACGAGAGCTCGCCGGTCTGTGATTCCTCCAGCAGACAGACAGCGACCTCCCCTCATCCTACATAATAAAAGCCTAATATGCAAATTGTCCCCTCGACTGGGAGTTCAACCGCTTGCTATGACGTGCGCCGACCACCAGGGGGCAGCGTGGACCATGGCGGGTGTCTGCAGTGGGGGTGGGGCTGCCGCCCAGCTCCCAGGCGCCGAGGGAGAAAGGGCAAATAGCGATATGAAAACATTTCTTCTAATCATTTTCCTTTCAATGTGCCCGAATCCGTGCACGGGCCACCGGTCTTAGTAATCATTAGCTGGGCTGCGCCGGCTTCCAGAACAAAGCAGACTCCTCATTGGAGCTGGTTTCAGCATTTGAGCTCAAAGCAGCTGAGATCGAACGTTATTAAAATAGAAAGCGCGTATGTCGGGCAAACTGACATTTTAAAATGTCAGTGGAGAAGGGAGCTGGCGTCACCCGTATCGATGACTCCTCCTTAGGGTAAAATTAAATGGCGATGCGTTTCCTAACCAGCCAACCAGAACATGCTCTGGGTTCTTAGTAAAACGGGAAAACGTGTGAGGAGAGCATTGCCCTGTCGCCCAGTGAGTTACCACGGCGTGAGTCAGGAATCGGCGTTACAGCCACAGGGAGGGGCTGGGAACGGGGGTGCGAACTCGGCTCCAGAGGTTACGGAAGGGGAAGGCGAGGCCTTGAACTGGCGAGCTGCCCTTCCTCACGGCCAGCCCGAGCGGCTGGGTGTCCTGGCCGCGGTGGGGTCCCCTGAGCCCGGGTGGGTGGTTTACGGTGGACGGAGGGGAGCGGGGTGCGCGCTGCTTCTGGGAGGCACTGCAGGCGCCCCTGTGAGGAGCTGTGGTGTTTGTGAGTGTCCGTGTTGGTGTGGTCGTCAGAAGGTTGGCATTTGCACTGAAGGTGGGACGTGTTCGAAGGAAAGATGCGCGTGAAGAAACAGAGCGAACGCCGGGGCGGGGGTGGGGGTGGGGGGTGAGTGTGCAGACCACAGGCCGGCAGCCCCGGTGCTGGTGTTGGAGGGGAGCTGTGGGGAGGGGTCCCGTGACCGGGAGGCCAGGCCTGCTGATCCGTCAGCAGGGAGAGAGCCGATGGGGAAGGGCCAGCACAGGCAGGAGGTGCCGGGGGGCAAGAGGTTCCCCACAGACCAGACCATGCCTCGGGCCCACCAGGCCACAGAGGGGTGTGTGTATGTGTGTGTGTGAGAGAGAGAGGGGAGTGTGTGTGTGTGTGTGTGTGTGTGTGTGTGAGTGCTTGAATGAGTGTGAGTGTATGTGTGTGTGTGTGAGTCAGTGTGAGTGAGTATGTGTGTGAGTGTGTGTGAGTGTGAATGAGTGTGAGTGAATGAGTGTGTGAGTGTATGTGTGAGTGGGTGTGAGTGAATGAGTGTGTGAGTGTATGTGAGAGTGAGTGGGTGTGAGTGAGTGTGAGTGTATGTGTGAGTGTATGTGTGAATGTGTGAGTGTGTGTGTGAGTGTATGAATGGGACCTATCCGTCTGTGTGAGTGTGAGTGAATGAGTGAGTGTGAGTGTGTGAGTGAGTGTGAGTGAGTGTGTGGGGACATGCACTGCAGGAGAGGCGATGGGCGCCCCTGGGGACAGCGCCCCGTTGCTCTGCGTGAGGGCGGCTCCCGTGGGCACTGGGCCCGTGAAGCACCCGCTGCCCGTTGCCTGGTTTTTGCCTCCTCAGCGTCCTCTGTGGCCGCTTTGTTTGTCTTTCATTCCTCCTCGCCTCCCTGTGCCCAGCAGGCGGGTCAGTGCCTCGACCATTTCACCCACGTCACCACCAAGCACATCCCCGCTGGCGCCAACGTAGGGAAGGGGGCAGAGCTGGGCGCGTGGAGGGTGGCCGGCTGGGTGGCCGGCTGGGTGGCCGAGGTCGCCGCGGCCAGCGGTTACCAAAGCGTTCGCATGTGCGTCGGAAATGCAACGCCTTTGCCTCTTCCGTTTGCCGCGGGTGCCCGGCCGGCGTGCGGTGCGGGTCGGGGTGTGTGGGGTGAAGGACGCCGCGCCTGCCTGTCTAACGTGTTGGGGAGGACGCCGCGTTGGGTCCCTCACTAACCAGCTGGAGTGTCCGCCGTCGGATCCGTCAGCGGGACCAGGGACCGAGGGCAGCAAGTTAGTGTCCGTCCCAGCAGCCCGTCCGGGAGGCGAGGGTCCCGCCTGGCAGAGAGAAGGTTCCGGTCTGGCAGCTTTGGGAGATCGCTCCCTGGCCGAGGGGAGCAGCCCTGAGCATGTTTATTTATGTATGTATTTAATGTACTTACTTTTGTTAATCCTTACTCGATATTTTCCATTGATTTTTAGAGAGAGAGGAAGGGAGAGGGAAAGACAGAGAAACGTCGATGTGAGAGAGACACCAATGGGTTGCCTTCTGCACGTGCCCCGACCAGGGCCCGGGCCGGGGAGGAGCCTGCCACCGAGGTACGTGCCCTTGACCGGAATCGAACCCAGGACCCTTTGGTCCACTGAGTCAACCCGGCCAGGGTGCCCTGAGCATGTTTAAACACTAGCTCTAAAGAACTAGTAGGAAGGATCATTTTTTATTAGAAACGTGTTTAGAAACACCCTGTTGTAGAGACAGACCTGTATTTTCTCATCATTTCTTCCCGGCAGGGGAGATAAGCGGATGCCGACCTCACAGCACAATCTGTAAACTCCCGACTCTCAAGATTAACACCAACGTTCGCATCAGGACTGCTCACTGCAGCTCGTCGCTGCGCAGACGGGCGTGGGAGGTTCGAGGCGGGGGCTGTGCGGTTGCCCTGGACCTCGCGGGGCCGGGGACGTGGCACAGGCACAGAACCGCACGGACACAGCTTAGACGCCTTGAATTACCGGTATTGATTTTATAATGTGTTTATTTTTATGCTCCCAGGGGCTTTGGTTGCCTGTGGTATTATCCCGTCTTCAAAAACAGAAGTAGGACAGCCCGGCCGGCGTGGCTCAGTGGTTGAGGATCGACCTACGAACCGGTTTGATTCCCGGTCGGGGCACAGGCCCGGGTTGTGGGCTCGATCCCCAGTGTGGGGCATGTAGGAGGCAGCCGGTCCATGATTCTCTCCCATCATTGATGTTTCTGTCTCTCTCCCTTTCCCGTCCTCTCTGAAATCAATGAAAATATTCTTTAAAAAAAAAAGTAGGACATCATTAAAAACTTGAAAAAAATTCTCCCCTTTTCCAGGGAGAACAGATGCTGTATAACCAGGAGATGCGTCCCAGTATGAGTAACGTGAATGACCACACACTTTTATTTGTGCTCTGAAGGTGCAAAGAATACATCTGCTCTGAAGAGATCTTGAAATGGAACCCAAATGATCAGTTGGACAATGAAATTCAGGTTCTCTCTGGCCCTTGAAGTTTTCACAGTGTTTGAACGAGATTGAGTTTGGCCTGTGGTTTCGTGATTGTAGTTAATTTAATTCTTTTTTGAAAAAAAATATTTTTATTGATGTCAGAGAGGACGGGAGAGAGAGAGAGATGGAAACATCAATGAGGAGAGAGAATCATGGATCCGCTGCCTCCTGCACGCCCCACACTGGGGATGGAGCCCACAACCCAGTCATGTGCCCCAACCAGGAATCGACCCCGGGACCCTTCAGTCCGCAGGCCGACTGAGTCAAACCAGCTGGGGCAGTTAATTTAATTCTTGATCAAATGCACACTCAACATGTGGTTGTAAAAAAACGAACGGCACTGTTTCCCGTTCACACGGGGTGAGCGTGTGGCAGGCTGAGGGACTAGACTCGCAGTCCCAGCGCCGATTGCCCACCAGCTCCGCCCTCATGAGGAGCTGGGCTGAATGGAAGTTTTTTTTAAAAATATATTTTATTGATTTTTTACAGAGAGGCGGGCAGAGGGATAGAGAGTTAGAAACATTAATGAGAGAGAAACATCGATCAGCCGCCTCCTGCACACCCCCCACTGGGGATGTGCCGGCAACCAAGGTACATGCCCTTGACCGGAATCGAACCTGAGACCCTTCAGTCTGCAGGCCGACGCTCTATCCACTGAGCCAAACCAGTCAGGGTTGAATGGCAGTTTTAACAAGTGCTCGCATCTGCTCAATGCGAGCGTGTAGTAGATGTTTAGTTTGACCTTGGATGTGTCCTTGATGGATCAGTGCCTGGCCACAGCCTGGATTTTATCTTATTTATTTTTTAAAATATATTTTTATTGATTTCAGAGAGGAAGGGAGAGGGAGAGAGAGCTAGAAACATCAATGAGGAGAGAGAATCCTGGATTGGCTGCCTCCTGCACACCCCACACTAGGGATTGAGCCCACAACTCGGGCATGTGCCCTTGACCAGAATTGAACCCAGGACCCTTCACTCTGCAGCCTGATGCTCTATCCACTGAGCCAAACCAGCTAGGGCCTGCTTTTATTTTAAACTAGTGGCTCCGTGGATGGGATTTGTGCACTGGTGGGGGCGTGGCCTGCGGGGATCAGCCCACTGTGGGAGCGCCGCTCATCCTGGCCAGCCAAGTGGCTGTGGACTGTCAGGGCCAGCCTGACAGGGTTGAGCCGGGCTGAGGCAGGGAGGTGGGAATTGAGAAAAGAAAGACAGGAAAGCGGGGTCGGGAGGACCCCAGTTCTCTCGATGAACTGAAGCGAGTTTATTAGCTACACAATCCTATTTATACACAACACACTGAATCGGCGGTCTGTCAAGAGGAATGTATTCTTTGTTCCTCTTAATCTCTAAGGGAGAGACACAGCAGAAGGACACGTTCTCAGCACAGCATATCTCAGTAAATAGTTACAGACTTCTTGGTAAGCTATGAAAGGCTGTTCTCATTCTACAAATGTTACTCCCATTCTACTGATAATAGCCATCCAAACAAGTCTGGGAAAACTGTGTGGGTAAGGGTCCCAGCCTTGCTAGCCCCTTCAGGTGCAAGGACCTTGCCAGCTTACATGTGGCCTCCAACAGATCCCCCTTCTTTGTTTTTTAGGCGAAGTTCATGCTTCAGTGTCCGACAGTTTTTTATGTGTACATGTCAGCAGTAATATTTCAGTTCTGGATGGTGGACAAATGGTGGCAATGCAGGTCCGACCCTCTCTGGTTTGGTCCTGGGCAACCTGCAGCGACGCACAGCTGCTGACTGCTAGCATGATAAAGCGTCTTCACCATCTTTATTTCTGGACTGCTTCTCTTCTTGTTGTCTCACGGGGTCACTGCTATTCTGTGGCTGGAGCAGTCCTGATAATTCCTCTCTGTTGCAGGAGTCCACATGGTCTTGGAGTTGTTTTCTGAAAATATACAAATGTATTCTCGACCAAAGGTTAATAAAGGAATCATATCTATAATTTAGACTTGGGATTCTTTTAATTTTTGTCCAAACGATTTTCCTTTGGCTTATTTTGACACCACGTATGTTTTTCATGGGTGGGTGTCTTGCTATTAGCATTATAAATGAAAAAATTAATTTTCAAGTAAAAATATTAAAGCAATTAAGGCATTTACTTAACAGGCTATCATTTACTTAACAGGCTATTATTCCACTATCCCCCCTTTTTTATTTTTTAATATTAGGAGGTTTTTGGAAATTATATAATGCAGTCTAGATAACTTTAAATTTTAATTTTTGTATAAAAATATGACTGCTTTAGGTTTATAGTATGCTAAGCAATTTGTCCATGAAATGAAAATTTTGGTTAATACTTCTTGAGCTAGTTTTAATTAATCTGAAAACTTGACTATTATTTTACTGTTAAATTTAATAATCTAATAACAATCTTAGTTTATACTGTAAATATTAATGGAAAGGATTATTTTGCATCCTTGAGAAGGCCTTGAGCATTCCTGGTGTTGAGCTGGATTTAGATATAGGGTAGTTGCTGTTAGCCAAGTCTCTGTTATCTGGGTACCGATTTCGGCTGGCCTAAGTCTCTTTCTGTTATCTGGGTCCCGATCTGAGCTGGGCATGGGAAGCACAGCAGCCATCAGGGCAGGAGACCTCCCTCAGAAGGGGCGAGTGTTCAAGCCCCTGCATAGTTGGGGGGGTGAGGATCTCTGCCCCACCTCTGTTGACCCCCAGGTTCTCCCCTGAGGTCCCCTGTGACTGTGCCTGTCTTAGGTTGCCCCTCCCAGAGAGGTCTTACCCGTCGTTGACTAACCAGCCATCCTCCGGGGCCAAGCAGGGTGATGTGAGGTTTAGTTTTGTCTCCTTGGTAGCGTATGCCCCTGTGGCCTCCATGCCCAGCAACTGCCTTTGGATCCCCTCTCCTGCTGGCGGGGCCCTGGCATTGATCATGGGGAACCCAGATTTCTTCTCTAGAGAGGGCCCAGCTTACGCCATTGGGCAAGAGACAGATCCATGGTACCAGCCACCATGAGGCTTCAACCTCAGTATGAACAGAGAGCTTAGGTAACAGCTGTGGGCAATTGGAAGAGAGACCCCCTTTGGTAAAAAGGGTCAAGAGAGGTCAATATAGAATGCTTAAGTGCCTTCCCAGGGGGCCTTCCACACAGTGGAAGGGATAAAATCCTTTTATGTTCTTATTAAATTCCTGCCAAACAATTAGTTTGTAAGCTTGTTTGGAATAAATGTTAATATGCTGTTGTAAAATATTAAAAATTATTAATGAGCTTTTGTTATTTTAAATTATATCTTAAAATTCTACTACTGTATTTTAAGAAATATAAAATAAGATAACTTGTTTTGCCCTTTCTTAGAGGCAAAAACTTAAAATATATTAATATTTATTTGATAAAGCTTTCTATGTGATTTCAAGTATATTAAATTGGCTTTATTGAAAAATCCTTTAAGAAGAGAGAATAAACTTTTGAAAACATTACAGGGCCCATGAAATGTCCTAAAGTCATTCCTTGATTATAGTTTTGAAATCTAACTTAAAAGACTATTAAATATATATGTGTATATATAATTTAAAGATTATATACCTTTTATAATTATTAAGAGATATCAATTAAGTTAAAACTGATCTTTGTATTTAAAAATTTCGGTTGGGATAATAGAATTTATCCTCTTTTTTCAATTAGATAAATGTTGAAATTTTATTATAATTATATGATTTTTCCCAATTTATTTAATCAGAACTTTAAACTCTTAGCTGGCAAGTTAAATATTTAGTATTTCTTAATCAGTAACATTTTTAAAAAAATATACTGCAAAAATACAAGACATAATTAATAGATTCAATTCTGTTCTTTAGATTTTTCATGAGGGAAATTTAGATTAATATTTTAGCATTTTGTTATTTCAGAATATCTCATTTAATTTAGTAAACTCCTAAGCCTTGGGGTGCCATTCACTGAAAACAGGTAACCATTAAAATGCAAATTAGTTACATTCTTTCTACCAAGGATGGGAAACTGGGAAGCAAGCCTCTTTTTAAAAGTTGTCACTGGCAGGAAACTTTTGGCCTAGCTGCTCTGTTGGGGGAAGGGGGGCTAGCCCTTCCTCTATTAGAAATTGCTTTGGGAAGCCAGTCTTAAATAGAGGGCATAGCCGTCTTTTACCTGTGCTACTTAGATTTTTATAATTAATGTATTTTAATAATTCTTGAGATTTAAATACAATTTATTATTTTAAGGCATATTCTTTAGCAAATTTTTGTAACAGCAAATTTTTGTAACAGAGATAAATTTACTGAATTTCCTTTTCAGTCTTGAAATTAACATTTTAATATTCTTTATTAGTATTTAAAAACTGTTCTTTATTATGGAAATGCCAACCCTGCTGCTAGAATCTAGCCAGCATCTTTTTTACTTTCGGTTAAATTTTCCATTTTTCTTAGGAAATAATCAGTCTTGGGTTTTATTTTGTATATTTGTAAAGAGATTTCAGCTTAAAACTCTATCTAAATGTCCAAAATCGGACGTTGCGCGCCTTAGTTCCAAGCCAGTTCTCTCTTTACACATGCACAGAAATCCCAGACGTATTTTTAAAATTTCAGATCCGGTGGCATTTGCTGTAGCTGTATTGGAAATGCAAGGAAATCATCATTTCTTCTCTATGTGGGAGGTTTTAAATCTCATGATATTTTGTTTATTTCAGTAGGCAAGGCAGCACCCAGGGCAGACAGAATGTCTTATTCCTATGGATCCAAGGTCCAGCCCGGCACTGCCGGGGTTTGCTCGGAATAGCTCTTATATCTATTTTGCTCTCTGGGGCGGGCTGGGTGCTGTGCAGCCTGCTGGCCTTGAGATGGCATAAGGACAGGAGGGTGAATAGACAATGCCCCTGTTACTTGCCGTGGCTGGGCCGGCCCCTTTTGGTAGTTTCCCGACTGGTGTTGAGGCAAAGAATTTCCCTGGATATCTGTCTTAGATTTACACTCATTTGCCCAATGTTTCCCTTTTTTACATTTAGGGCATAGTCCAGGTTGTTTGGGACCCCTGCCATTTCCTTTATTAATCCCTTTATTAGAAGGACACTGTTTTGCCATGTGTCCTGTTCCTCCATAAGTGAAACACTTGTGTGTTTGACTTTTTTTCTGTGCTAAATTGTTGCTGAAGAATTCCTTCAATGGTGGTTCCCTTTAATGCGGCCGCAATGGCGACTCCTTGTATATATGAGGGACCAATATCTGCGCAAATGCGGATATAATCTGAGAGAGTCCCCTGTCTTTGATGGTGCCGCAGTGCAGCTTGGCAGGCAGTGTTGGCGTTTTCATATGCCAACTGTTTAAGTATTGACATGCCAGCCTCCCCATCCACCACTACTCGGCCAACAGCCTGGAATAGCCGAGAGGCAAAATCCTGATACTTTTCATCTGGCCCTTGAATAACTTTTGAGAGCTCCTCTGTTTTCTGACCAGAGGTGGGTAACTTTTTCCAGGCTCTGATCCCAGCTCCATTAATCTGTCCATGAGCTTCCTGGGGGTATTGAGTTTGATTGTGGGTATCAGCACAGACTCCTTCACCTACCAGCATTTCATAAGAAATATTAATCTGGGCAGCTCGATTACGAGCAGTCTGTTCCTGAGCCTTTTCATCATACTCTGATTTCCACAAGAGATAATCCCCTCCTGATAAACAAGCCTTGGCAATAGCCCTCCAATCATTAGGTGGGAGAGCCTCTGAGGCCATAGTGTCCAAGATGGTTAAAGTATAAGGGGAAGTGGGCTCATACTGAGCACAGGCTGTTTTTAACTCTTTTAAGGTTTTAAAAGGAAGCGGGTCATAAACACGCTCACGCTGTCCCGTGTGAGGATTCACCCGTTCCATAACAGGGAAGGCGTGAATGCCCAACTCCTCACCACACTTTCGTGCCTCCTGCAAGGCCATCTGGAGAGGGGAAAGTGGAACTGGTGCCGCACAAGGCAGCGGAGAGCGGCGGGAACGGCCCCCGCGGCTTCTCTTTTTCTTGCCAGGAAGCTTTAATGTTTCTAAAAAGGATTCCAACACATCCTCTATATCACTGCCCTCTTCAGTTCCAGCAGAAAAACATTCTTCCTCCTCTTCTGCCTGAACAATTCCTGTATTATCATCATGACAGAGAGCAGCAGCTTCCTCAAAATCCTCATCTTGAGGAGTGAAATTGTCTTTAAAAGTTACATTATTTCTTTTTAACATACTGTCTTTTTTAGACCCCTGTTTTGTGCTATCACACTGCTTCTCCTTTTTTTCTGGCTTAAGAGAAGGTTGATTATGGTCATGCCTGGGATCCAAACAATCCCGTATTAAATTCGACAAGGAAATGCAGACCTCCTGAATGAATTAAAAAAAAATTTTCTACTTGCTTGTCATTAACCTTAGTTCCTCTACTATTGAGCATAGACTTTAACGTTTGCCCATAAAGGGCATTTTCTCTAGATTCTAATTGCCCCATGCTTTACTCCCGATTACCAAAAAATTGCTCCTCCCTTACCTTAACAAGGGCACTCTTTATCCGGAGGAGTTCCTCACGTCCTCTCTCCAAGCCCGACGGAGTTCCTCACCGTCTTTTTCCCAGTTCCTCAGTCCCTTAGCTCGGGCGCCAGATCCGTCAGGGCCAGCCTGACAGGGTTGAGCCGGGCTGAGGCAGGGAGGTGGGAATTGAGAAAAGAAAGACAGGAAAGCGGGGTCGGGAGGACCCCAGTTCTCTTGATGAACTGAAGCGAGTTTATTAGCTACACAATCCTATTTATACACAACACACTGAACAGGAGGTCTGTCAAGAGGAATGTATTCTCTGTTCCTCTTAATCTCTAAGGGAGAGACACAGCAGAAGGACACGTTCTCAGTACAGCATATCTCAGTAAATAGTTACAGACTTCTGGGTAAGCTATGAAAGGCTGTTCTCATTCTACAAAGGTTGCTCTCATTCTACTGATAATCGCCATCCAAAGTCTGGGAAAACTGTGTGGGTAAGGGTCCCAGCCTTGCTAGCCCCTGCAGGTGCAAGGACCTTGCCAGCTTACATCTGGCCCCCAACAGAGGACCTGGTCTCTGAGCCGTTGCTCCCACTGTGGGAGCGCACTGACCACCAGGGGGGCAGCTCCTGCGTTGAGCGTCTGCCCCCTGGTGGTCAGTGCACGTCATAGTGACTGGTAGACCCGCCATTCAGTCGCTGGGCTTTTATTATATAGGATGTCTGTCTCCTGCTTCATTGCAAATGGTGTGTGTGTGTGACTATGTATGTGTGTGTTGTGTATGCATTTATTTTGTTGGGAAATTATAATAATAAAAGTGTAATGCTAATGAGACCAGATAGCCAAATGACCTTCCGGACAAAGCTGTGGTGGCAGAGCTGAGGCAGAGGCAGTTAGGGGCGATGAGGCAGGCAGGCGAGTGGTTAGGGGCGATCAGGCAGGCAGGTGAGCTGTTGGGGCGATCAGACAGGCAGGAGAGCAGTTATGGGCGATCAGGCAGGCTGGCAGGCAAGCAGTTAGGAGCCAGTAGTCCCGGGTTGTGAGAGGGTGCAAGCAGGGCTCAAGGACCCCCCCCCCCCGCCACCTCCACATGAATTTTGTGCACCAGGCCCCTAGTTTTATTTTAAAATACTTGGAGACCAACAGAGTAAAAGATTTGAGTCCATACACGATTGCCTTGGACTGGGCTCTGTTTCCCAAGGGAAGGAACCCTGTCAGTGACGACAAGTGTAGGGACACATTGAACCCTCCTGTCATGTATCACACGCAACAAGGTGGTGAAAAGGTGCGAGTGCAGATGGAGACTACGATGCATGTGACTCAGGGTCTGTGCGTCACCCAGGAAAATGTTGTCCACATGCCGGGTGCAGGGAGACCTGGCGGGGGGCGGGGGGCAGGGCAGGGAGTTTTATTCTCATGCCTTTGAGCCAGTGGAGGGTCTCCCACTGCTTAGTAATAGGACACTGTTTGGAGAGCTGGGCTGCGAATTCTCGTCGGTCAGCACTCCCGTCCATCGTGTCGAGGCTGGGCACTGTGGCTGAGCTCTGTGGCTGGGCGCTGTGGCTGAGCCCTGTGGCTGAGCACTGTGGCTGGGCACTGTGGCTGAGCTCTGTGGCTGGGCACTGTGGCTGGGCGCTGTGGCTGGGCGCTGTGGCTGAGCCCTGTGGCTGAGCACTGTGGCTGAGCTCTGTGGCTGGGCACTGTGGCTGGGCGCTGTGGCTGAGCCCTGTGGTGCGGACACTGACCAGGCGGTCTGACCGCCGTGCGGGCACCTGCAGGGCAGGGCTGGTCAGTGCCCAGCCCCCGGGAGGCTCCCCGGAGAAGCTGCTGCTCTGGGCACTGGATTCCTGTCACCCACGGCTGTGCTTCGGCCGTTCACTCCGGGGGCTGCTCGGGCGGCCCGGTCGCCTCCGGCCGCAGGTGGAAATTTACAGGAATGCGAGCGCGGAAACGGCCTGCGTGTCCGGCAGGAGCTCGGGAGCCCGACTGTACCGGGGCCTCTCTGCTTTCTGAACTTGCACCGCTGACCCGTCCACAAAGGACGCTGGCGGGGAGCCCGCCCGCTGGCTGTCTGTGTTCTGACTTTCATGGAGGAGCACACAATGGCTACCTTGTTCTGTTCGTGCTGTGCTTCCGAGTCCAGCGAATCCGACAGGGCCTGCGTCGCCGGCCCCCGCCGCTCGGCACCCCCCCTTCTCTTTCATGTCCGGCGGCCGCGTTCTCCCAGTGCCCACCTCGGGCGGGTGGGGGTGCAGGACCCTTTAGAAAACTCCCGGCTGGTCAGCGCTGCTGTTACAGAACATTCCTCTTTAAAAATACGTTTTTACTGATTTTAAAGAGAGAGGAAGGGCGAGGGAGAGACAGAGAAATATCACTGAGAGAGAAACACCGGTCAGCTGCCTCCTGCACGCCCCCCACCGGCGATTGAGCTGGCCACCCGGGCATGTGCCCTGACCGGGAATTGAACCGGTGACCTCCTGGTTCATGGGCCAGTGCTCAGCCACCGAGCCATGCCGGCTGGGCCAGAACGTCCACCTTTAGACACTGGAGTTGGAGGGAAGGAGACGCTGGGAGGAATGAGAGATCAAATCGGTTAACTGATGTCTGTGGGCACGTGAGTAGCTTGGTGGTTCATTTGGGTTAACGTGGGCACACGTGTGGGCACAGATCGTAGAACTCGTCGATGCTGACCTCGTTAGAAAGGGTGAGCCGCAGGGTGACCTTGGGAAAAGCTAGGGGGCAGCTCTAAATTATGCAACAGCTTCTGATTGATCAATAACAGGACAGATCCCACTGGTGGCAATAATCACATGGTCAGCCGTGGACGCACCACGCACAGGGAAGCGCGTGCCGCCCGGACGGAGGTCCGGCTTCGTCCCCGCGGGTCTGTGGTTCTCAGAGTCAGAGGCTGTGTCCTTGCTCTCATGTGACCAGGCTGGAGACCTTCCCACGCGGCAGGAGGAATGAAATATTAGATCGATCAGATAAATACGTTGCACCCAAATCATCAGTCTGGAATTACGGCTGCCCTGGGGGGCGGGGTTGTAATCCAAGCAGGTTTCTAAATTCAGTCCAGGTAGCCTGCGTTGGACACCTGTCGACGACCTTCAGGTGCCCTCAGGGGGTCAGCTGCAGGTCACGCTCACACCGACATTTTGTTTTTTTGTTTTGTTTTAAATTTATTGAGTTCAGAGAGGAAGGGAGAAGTAGAGATAGAAACATCAATGATGAGAGAGAGTCACGGATCGGCTGCCTCCTGCTCGCCCCACACTGGGGATCGAGCCCGCAACCTGGGCCTGTGCCCTGACCGGGAATCGAACCGTGACCTCCTGGTTCCTAGGTCCACGCTCAGCCACGGAGCCACGCCGGCCGGGCGTGCACGTGACGGTTTAGACTCGGACGCCCTTCTGCACTTCCTTCACCCACGATGGATCTTCCTGAATAGCCCTCCAGCTCCGCCCGCGAGAGGCAGACAGGAATCCGGGATTCTGAGGGAAACTGTCTCTCCAAATTGCCACTTTACAGACTTCTGGCAAAACAGTTTTTTCAGTATTTTTCATCGGACACGACTTGCCTTCAAGGACACGCGAACTGAAGTCGTTGAGGGAGAGGAAAGCCCGCCTGCGCGTGCGGCCGCCCCTCCTGGTCGGCCCGAGGCGAGGGCTGTGCCCAGCGGTGACATGTGGGGCGGGTCACGGGCCGAGGCCGTGGACAACACGTGTCGTCCGTCCCACGTCCCCTCCTCTCGGTCCGAGGCCCCAGAGCGTCACCCGCGGCTCCCAGCACCCGGAGCAGGTCAGGACGCAGCACCTGCGGCCTTTCTTTCCTGCGATAACTAACTAACTAGGTGGTCACTCCGTCTCCGCCGGGTGATAGGTGCAGGTCGACGCTAACGAGTCCTGCTTCACAGAGCGGCTCAGGACGGGAAGGGCCTCGCCGTGTCCGTTCCAACCCCCTTATTAAAAAAACAACAACAACACGCCCAGATTTGATCCAGGCCGCGCCGTCCACACGGCGCCAGCGGTGGAACCAGACCCGGGGCCGGAGCGGGTAGCCGGGCGTCTCTCGGCTCCTCTGCAGGTCACACGCCAGCGAGACGTGCGTCCTCCCTAAGCGCTCGTTTCTGCGGAGGCTGCCATGGCCGCTGCGCGTGACGCCGCGAACCGAACTGGCTGCGGCCGGTCCCAAGCCTGCGGCCCTGGGGCCTCCGCACCTGCTCCCCGAGGACCCAGCGCGGGGCGGGCTGCTCCGGTCCTCCTGGCTTTGGCTTGTGCTGGAGGTGGGAGGCGGCGATGCCGGTGAGGGGACGGCGGTAAAAGTGGGGGACTCGGGAAGGTGTCGCGAACACGGCACGTCAGGGGGCCTCGAATTTCACCTTCTCGGTCATGCACGGAGTTCCCGCTCGGTGTGTGGCCACGCGTGCACACGCCTGCTCTACAAGTGACGTGCGCTGGTGGCTTGGAGCCTTTCTGAGGACAGTGGGCGCCGCTGCGCCCGGGAGGTCCCGGGTCAGGGCACGGGTGGGGCAGGGGTGCGGCCCGGCCTCGCTCACCAGGCCCCTGGCTGATACACGGTCAGGCCCACAGGGGGCCCACCCCCCAGGCGCTGTGACAAGCCCGCCTGGCGGCCACTCTGTGAGCCACGGGGGCGGGCAGTTGGGGGCGGTTTGACCCCGGCCTTGGGCCCGATCAGGCGGAGGGCCTGGGCTGGGAGGCTGCTCTCGGAGGTGGTTCACAGCTCACTCGCGTCGGGTTAATAATCGGTTGGGAAGCAGAACATTCCAGCAACTCCAGGGGCAGGGTGTGTGCCCTCGGCTCGCTCTGCCCGTCTCGTTCAGGCGTGAACCGTGCGGTGGGGGCAGCGCCCCTGGAGGGTCCTGGGCAGCCCGGGGACAGGGATGTGGGCGGCTCACTCTCCGAGCAGAAAGAAAGACAACCATCGCATGGTCGCACTCGTGGGTGGGATCTAATGAACCAGCAAATAAACTGATGATCAGAGGTAGACCCAGAGGCACAGAAGCAGGGACAGGCAGGAGCCTCAGAGGGAAGGCGGGGGAGGGAAGGGGTGGAGAGATCAACCAAAGACCTCGTGTGCGTCTAGGCATGACCCACGGGCACAGACAGTGGGGCGGTGAGGGCCTGGGGCGGGGGGGCGAGGGGGGCAGGTTAACGGGAAAAAGGAGGCCTGTGTCATACTTTCAACAATAAAGATGAAAAAACAAAGAAAAACTGAATTTCCATGTGCCCTTCACCTAAATGAAATAATGGTGAACATTCTATAAAAAAAGAAAGGAAGTAGGTGCTGGCCGGGAAGGACAGCTGCCCGAGGGGAGGGGAGGGCGAGGGCCACCTCCCTCCCCCCCCCTCCCCCCGCTGCCGATGGTGTGTGTCGGGGCTGCGGGCTCGCGGTGCTTTCGGGGTCAGGCCGTCCTCCTGACCGACCTCTGCAGGTTCTTTTACGGGAGATTCGCCCCGAACGGCGTGACCGTGTCTCTGAGGCTGAGAGGGTGGTCATTGCAAACCTGCTAATAACGTTTCGATTTGTCCTCCTTAAGATTTTAATTTTTTTTAATTTTTGTGAATCCTCACCCGAGGACATTCTTTCCATTGATTTTTGGGGGGAAAGTCGGTGTATGAGCACAGTCAGGACCGATGGAAACAGGACAGTTTATAAAGTTGGAAACGTCCCTGCCAGGGTGACGGGAGCCGGTCGCCGTGGTTCCCAGTGCGTCTCACACGCGGGAAAGGGGGCTGCGGTCGCCTCTGGGCTCAGCGATCACAGAGAGAACTGTCTGGGGAGCGGGGTCGGGGGTCACGGGCAGACTTGGGGCTCGCTGCGAGGGGGCAGAGGGCGATGGGGCCTTCGCCGGGCAACACCGAAGCTCTCCTTAGAGACGGCCTCGCCGCCGGAACTGGAGTCCGTGTGTACAGCAGCGGCTCCCAGGGCGAAAGCAAAACAACACCCCTCCCCCCGCCCCGGCCGCATAGCTGGCCGGGTGGGTGTAAAAATAGCCGCGGCCGCGCTGGAGGTGGGCGCTGAGCGGCCTGCAGTTGCTGGGCCCCCCTCCTCCTGGCACCAGCCGGGCTGGCCACATGGGGAGACCCTGGGAGGGGCGTGCAGGGCCGCGGGGCGCGGGAGCCAGGGGCCATCGGCGAGGACTGTCCGCCCGGGGGCCCGGGACCGAGCACGGGGGGCGGGGACGGGCCCACTGACCCGGAGCTCTGCCGGGAGATGGGCAATGCTGCTCTCTGCCCCTCGTGCCACGCGGGCAAGAGCGTGAAGGCCCAGGGGCACATGCAGGAGGCAGACAGAGCCCCCGACTACTACGGCTGCCCCAGCGAGGACACCCCGGAGCTGGGGGCGCGGGTAAGTGCCGAGCAGGCGCAGAGGGAGGATGAGTCAGAGGTCCTAGTGGACCTCATTGGTCAGATCCCGGCGCGTCCTGGGAGGACGTAACCTGGTGCGATGCGGCGTTCGGGCCGCCTGACGCAGCTGGGTCAGCGGCTGGCTCTCCCCGTCACGCTGGGGGCACCACGGGTGTCCCTTCTGGTCGGCTCTCCCTGGGAGGTGACGTTCGGGGACCAGCAGCGATGCCGTCTCTTTAAGGTGACGTTTTCTGCAAAGCTGAGCCTGTGTGTGACTGTGGACAGATCTATGCGCAGACTCACGGCTCGCTGTCAGGTTCTGTGCCCATTTGTGTATCACGCTGGTTCTCTCTTCTTTTCTGAGCACGTGCTCACTGGAATCCCCCACCTCAGTCCTAAATACTTTATTTTTAATATATATATTATATTTCAGAAAGGAAGGGAGAGGGAGAGAGAGACAGAAACATCAATGACGAGAGAGAATCATGGATCGGCTGCCTCCTGCACGCCCCCGACTGGGGATGGAGCCCACAACCCCGGGCCTGTGCCCTGACCGGGAATCGAACCCTGACCTCCTGGTTCCTAGGTCGATGCCCAGCCCCTGAGCCACGCCGGCCGGGCCATGAAGACGTCTGATATTTGACTCACTCCAGGGAAAGGCTTTGACGTACTATCCGATCGTGATGAGACTGTTTTATGAAAAGGCTGGAACGCTGAGCAGTCACATGGTGAAGTTGACGTTCAGATTTGAGTAATTCAGAGTCGGGGTCTGTCCATTAAATCCATGGTCGGCAAACTGCGGCTCGCGAGCCACATGCGGCTCTTTGGCCCCTTGAGTGTGGCTCTTCCTAAGCCTTAGGAGCACCCTAATTAAGTTAATAACAATGTACCTGCCTATATAGTTTAAGTTTAAAAAATTTGGCTCTCAAAAGAAATTTCAATCGTTGTACTGTTGATATTTGGCTCTGTCGACTGATGAGTTTGCCGACCACGGCCTTAAATGGCTCCGAAGGCTTATTGCCGTTTTCTTACTGTGGGGCGAGGCCAGGACCTTCCTGAAACAGCTCGATTTTCACATTCGCTGGAGAGGGACGTGTTTCCGTGATCCGTGATTCGTGATCTGTGATCCATGACCCGTGATCCGCGATCCGTAATCCGTCAGGAGCCAGCTGTGGCCTCACTGCAGGTTACTTACTTCGGGGCGAAACCACGAGGCTGGGAGAGGCCGCGCTAGGCCAGGGGCTGAGTGTTTGGAGATTCCTCCTGTATGGAGAGGTCGCAGCCGGCAGCCCCCCTGGAGGCAGGTGCGGTCCTGGTCCCGGGGGAGGGCGGGGGGGAGGGGGAGAAAGTGCACCCTAATTGCCAGCCCGCCACGAGCGAGACGGGCAGCCGTGGGGACGCAGCGCGGGCAGTGCCGGCCACCTCACGGGGCAGCTCCGCCTCTGGGCTGCAGACATCACAGCGTGCAGCCCTGTGGGCCGGCCGCAGCCTCAGCCTCGGGGGCCACGGCGACACTGGCCTCTGTCGGGGGAAGCCCGCCGATCGGGGCGGGTCCGGGAGAGTCCACCGGCTGCGGTGTGTGCGTCGGGCTCCACGTCTGGGCCGTGCCTGCGGGTGCCCCGCCCCCAGCAGAGGCGCAGCAGCGTTTGCGGGAAACATGAATACATTAGCGACCAGGGGATCCCCACGGAGCACAGCGCATCGCGGGCCTTTGCCGGCGGCAGGTGACGGGCCTCCCAGTGCGAACAGAGGCTCCGAGATGGAAACGGGTAGCGGCGCAGAAGGCGTTCCTGAAACCGCTCAAGCGCTTGGCGACTGAGACGCTTTCAGTGTAACCTTCTGCTCAGAACAGGCATGTCCCCGCTCCGGGTGCACACGCGTGCACGTGCATGAAACATGTTACTCTATAAAGCAGCGGTTCTCAACCTGTGGGCTGCGACCTCTTTGGCGGTCGAACGACCCTTTCACAGGGGTCGCCTGAGACCATCCTGCATATCAGATATTTACATGACGATTCATCACAGTAGCAACATGACAGTTATGAAGCAGCAACGAGAATAATTTTATGGTTGGGTCACAACATGAGGAGCTGTATTTAAAGGGCCAGAAGGTTGAGAACCACTGGTATAAAGGAACATACATTTCCTGGGGTCATTATTCTCTATAGCAAGTTGTACATCGGTGGCCCGGCCGGCGGGGCTCAGTGGTTGAGCGTCGACCTAGGAACCAGGAGGTCACAGTTCGATTCCCGGTCAGGGCACAGGCCCGGGTTGTGGGCTCGATCCCCAGTGGGGGGCGTGCAGGAGGCAGCCGGTCAGTGATTCTCATCATTGACGTTGCTCTCTCTCTCTCCCTCTCCCTTCTTCTCTGAAATCAATAAAAATACATTTAAAAAGATTAAAAATAAAATGAAATGGAGTAGTGGCCTTTGAAAGGGATTCCGTGGGAGACTACGCTGTGAGCACAGGAGTGGTCATCCCACAGGCTGTCCGCATCTGACAGGCTGGGCCGGGGGCGCGTTCCTGTCAGTGAAGCTCGTCCCGAGCAAACGTAACTACTTACTTGGACTGCGCAGTAGCTTGCATCGCCTTCTGCTTCGTGCAACAGCTTAGCCCAGGGGTGGGCAAACTTTTTGACTCGAGGGCCACAATGGGTTCTTAAACTGGACCGGAGGGCCGGAACAAAAGCATGGATGGAGTGTTTGTGTGAACTAATATAAATTCAAAGTAAACATCATTACATTAAAGGGTACGGTCTTTTTTTTAGTTTTATTCATTATAGTTTGCTCACGGCTGGCTTAGCCCCACCGCGCCCAGCGGCTTGTCCACGGTCACAGGGGTGACGGAGCCAGGACCCCCTCCCCCCCCCTCCCCCGGGGCGAGCTGGCTCTGAGGCCGCGTCGCTTCCTCCCCACACGCACCTGCTGTCATGCTCACCCACTTCCCGTGGCTGTTGTGGACTTAACAAGCTTCCAGCGGGTGAAACGTGAGGCCCCTTTTGCCGCAGGAACTACCGGCTGCTGTTCTTGTGCCTTCATTCCCAGTGACAGGCCTCTCCCTGGAACGGGGGGGGCGGGGGGGGGCTTATTACAGCGATCGGGTCTCCAACCCTGTAACGGCTGGACTTTCCGGAGCTCACGGGCACCCCCTACTCGTGTGGGGTCTGCGACGAGGGCACGTCTTTGCGCCTTCCCTTAGAACCCGCGTCTGAGAGCGTAAGGATGACGGTGGTCCCCGCGGAGTCGCGACCGTGTCTTTGAGCGAACGGATGGGTCCGGAGCGGCCAGAGCTGCCGGAGTCGAGGCCGGGAGCCGGGAGAGCGTTCTGATGAAGTTTACGTGTTGCCGACGTCGCCGTTATTCTAAACGTCTGGGTTGATTTTTTCCCCTCTTTTCCTACCTCGGTTATGACTGAGATACTGGGCGGCTCCTGGGTTCCAGGGAAACAACCGCCCAGTAAACACGTCCTGCCCTTAGCCCCGGAGTCGGGTCGTCTGCCCGGTGCTCTCGCGTCATCGGGGAGACTCAGAAAGCCGGCTCTCCGGGCAGAAGCGACGGGTGAAAACGCGGGGAGATGGTTAGGTTTGCGCCTTCGCTGGGCTGATAAGGGTGGGAAGCCCGACGGGGCCCGTCTAGCAAAACACACGCTGGTAGGAAGGGTGTGCCGCTGTCCTTTCCGAAAACTGCTGGTCGTCACGTCCGGTCCCCGCCCCCCCCCCCCCCCCCCGCCCCGCCAGGTTTATACGAGGAGGAACGTGTTTTTTCAGAAATAAAAGACGTTCAGCAGCTTCCTGTGAAGGCGGTGTGAGCTTCACACCCGCGTCCATGTCTCTGTGACACTCATCATTTCTTTAAAAAATGGCTCCTCGGTCCTGGGCGGTGGCTCAGCCGTTAGAGCGTCGGCCCTTCATTCCCTGGCCCAGGGCAGGGCGCGTGCGGGAGGCAACCAGCTGATGTGTCTCTCCCACATCAGTGTTTCTCTCCCTCCCTCCCTCCTCTCTCTAAAAGTCAATGGAAAAAGTATCTCCAGGTGAAGGTTCACAAACTAATAACCCTCCAGTTTCCCACCCCATTTAATTCCTGCCCAGGGCCCTCGAGGGCGCCGCCGTGGGGAGAGGCGTGGCTCCCCGACTGCACACACACACACACACACACACACACGCACACACACACACACACACACCTGTGTCCGCCTGCGGGGTGTTAGGACGTGCTCTGTTTTTCTACCATCAGGTACCGCGGGCAGGACTAGGTTGGGAAGAACTTAGAGGGAATTTTCTTTCTCGGGTCCGTGGGGGGGCGGGCGCCATGCCCCCACCTGTGGCGCCTGAACCTGTGGGCTCCTGTGAGACCCCGTCGCAGTCAGAACCCTGGGCAGCAGGGCCACTGGGCGGGGACGCCGGGCAGCACAGCGGGGGAGGCCGGGGGACGTGTGTCTGTGACTCCCCGGGGCCTCAGTTTCCCCGTCCGGCACTTCCTGTGGGCACCGCCCGGGGGGTGGGGTAGACGCCGTCTCATGTGAAAGCACGTTCCCTCCGGACCCGTAGCTTTGAACGTCTTCCTGTGCGTCCGCGGGAAGCACGCGGGGAGGCCGCTGTGTCTCGCCACCGCCCCGGTCCTCCCCTCTCTGTGGCTGGAGGCCGGCAGCCCGAGGGGTCACCCCGAGCCCCTCAGAGCTGTAATCAGACTGACCGTGCGGGCCGCGGGCGCCTGTGTCCTGCAGACCGTCACCACCGAGGCATCCGTCCTGCAGCCTCACTTCAGTCTTGTTCTGGGATCTGTGTTCCGGGACCATCTGCTCGCCTTTGCACTTGCGATGTGCATTTATAGTGCGTTTCCTCGCTTTGGGGAAACTGAGTCTCTCAGCGGGTTCTAGAAGAATCCGGCCGACGGGGAGGCCTGTACGGGGATCAGCCGCTGCGTGTGCTCTGGGCCCGGCCCCTGGGACACCGGGAGGGACATTCTGGTGAAAAGCCCTCGGCTGGCGGCACCGTGACCTGCTTCTACTTGGTAGACATTTGACTCAGAACAGGGAAAAGCAGTTGGAAAACTTGTGATTTGCAACAGCAAAAGCCGTCCTGCATGCCACCAAGGCCCTGGAGAAGGCTCTGAGCGGTCCCTTGGGTGCACCTGGGAGTCCGGGAGCCCCTCAGACACCCGGCCCCCTCACCCTGCACAGCGGGGTCTCCCGTGAGTCCTCCCCCCGGGGGGGCAGGTGCTCCCCCGTCTCTGCCTGTTTGTTTGCGTTGTTGAGTGTGTAGAGGCCACGGAGCGGCCTGGGCCTGGTTCCTGGCTCCCATCTGACCTGAATTTCCGCGCAGAGAGACACCTGACTGGGTGATGGAGCGGGCGCGCTGACCTCCCACCCCCGGGAAGGCATCTGGGAGAGTCTGTCTCCGCAGGTTGCCTCTCCAGTGTGCGGGCGGCGGTCGAGGCACGGGTGGTGGGTGAGGCCTCTGCTCAGCAGGTGCCGCGATGGGCGCGAATACGTGAGCCTGGGGCGCGACGGTGTCACACACGCCCATGAACCGGCATCTCACAGGTGGTGTCCGGGTGACTTGCCTCTGATGCTCCGAGGCTAGGGAACACGCTGAACCATGTTATTCCAGGAATACTGGGAACCCCCAGGAATACCGGGGACCCCCAGGAATACCGGGGACCCCCAGGAATACCGGGGACCCCCAGGAATACCGGGAAGGTCCCGCCCCACGCAGGGCCCCTGCTCCGTGCTGGGAACGGGGCAGAGACGGGCAGGGAGGCCTCCACGTGCGGGGCCTTTGGTTGTGGATCTGGTCAGCGACTCACCAGGGTCCTCTCCTTCTCCCGCAGTCGGACAGCAATGCCAGCTTCCTGCGCGCGGCCCGCGCGGGCAACCTGGACAAGGTGATGGAGTTCCTGAAGGGCGGTGTGGACATCAACACCTGCAACCAGGTAGGCGCTTGGGGGAGCGGGCCTGGGACACGCCGTGGACTGAGTTTCCTGTGGGGGACCCAGGGCTGTGCAGGCCGCGCCCTCCCCCCCTCTCCCAGCCAACGTCTGCGGCCTCAGACGCGTGTGTCTAGGGCCGAGGCTGCCGGGATAGGAGGTCGGGAGTGGCCGTCGGCGGTCAGTCCGTCTGCGGCCGGATACGGCCTGTTGTTCTCCTTCCATCAGCGCCAGCCAGTCCCCAGGCCCGGCGGCTTTTCTCCTCGCCGCAGGCCTGCACGCCCGGTCGCGCTGCTGCAGGCGGGGACAGGGAAGTAAGAGGATAAAATGAGGAAGTCCCTCCCCCTGATTTGTTTCAGAACATGGGTTAGGGCGGGAGAGGCTGAAACCACTGGCTGAAATGACGTGTCTGAAATCTGTCCGTCACGTGCCCTCGACGGGGCTTTAGGCAAAGTCTCCGTGTGGGCTGCAGGGACGCGGAGGGCTCTGTGCTGATGTGGACCGAGGCTCTCCTGCCGGGAAGTTACGGGTCTGGTGCGCTCCAGTGCTCGGGGGTGCGCTGAGCGTGGGTGGCACGCTGGCACGTGCATGTGTGTGCGTGTGTGTGTGCGTGTGCACGCCTGTGTGTGCCTGTGTATACGTGTGCCTCTGTGTGCGCATGCGTGTACCTATGTGTGATGTATGCATGTGCATGTGTGTGATGTGTGTGTCTCTGTATGTGTGTGTGCCTGTGTGTGATGTGTGTGTGCGTGTATATGTGTGTCTCTGTACGTGTGAGCATGTGTGTGCCTGTGTGTGATGTGTGCATGTATGTGTGATGTCTGTGTGCCTGTGTGTGTGTGTGTGCCTCTGTGTGTATGTGTGAACATGTGTGCACACGCTTGGCAGAGCTGCTGGGGAGGGACAGTCCTGGCGGATTCCGAGTGAACAGGAGCCGGTCTTCTCTGACTTACCCTGTGGCACACACAAGCCCCGTCACTGGTCCTGGGGTCACTCCCGTGGGGCCGAGGGGGCAGGGAGCTGGCGAGAGCCCCGGGGGACGCTCAGCCTCCGCTGCTGGCCGGCTGGGAGCCGCCATGTCCGTGGTCTCGGCCACGCTTTGGTTTCCGCGTGGGTGAGGCCAGACCCTGGATCTCACCCGCTCAGCACTGGCCCGGAACCGGCCCACGTCCTTTGTCCCAAACATACGACCATGTCCTGTGTCTGCCCCTCTTAATCATCTGACTTCCCACCTCGAATCCGATCGGCTCTGTTTTCAGGGTCCTTTTGAACAAATAATTTAAACTTTGGGTACTAATTAGTTACTTAATAGAGAAAGAATATCCGAGTCCCCTGTGGGCGTATGAACTACTTCCACACACGCCTGGGGGATGGAGAATGAGAGAGTTTATAATTTTCACACGTTAGCTTGGATTTTTTAAAAGTAGATTAAAAACATCCCCCCAGTTTTAATGTTAATTCATTAACTGTCTCAATTTGCTAGAGAGTAGACAACGAAGCCATCAGTTCATTTAGGTAGAAATTATTCTAAAAACGCCAACAGGAACCCAGGGAAGATAACATTCACCTCAGTCACACCCAGTCCCCTTCACCCCCAAGTATAATCGTAGGAAAGATCTCAGGGTGTTTTTAGAAAAAACAATTTCTCAGCAGAAAAGACTCAGTTTGCTTTATGACCAACAACGTCCTGATTCCTCAGAGGTTGTGAGCGGCCTGACATAATGTCCTTGCCGTGGCCACAGTCGCCAGCGTGTTCCAGGAGAGAATGCGCGCGTGTGTGTGAGAAGGTAGCATGACGTCATGCAACCACACGCAACGGAGACCAGAGGCTCCAGTCCAAGCTCCTTCTCCACTTTCACAGAGTCATTGCAACCCAGAAAGTGACCTTTTTCAAAAAAATACATATTTTTATTGATTTTTATTGAGAAAGGGAGAGGGAGAGAGAGAGAAGCATCAAAGATGGGAGAGAATCATGGATCGGCTGAGTTCTGCATGACCCACACTGGGGATTGGCCGACAACCTGGGCATGTGCCCTTGACTGGAATCAAACCCGGGACCCTTCAGTCTGCAGGCTGACGCTCTACCCACTGAGCCACGCCAGCCAGGGCCCAGAGTGCTGGAGATGAGAAGGTCACTCCCCCCTCCCCGGTGCATGTAGATTAGGTATGAAACGTGAGAAAGGACTTCCCGTGGGATGCATGTCATGGCCGTTGTTACTGTTCATGACTCGCCAAGAACCAACAAGGGAAATGGGCCTCCACCCAGAACAGGAGGCTGCCCCCCCCCGCCACCTGGTTCCGGTCAGAAGTGAACGTGTCGGCCGGGCGTGGTCCTTGCTTGTCGCTGTGCAGGAACATACGTGAAGAAGGAGCAGGGAACCGAGTGACTCATGTTGGCGAATTCGCTGCCGTGTAGCAGCTGTCTGCCGAGGGCTTTGCACGTGACCTTTCTGCAGAGACCAACGCAGGGCGGGCCCCATCCGCCCGGGTTCACAGCGCGGACTCCCAGCCCGTGAGCATGAAGTGTCCCCGGGGTCATGACCCTGTCCGCTCCCCTGCCCACGCCTCCTCCCGCCGGAGAGCACGTCCCCTGAGATGCTCGGGTCTGCCTTTCAGAGTGTACAGCGGGCGCCTCCGCTATGTTCAGGCTCCAACCTCATGTTTTAATGTGTTTTTCTACTGATTTCAGAGAGGAAGGGAGAGGGGGAGAGAGAGGAACACCCATGATGGGAGAGTCATGGATCGGCTGCCTCCGGCACGCCCCGCACTGGGGATCGAGCCTATAACCTGAGCATGAGCCCCGACCGGGAATCGAACCGTGACATCCTGGTTCATAGGTCGACGCTCAACCACTGAGC
This sequence comes from Myotis daubentonii, assembly GCF_963259705.1. NCBI lineage: Eukaryota > Metazoa > Chordata > Mammalia > Chiroptera > Vespertilionidae > Myotis > Myotis daubentonii. The sequence continues at coordinate 1,010,883 of NC_081844.1, forward strand.
CATGCTGGCCAGCGCGCTCCATCTCATTTCTAATCTCCCATTGCTCATCTAAAACTAACTTGATTCACCATTAGCTGAGCGTGCTGGGTGGTTGAAGAGACTTTTAGGCCAGAGAGCGCCCCACCAGGACTGCTCCAGCCCCCAAATCCATGACCGAACAGGAAATATTTCCCGAAAAGCAATGAGACAGCTCTCGGCGAAAGGATGGCTACTTTTAACCAAGTGCAGGCTCAGAGCTCACTGGGCACATGGAGGAGAAGGAAAGTCGCTCTGTTGTGCTGGTGAGCCCGAGATTGTGGGGGGCACACACCCGGGTCGCCCTGTATCACGCGGTGTTTCTCAGTGAAGGCAGGCGGCGCACCAGCTCCCCCAGAATGCGCCTGCATGGGTGCGCCGAGTTTCCTAGACTGAAATGTGGGGGAACGTGTTTTTCTTTATAAAATTGCCTCATAGCGACTCAGAATTTTGAAAGTGAATCCAAAATTACCATTTGGTTTCGAATCACTTAATGTTTATGGGGAAAATGCATACATCTGGTGCAAGATGATACCGCTGAACAAAAAACTTCACGTTTTCATTTTCCTTTCCCAAATGGTTACAAATCTGCTAAGTGTTATTTTCCTGAAAAGACTAAGCTAGTAACTTATGTGTCTTATTAGCTCACTAGAGGCCCAGTGCATGAAATTCCTGCCCTGGGGGGGGGTGTCCCTCAGCCCAGCCTGCATCCTCTCCAATCTGGGACCCCTCAGGGGGATGTCCAACTGCCAGTTTAGGCCCTATCCCATAGTCGGACATCCCTCTCACAATCCAGGACTGCTGGCTCCCAACCGCTCGCCTGCCTGCCTGCCTGATTGCCCCTAACCGCTTCTGCCTGCCAGCCTGATCACTCCCTAACCACTCCCCTGCCGGCCTGATCGCCCCCACTGCCCTCCCCTGCCGGCCTGATCGCCCCCACTGCCCTCCCCTGCTGGCCTGGTTGCCCCCAACTGCCCTCCCCTGCCAGCCATCTTTTGACCACATGAGGGTGACCATTTTGTGTGAGGGTGTGGCAGTCAATTTGCATATTACCTCTTTGTTATATAGGATTTCTTTCAGAAAAGAGGATGAATGTTTGCATTTGCTCCGTTTCTGAGTCTCATGTATACATGTCCTTCTCTTAGGTATTCAGTGGTCGTTCCTAATCTAAGGGTGTCACAGCGAGGTTAGCATCCAGCCGTGACAGACGGACCCTGTACCCTTCTCACAGACAGTTGGCTGCAAGTTGACAATAAGCCAGTGACAGGTCACCACAGCCCCTCACGCCCGTCCGTTCAGTACGTAGATTGTGCTCCCTGTGGGAGGACGCACTGGGTCCGCAGCGACTCCGTGTGGAGGCGTCTCTCATCGCATGGACCTGTCCCGGGTCTGACAGAAAGGCTCGCAGTCCTCCAGGTGTCCTGGTTCCCGGCCTGACCTTGCCCTGCGGCTGTGCAGGGGCAGAACGGTCGGTCAGGCCCTGCTTTTCTGTCTCAGAGACGGACGGCCAGGCCCATGCGCCATTTCCCAGGAACATGGATCCCCCTGAATAGGAGGGGCGCCTGCAGTGGCTTGATCACCTGCTCACAGCCGTGACCTGGAGCTCAGGGCATGTCTGGAGCCCAGGTCCCAACCTTGTCCCTCCCCAGCTGTGTGCCCCGGGCAGCCGGCTCCTCCGGACACGGTGTGCTCAGTGGTGGGAAGTGCAACACTGAGGTCAGGGGTTGTGCGGGATTACATTAGATTCTGCCAAATGCCCAGCGGAGCGGGAGTTCAGCCAGTGGTAGCAGGTGACGATCCTCGCAGTAATGCCGCATTTTCACGTGGCTCCTGACCGGCTTAGCACGTCGCTGAAATGCACCAACAAGTTCCTCTCATGCATGCCAGTCCCTCCCACCCCCACGTGAGGGCCAGCCCCCTTCCTGCCCCAGTGCCCTGTGTGCCCGTGGGAGCTGGGCTGTGCTGGGAAGCGGCGGGTCCAGGAAAGGCGGGACTGTGGGTGAGGGCGGGCAGTGAGGGGACACGCTGGTGGGCGCTGCAGGTCCATACAGTTCCTCTGCTTTGTCAGTGGAATCTGAGTCAAGGGCATGAGCTGAGAAGATGGAGGGGTGATGGGCAGGAGAGAAGGTGTGAGGGAGCCATCTGGGGGGTGGGGAGTGCTGGGCTACAGAGCAGGAACGGCAGGTGGTGCAGGGCCCCGCGGAGCACGCCGGCTGGCTCACGGGTTCTTCTGTGGCCACGTGCGGGCATCGGGCTGGAGTCAGTTCTGTGCAGCCGGGACTCTGAGTTAGCAATGCCGCCCGAGGGTACCTGCACGGGCCCGGGGAGGGAGCGAAGGTGATGTTCATGCGGGGAATTCCTGCCCAGTGAGGGGCTGTGCACGGGGACCAGGAGGGAGTGGACACGGGGGCGGGAGAGGGGCTGTGCACGGGGACCAGGAGGGAGTGGACACGGGGGCGGGTGAGGGGCTGTGCACGGGAACCAGAAGGGAGTGGACGACAGGGGCGGGTGAGGGGCTGTGCACGGGGACCAGGAGGGAGTGGACCCGGGGGCGGGTGAGGGGCTGTGCACGGGGACCAGGAGGGAGTGGACCCGGGGGCGGGTGAGGGGCTGTGCACGGGGACCAGGAGGGAGTGGACCCGGGGGCGGGTGAGGGGCTGTGCACGGGGACCAGGAGGGAGTGGACCCGGGGGCAGGAGAGGGGCTGTGCACGGGGACCAGGAGGGAGTGGACACGGGGGCGGGTGAGGGGCTGTGCACGGGGACCAGGAGGGAGTGGACACGGGGGCGGGTGAGGGGCTGTGCACGGGAACCAGAAGGGAGTGGACACAGGGGCGGGTGAGGGGCTGTGCACGGGAACCAGAAGGGAGTGGACGACAGGGGCGGGTGAGGGGCTGTGCACGGGAACCAGAAGGGAGTGGACGACAGGGGCGGGTGAGGGGCTGTGCACGGGAACCAGAAGGGAGTGGACGACAGGGGCGGGTGAGGGGCTGTGCACGGGAACCAGAAGGGAGTGGACGACAGGGGCGGGTGAGGGGCTGTGCACGGGAACCAGAAGGGAGTGGACGACAGGGGCGGGTGAGGGGCTGTGCACGGGGACCAGGAGGGAGTGGACACAGGGGCGGGTGAGGGGCTGTGCACGGGGACCAGGAGGGAGTGGACCCGGGGGCGGGTGAGGGGCTGTGCACGGGAACCAGAAGGGAGTGGACGACAGGGGCGGGTGAGGGGCTGTGCACGGGAACCAGAAGGGAGTGGACGACAGGGGCGGGTGAGGGGCTGTGCACGGGAACCAGAAGGGAGTGGACGACAGGGGCGGGTGAGGGGCTGTGCACGGGAACCAGAAGGGAGTGGACACAGGGGCGGGTGAGGGGCTGTGCACGGGGACCAGGAGGGAGTGGACCCGGGGGCGGGTGAGGGGCTGTGCACGGGGACCAGGAGGGAGTGGACCCGGGGGCAGGAGAGGGGCTGTGCACGGGGACCAGGAGGGAGTGGACACGGGGGCGGGTGAGGGGCTGTGCACGGGGACCAGGAGGGAGTGGACACGGGGGCGGGTGAGGGGCTGTGCACGGGAACCAGAAGGGAGTGGACACAGGGGCGGGTGAGGGGCTGTGCACGGGAACCAGAAGGGAGTGGACGACAGGGGCGGGTGAGGGGCTGTGCACGGGAACCAGAAGGGAGTGGACGACAGGGGCGGGTGAGGGGCTGTGCACGGGAACCAGAAGGGAGTGGACGACAGGGGCGGGTGAGGGGCTGTGCACGGGAACCAGAAGGGAGTGGACGACAGGGGCGGGTGAGGGGCTGTGCACGGGAACCAGAAGGGAGTGGACGACAGGGGCGGGTGAGGGGCTGTGCACGGGGACCAGGAGGGAGTGGACACAGGGGCGGGTGAGGGGCTGTGCACGGGGACCAGGAGGGAGTGGACCCGGGGGCGGGTGAGGGGCTGTGCACGGGAACCAGAAGGGAGTGGACGACAGGGGCGGGTGAGGGGCTGTGCACGGGAACCAGAAGGGAGTGGACGACAGGGGCGGGTGAGGGGCTGTGCACGGGAACCAGAAGGGAGTGGACGACAGGGGCGGGTGAGGGGCTGTGCACGGGAACCAGAAGGGAGTGGACACAGGGGCGGGTGAGGGGCTGTGCACGGGGACCAGGAGGGAGTGGACCCGGGGGCGGGTGAGGGGCTGTGCACGGGGACCAGGAGGGAGTGGACCCGGGGGCAGGAGAGGGGCTGTGCACGGGGACCAGGAGGGAGTGGACACGGGGGCGGGTGAGGGGCTGTGCACGGGGACCAGGAGGGAGTGGACACGGGGGCGGGTGAGGGGCTGTGCACGGGAACCAGAAGGGAGTGGACACAGGGGCGGGTGAGGGGCTGTGCACGGGGACCAGGAGGGAGTGGACACGGGGACGGGTGAGGGGCTGTGCACGGGGACCAGGAGGGAGTGGACCCGGGGGCAGGTGAGGGGCTGTGCACGGGGACCAGGAGGGAGTGGACGACAGGGGCGGGTGAGGGGCTGTGCACGGGGACCAGGAGGGAGTGGACACGGGGGCGGGTGAGGGGCTGTGCACGGGGACCAGGAGGTTGGCAGGAAAGTGAGTGGTGGTGGAGGGTCGCTGCTGGGAGCTGAGGGCCTGGAGGGAGGCGCTGTCCCTGAGTGACGAGGTCTCGACTCCCACGATGGAAGCGAGTGGACGAGGCAGGAGGGGGAAGGGCCATCGGCTGAGAGGCAGGGGCCTGACGGTCGAGATTCGGGGGAACCACCAGCCACATGTTGGAGGAAGGGCCGCGAGCCAGACCCTGAAACTTTCCAGGGCTGGGGTGAGGCTGATGCCGCCTGGGGCTCAGGGAACATCATCGACAGGAAGGGCTCTTCTCTGCCCCTCGCCACTCCGCCTATTTGCATCCGCACGCGTCTGAGAGGGGAGTGAGTTCAGGAACTCCAAGCCGGCACCGCCCCCCCCACATCCCCCCCCCCCCGTCCCGCCCCACCGGGAGAAGCTGGAGAGCAGCCGCTGTTACTACTTGACCCGAAAGGACATCTCCTTTCCCCAAGGAGCCCTCACATCCTGGGTGTTGCCTAAACTTCCTTAGTGTTTATGCAGCCCAGAGCACGCACACACATGCACAGATTTACACATACACACACAGGCACGAATGCACACACAGGTACACATGCACACAGATGCACACATACACACAGGCGCACACACATGCACACACCAGAGATGCACACATAAGTGCACAGACATTCACACTTAAACACACAGACACAGGTGTGTGCATGCAGGTACACACATAAACACAGACACATGTGCACAGAGATGCCACATAAACACGCAGGCACACAGGCACACATCAGAGATGCACACATAAATGCACAGACACATGTGCACACAGACACACGTGCACACTTAAACACACAGACACAGGCGTGTGTGCACAGATACACACATAAACAGACGTGTGCACACACAGAGATGACACATAAACACAGACTTGCACACGCAGTTATGCACGCGTAAACACAGAGGCGTGTGTGTGCGTGTGTGTGAAAGTCCAACAGAAAACAAACCAGAAGCTCCTGCCCCGGGTGCGCCCTTTTCCTCCGCTCGGTGTCCTGGGTAGAGACGCGCGGACGGGCATGCGCCTCTGCCTGGCGTGGTGACCTGCTTCTGCCTCACGACCAACAGTGTGGACACAGGTCCCAGCCGTTGGTCACCACTCACTCCCGTCCCTCCGGCCTTGTTCGGGTTTGGACGAGCTTCGCTCTCCTCCCCAGGCCAACTCACCGCCAGTCAAGGCCGCGCTGTGTCCGCGGGGTTCCAGGATGGAAGCATTTGCTGGGACTGGACGGAGGGACGGTGGCCTCCGCGGTGCGGGGCGCGCAGGCCCCGGGCGGACGCACGCGGTGGCACTGCGAGGCGGTCCTGTGCCACCGTTTCCTGATGAAATGGCCATCGCGCCACCACCTGCCCAGCCTCGCGGGGAAGATGTGTCAGTGGGCGGAGGCTTAGCAAGTACCTCATTACAAACTGTTGTTTGGGAATGAAGAAAGCTGTGGCCACGGGAGGAGACTCACTAATAAAACGTGTCCTCGTGGCCACCGTGGCTTGGTTCACTTGGTTAAATCAGAAGCCCACGGGAACCAGCCAGAGACCCCGAGACCCAGTTCAGTGGTGTCGGGTGGCCGTGACACGTGGTGCCTTGCGGTTCCCGGTCCGCAGAAAGCGGAGTAAACCCTGGCTCCCGTCGCAGCGCGAGTGAGCTCCGAGCTCCGAGCGGCCACCACGGGGAGGCGGGCGGGTGCGGGTGCGGGCGGCTGGTTGGTGTCGGGGCGGGACCTGGACTCAGGCGGTGCCCACAGGTCGTTTGTGGTTTGCGTTGGCTTTTTCCCTCCATCGTGTAGCTGAGTCCTCACCAATGTCACAGATGCCGATGGCGCAGTGACGCCACCAACAGCGTCTCATAATGACCTGCGTCTACCTGTGGGCGTGGCCCCAGAGACCTCGGCCTGCCGGTCGGTGACCCAGAGGGAGGGAGGGTGGTGTCAGGGGCCGAGCTTCACCCTCCTGTTACCGTTTGGTGTGGATTTGCTCTGCGTCTCCTGGTATTTCCCAGAAACGCCTGTATTTCACCCGCCTCCTCCCGATAGTTATGTCAGCATAATGAAGGCAGTTCTGTGAGGTGGTTGGGCTTTTCTCAAATGCACAAGACAGACGGGTGGGCCCTGCGCTCGGCACGTAGGGTTTACGGAGACAAGTGTCCGCCAGGGGCCAGGTGCCTGCCGGGAGTTTAAGGACCAGGTGGTACTTGCTCATCTAAGAGCTCAATGAATATCTGCTGGTTGTTTCAAAGGACTTGGGTTCGTACTGTTCTGTTATGTTAACCTCCAGGGGCCAGTGCCAGGGCTGGGCTCCCGTTTACGGCCCGCGTAAGCGTTAGTGCAACCCTATCAGCTCCTCCGAGTCAGAGCACCGTGTTAGGCCAAGAAGACAAACAAATCACTTTGTTTTTGAGCCAAATATAAAAGCCAGGAGAAAACTGCCGGGTTCTTGTTCTGGCATTTAGAAGGGTTCTGGAATCCGGAGAAAGGCTGTGCGTAGATTAAATAGGAGTCCAGAGACGAAATATAATTTTGAACGGTATTTGGGGGTCAGAGGAGCCTAGTTTAAAGGAAACTAAGATCTCCTCGTCTCAGGACCCCATGCTTTTTATTAACACAGATTGTCCTGCAGCGAGGCAGAGATATACACTTCAAAGCGTCAGGGTTTCGTATACAGAGGCATTGTCAGGATGGGGGAATTAGCTTACGGCTGTTCAGGGGTTTGGCCAGTAGGAGGCAGTAACATGTAGATTAAGATGCCCTGAGCGGTCTGGCAGCCAACAATCGATTTAATGCATCCTATTCAGGTTTGGGGAAATGCCCTCAGCCATTCCCCATGCAGCCCTGCTGTCATGCTGGAACTGGCTTCCGGCAGAAAACCATTCCGTGTGAGCCGTGCAACAACCGCAAACAGGGAATTGCCCCAAAGCAGCTTGTCCCCGTGCCTGGTTCTCGGCACACATGAAGACCGCGGGCAGACGTCTGACTCCTCTCACTCGTTGGTGTCGTCCGTGCGTCCCCCATGCTGTGGCGAGACACGGAGTCTTCAGGAATCTGGGGAGAGGGAGCCAGACGTTACAGTGCCATCAGAAACTGTAACATGCATTTAAGTTGAAAAGGAATGACGGGCAAGTCAGCGACAGAGGACAGGCTCAGGGTCCTGTAAGGACAGGATGGGCGTTGCAAGGCTGTGAGCGTCGAAACGGCCCTTTAGCTTCTTTGTCGAGTTTTATGAAAAGGACATTTCTCCCCCAGGTTTATGCAAAGCTGCCCAGGGCTGACGCTTCGTGTCTGGTTGGCCCTGAGTGACACGGAGCTGCTCTCTCTCACTCTCTCTCTCAGTGTGAAAGGATTTGGATGTCTTAGTTTTTTTTAAAAGAAAAGGTTGTTTTCGTGCTGTTGCCGAATCCCCCTTTCTAACAACTGTGCACTTACCTCTCTGCCTCTGGATCAAACCACCGGAACACGGTCTCTGAACTTAGCGGCTTCGAGCTGATGCTCAGAGAGAGCGACCCAACCCGGGGCGGGGATCATGTGCCCCCGTGCACCCCTGCCCACCCTGAGGCCATCTCTTCTCTTGCAGAATGGACTCAACGCCCTCCACCTGGCGGCCAAGGAGGGCCACGTGGGGCTGGTGCAGGAGCTGCTGGGCAGAGGGTCGGCCGTGGACTCCGCCACCAAGGTAGGCGCCCTGCGCGGGGAGCGGCGGACACCGGCCCTTCCCCTGGCGCACACCCCAGGGCCGCTGGGACCCCCGGGTTCTTAAAGGCCGCGCTGCCATCGAACCCCTTCCCGGGCGGCGCGGCCGAGTGTGGGCGACGGCCTTTGGGGAAGTGGCAGGCCTGACGCCGAATCCTTCCCGCGGGCCCGGTTCCCACTAGCTCGGCTTTCTCCTTTGCCGCAGAGACGAGATGACATAATTGTCTGTAGAAACAGGAGCACCTACTTCCCCGAGGTTAACTCATTTACTGTGTAAATTGATGTGGTCGCATCTCAGTGGAAAGAACAGTTTTCATGACATCGTTGTGTCTTGATGTGTCCATCTAACTGGTGAGAGAGGATGCAGAGTCCTTTATGGCCAATGGGAAGGCGCTTGGGGGTCCTGGGCTGAGTTGTCACGGTAACATGAGGTCTTGCCCGGGTGGGTGTGTAAGGAGAGTGGATGTGCGTGTAAGGACGGACGAGTGCAGAGGCTGGGACGAGGGATGTGCCTCTGCTGGGACCTCTGTGAGCCTGGCCACGGGGGAGCATTTCAGAAACAACAGTTATTTTTAAAATGTCACCAGTGGTGACCCGTCTTTGTCCTTAGAAGGTGGAATTTCAATTTGGCAGAAAACAGTAGCCAGTGAGAATCAAGCCTGCTGCCCAGCTGGAGTGTGAGCACGGTGTTGTGGGAGATGCAGAGAGAGGCTGGGGTCGGGTTAGGGTAAGGGTAGGCGTAGGAGGAGGGTCAGGGTATGAATCAGGGAGAGAAAGGGTTAGGGGAGGGGAGAGGGAGGAGACGTGGAGTGTTAGGGTCTGAGACAGGGCGAGCAGTGTGTGGGGATAGGGCCGTGGGAGGGCCAAGGTCAGGGCTAGGCACTCAGGCCTCCATCTGGGGGGTTAGTTTGGACTGTCAGCGCCTCATGCGTTTGTGCCAAAACGCAGAGGGGCCCAGCTCACAGCCTGGTGTATGGGATTCCAGGGGAATTTTAAAGACAAAAGACTCCCTGGCGAACCCAAAGGAGTCAAGGTGTAGTTCCACTTTAGGGGCCTAGAGTTCAGGCCATCACTTTCTTACTTTGGACACAAAGAGAAAATTGGCATTTTTATTAACCTTCCTCTTGACCACGTCAAACACATGTTAAACCGACATTTAGAGCCTGTCATGTTGAAAGTTTTTTTCCTGAGCTGCCATGTCGATGTGATGTATCCGTAAACCAACCCCTCCTTGGCTGCTTATGTTTATCATCAGTTTCCTCCTTCCCGTCCTTGATTGACGTTTTAAAATAAAGGCTCCCTTTGACCCTCGATGCAGCCGTAGCGTTTTAGGTCCAGGACCAGCTCTCCCGTGAAGGTCCTCACTCAGCGAGGCGGCCGAGCCTCTCGGAACCCTGTGCGGACCAATCAGCACCCGTCTGCCCACCGCTCCCCCCTGCCCCACCCCCCTGGGGTGCGGACAGAAGGGAGACGACCCCCCTCCCCCCCTGAGGTTGGCCGTGTGGTGAGGGGTGCAGGTCTGACCACCAGGGACGGCGGCAGCACGGAGCAGGCCGTCGCACTCCCCTTTCTACCACCGGCGGGCGCGGCAACGTTTTCTGTCTGTTTCTTCGACACAGAAGGGGAACACGGCTCTTCACATCGCCTCGCTGGCGGGACAGGCGGAGGTCGTCAAGGTGCTGGTCAAGGAAGGCGCCAACATCAACGCCCAGTCCCAGGTACGCACCCGCCTCCCCTCCGCCGCCAAGGGCTCGAACAGCCCGTGGGATTGGCTGAATGCCTTCGGCCAGCTGCTGGGCAGAAAAACTTACTATAAATACTTCAGGTATTTGTCTGGGCCAAATAAGTTATTTAAATTATCTACTAACAGACACGGGGGCTACTTCCAAACCTTAGCTGTTGTAATTGTGCTGCTATGAACACAGGTGCATACGTCCTTTCTGACGGGTGTTTCTGGTTTCGTGGGATACATTCCTAGAAGTGGGATCACGGGGTCAAATGGCAGTTCCATTTTTAACTTTTTGAGGAAACGCCATCCTGTTCTCCACGGTGGCTGCCCCAGTCTGCATCCCCCCAGCAGTGCGTGAGGGCTCCCTTCTCTCCGCATCCTCGCCAGCGCCTGTCGTTTGCTGATGTGTTGATGGTAGCCGTTCTGACAGGTGTGAGGTGGGACCTCGTTGTTCGGCCAAATGCCTTCTTCACCCAGCGGTGACATTTCCCTGTCTCCCCTTGGTGGATGTAGCAGGAGCCCCCCGTTAACGTAAATCTGACCAGTGCACAGCCCGTCTTCCTTGCCTTTGCCTGCATTACAAAGAGGATAACGTGCCCTCCCCCAATGACAGTGGCGTCTGTGACATGCGAGTTTTCACGCGAGGTCTGTGTGGCTCTAGAAAAGTGTTTTCTCTCCTTCGATTACAAACCTCTCAGAAGATGAACATCCAGGCGCTGCATCCGCCGTCACTTTGGTGCCGTCACCCCCAGCGTGGCCCCGGGAAACCCCCAGAGAGACGGGCACGCGGGAGCCCAGCCTGGTGACTCCCGCAGGGACCCTCGCCTTGGACAGGAAGCGCGTGTTCTCAAGAGGAAGTGAGGACAATTTGGAAAGAATAATCACGGCCTGTCGCGCGATAAGCCGGGCTCCTGCGTACGTGTGTTCCGGGGGGAGGGGCGGACACGCTGCTTTGCCCCCCGCTCTCCTCCTGGAGACTCCGAAGTGTTTATGTGGAGCTCGGGGGACGCAGCGTGATCACCGCCTCCCTCCCGCTCTCTGTCCTTGAAGGGTGTAGCCCCCGGTCACCGGCCACGCCACGGGCTGCTGGCACAGCCAGCCGGTCCCTCGCCATCCGTCCCGTGGGCCGTGAAGGCCCCTGCACAGGGCGCTCTGGTGCCTGTGCTGTTGGTTTGTGGCCGTGTGGGGGTGGCTGTGGTCGCCACAGGCAACAGCTCTGGACCATAAATACCAACGGGCGAACGTTGGGATCGGCCCCGTTTCCTTCGGCGTTGATTATAGGGAGGAACCTGCTGAAATTACGACAACCAGACAGTATCTGTTCTTGCCTTTGTGACAGCAAACCATTTTAAATAACCCCATTCCCCCGACAGCCCGTCCTTTAGTTCAGTACACGCCAGTGTTTTCACGTTATGGAGAGCATGGCACGCTGCAAACCCTTATCCGACGGAAAGCGAGTGAAATGGCGCCGTGTGCAGGGGCCGTGGACTCTGCAGGCGGCGGCGCCGGGCGTGGAGGCCTGGACTGGGACACCTGCTCCGGGAAGGGCCCCAGCGTTCCTCTGGCAACGCGACCCTCTTGCCTCCGAGCCCAGGTTTCCAGCCCAGGCAGCCAGCGTGACCCCTGTGGGCGGCGCCCTCCTCACTGGGCCCCACCTTTTCCTGGCTCCAGGCTGGGCAGGCCTGGGGGCTCCTTCCTCAGCGCCAGGCGGTGCCGACACTGGCCTAGGGGCTGCAGCTTGAGAGGCTGCCCAGGAGGCTGCGAGGGAGACCTGGGCGTAAGGCTCGCCCGACAGGGACTCGAGGCGGCAGGCCTGGCAGTGTGTGCTCACGCGCAGGGGACGGACGCCTGGCGGTGCCGCGGCCCTGGGCTCCGGGCGGCCGCTCCCGGGCGTTAGTGCTGTAACAGCCACACGAAGGGCTGCTGACTTCTCCCCAGACGCCTGTCGAACAAGGCGATACCGTAGATGGACGTTAGGAGACGAAAGGACCTTTCCTTGTCCGGTGTCCAATGCGCTCAATTTAAGACGATGCTGTAGGGCAGTGATGGCCAACCTATGACACGCGTGTCAGAGGTGACACGCGAACTCATTTTTTTGGTTGATTTTTCTTTGTTAAATGGCATTTAAATATATAAAATAAATATCAAAAATATAAGTCTTTGTTTTACTATGGTTGCAAATATCAAAAAATTTCTCTATGTGACAAGGCACCAGAGTTAAGTTAGGGTTTTTCAAAATGCTGACACGCCGAGCTCAAAAGGTTCGCCATCACTGCTCTAGGGAATCCCGACAAATGGCTTCAGACTGAGTCTGTACGGTGGTAAAGCTGTAGAGTGAGAGAAATAAATAATTAAAATGTGGGACGCTTTCCTGGATGCCCGAGTCACTGGCGCAGCCTGGCGGTAGTTGCTGTATCGAAAACCCACATCTTTTTCTGGAATCCTCGCCCCTTTCTAATGCTCACCCGCTTTGATATTTCAGTCCTAGACATTCTTTTCCCAAATCCTTTCCTACCTATAGAATAAAAGCCTAAGTGACCGAACAACCAGCTGACCAGTCGCTAAGATGCTCACTGACTACCAGGGGGCAGACACTCAACGCAGGAGCTGCCCCCTGGTCGTCAGTGTGCTCCCACAGCCAACCTCCCGCGGTCCCGTCCCCCCGGCCGACCAGCCCTCTCAGCCCGATCGCCAGCCAGGCTGAGGGGCCCCACCCGTGCATGAATTCATGCAACGGGCCTCTAGTTTCTAAAACAAACATGAGGAGGCTGATTTTATTAACTTTCAGGCCATGGCCATTCAGCCCATTGCAAGGTTACACGGCATTGATTTCACTCCCAGGTGTCGGGGGGCAGGGAAGTCAGCCTGCGGGTGAGCGCAGGAAACGGGAGCTTTCTCCAGGTCTGCGTCTCCCATCGGCTTGGAGAAAGGAGGAGAATCCATGCATTTAAAATCTGGCAGAGTGGGATTCTTTCTCTATCCTGGAATTCCAATAGTAAGATCGCTGGTCCGTAAACACACAGACGTGTCTGGAAAGCGGGGTACTCTCTTCATTTGCAGTAACAGCCGCTTCCCATCCTGAGTGATGACCACGCCCACATGTGGTCTGGGGGCGCATCTGGGGCAGGTGGTGGGACAGGCTGGGCACTGCTTGTCCTTTTGTCCTGAAACTGGAAGGAATTAAGGCTGAACATCCTCAAAGCTGGGTCTTGGTTTGTCCCTTTTTAAAAATAATATTTTATTTCAGAGAGGAAAGGAGAGGGGGATAGAAACGTCAATGATGAGAGAGTATCATGGATCAGCTGCCTCCTGCACGCCCCACACGGGGGGCGAACCGTGACCTGGCTCATAGGCCGGTGCTCAGTCACTGAGCCAGGCTGGCTGTGTCCCCCCACACCCTTTACTTACTTCACACGCCATTCACGTCTAGCCTGACTGAGGTGAAGGCGCCGAGTGTGCTAAGGCGGCCTGTGGGGAGGAGTGTAGATGCTCCCGGCCTCTGTGGAGGCCCTCGCTTTCCTCTGTCTGAGCCGCACTGGAGGCCGGGCCGCTGGGCAGGGGCAGCAGCCCCGGAGGTCTGCCTCTGACCTCACGCCCCGCGGCAGGGGACCCCCCGGGAAGACCTCCCATGGGGCTCCTCCAGGCAAAGGTCACCAACAAACAGAATGTGGACACAGGACCCCAAGTCCACCCCGAGAGAGGAAGTGTCTGATGTTTCACATAGCAAACGCTCTGGTGCAAGTTGCATCCTGCACGGATCCCCCATCGGGTTAGCTACCCGCCCCCGCCCCCCCCTCCCGGTCACTTGTGTCCTTTCCTTCTGGTGAGAACACGGCCGTCCCCACACCCAGCACAGCGTGGGCAGCGGCAGTGGCTGCTGGACTGCAGACCCGGGCCTCCCCCATCTCCCCGCTGGGAGTCCCGCCTGTTCACCAGCCTCCCCCCCCTCCCCCCTCACTCCCACCGGAGCCTCCAGGCTGCTGTCCGTGCCCAGGAGTCAGACCATCCGTTTGTCAGACCCTCAGACGCCCGGTGCCATGCAGCGCTGGCCTCCTCGTCTGGCTGTCCTCCCTGTTCTCTCCTCACAGCTGCGCCCGGATGTCCTGTCGGATCAACAGGAGTCGCCATGGCCCGGCGACTGTAGGGTGGCTGTGGGGACGGGAGGAGACCACACTGGGAGCCGGGCCCGCAACCTCAGCAGACAAGCCGCCGCGCGCGCGATCTCATTTCACACGTCAGGGTGCTGGCGGCTGAACAGCCAGGCTCTGTCCTGGTGACTCAGCACTGACCTGCCAAGCCAGACGCAGGGCTCTGCCAGGCGCGGGGACAGCGCCTCCAGCACAGACGAGGCGCGATGCCCTGGCCGTTGAGGCCTGCTCCGACCTCGTCCTTTGTCAGCACAGGAGCCCGCCTCCGCGGCCACCACCACGCCGTCCACGGTCCCGGCGGACGTGGCGTTCACACGGCTGGCAGCACCGGTGTCTTAGGAAGACGGGTTCAGGCTGTGGGATGGGGTCGCCGGGTAACGTGAAACATGGAAAATCGGTCCCCAGGACTGCCGGCGGGGGAGATGGCAGACGCAGGGGGAACAGAGTCCCTGGTGTTGCCGAGGGCACCACACCAGCCGTGACAGTACCATCGAGCTCGCTGCTGCAGCGCAGGGCAGACTCGCGTGGCGGGCAGGGCCCAAGGCTCACAATCCGTTCCACGCGGGTCCGGCCACAGCGCCACGCTCCGTGGTGTGAGACTACGTGGCCGCCTCATCCTCGAGGCATCTAGAGACCCACCTCTATTCCACGGGCTGAGGCCCAACAGCAACAGAGAGGGGTCCCTCTCTCCTGTGGCCGCACCCTCAGCCCCGCGCCCACTTCAGCAGAAGCTGGAAGGATTCTGTGTCCAAGAGAAGGCGGGACCTTGCCCTCCAGCTGCCGCCCCAGCCGCTGTCACCCATCCGGGGTGGCTTCAGAGGATGGAGAGGCTCAGGGTCGGCGCCCGGGTCAGAGCCGGTGTCTGAGGAGCGCCGGTCCTCGGCGGCCGGGGGGCGGAGTGTGAATGAAACGACGACCTGCGAGCACTCATGAAGTCTCACCTCCTGGGGGCTTAGGACATGCATCATTTCGGTACCGTCACCCCCTGGTCCCTGTTGAGCAGGAAGGGAGCGAAGGGAGCCTAGAATATGGGCCACCGACACGGCTTGGCCAGGAACCGCAGCTCAGCCTCTCCACGTCAGTCCCCGCCGATCCTGGGGGAGGGGCCTGGACCACACACACAGCCCCGTGACGGCAGGTGGCGTGGGAAGATGCTCACCTGTCGGTCACACCCGGGAGCGACTCAGTGGCCAGAAGAGGCCTGGAACCCTGAGATGCTTCACGCCTGAGCAAAGGGGCCTCCACGCCCCCCCTCTTGTGCTCTTGGCCCTCTTGCCCTCTTGAGACCCCTGTTGGGGGGCGTGCTCCCCGGCACCCGCCAGTGTGGCTCCTGGCCACGTGGACGCCACACCAGGGAATGGCCCTGCTCTCAGCTCAGCCAGAGCCCCGTGCACATCCCCAGGACGGGGTTAAGGGATGTGGGGCGGTGGAAACACATCATTCCACGCAAACAAGCAGCATTCGTTCTCCCGTGCGCATCTTAGAAAATTCCTTTTCTGAAGATATCACAGGAAGCCCAGTCCACTGGTGACGGAGAAATGCCACCACCTAATCCGTGGGCAGCCACCTCAGTGTCATTTCCTGGTGCAGCTATGAGCCTGGAAAGGGAGCCTTTGGGGGGAGCAGGGTGGTTAAATCAGTCAGCGTCGTCACCTGGTGAAGACCGTCCAGTTCCCGCCCTCGGGAAGCCTGGGCGGCACTGTCCTTAGAGAAAGGCCTGCACCGCCAGCGAGTGTCACTGCGTCTGTGCACCGGGCACCCCACGCCCACAGCTTTGTCTCTGTGACTGTAATTAGTGCTGCTGGGCCTGCGCTTCCTTTGCAGCTGTGCACTTGGGAGCTATTTAGGGAGGTAACTGGATCATCCTGACCGTAGGCCGGAGGTCATTGTGGGAGCTCGGAGCTTGTCTCTCAGAAGGCGAGTGCAGAGGAGGGTCGGGTCCCTGGGATGGTGAGCAGAGTGGTCATTTCGGCAGTGCCCACTGCTGAGCCCACCAGACGGCAGTGCCCCCAGCCCGCAGTGCCCCCAGCCCGCAGTGCCCCCAGCCCGCAGTGCCCCCAGCCCACAGTGCCCCCAGCCCGCAGTCCCCCAAGCCCGCAGTCCCCCCAGCCCGCAGTGCCCCCAGCCCGCAGCCCACCAGCCCGCAGTCCCCCAAGCCCGCAGTCCCCCCAGCCCGCAGTGCCCCCAGCCCGCAGTGCCCCCAGCCCGCAGTCCCCCAAGCCCGCAGTGCCCCCAGCCCGCAGTGCCCCCAGCCCGCAGTCCCCCAAGCCCGCAGTCCCCCCAGCCCGCAGTGCCCCCAGCCCGCAGTCCCCCCCAGCCCGCAGTGCCCCCAGCCCGCAGTGCCCCCAGCCCGCAGTGCCCCTAGCCCGCAGCCCACCAGCCCGCTCAGCCCCCCAGCCTGCTGAGCAGTTCTGCTCGGGAAAACCTGAACCTGACACTGACCTTCCTGCGAGAAACAGGCCGCTGAGGAGGGAATTCTCCTTCTGCGAGGTCCGCCCGGCTCTGCAGCGCCCCTTTCCTGTGGAACTGGGGTGTCACTGCTCCCACGGGGCCAGCGGCAGGTGGAAACTTGCAGAGATTTGCGCTGTGTTTCACACTCTCCCACTGAGGTCGCCTCATCTAAGGAAATGCACACAAGGACCCACGTCACTCACCCTTCTCACCCATGGCAAATGCGACGAAGACGGGTAATGGGCAGTGAGCCCCCCCCCCATCTGTGCAGTCACTGACGGCACGACTTAGCTGGGTGCTCACACGTTGCCCATGAATTGCAGCTTTCTATGCCCTCTGTCTTGGCAAGAGGTCTTTGAATTATTTTTAAAACATGTTTAGCCCTGAAAAAAATTTTTTCCAAATTATTTCTGGTGTCTGGCCGATGTTGCTCAGTGGCTGAGCATTGACCTATGAACCAGGAGGTCACGGTTTGATTCCTGGTCAGGGCACATGCCCAGGTTGGGGGCTCAATTATTTCTCATCATTGATGTTTCTCTCTCCCTCTCCCTCTCTCTCTGAAATCAATTTAAAGATATATATACATACAGTGGGGCCTTGACTTAGGAGTGTCCCAACTAAGGAGCTATTTGAGATACCAGCTGTCTCTCAGCCAATTTTTTGCATTGAGTTGACAGAGTAATTTGAGTTAACGAGCTCGGCCTCGGAACGAATTAAACTCGTAAGTCAAGGCCCCACTGTATATACATACTAGAGGCCT
The DNA here is from genome assembly GCF_963259705.1 of Myotis daubentonii. Lineage (NCBI taxonomy): Eukaryota > Metazoa > Chordata > Mammalia > Chiroptera > Vespertilionidae > Myotis > Myotis daubentonii. The sequence goes on from NC_081844.1 coordinate 1,028,282, forward strand.
GGTGCATGAATTCATGCACCAGTGAGATCCCTCTGCCTGGCCTGCAGGATGGGGCTGAAACCAGCTCTCCGACGTCCCCTGAGGGGTCTCAGATTGCGAGAGGGCGCAGGCCAGGCCAAAGGACCCCACCGGTGCACGACCAGGACCTGGGAGGGACGCAGGGTGTGTCCGGCCCGTCACACTCGGCCCCGATTGGCTGGACCCCAACAGCAAGCTAACCTACTGGTTGGAGCGTCTGCCCCCTGGTGGTCACTGCACATCATAGTGAGCAGTTGAGCGGCCTTAGCATATCATTAGCATATTATGCTTTGATTAGTTGAATGGATGACTGGAGGACCAGACACTTAGCATATTATGCTTTTATTATATAGGATATATAATTTTTAAGCCTCTCCCAAGGATATTTTTCCATTGATTTTTAGGGAGAGTAGAACAGAGAGGGAAAGACAGAGAGAAATATTGATGAGAGAAACACATCGATTGGTTGCCTCCTGCACATGCCCCCGACCAGAGCCTGTGCTGGGGAGGAGCCTGCAACCGAGGTGCGTGCCCTTGACCGGAACTGACCTCAGAACTCTTCGGTCCCCAGGCTGATGCTATCCACTGAGCCAAACTGGCCAGGGTAATGAAAACATATTCTTTAAAAAAGATGCTTTCTCGCATTGGCTCCGACCCATGTTCAGTAAGAACTGTGTACATTGAAGATCATGGTGGTCTGTTTAAATAGCTACACACTGATAAATACAGAAGATAGTGTATAAATACTATTTCATATACAGGGTGTCCCAGAAACATGTCTACACATTTTAACGGCTGATGGATCCACTGATGTTTCTTTCCAGCCAGACTAAGCTTTAAATAAAGGAAATTCACCCTGAGATGAAAACCCCGTTGAGGTGCAAACGCTGCCTTTGTAACTGTGCGAAGTGTGTCTACATTCTGGGGGGACACCCTGTGTTTGCCACGGGGTGAGAATTCTGTGTGTTAGGAACATGCAGATATTCAGATGCTCACTGCCTCTGGTTTAATGAGTGTGGAGATGAGGCAGGCCTCCCTGGGACCAACATGAAGACAGGGACCGAGGACGCGTTTCCCCATGTCCTTGCTCCTCATCCTCAGGGCCTGGGTGTGGGCTGCGCTGGCCCTGCGCCTGGCAGCCCCATGGCAGGGACACGTCTGCTCGCCCACGAGAGGGGCGGCCCCTCCTCCCTCGGCTGTGCTCCTGCCCGCTCCCCGGTCAGGAGTGACGGTCCGCGTGTTGTCCTGTGTCCCCAGAACGGCTTCACGCCCCTGTACATGGCTGCCCAGGAGAACCACATCGAGGTCGTCAAGTACCTGCTGGAGAATGGCGCCAACCAGAGCACCGCCACCGAGGTGAGCCCGCCCACAGGCCTTCCTGTCCACGCTGTGCGGGCAGCGAGGCCGCCGGGACCCGCAGCCGTGGCCGCGAGGGAGGACCCCGCACGCGGCTCAGCGAGCAGGCGCCCTGATTAGGGGCCTGACACTTTGTTCTCCCGTGACGTCACGCCTCCCCGGCCGCTCTTCCCTCCTCCCCAGCCTCCCAGGGGCCCTGCGGTGTTTCCTCTCAGTGCTGCGTGCGCCACTCCTCCCCCCGTTAAGAAACAGGTTGGCTTCACATTCCGTGCTTCCTGTGCTGGTGCACACGGAACAGGACACACTGGATGAGAACCATTTCCACAGACACAACAGCGACTGTCAACCAGCAGGCTGAGAATTTTTAAAATACGTCAGACCGACCTCGTTTCCCTGAGATCGTCAAATTTAAAAAACGGCAACAGCCAGCACAGCATCCATCAGTGTGACTGAGTCGAAAGTCTAAAAAATATGCCTGTTTTTGTTGGTCAGATTCGCCAAAAAATAACACACCTTTGGGTGTGCCGAGTCTCAGGGCCATGAGACGGGCTCCGTTAGGATAGGAAACGTGCTTCATGCCAACGGAACCAAAGGAAAGCTGGGGCAGCCCCACTGGGATCAGACGTGACAGACGGTAACACAGAGACGGACAGAGGCAGGGCCAGGTTTGCATCCTGACGGCAGGCGTCACCCGCAAGGCGGTGGGACATTTGTGACGTTCAGGCCCCCGACACGGGAGCCCCTGAATGTATACTGATGTCAGAGAGGGAGGGAGAGGGAGAGAGACATCAGTGATGAGAGAGAAACATGGACCGGCTGCCTCCTGCACGCCCCACACTGGGGATCGAGCCCCCAACCCGGGCCTGTGCCCTCACGGGGAATCGAACCGTGACCTCCTGGTTCCTAGGCCGACACTCAACCACTGAGCCACGCCGGCCGGGCTGTAAAGCAAATACTGGCGGCCCTAAAGGGAGACACTGACAGCACAGTGCTAGTTGGGGCTCCCCGCTACGGCAACGAGGCAAGGGCCTGGCTCTCACCTCCAGTCTCTGAGGCACGTTCGCCCCACTGCTCGTTGCTCTGCTGTCCACCTAGCTATTGCGCACCCCCCGCCCCACCCCGCTTCCCAAAGCTCAGGCCACCTCTGCCCGCATCCGCAGGACGGCTTTACGCCGCTGGCGGTGGCGCTGCAGCAGGGCCACAACCAGGCGGTGGCCGTGCTCCTGGAGAACGACACCAAGGGCAAGGTGCGGCTGCCTGCCCTGCACATCGCCGCCCGCAAGGACGACACCAAGTCCGCGGCGCTGCTGCTGCAGAGCGACCACAACGCCGACGTGCAGTCCAAGGTAAGGCCCCGGGCCCTGGCCGCGGGCTCCCACCGCCCTCTGTCCCAGGCAAGGCCCCGGGTCCTGGCCGCGGGCTCCCACCGCCCTCTGTCCCCGGCAAGGCCCCGCGGGCTCCCACCGCCCTCTGTCCCAGGCAAGGCCCCGCGGGCTCCCACCGCCCTCTGTCCCATGCTAGGCCCCGGGTCCTGGCCGCGGGCTCCCACCGCCCTCTGTCCCAGGCAAGGCCCTGGGCTCCCACCGCCCTCTGTCCCCGGCAAGGCCCCGCGGGCTCCCACCGCCCTCTGTCCCATGCTAGGCCCCGGGTCCTGGCCGCGGGCTCCCACCGCCCTCTGTCCCAGGCAAGGCCCCGGGCCCTGGCCGCGGGCTCCCACCGCCCTCTGTCCCAGGCAAGGCCCCGGGTCCTGGCCGCGGGCTCCCACCGCCCTCTGTCCCAGGCAAGGCCCCGGGCCCTGGCCGCGGGCTCCCACCGCCCTCTGTCCCAGGCAAGGCCCCGGGCCCTGGCCGCGGGCTCCGGGTGGAGAGCAGTGGGCCCCGTGTAACAGGCGCTCTGCTCGTCTAAAGGGATCGCTGACTTTCAGGGGGTTTCGGAAGGAAGGGGACGGTCAGGTACCATAACAGAAAAGTTGAAGATAATCTTTGGTAGCCCTGGCCAGTTTTGCTCAGTGGATAGAGCATCGGCCCTCGGACTGAAGGGTCCCAGGTTCGATTCCGGTCAAGGGCACGCACCTCAGTTCCCCGGCCCTGGTCGGGGTGCGTGCTGGAGGCAACCAATCAATGTGTCCCTCTCACATCGATGTTTCTCTCTGTCTCTCCCTCTCCCTTCCTCTCTCAAAATCAATGGAAAAATACCCTCAGGTGAGGATTAACAAAAAAAGTAAATAAAAAAATGTTTCTTAAAAGATGAGGTTCAGCTTTTTAGAAAGTTGCCTAATTTTTCCATTTCTAGTAAAAAAGAATAGAAACAGAAAGATGAGCGCGTGTCGCGTGCTGGGCCAGCGGGCCGGCTCCGCGCGGACGGTCTCCTAATTCGCAGTGTGCTAACATCTCCCCTCTTTCCCCCACACCCACCGCTTCAGATGATGGTGAATAGGACGACTGAGGTACGGTACCAGCTTATGCCAACACACACCTTGTTTTTATTTATTTTTTAGTTTTTGCCCAGTTAGAATAAATGCTCACTAACTTCACTAATGACGGTACTTCCCTTATTAGGAAATTGATTTGGAAACGTTTCCCATAATCAAGGGAGTGGGTAATTCCAGACAATGAGTCGCGTATGTCTGAAGCGCTATTTACCCAGGGAGCGTGCGGAATGGCCCGTTAGCGTGGAGCGTGGAGCGTGGAGCCAAACCCCGTCTTAAAGCAGGTCCCTCCGGGGCGCGGCTGCTTTGCCGCCGAGCTGTGCCCTCTGGACGGGGGTCCCCAGGCCCCAGCTTAGACGGTGACCTGGGAGGAGGTGCGCTGCCCGCCTGTCCCGTCTCTAACCACAGGTGCCCTCCCGATGGGCTTTTCCCACATTGTCCTTCATCAGTGATGACACTGACCGTGTCCTGAGAGAGCACGTGCCTCGTAACGCTGTCTCAGTGCTTGTCACTCGGCCGCCTATTTCCACAGAGCACAGGCGGTCCCAGCCCTCAGCACAGCGTCAGGTCAGAGGCCTCAGTGTAGTGCGTGAGTGCACGTATGCATGTGTGTATGCATATGTGTGTGCGTGTGTGAGTGCACGTGTTTAGTGGCCTCTCCATGCCTGTGGCCGCCCACTGCCCGGAGGCCCTCGCAGGCACTGTTGAAAGTACATTAGAAGCAGGAACCTGCCCCCCTCCCCCGTCCAGGGACTCGTATATAGATTATCACTCAGACAGGCCTCTCGCGAGCGCTGGGCTGGAGACCAGCCTCCACACACAGTGTTACTGAGAGTCCTGTGTCTAGACCAGGGGTGGGCAAACTTTCTGACTCGAGGGCCACAATGGGTTCTTCAACTGGACCAGAGGGCCGGAACAAAAGCATGGATGGAGTGTTTGTGTGAACTAATATAAATTCAAAGTAAACATCATTACATAAAAGGGTACGGTCTTTTTTTTTTTTAGTTTTATTCATTTCAAACGGCCGTAGTTTGCCCACGGCTGGTCTAGACCTAGCTCCTTGCTTACCAACCACACAACCTATGGAGACGTAAATAAACTTGGGTTATCATACCTTTCCTCCTGTTCCATCTGTGTGCATGGAACTCAGGGCAGAGATTAAAAAACACAAAAACCAAAACACACAGGCCCATCTGCCTGGCGAGGGGCTCAGATGGAGCTGCCCGGTTCGCTGTCTTAATTACGGGTTTAACGCCTCTCACTGTTGAGGTGACTCTGGTGGTTGAGATGCATTTCTGAAGCAGCCCTGCTCCACGCGTGTGCTGGATGCGCCATTTGGGAAGGCTCGCACTGAGGCAGAAAGGGTCTGTGAGGACACGGAGTCTCAGGGGGCGTTTTCCTGGGCGACTGTGGGCGCAGAGCCCCCCCCCCCCGCCCCACCTGGCTCAGGGACTCCCCCCGGCCGCAGGCAGGCGCCACCGCGCCAGGGAGGCCACCTCGGACAGTACGCCCGTTTAATTTTGCAAATGAGCAGAATGATGTTTGAAGAGGTTGGAAAGGATCCAGCAGCGGCCACTGTTTCACTGTGATCCCATGGTAACTGGAATGACAGACATGCACTCAGGATGCTGTCGGGTGGCAGGATCTGTGAAGGGAAACGTGGAAAACATACGCCCATCATTCCTTCAGTAGTAAGCGCTGGGCATTTTACAAATCACAGCCGGGTTGCAGACTGATCCTTCCCTCTGTTTTGACGTGAATGTGTGGCCTCAGGTAGCCACCGGATAGCGACGTCCTGACTGCTGGGGGCGTGGATGCAGAGCGACTGCTGCTCTTGGTGCTCTGCTCTGCGTCAGGAATTGTGTGCGTTAGTGTGGCCGGCGCACAGGGATCCCTGCCCCTGAGGGTCTAGGGCAGCCGTGGGCAAACTATGGCCCGCGGGCCAGATCCGGCCCGTTTGAAATGAATAAAACTAAAAAAAAAAAAGAGACCGTACCCTTCTATGTAATGATGTTTACTTTGAATTTATATTAGTTCACACAAACACTCCATCCATGCTTTTGTTCCGGCCCTCCGGTCCAGTTGAAGAACCCATTGTGGCCCTCGAGTCAAAAAGTTTGCCCACCCCTGGTCTAGGGCCTGATCTGGGTTCACAAGGCAAAGTCTGTAGTCAAATGCCCGAAAAGTGACAGCCAGGATTCAGGTGACACTTCTTAAATACAGTGCTCTCCACACCAGGCTCATTTCACCTGAGACAGAATACTAGGCCACCTCACACCCGGGGACCGAGACCAGGCTACGGGACAGTCTGGGTTGCTTCTGTAATCCTTTATTAAGTAATGAAGTTACTGAAACGAGAGCAAGGATAATAGCGCTTTGCGGACTTTAATAACAGAAACTGCTATGCTGCTTCTGTGAAAATGGCAAACCTTTCTAATTTTTCATCAGAAAAGAAATGAAAATGTACTTTCCTTCCATTTAAGAGCTTAAGACATTTTAAAAAAAACATTCTGACAGTAACAGGTCTCTAATGCCCGTATAGCTGATTTAACCTGCTTATTGTATTTTATATCCATCTTAGCTTATTGATCAAGTTTGGTTTAAGTAACATTCGAAATTAGGTTCCGTTGAATTTTTAATTTTATATTCACGTTGACAGCAAGGGTGTTGGTTAACTTTTGTGTGTTTTTTATTTTAAACTTTTCCCTTATAACCACGTGGGCTGACTGCCCCGCGTTAGGGCGAGCGGCCAGGACGTGTCGCCCCAAGAGTGACCACAGCGTCCTCACCAAGAGTCCTCACAGCGTCTGCACGCCAACCCCTGCTGTCCATCCGTTTCTTAAGAAACATTCATTCTGAGATCTTCTCTGGGGAACAGATGTTAAGCTCCTGACTGTTATTCCCGTGGCGAACACCTTACGTTGTTTAGTCGTTTTTCTCTAAAGCTAAAGGGGCTCAAGCGCCTGGTTCTGTGCGGACGGCTAATCCCCCGGGGACTGTGACGGTAACTAGAAGCAACACCGAGGGTGTGGGGGCTCACCGCCCCCTCAGAGGCGTGGTTATCCCCTCCGAGCGCTGACAGGAGCCTTGGGCAGCGCCCGTGGCCTGGGCTGAACTGCGGTCACCAGCTAGGCAGCCACATCTCGGTGTTTTTTTGTTTTATTTTTCTTTTTTAACCACGTGGTTCTCATGCTCCTGCGACGGCACACGGGGAGGGACGGCCTGACCGACTGTGGTTCTCTCTGCTCCCCAGAGTGGCTTCACGCCCCTGCACATCGCCGCCCACTACGGCAACGTCAACGTGGCCACCCTCCTGCTCAACCGGGGAGCCGCCGTGGACTTCACCGCCCGGGTACGGACGGGGCGGGTCCCCTGCACTGCCTTTGGGGTCCCAGGGAGGGCCCATCCCTCTCTCTCACCCCCATCTGTGCCCGCGGTGGCTCAGGGTCCCAGGGAGGGCCCGTCCCTCTCTCTCACCCCCATCTGTCCAGAGATACGAGATTTTCCTTCCTTCCTTCAAATCTCAAAGTCCTCTCAACCCAACCCTTAGAAAAATAAGGACGGCGCCCCCACCCGCACAGGCCGCTGCAGGTCAGGGAGCGCGAGTGCTGGCGTCGGGCTGAGCGGTCAGACGCCGAGCTCTCGCGTGGGCCGGGGAGCAGCTGCCCGTCAGTAGATAACTGCCCTGTTGCAGCGTGAGGTGTAGAGCGCGTAGTGCCTGTCCGCACCGCCTCCACGGGGCCGCGGGGCACACGGTGTGGCAGGGATTGTCTAACGAACGGAGACTGTGCTGAGGTGGCGTCTCCCTGGGACGTGTGGAAACGCCACGTCGAGCTGTGGGTTCCAGGGAATGCGCTCACCGGGGATCCCCTCCCGTGACCCTCACACTCAGTGTAACAGGGAAGGGGCGGCGGCTCCCACGCACACGCGGAGGGGAGCTCCAGGCCGCACTCGTACCGTCGGAGCGAGAAGCGTGAGCCGAGGTGGACGGGAGCTGTCAGACAGGGACGGACGGGCTCTGCGTGCTGGGTGGAGCGAGCGGCAGGGACCAGGACGGGCGTTTCCCCTTGGGAGCTGAGTGTCCCCCGGGGAACACAGGCTCAGAGACGCGGTCGCTCTCATACGGGCCGGACACAGCGCGCAGGCAGGGGCCACGGCGCCAGGTCAGGTGGGCAACCCCGAGCAGCCTCCTAGGAAAACCGTCGCCATAACCGCCACCCGTCTGCGCTGCAATGACAGCAGCTAAGGGAGAGGAGGCAGAGCGCTTCCCACGGGTTCCAGGACACGCCACATGGCACCGCACGGGACGCGCTGAGAATTCAGGGAGCCGGGTCGCAGCAGGAAGTGAAGCGGGACCCAGCGTGGCCAGAGGGTCGGCCCGGGCCCGGGAGCCGCAGAGCCAGGAACCTGTCACCACAGACACGTCTCCCACAGCCAGACGACGGGTGTGCGCGGGGGTCCCCAGTGGCGGACACAGATCAGAGCAGCTGGGGTTAGAGCGGGGGGGGTGGGGGGGGCGGGGAGAGGGGAGAGAGAGGCCTGTTCCCTCTGTGCACAGCCAGGGGCAGGTGGGAATCAGGTGCCACGCGTCAGGCGAGCAGCCTTCCTGGTGGGTGCGAGGCACAGAAACAGCAGGTGTGCAGGGTCAACACCTGAGGGAGAAGCAGAGCCATGGCCTGAAGCTAGCGGCCTCAGTAGGGAGGACGCTGGGAAGAGATTCGGGGGTCAAGAGGAAGGAAAGCTCGAGATGGGGACAGCAGAAGCCTGCCCGTTGTTAGAGGCAGGCGGGCGAGGGACACGTGTTCAAGGCGACAAGAGCAGTTCAGTGACGACCACGTGGAGATCGAGAGGACTGTTCCCTCTTGCAGACCTTCGTTGTTGGGAGTATTACACGTGTCCCCTTCTCCCCCCTGGGCCCCCTCTAGCCCGCCCCACCCCGCCCCAGGCCTTCACCCACTATGTCTGTCTGTGGGCGATGCAGACACTCCCCCTCCCCCGCCTTCCCTCGGAGGCTCCAGTCGGCTCCTGCGTCTGTGTCCTGGGTCTGTGTCCGTGTGAGGAGGTAGAGGAGCACAAACAAGGAAACCCAGGAGGCCCCACCGGGAGCCCAGGGGGCAGAGGGCAGCTCGGACCAGACGAGGAGTGTCCTGCCAAAGGCGGCGGCGGAGGCCGACCAGGAGGAGAAGGCAGGTGGGGCAGTGGCCGAAGTCTGTGCAGAAGGCAGAGCGGAACGGAGGCCTTTGAAGGAGAAGCCCCCGGGGAAGGAGCCTGGAGTTCTAGAAGGCCAAGTGAGGGCTGCCCTGATCGCACTGGGGAGGAGTAACCCCGGGGCAGGTGGGGTACAGACAACCATGTAAGCCACAGAGCATCAACCTGTCAGAATCCTCCAAGAATAAGTCAGCAAATATGGGAAAAAGCCTGCGGGTTAGCAAGGTTCAGTGCACATCCGTCTTCGGGAAAGGAACCCCAAGGGGTGCACGACTGCAGGTCCGTCGCCCCAATTCCCCACGCGGGTGGAGGGAGGCTCACACGGAGCGGGAGGAGCTGGTGGTGCCAGGGGATTCGGAAAAGAGCGGCACTCGGACCTGGCGGCCAGCGTTCCCAGATGCTGGGCGCTGCGAGGAGCGTGTCCATGGGAAGCGGCAGCCGCTCTGAAGGCAGGGCGCACAGCGCTGACCGTCCTATCGCGCCAGCTGCCCCGCGAGCAGGGGCCACGGTCAGCACGGGCCACGGACGCAGGACGGTTTCCTGTCGGCGAGGGCTTCAGACTGTTCAGTCTGCGCACAGAGCACGCGTGCCACACAGAAAACGGAGAGACTCGAGGGAGGAGCAGAGAGTGACTGGAGCTCTGCAGGCGACACCGTCTGAGGCCGAAGGAGCCACGATGCGAAACGGCTGCTGAAAGTGAAGGAGGAAAGTGGCCAAGCAGGACACGTCTGACCAGCAGGAAGAAGGGAGCCACGGCAGGAGAAGCGCACAGCCTCAGCGCAGACGACGGAGACGCGAGGCTCTCGCCGACCTCGGCTCAGTCCTCGGGGCGAGTGCAGGCAGCAGCCAGCGGGTCAGGGGGGCCGAGGCCGGAAGGACAGCCGGGGGACGATCAGGGAAGGTCACCGGGAGCCCAGACGGGCCACGGCGACCAAGGCCGAGACCAGGGTGGGGGGTCAGACGGTGGAGCGGCTGCGGGGGAAGCTGGTTCGTTTTAACCTGGGGCTGGAGGAGGGCGGCGAGGAGGCCCCGGAGCGCGAGAAAGGCAGGTCAGCCTGAGCGCGGCTGGGGCAGGTGACACACAGACACACAGACGCTGTCCTGCTCCAGACCCCTGGTGAGGAGGCGGGGCTTTGGGAAAGACGCCGATGCCGGGAACGGAGGCCGCAGCAGAAGAGGAGGCCAAGCAGGAGGTGGAGGGGCTCACGCAAGAGCCGCAGGCTGCGCAGGGCGGTGAGGACGGACACTGGACGGCACCATTCCAGGTCCCCGGGAGTCAGAGCCGACTTAACGGCATGTCAGACACATGTGTGATATGAATAACCAAACGCAGGGTCAGAACATCTGCAGAATTACGCCATACCAAGAGCCAAGTCCGATCCTTGCCCAGTGACGGCATGTGTTCGCCAGTGAAATAACACAGGTCCCGTCTGTGGGGTTTGTCCTCGGACGTCTCCTGCCCGGAAAGGGCGTTGCTTTCTGAGAACCGCCTTCAGCTGCTCGGGCTCTAGCATGAGCACAGGAAACCCTCCGACCCAGGCTCGGTGGGTGGTGGAGGCTGGAGAGAGGACGGACTTGGACTCGGGCTCGGTCCCAGGTAGAACCAGACGTCGTGTTTCTGTTTCATAGACGTGCCCCCTTGACAGTCCGGGCCCCTTCTGTGCAGATGTGTGGCTGGTGACTTAGTGACGCAGCCTTATTCCGTTTTCATTCTCTTCCTGTGGTGTTTTGTGGTTTGGGTGCTTTTCCTTAAAAATGGAAGCTGTTGAGATGTAGCAGCTTTGGGTCAGGTTCTCCTCGGGCCGCCTCCCCATGCCCGGTGACAGGTGCTCCTGCGCCCACACCCACAGACTCCCTGTGCCCACACCTGTGTGCTCCCATGCCCACACCCACGTGCTCCCCGCGCCCACACCGCGTGCTCCCCCACCCACACCGCGTGCTCCCCCGCCCACACCGCGTGCCCCGCCTCTCTCCCTGCAGAACGGGATCACCCCTCTGCACGTGGCCTCCAAACGGGGAAACACAAACATGGTGAAGCTCCTGCTGGACCGCGGAGGTCAGATCGACGCCAAAACCAGGGTGAGTGTCTGCCTTCCGCTTCCTGCCGCCTCGAGGTTCCGTGTTGTCCAGCATTCGCCCCCATGTGCCGGGCCCTGGACACGCGACAACGCGGATTTTCTGGGACATGGCTTTCTGGGCTTTTATTTAAGCCTCAGACAATGTTTACGGGTTCCCGTGGCAACATGGAATTCCCGTTTCTCCTAAGTGCCCAAAAAGAAGAGCCCACCCCCGAGGAGGCGCCCCAGCCCCCGCTCAGGAGTTTTCTGGGAACGAAGGTCGCGGTCGCACCCACTCATCTCGTTTGGGTGGGAGATGGAGCCGGGAGAGTGGCTCTGCGGGCATCGTACCGGTCGCATGGCTTTTGCGTCTAAGGCGGCGGGTCCTCAGTCATTTCCCTTCGGGTGGTGCTGAGCCGCCCCAGCCGGCGCTCTGTGCTTGTGGAGAAGGCAGCCGCTCTCCGCGCCCGACTCAGGTCCTCGGGGAGAGGGAGTGCCCTTTCTCTGTCCGTGCCCACCTTGTCAAGTGAGTGCAGTTCTGAGTGTTATGGACTGTCACAAACAGCAGGAGAGCGGAGTAGGAGGCTGTCTCCGCACGGCCTCCTTCCCTAGAAACAGGAGGCCTGCGTCTGGCTAAGCTAAGGCGGTTCGCTGACCTCTTACCCACCCGCGGAGCCGCCAGGACGGGGCCAGGCACCGTGCTCTCGCGGTGCAGCTCGCTTTACAAGGACGGGAACTGAGGCCTGGTCTGGCTCTTGCAGGACGGGCTGACACCGCTGCACTGCGCGGCCCGGAGCGGGCACGACCCGGCGGTGGAGCTGCTGCTGGAGCGGGGCGCGCCCCTGCTGGCCAGGACCAAGGTGAGTCTGTGCGGGCGGCCCCGGCACCCCGACACGCCCCCGGCGCCCCTATTCTCCCTGAAACAGAGCATCCGCAAGCACCTCTTAGTATCTATATGCGAGGAGTGGGGAACAAACGTCAAACTTCTTAAATTACTTGAAACTGACACACACGCAGTAAGATGCAGTGTACACATGCCCGCAGGTCTTCCTGTGTTTCACCTGCTCTTCCTGCTGCAGACGGACACGTGAATGTTACTCTGTTGTTTGTGAGTGAGAACAGTGTCCATACGGGAGGTGATCTTCCATTTATGATACTCTGTTCCCCCCAAGTCATCCTCTTTTAAAGCAGCAAACAGCCTTACGAGGCGAGCCTTCCAGCTCCCCAGCCTCTGTCTCTCGGGCAGAGAGCTGGCGTGGAGACTGCAGTGCCATGGGGAGCGCGGCTCGCGGGCGTCGGCACAGACGTGACCAGGCACATGCTCTCCAGGCAGCACAGCTAGTCTCTCCTTCCTCAGCCTGCGCACCGCAGGGAAACCCTGTGCTGACACATCACACAAGCCATGAGGCTGTCACCATTCAGTGTACATGAAATGGTTTATGACGGTAAAGCTCCCCACTTTGGGTGACCGGAAACGGTCCTGAGACAAATCGAGCACAATCACACGGCTGTTTCATGGATGCGCAATGACCCCCAGGCCCTTCCTGCAACAGAAACTCAGGCAAAGGATGTGTCCGACCTTCTCCCCCCACTTCACCGCCCCAGCCCCTGGCCAGGCTTGGGATCAGCCCATGCCGCTGCTAGGGCGAGCAATAAAAATAAGGCCGCTGACACAAGCAAGTATTTTTCAGTGTGCATTGTACTTTGATTGAATATCGAATTGAAATTCTTTGTAGCACAAACCACACACCTGACATACGTATGGAATGGAATCAGTCTTTAAGGGTGTGCCCCAGGCCGCGAAAGGCTGTCTCAGACCAGAGGCGGGGGCTGAGAAGCAGTCGGCTTGGTTATGTTCACCCTCACACCCGCACGTGGGCCGTGGGGACCTGTCTTTGACATGCGGCTCTGGGGAATGCAGAGATAGTTTTGGAAAGTTTCGTGGGGAACAGATTGAAATTTAAATAGAAATTACAAAATTTCAGACCAGCCATGTTACAACCAGTAAAAAGCCTCTAGCAAGCTGAGGATAAGCAGCTGACAACATCCCACCAACTACAGAACAATCTTACCAACAGAGTCGGCCCATAATTGCTTGTCACTAATGAAGACAGGATTTACCTAGGTGGCCTCCTTGTAAAATCAAATACCGTTCTTATGCAAGGGCCTAGCACACAGGGTCTGTGACTGCATGGTTATATTTATTTACCTGTTTGTTCGTTCATTCATTCATGCATTCATTCATTTTTTCGTTCATTCATTCATGCATTCATTTTTTTGTTCATTCATTCATTCATGCATGCATGCATTCACTCACTCATTCGTTCATTCATTCATCACCCACCACCTAATTATCCTAGTGAGTAGCTACAGTGTGCCAGGCAGTGTCTAGTCAATAGGAACTATCAAGATAAATAATAGGCAGTCTATATCTTTAAGAAGCTCAGAATTAAGTAAAAAGATAGAAAAGGAGACCATTACGCAGGCGAGGAACAGGAAGAACAGGAACTAACCTAGTGACACCTGGCAGTGGCGTAGAAGGCGCCTCCTCCCAGTTCTTTCTCTTTCCGAGTCATTCCTGTGCCTCTGAGAGGGTCGCCTGCGTGTGGACAAGGCCCTGCTGTCCTCGGGACGTGTGCGGGCTCGAGGGGCGCTCAGTGCATATTTCTAAAAACGAACAAAGGATTAAATAGTGCAGATTTTATTGTCCACGTGGTCATTAGGTGGATTAAACAGCATTAAGATCGACAGCATGTCCGCGGATGGGCACACCCCAGTCCAGGCCTTGCAAGGCCCGAGGGTCTTGGACACTGTGCCCTTTATCCACACGTCTATGCATAAATCCCTCATCTACTGGCCCTCTGTCCTAAGTTCATTTTATGAATTTATAATTGCAAAACCAGTAATTATGAGTAAAGAGTATTTCACAAAGAAGAAAATGAAGCCGCATATACTGCTGCAGCCCACAAACCCCTACGATGGAATGTGGGTGCATTTGTTCTCAGCTGTCCCCCCCCCCCCCCACTGTTGCAACCCCTTCCCGGGCAGAGTAGGGGCTGGGCCCGTGCTGGTCTCTGCTTCTGCGCACGTCATCGCTGCCAAACTGCGTCTGTGGTCACCGTTATTTTCTAACGACCGCATGTGCACTGGTTACTAAGAGGAGGCAACAGTCTGCTCTCTTTAATGAGATGTTTTCTAATTTAGTTTCTTAATCGTACATTTTTGTCCTATAAGCTTATTTATTTAACTTCGAACACTAAGAGCCTGACCCCTAGCAGCGAATCACCACGATCTTGTGTTCCCATGTTGGTCCCTGAGAAGTGAGGCTAACGTTGCTTTGGGCCGTATCCGTGAAGATACATCTAGGTTTTCCTCAGACTTAAAAGCTGGGAGGTCACTGACCCCTGGCCCACCTCGCCTCCCCTTTTCTAGCTCTTACCTGCCTGCTTTCGCCACGCCCAGCTCACGTCCCAGGCGGAGAAAAGAGGTCCTAGGACCGTGGGAGCGCAGAGCAGGGAGCCCGAGAGAGGCCTCAGGCCTCTCCTCTCAGCCCGGCGTCACCTGCCCTGTGTTGCCCTGTCACCTGGGGCCTCTAACCCTAGTTTTCCCGGAGATGGAGAATGGGCTTTGCTGTGCTCCCGACCCTGCGAGCGATGACTGACGCGGCGTTTGCTTTGTTTTGCTGCGCAGAACGGGCTGTCCCCGCTGCACATGGCTGCGCAGGGCGACCACGTGGACTGCGTCAAGCACCTGCTACAGCACAAGGCGCCTGTGGACGACGTCACGCTGGACTACCTGACGGCCCTGCACGTGGCCGCGCACTGCGGCCACTACCGCGTCACCAAGCTGCTTCTGGACAAGCGGGCCAACGCCAACGCCCGAGCCCTGGTAACCTGAGCAGCCGCCCGGCGAGGCGGGTGGGAGGGCGGGCCCGCGGTGAGCGGCGTGCAGACCCGGCCCACATGGGCACCTGGCTCCGTCCTGCCTTCACGGTCGCTGGGACGCGGTCGCGGGCATGGCGAGGTGGACGAGAACACGAAGGCAGCGTGCCGTGGTTGGCGAGTTGCAATAGAAAGGGCAGCTCTGAGTGGTTACAGTTTGAGCTGGAAAATAGAAGCTGCCAGAGGGAATGATAAAGTGGGTTCAGACAGCTCTCTGGGGTCAGAATGAACGTGTGGGAAAGTTGAGCCTTAGTCGTTCCTTTCTGGATGAGGCTGTGGTGGCCAATGGTCGGATACGTCAGACGGCGTGATCTCAGCATATGTGGGGTTCCCCGGACAGTCCCCCCGGACACCCCCCCGGACAGTCCCGCCTGGGCTGGTCACCAGCCAGGGGTGCAAGCCGGCTCGGGGCCTGACGCCAGGAGGCAGTTGGCACAAACCTCCCGGAAGCCATCCCTGCACCTGGTGTCTCCCGGGGCCTAATGCCGAGTGACTTCCCGCGTCACCTTCCTTCTAACAGCCGCTGGCCGCAGGCATGCACTAACTGTGTCTCGTCCCAACTCACTACTAGGAGCACACTTTCTCCTAGACATTTACATGGTTCATGTCCATCAAGTCAGTCTTCACTCAATACTTGAGATGATAGGATGCCCTCAGAATGATCTAATAGAAATCGTGTTTCTGTTTAGAAATCTCCCATCAGAATCAGTGCATGCCTCCCTGCCTGGGAAACAGATAGCCCTTCCAGGTTCTGTGTGACACGTGTGCAGGTATTTTCTTACAAGGAGGAAAATGCTCATTTTCAGCCGGAGAATGGGCAGTGAGCTTATATAATACTAGGGGCCCGGTGCACGAAATTCATGCACTGTAGGGGGGGGTCCCTCAGCCCAGCCTGCCGCCTCTCACATACTGGGAGCCCTCAGGGGATGTCCTACTGATGGCTTAGGCCCGTTCCCTGCTCCCCTTGGGGAGCGGGCCTAAGCCGCAGTCTGGCCTCCCTTTGTGGGAGGCAACCGGACTGGTCAGGGGAAGGCATCAGCCCCATCACCCCACTGCTGCAGCCACTGCCAGTCACTGCAGCCACCAAGGTGTTTTCATCAACATGGACTCCAGTCCCTTCACCATGAAAAAATGACAACTTTCTTTAGGCATTTTCAAGATGTGTCTTTCATAGGATATGACATTATTTTTTTTTTATCCTCACCTGAGGATATGTTCCCATTGATTTTTAGAGAATGTGGAAGAGAAAGGGAAAGACAGAGAGAAACATCAAAGTGAGAGGAACACTTTGATTGGTTGCCTCCTGCGTGAGCTCTGACCTGGGCCCCGGCCAGGGAGGAGCCTGCAACCTAGGTACATGCCCTTGGTCAGAATTGAACCCAGACCCTGCGGTCGGCAGGCCGAGGCATTATCCACTGAGCCAAACCAGCTAGGGCAGGATATGACATTTCTTAGCCCTCCAGCAGCGGACCTTCGTTTTTTTCACCAGGAGTGTGGTGAAAAACCGTTTTGGATTCTTATTACCCAAGTTACTATAGAATAGTACCAGTGGCACACAGGGAGCTTAGCCAATGAGCGGTCAGAAAAGGTGTTTCCTCTGTAGTTCACACCTAAAGCCTCTCGCCCAGGCTTTGGGCCTAGGCAGGGGACCCCCAGCTCCCTCCAATCACCGGCTCGGCCCCTGCCCAGACCTAAAGCCTTGGGGCCTGGGCACGGCCCCCCCATCTCCCTCTGATCACTGGCTCCGCCCCTGCCCAGGCCTAAAGCATCTGGCCGAGGCTTTGGGCCTGGGCAGGGGCCCCCTTGGCTTTGATCACTGGCTCGGCCCAGCCCAGGAGCCCCCTGGCTCAGGACCTTCCTAGGCTGCTCAGGGCCCACACAGGGCCTACCTCGGAGTGACCTGGGTGCCAATGATGTTCCCGGGACCCAGGCCACTGGGCGCCTATGTATGCAAATTAACTGCCATCTTTGTTGGGTTAATTTGCATACTCAGCTGATTGGCTGGTGGGCGTAGTGAAGTGACACCAATTTGCATGTTTTCTTTTATTAGTGTAGATTGCAACTTAATATGAAGTCTTGTAAGTGCGTCTGCTTACATCCGGCTCACCCACAGCCCATACAGGAAATGCCTTCAGCCCTGGGAGGAGCAGGCGCTGGGTCAGCATGACCTCGCGCCTCCTGCGAGGGGCGGGGCCCGAGAAACACTGGCTGGCGCTGTCCCCACGGTCACCTGCAGGGCACATGCACCCGTCCCCCACAGGGATCCACATTCACATAGAAATATACTCAGTACAGCGCACCGGAGGAAGTTTGGGGACACATTTTTCTTTTTCTTTATATTTTTATTAATTTCTGAGAGGAAGGGAGAGGGAGAGAGAGATAGAAACATCAGTGATGAGAGAGTATCATGGATCGGCTGCCTTCTGCACGTCCCACACTGGGGATCGAGCCCACAACCCAGGCATGTGCCCTGACGGGGAATTAAACCATGACCTCCTGGTTCATAGGTTGACGCTCAACCACTGAGCCACGCCGGGCAGGCACATTTTTATATAATAGCCCCCAATTCCTACACATGAGCTCAGTGTGAAAAGTTCAAAAGTGCCTTAGATGTCACCACATTCCTCTGCCTCTGAGAGAGCTCTCCTTCCCATTATTCCAGAAACCATCCACACTTTTCTTAAAAATATTCGTGAATTTAACAGTCATTTCTTCATAAAATAGGTTTCATGAACCTGTCTTATAACTTCTGCTAAGATAACTTCCTATACACATTTTAATATAACGTCAGGATATAAAAAACCGTCCACACAAATCATGCTTTCTGCTCACTGGCACCTCCTCCTGGAGAAAGTGGTAGCAGATCTGAAACACTGATTGTAGAGGCAGTCATGGCCTTGGAATTTTAAAACCGATGAAGGTTGTTTACACCTAAGATGTGGCCTTTCATCAGAAAAAATGTGCTTATCTCCAAAGCACCTGACACGGTTCATCGCCCCCCTCGCGTCTCATGGCCCCTTGTCCTTCTCTGACGAGTTGCCGTGTTGTGGGCACTTGTTTCGGTGTCCACACAAGCAGGACCCCACACAGCCGCCCCCACGGGCACGCCCGGTGCTCACTGCAGGGGCAGAGCCCTCAGGACACAGCACGTGTGACGATGCGGTCGGACGCCGTGTTGTGCATGCCCTGCCTGAGTGGCTGCGCATGTCTCCCACTAACCGGTTGTCTTTTGCACAGAACGGCTTTACTCCACTGCACATTGCCTGCAAGAAAAACCGCATCAAAGTCATGGAGCTGCTGGTGAAATACGGGGCTTCCATCCAGGCGGTCACCGAGGTAGACACGGTCCCGGCTTGTCGCGACCCCTCACGCCCCCATCTGCGCCCCCTGCCCCTCACCAGGCCGCCGGTGGAGAGCCGGGCGCGTGCAGGGGAGTAAAGCTGCTGCCGTGTTGCTTTGTTCTGTCCGCAGTCGGGCCTCACGCCTATACACGTGGCCGCCTTCATGGGCCACCTGAACATTGTGCTGCTGCTGCTGCAGAACGGCGCCTGCCCAGACGTCACTAACATAGTGAGTATGGCCAGCAGGGCTGTCCGCGCGTCCGTCTGCTCGCGGCCGTGAAGAGAGAGCCGGTGCGGCTGGTGCAGGGTGATTGTAGGACTGAGCCGAGTCTGCGGGGAGGGAGGGTCGCTGGTCCTGGAGCGTCCCCACGCGGTGGACGCAGCCCACGCTTGGTCAGAGCTCCACTGACTGAGGGCGGGGCAGTGAGCTCCGGGGGCTCGCTGCGCTGGCTGGACGGTATCCCTGGCGATCTCTGTGCAAGTTCCAGGTCAGGACCCAGCCAGGCCAGTGCACTAACCAGAGAGGCTGAGCGAGGCTGCTCTCGCTGTAGCCACCCGGCCTCAGGGACGCGGGTTTCCCACCTGCTGCCCCGCTTGGACTCTGTCTGGATGTGATTTTGTTGGTAGAGGCGCCCTCTCTGACCTGAGGAGTCACATCCCATTTCTCACACACCGGGGAGGCACGTGCCCCGACAGCTTGCTCTCTGCCAGGAACTCGGCACCTGGGACTCCCGCACCTCGGCTCGGCCTCTGTGTGGGTCCTTGTCTGGAGTCGCCCTTGAGACTCTGTGATCGCCGTGCGCTCACTCCCTCCCGCGGGCACAGGGCACCACCGTGCAGGGAGCTCTTGGCCCCGGGCTGCTGAGGGTGTACGCGGGCAGCAGAAAAGGCTCTGCCCCACGAGCATCTGTGCTCGGGTTAAAAAGTCCCGTTACCAAAGGCAGTGGGTCCAGAGAGTTGCTGGATGTTGGTGTCTCTGTCCCTGTGAGGCGTGAAACGACGTTCATTCCTTTCCTCGTGTCTCCTCTCATGTCCCGGGGTCTGTGTTCGATGGTTTCTGTGCTGAAGTGCCTGGTGTGCTACAAAGTCCACGTGAAATACGTGTGTTTGATTTTAAATGTTACACAATAGTCCGTCTTCATATTACCGACAGAGGGAGCATACAACGGTCCCAAAATGGAAACGTAAAGGCTACGTTTACCAATGTCCCTAATTACAGCGTGGGGGTCCTACGTTTCCGCGTATTTATTAATCCTCACTGGGTTACGGATGAGAGCAATCGCGCAACAGGCCGCTTCTGAGAACTCTGAGAAAGGAGCACCCTCCATTCTGTGTTCTCGCTCGTGAATGGAGGCCGTGCAGACCACTCACCGAACAGGTCCTCTGTGCTCCCACCGGGCTGCGGGCTCCACACGTGTGTCCCAACACTGCAGGGTCCCAGGAGAGAGGACGATACTGTGAATGATCACGTGACGACGAGAACAATGCCAGCGCATCTATGAGATGCGTGACTGACACCTCCTGAGGCAGTCTTTTATCTCGGGGAGACTTGCAAAACCGTCAGAGAGAACCCCTCTGAAATGTTTGTGTGACTCCGTGCTGCTTCGCCGACCAGTTTCAAATAGCTCGGCAGTTACGGGTTCTCCACAGTGATGTCCTCTCCTCTGCAAAAACACGCTACATCGGGACATGCAGCTTTCCACAAAAACAAACAAAACCACAACGTGGACATGTCTTAGGTGCCTAAAAACTTCCACATTTGGCAGCTGCAATACCACACTCTGACGTCCATCTGTTGGTCAATATGGAGGCCTTCAGTTGTTTCATCTTCTCACGTGTCCATTACACTCTCCCCCTTCAGCTCCCTCCAAGGACATGCTTGTGAGGCGGCTGCTGAGGGAACCCTCCCCTCGACTGCTTCCTAGGTTCTGTTTGTTCTCACTCGGGTACGATGTGCTCTTCAGGGAGAAGACACCAAGTGGGCAGGGTTGCAGGTAAATTACAGGACTGCCAGTTCCACTTGAATTTCTGGTAAACAACAAATAATTGCTTTTTAAAAAAGTGTCTTTATTGATTTTTTTTTTTTTTTTTTTAGAGAGGGAGAGGAAGGGAGAGAGAGAAACATTGATGTGAGAGAGAAACATCGATCGGCTGCCCCCTGTATGCACCCAGCCTGGGCATCGAGCTTGCAGCCCAGGCATGTGCCCCGACTGGGGATCGAACCAGCCACCTTTTGGTGCACATGCTGAGCCGCACCAGCCAGGGCCGAGTCATTCTTTTACTGTGTGTCCCTCGCATGTCCGAGACACACCGTGCTGACGGCATTACCCGCCCCTCGTCTGGAGGGACCCTGAACCGGCATCCTGTTCCTTTACTTGCCAACCAGCAGCCCACAGCTGCCCGTGGCCTCGTCACTCTCGGGATGGGAGGTTTAGCTACGGGTCCCAGGTCCTGGGGGTGATGAGGTCCCTGCGTGAAACTGTCTGCTTGCTGTGCCAGCCTGGGTCCCCCCCCCCCTACTGTCCCCCCACCCACCCAGAGCCTCTGTGTGCTGCCTGAACTTGTGTTGCCCTGTTGGATGCCAGGCTGTCTGTCCCGCTCTGACGCTTCCAACCAATGCAGCGAGCGGTCGCTGTAGCTGTCAGCAGAGTCAGCTTTAACACCCAGAAGTGGCATGCTGCTGAGCACCTGCTTCAGCCGTGAGCTCACCCATCTCTGCCAGTCCTGATGTATCTGGGATTTCACTGCACTCAGCCCCTCAGCCACACCTCCTTCCCACAACATTCACAAGCGCACTCATGTCCAGCTGGCCGTAGCCACCGGCTTCACAGGGTCCAAGACCACGCCTCGCGGGGCTGTCCAGAGGACAGGGCCCTGTTAGCAGATCAGTGGATCCCTGGCTGAGTTCACGCTGCATATTAGGGTGAAGAATCCCCCAATCCTTACAGTTCATCAACTGGAGATAAAGAAAACAGGCATGTTGAATACCCTGAGGTGTGTGATAACAGATGGAAGTTATGATTAAACTTTACACACCCTCTCTCACTTTCTTATTTAAACTTACGCTTAAACAAGGGTAATGCACTAGGAAGAGGTAAAGGAATTTACAGTACAGGTCGGCTTCCCCAAAGCCATCAAGTAAGAATCAAACATGATCCCCAGTGGCAGGGGAGTGACCGTAAATGTCTGCCTAGGTAGCTTATCTTTGAATCTAACAGTTAATACTTTAAATTTTCTATATAACTATCAGTTTCAAATGTGTAAACACCATATAGATCACTTATTCTATATGATAAAAGCCTAATATGCTAAGTGTCCGGTCATCCAGTTGGCCAGTCAACCAATCAAAGTGTAATATGTTAATGATATGCAAAGACGGCTCAATTGCTCACTATTAGGTGTACAGACCACCAGGGAGCAGATGCTCCGACCAGTAGGTTAGCTTGCTGCTGGGGTCTGCCCGATCAGGACTGAGCAAGACGGGCCAGACATGCCCTGGAGCCCTCCCGTGGTCCCTCCCCGGCTGGTCAACCTCCTATGTTCCCCCCTAGCCCCAATTGTGCATCAGTGGGGTCACGGCTGGCGAGCGCAGTGGTGGTGGTGGTAGGCTCTCCCACTTCTGCAGCAGCCAGGGGAAGTGGGCCAAAGCCGGCAATCGGACATCTACTGAGGGCTCTTGGACTATGAGAGGGCGCAGGACGGGCTGAAGGACCCCCCCCCTTCTCCAGTGCATGGATTTCATGCACTGGGCCTCTAGTCTATATATATGAAAAGCCAGCGACTAGAACACTGTAACGACCGGAACAACCAGTTGCTATGATGCCCACTGCGGCCAGCAAACTGGCCTGATTGTGGGTGGGGCCAGCTGGCCAACCTCCTGCAGCCCCTCCTCCCAGCCAGCCCCACCCCCAATCACCCCCCTTACACCAATAGGGGTTGAGGCTGGCCCATGAACCTCCTGCCTGACCCCACCCCAGATTGGATCCCCCCCATCCCGATTAGGGGCAGGGCCAGCTGGCCAACCACCTGTGGCCCCTCCCCCTCACTGGCCCCACCCCTGATGGGCCCCCACCATTCTGATTGGCCTACGACCCCTCCCCCCAGCTAGCTCCGCCCCTGATTGCCCCCCCCCCCTCTGGTCAGGGGCAGGGCCAGCCAGGCAACCACCCACAGCCTCTCCCCCCGGCTGCTAGCCTCCGATCGGCAACCCCACCCAATTTGGGGGCGGGGCAGGTCAGCCCACTGCCCACAGCCCCTCCCCACAGCCGGCCCTGTCCCCAATCTGCTCCCCCAACCCAATTGGGGGTGGGACCCGCTGGCCAATTACCCATGGCCCCTCCCCCCTGGCTGGCCTTGCCCCAATTGGGCCCTGATTGGGGCCAGGCCGGCTGGACCCATCCATGCACGAATTTGTACACTGGGCCACTAATTTTATTATTAAATTAGAGGTCCGATGCACAAAAATTTGTGCACGGGGGCGGGGGGGGGTCCCTCAGCCTGGCCTGTGCCCTCTCGCAGTCTGGAACTCCTTGGGGCATGACCACCTACTGGTTTGGGCCCACTCCCTGGGGGATTGAGCCTAAGCTGGCAATCAGACATCCCTCTGGCAGCCCGGGAGCTCTTGGGGGATGTCCATTTGCCAGCAGGGAGCAGGCCTAAGCTGCAGTCGGACATCCTTAGTGCTGCTGAGGAGGCGGGAGAGGCTCCCACCACCATCGCTGTACTGGCAGCCGTCAGCCTGGCTTGTGGCTGAGCAGAGCTCCCTCTGTGGGAGTGCACTGACCACTAGAGGGCAGCTCCTGTATTGAGCGTCTGCTCCCTGGTGGTCAGTGTGTGTCATAGTGACCAGTCATTCCCAGTCTTTCTGCTGTTAGGGTCAGTTTGCATATTACCCTTTTATTATATAGGATAGAGGCCTGGTGCACGGGTGGGGGCTGGCTGGTTTGCCCTTCAGGGTGGGGGTCCCCACTGGGGTGCCTGGCCAGTCTGGGTGAAGGGCAGGGGGCTGTTTTCAGGCTGGCAAGCCTCCCCAGTGACAGAAGCTCCCAGCCTCTCCTTTCTTTTTTTTTTCTGGGATTTATTTACCTTCTATAATTGAAACTTTGTAGCCTGGGGCCAGGGCTTGGCTTCCTCCATCACCAGGGGCAACCCAAGGCTCCAGCTCTGTGGCCACAGCCAGCTGTAAGCAGGTATCTGGGGTTTGTTTAGCTTCTATAATTGAAACTTGGTTGCCTGAGAGGAGCTTACAGCCGGCCAGGGTGGGTGGGAAGGAAAGCCTCCTGCGCTCCAGCTCCGAGTCCGTGGTCTGCTGAAAGCAGGTATCTGGGGTTTGTTTAGCTTCTATAATTGAAACGTTGCTTTCAGATCTTAGAGCCGGGCCGCAGCAGGGAGGAAGCTTGGCTTCCTCCATCACTGGAGCAAGCAAGCCTCCTGCTCGCTTCAGCTGCGTGGCTGCCGGCCGCCATCTTTGTTGGCAGTTAATTTGCATATCCTGCTGATTAGCCAATGGGAAGTGTAGCGGAGGTATGTTCAATTACCATGTTTGTCTATTATTAGGTAAGATGAGGGTATTGGAAATAGTAAGACTAGCATTTTCCATCTTGTCAGTAAACTGACAAATCTTGGCTTATGAAGTGAACATGCACTCATTGTTGAGTAGGTGCTCTGGAGGCCTCTCTGGCTTAACTCCTGTTACAGAAATCCAATCTTGTCTCTGTGTCTACCACGATTAGCAAGATGGCTGTGCTTTTATCTGACCTAGAAATAGGATGGAGATGGGAGGGGTGTGTGTGTTTAACAGTTCGGAGACCTCAGCTTCCTGTTTAGAGACAGGCTTGACCTGACAAAGAAGACAAGTGAGAAATGGCGGTTGTCAGAGAGGAAAGGTCTCGCCGCACATCCTAAGCCCGAAGACAGTGTTGCTGTCCCAATCGCACATCGTCTATAAAACAGGATGCTCCCGGCACGCTTGCTCTCCAAAGTCCAGTATATCACCAGAACACGAGGGCACGGGAGGGCCAGAGAGCCATTCATAAAAGAAAACATTAGAGTAGACGTCCAGTTTAATGCTTTCAAAGTCAACTCATTTGAAATGAATTCCCACAACATTATAAGGAATGGAGTGTCCAATTACTGGGAATAGAACCCAAGTTCACCTTAAATCAGCGGTTCTCAACCTGTGGGTCGCGACCCCTTTGGGGGTCCAACGACCCTTTCACAGGGGTAACCTAAGACCATCGGAAAACACATATATAATTACATATTGTTTTTGTGATTAGTCACTATGCTTTAATTATGTTCAATTTGCAACAATGAAATTGGGGGTCACCACAACATGAGGAACTGTATTAAAGGGTCGCGGCATTAGGAAGGTTGAGAACCACTGCCTTAAATCCTCTAGGTCCGTGGTCGGCAAACTGCGGCTCACGAGCCACATGTGGCTCTTTGGCCCCCTGAGTGTGGCTCTTCCTAAGCCTTGGGAGTACCCTAATTAAGTTAGTAACAAGTTACCTACCTATAGAGTTTAAGTTTAAAAAATTTGGCTCTCAAAAGAAATTCCAGTCGTTGTACTGTTGATATTTGGCTCTGTTGACTAATGAGTTTGCCGACCACTGCTCTAGGTTGAAGGGTTTCCTGCGCAAGGAATGAGAAGAAAGCACTCCTCGGATTTGTCCGACTCCCCTCACCATGACCAACCTTGAGATCGGCTTATTTACTTCCTGTGGCTACATCAGCCTTCTTTCTAGGGCTGGCAACTCAGTGCTCACTGCTAGTTCAGTGTCGTGCTCTTTTATGGCCAAACTTTATGGCTGTAAGTTTGCCGTGTGCAGAGCTGCAGGTGGTTTTAAAATAGGCTCTTTTAAAAAAAAGGCAAAACCTTGCTTTTAGTCAGTAATGAACAGGCTTCCCAGTGAGAAAATTCTCTAACCTCTAAGCTGCCATTTCCTGATCAGTGTGGCGGTCGATGGGCCCGGGATGTGCGAGGCCCATGCCCAGCGCTGCCCACCCGTGGACGGCTCTGCCACCCCAGCAGGTTTCTCCAGTGACTTGCCATTAAATGGCTCATTAATAAAAGGCAGGGAACCTCCTGGCAGGTCAGATTTGGTACAAACAGTCACTGTCAGGTCTCCTAACCCAATCAGGTGAAAACTAGCAGTTTATTTCGGATATTAACTTTGAACTCTGGGAAGGAGCGACGTGCGCGTGGCGCAGATGGAGTGACGGTTGGAGTTGCTGCCTCGACCTGCAACACCTGGACTTCCTCATTAAAACGTGGCCACGTTGGTATCACCAGTGGAGTGTGATCATGACAGGTTTTAGGTTGAAGAAAAACGAGACATCACAAATTTAAATCCTGCCAGGTTGCTTACAACACTCAGCCCCTGGTGTCCTGGGCATTTGGGTAAGTTTGTTGGCTCATTATGGACTGAAAGGGCAAAGGAGTTGGTTTTATCCGTATGAAGACAGAGAAGACACAAAGCCGAGGTTTTCCAGACGGAGTAACAGTGGAATGATTATGCCTTTTGATAGATTTCCTGAACTTTGGGTTTATTGCTGAATGTCACAGAAAGGCATGTTTTATTCTTTGCCACCTGAGCATGGGCTCACTGACCCTGATGTCTTGTCTCGGCAGCGTGGGGAGACGGCACTGCACATGGCGGCCCGGGCGGGCCAGGTGGAGGTGGTGCGATGCCTGCTGCGCAACGGCGCCCTGGTCGACGCCAGAGCCCGGGTAGGTGCTGGGGCTGGGCCCCTCCTTCACGGCCCCTCCAAGGGTAGGTGCTGGGCCTGGACCCATCCCTCCAGGGGGGCACCCCTCAGGACCCGCGCGCATCAGGCCAGAAGGAAGCGAGCAGCGAGTGCGGGCAGTGGGGATGCCCCCATTTCAGAAGCGTCAGCATTTGGAGAAATGTGCAATTCAGTATCTAAGAAACGCAGCCCCCACCGCCATTTAAATAATGTTGCCTTGTGAGAGCCCTTGCACACACATCTGCTGGTTTCCACGCATTTGCATTTACAATCTGCTGCTGTGGAGGTATGCACACATCTCACCCATTTCTTCCCACCAACGTGAATGTTCACAGACAGGCCTTCCCGTTACTTAGAAACGGGTTACAGTCAAGGGGGGCCGTGCTCCCCTGTGATGAGGTCACCCCTCCTTACTCCGGCTTTCCTTCTCTGTCTTCCCTCCACTGTCAGCAACAGAAGAACCTGGGCCCAGACACTGTTCGGTTGGATTTCCCCGTTTCTCATTGTTCCTAACCCCCCGCCCGGCTGATGTCTCTTCCTTAAAGTTCCTTCCGACTGCTGCTGTCCCACCTTCTTCCTCACACTGGCCTCATCGGCAGTGTTTGTCCCTCCCTCTTCCGTGCTGTCCTGCCGACTGTCACACCAGTATCTCTGGGGTTCCCGGCGAGTATTTAGTCACTTTCTCTTCTTAAAGAAAAATACATATCTGTATCTGTATCTGTGTCTGTCAATCTATCTATCTATAGTGGTTCCAGAGAGGAAGGGAGAGGGAGAGAGATAGTGTTACAGAAAAACCGGAGAAGAACCCAACAGTGCTCTGAGAGTTTGGAGTTACACTTTATTCACCGCGGCGGGCTTAGGGAAATGAATCCAAATTCTAAGCCAAGCTACAAGCAGAACTTCCCTTTTTATAGAAGAGCCAGCCCTTTGTGCGCTTGCTGGCGGTGGCCTTGAAAACTGTACAATTCTATCCAATTAAAAAATGCGCCTGGCATGGCATTTGGTGTATCTAGTCTCTGGCCTACAAGGTCAGACAGCTAAGTTTATCTCCCCCATTATTCAAGCAGGCTAGAAAGCAAAGTTATTTTTTCCAGAATAAGAGGCCATCCAAAGAATAGCAGAGAATTCCAAACAGTAGTTTTACAGAATAGGGGTTTTCCTTCACAATAGAAACATCAATCATCAGAGAGAATCATGGATCAGCTGCCTCCTTCATGCCCGACACTGGGGATTGAGCCCACAACCTGGGCTTGTGCCCCAACTGGGAATCGAACTTGACCTCCTGGTTCATAGGTCGATGCTCAACCACTGAGCCACACTGGCTGGGCCACTTTCCTTCTTCACCGTCTGACACACCTCAGCTCGAATGGGCCGCCTGACTCACTTCAGAAACTGTCCTGTTGGAACGAAGCACCCGCCGAGGTCTCTCAGATCTCGTTCCATGTTCAGTCTTTGCTGTTAGTTCCGAGGGTTAGACTTGGAAACCCTAATGCTTCTCCCAGTCTTTCTTCCATCCTCTGACTCCGCGTTTTTACTGCGTTTCCCCCCAGAACCAGGGGTAGGTGGGCAGCCTGGACAGTGCCTTGTCTTTGGATTGTATCGCCTTTCTCTCCATCGCACAAGTTAGTGCAATTGATGATCTTTGGTACCATCACTGCTACTTTGCTCTTAAATGTTTAGAGATTTTGTTATTCAAACTGCATTCTTCCCTGCCTTGGCATTTTTCTGTTTTGTTTTTCCTTAAAGACTATTTTTAGAGCAACTTTAGTTTTAAACCAAAATTGAGTGGAAGGTACAGAGATTTCCTAAATGACCCTTTCCCCCCCTCCCCCGACACATATCAGCAACCCCACCACACGGTGCACTTGTCACAGCTCATGACCCCATGGACACGGCGTCGTCAGCCAGAGTCACTGTTTGCATCAGGGTGCTGGGCAGTCTGTGGGTTTGGACGTGTCCCTCCCACGGTGTCACACGGAGTCACTCCTGCCCTAACACCCTCCGTGGCTGCCTGTCCTCCTTCATGGGACGGTCACCTGCACGCGGCTGTTTTTACAGAAACTTTATGGTCAGTCAGTGCAACTTGAGGAGCATGAACTTCACTATTTTTACCAGAAATTGTGAGAACATACCTAATCACTATTTTGTGGTCCTTATGTAAACATAACAGGGTTTCCCATTATCTCTCAATATAAAAATTCATATCTTTCTATTTTCAAATTTTAATGTTTTATTTTTAATAGACATTTGCTCTTTTTCTGTATCTCTGCCAATTTTTTATGTTGCCTATTTAACCTGTTATTCTTGCCTTTTTGGTACCACCCGAAATCCTTCCTCAAAACCCTTGGCCTCGGGGTCTTCCCTTGGAAATACTGAAGCATTTCTGTCTGTCTGTCCTGCTGAGTAGCTGAGGGGCCGCGGTAATCTTGGAGACTCACTTCATTCCTCTTAAGCGTCTCCTCTGGAGAACGGCCTGGTGGTGGGGGCTGGGCTTCCTCTCGGGCCTGCTTTGAGGACAGGGCCAGGTGCATCTCACAGGAAGCAGCTCGTGGAGGGCACAGGTCCATGAAATGCCCGTTACGCCCACCTCTCACCACCCTGAGTCCACACAGTCCTGTCTCCCGTCTTCCTGTAGATCCTCGCACCCCTGGGAGGGCGGCATCCTGTGAGCTCCGATTCCGTCTCTCCGTGTGTCCTCGGCTCGGGGCCCAGCTCCTCCCTCCTCTTTGACTGACGCGCCCTTGGCCAGTGTGCGCAGACCTCATCCCCTCACCGAGGCTACCCGCCCTTTCTTTTCACAAGAGAACAGTTTGGTCTGGTTCCCTTAACACTAAACCCATTTCCCTGACCACACCTGAGAGCCAGGGGTTTCTGGAGCCTCCGCAGCGTGTCCTGCGTCCTCACACCAGCCCCGTCCTGGGCCTCCCGGGGGAGCACTTGGCTTGCGTCAGCCCGTTTCCTTCCTGCCTGAGCTCCCGTTTGCATCGGGATGCCAGTCCCGGACCTGCACCGCGTCCTGGGACATTTCCACGGATCCGCTGACAATGTCCCCTCTATCCTCAGCCTCTCCTTGACGCCAGGACCGCGTGTGGCCTTGGCTGGCCGGGCGGAGGGAGAGCCAGTTTCCCAGCATCCCTGGGCTTTCTCTTGACCTGGTTCCCAGGCAATCAGCACCTTCTCCCAGTGAAACCGCCGGATGGGAATCTAGGTCTTAGGGCTTCTGGGTGCGATTTCTTTCTTATTCAGAACCAAGGGTTGGTTTCTATTTAAATGTGAATGAGGCTGAGGCCTGGCCTGTGGGTGTGCTTGGAGAACCATGGCCAAGAGGAGGGAAGTACATACTTTAATTAACTAACCGATTAACTTATTTATTTTGTTGAATTTATGGGGATGGCATTAATAAAATTACACGTTTCCGGTGTACAATTCTATGGGACGTCATCTGTATATTGTACTGTGTGTCACCAACCAGACCAAGTCTCTTTCCCTCGCCATTTATCCTGGGCCCCCTCTTCTAGATCCCCTTCCCTCCAACAATAAAAGCTAAGGAAGAACCTGTGACCACACCGGTCACCTCGTAGGAAAATATAAAATAACTGCGGTCAGGGTAGTAATATTTCCTTCTGCCTAGGGGCTCCCAGAAAAAGGAAACCATGATGCAAATGATAGCGGCGGCATTGGGGCTGCCCGGGCACTGACCTCTGACCTGCCTTGGGTTGCAGGAGGAACGGGTGGCACTGGGCTGCCCGGGCACTGACCTCTGACCTGCCTTTCGTTGCAGGAGGAGCAGACGCCTCTGCACATCGCCTCGCGCCTGGGCAAGACGGAGATCGTGCAGCTGCTGCTCCAGCACATGGCGCACCCGGACGCGGCCACCACCAACGGGTACACGCCCCTGCACATCTCCGCCCGGGAAGGCCAGGTGGACGTGGCCTCGGTCCTCCTGGAGGCCGGGGCTGCCCACTCCTTAGCTACCAAGGTAAGGGTGGCTGCGGCGGCAGGAACCCACCAGCTCGCCCTTATCTGCCACGGACGCTGCCCAGAGGGTCGGTCTCTCAGGCCTGCGCGTTCCCGCTCTTTGCGTCGGTGGAGAGCCGTTTCCCGGACGGCCGGAGGGCGCTGGGAGGGCCGTGTCCTCTGCAGTAGGAGGAGGCCCTGCTTTCCAGCGGAGGCCTGTGCTTCCAGGCAGCCACCTGGGCGCGAACCGAGAAGGTTCCCATCAGCCGGGGCACCTTCCCTCCTTCCGAGAGGAAATCTAGGCCGTGTCCCAAGAGGAAAAGAGTGAGACCCCCAGGTGCACGGAGCCAGTGGCTCCCGAGGAGGAGACGTAGCATCGGGCTGGGCGGCCCGCATTGGCGAGGGGTTTGGTGCCTCCTGAGCTCGGGTCGCTGCATGTGCCTTCCGCCCACTCCCGCCCTGAGTGGGCCCGGCTGCACCGGCGTGGGCTCGGGTCTCAGGCCCGCCTGCGGAGCCGCGTTCTGACGTCACGCCGCTGCCCCCCAACCCAGGACGTGGGTGCACCGGCCTGCGCGCACCTGCCTTCACCCTGGGCTGGGCCAAGGGTTGTCCTCTCCCCGATGCATCCGGTTGGATGTTTTCTCCCGGATGTGATGCATCCGGTTGGAAATGCCCAGCTTGGAGGGGACGGAGCGCGCCCAGCTCCTCGGAGTCGAGAGGGGACTAGCGCCGAGGGGTGGGGAGCAGACGGGGGACGCCCACAGCAGGGGGGTGTCTGCAGGCTGAACACCGCCCCGAGTGCGGGAGGGATGCGGCTTCTGAGAGAGACGCGTGCACGTGTCCCGCACGGATGGGAGGATGGGCTGGGCGCTGCCCCCCGGAGGGCCTGCAGGGGAGACCGCCGAGCTGGCCGGAGAGCAACCCTCGCGCCTGCGCGGAAGAAACGGCTGATTCTTCAAACCCGGAGAGTTCAAAGGTCTTTCAAAAAAATTAAAAAACAAAAAAATCCGAAACTGAGCAACATATACGAATAGAAATGACAACCTACCGGCCGGGCGATGGTCTCATCAGGAGGCGGCGGTGGGATTCAGACCCGGAAGCAGGGAGCGCAGCCCGGCCGAGGGGGTCGGTGGAGGGGGTGAGGCTGCGACCCTGAGCCCGAAGCTGCCTGCCGGGGCGGCCGCTCCGCGGGCGCGGGGTCGGTCAGAGGGACGGGGTGCCCCCTGCCGGGGTCCGCGGGCCGAGGCGCCCTCCAGCGCCCGCCCAGTCCGCAGCGGAGGCTCGTGCAGCTTCGTCCAGTCCGTTCCCACATCCCGGGGCCTCCCAGCCGGGCCAGACGGAGGCCGCCCGACAGCGAGAGGTCCCGGAGCTTCCCGGGGCGCCGCCGGCCCTGAGGGTGCCGGGGAGATGGCGCTCCGTGGACCGTGCGCTCCGGCAGGAACGAGGACGCCTCCCCTGTGGGTCCGCGGAAAGGTGGGGTTCACGCTTCTCCAAGGCCCTGCCAGCGCCCCGGTTCACGAAGAAGTGCAAGGAGGACGGCCTCCTCCTTGGAAACAGCGCGTGTGGTGACCTGTGAAGGGGACGTGCTGTGCGAGGGGACGTGCTATGTGAGGGACGTGCTGCGTGGGGGAGAACGTGCCACGTGAGGGGACGTGCTACGTGGGGGACGTGCAGCGTGAGGGGGAACGTGCCACGTGAGGGGACGTGCTACGTGGGGGACGTGCAGCATGATGGGGAACGTGCCACGTGAGGGGACGTGCTACGTGGGGGACGTGCTACGTGGGGGACGTGCAGCATGATGGGGAACGTGCCACGTGAGGGGACGTGCTACGTGGGGGACGTGCAGCGTGAGGGGGAACGTGCCACGTGAGGGGACGTGCTATGTGGGGGACGTGCTACGTGGGGGACGTGCAGCGTGAGGGGGAACGTGCTCCGTGAGGGGACGTGCTATGTGAGGGACGTGCTGCGTGGGGGAGAACGTGCCACGTAAGGGGACGTGCTACGTGGGGGACGTGTAGCGTGAGGGGGAACGTGCTGCATGGGGGACTGCTGTGTGGGGGACGTGCTCTGAGGGATGTGCTGCGTGGGGGACGTGCTGCATGGGGAGAACCTGCTGTGCGGGGGGGACGTGCTGCGTGGGGGACGTGCTGCGTGGGGGGACGTGCTGCGTGGGGGACGTGCTCTGAGGGATGTGCTGCGTGGGGGACGTGCTGCATGGGGAGAACCTGCTGTGCGTGGGGGACGTGCTGCGTGGGGGACGTGCTGCGTGGGGGACGTGCTGCGTGGGGGGACGTGCTGCGTGGGGGACGTGCTACGTGGGGGACGTGCTCTGAGGGATGTGCTACGTGGGGGGGGACATGCTGCATGGGGAGAACCTGCTGTGCGGGGGGGGGGGACGTGCTGCGTGGGGGGACGTGCTGCGTGGGGGACGTGCTACGTGGGGGACGTGCAGCCTGAGGGGGAACGTGCTACATGAGGGGGAACGTGCTACGTGAGGGGACGTGCTATGTGAAGGACGTGCCACGTGAGGGGACGTGCTACGTGGGGGACGTGCAGCGTGAGGGGGAACGTGCCACGTGAGGGGACGTGCTACGTGGGGGACGTGCTACGTGGGGGAGGAGCGCAGGCCGCCCCTTCGCTGTCCGGGCCGACCTCGCCACTTGGTGCCGGGACAGCGTGGGCGATCCTTTGTGGCCGAGACGATGGAGCGGAGGTGGCGGTGGGACCCTCCGCCCTGCGCTCTGAGTCGGGGACGCGTGGGAACTACAGAGGCGCTGACACGCAGGCCTGGCGTCCGCATAGAGACGGAGGGAGCAGGGCCTGGGGCAGCGGCGCGTGCAAACAGCCCGTGCCCGTGGGGAGCGGGGCCTTTCCCAGAGGAGTTTCACGGGGGGCGGGCTCCCCACGGAGTCCCTTCCCGCCGCCGCGCTCACACTCCCCGTCCTGCTGTCCGCCCGGAAGGCCAGCGTCACCCCGTCGGCCCCGCGTGTTCCCGGGCGGTCGGTCGGTCGGAAGGTGAGCGCCGCTCCCCGTTCCCTTTCAGAAAGGCTTCACTCCGCTGCACGTGGCCGCCAAGTACGGCAGCCTGGACGTGGCCAAGCTGCTGCTGCACCGGCGCGTGGCGGCCGACTCGGCGGGGAAGGTACGCCCCTGTCCTCCCCGCCCACGGCCACGCCGCGCCCTGGTCCCAGCGGGTGGAGACCTGCGAGCGCGGCCCGCCCGGTGGGTTGGGTTCCGGTGGGCGGGCCCCCCGAGGGAACCCGCGGGCAGCTGGGCCCTGACCCCCGGGCTCCGGCTGCTGGTGGGAACCGATGCGCTCGGAGGGGCCCGGCGCCCCGCCCGGTCACTCGCTCACCGGGACCCCGCCCCCGCCCTTGCAGAACGGCCTGACCCCGCTGCACGTGGCCGCCCACTATGACCACCAGGACGTGGCCGTGCTGCTGCTGGAGCGAGGCGCCTCCCCGCACGCCACGGCCAAGGTGAGGCGCGGGGCTGCCTGCTGCCGGGACCCCGGCCTGGGGTCGGAACCTGGGGTGGCCTCTGAGTGAGGAAGGCGTGCAAACGCCCAGCATGTGGGCAGGAGGTGGGAACAGGACCCTGCAGGAGCTCCACGCGGTTCTGCTGGTAGTGCTGCTTGCGTGTGTATGTGCGCATGTGTGTGCGTGTATGTCTGTGTGTGCATATGTGTCTGCGTGTGTACGTATGCGTGTGTCTGTGCACGTGTGTGCATGTATGTGCATGCGTGTGTGCATGTGTGCGTGCTGCTGGGTCCCGCAGGCGGGTCCAAGGGCAGCCTGACTGGCTGGTCCTGGACGACCCCCCCAGTGCAGAGGCTTGGAAACCGGGTCCTGCCAGGGAGGCTGAGGGGGGAGGGCTGGCCTGGGGGAGGAGAGCAGGGAGGCCTGGACCCTCTGGTGTTAGGGGGTGGGGGCGTGCACAGGGCACCGGCACCCCTCAGGCTGCTCTTCAGGAGGGACCGTGTCCCAGGGCGGGTTTGGAGGTTTGGGGCTCCCCTGTCCCCCCCTCTACCCTGCGGTGCCCTGAGACACTGCTTCAGCGACTCCGGGGTCGGGTGGGGACTTGCATTGACCATCATACGCTGGCTTCTAGCTCTCCTGTCGGCTGCCTCCAGAGATGTGTGTCCCCCAGGGCAGCAGCTGAGCTCACCCCGTTCCTCTCACTCTTTGCAGAACGGCTACACTCCCCTGCACATCGCCGCCAAGAAGAACCAGACGCAGATTGCGTCCACGCTCCTCAGCTACGGGGCTGAGACCAATGTGGTGACCAAGCAGGGCGTGACCCCGCTGCACCTGGCCTCCCAGGAGGGGCACGCGGACATGGTCACCTCGCTCCTGGACAAGGGCGCCGACGTCCACACATCGACCAAGGTATTCGCTTTGTCTCTGGGTTCGGCCACGAGCCTTTGGGATGAGTGAACGGAGAAGCCGTCTGTGCAGACGTGGACAGAGCGAGGGGTTGGAAGGGAGGCGGGCCTGTGACGGATTCCAGGGCAGCTGAGGACTGGCCGCGGGGCCGGGAAACCACGGAGCCAGGACAGGCACACAGATTGTGGTGCGTCCTCGCGCCCTGCCTTTTCCTGTGAGCCCGTTACAGTCCGTCCCTCTGGGAGCTGCCTTCTGTGCCCCTCTGAGTGTGCGGTCACCCCCAGAGGCCCAGGGTTCGGGCCGTCCACGCTCTGTCCTGCCTGCTCGTTCTGCCTGCAGTCCGAACTCCAAAGCCTGGAGGAAGGTGGTGGTGCCATCTGGGGCCATCTGCCTGCTGGTCCGTGCCCACTGCCCATGTCGCTCTCCAGCCCTGAGCCTCAGGAGCCCTGTGCATGGGTCAGGGACACAGTGGAACGCAGGTCCTGAGCCCACTTCACCTGGGGTGGGTGGTGGTCAGGGAATCGCTGTCTGTGATAAAGCAGCCCAGTCATCTCAGCCTTTCCCGGAGAATGGCCTGTGGACACACACAGTAACTGCACAAGAATAAGAGTTGGGCTCTAGCCGGTTTGGCTCAGTGGATAGTGTTGGCCTGTGAACTGAAGGGTCCCAGGTTTGGTTCCAGTCAAGGGCACGAACCTCGGTTTCAGGCTCGATCCCTGCCCTGGTCACAGCATGTGTGGGAGGCAACCAGTTGATGTTTCTCTCTCTGTGTTTCTCCCCTCCCTTCCACTCTCTCTAAAAATCAATAGGAAAATATCCTCGGGTGGCGATCAACAGCAACAACAAAAATAGAATGAGGGTCAGGGACAATACATGATCCAGTATGCAGACGTGACTTTTACACGTACACGTTTGCCCCTGAGGAGCCCGTGGCTGGAGATCACGGGTTTTGGAGACATGGCTTAGCCGCCCTGGCCTCGCCTGGCTGTGGAGACAGGCCTGCCGGTTTTAACTGGGTGTGCATGGGCGAGGGCTGCCGGCTCCGGGACGATCCCGCTGCTTCCGTCTGAGCGGGAGAGAGACGGAACGGAGAGACTGAACTGAACAGGACGCTATGGGGCAGAAACTGCCCACTGATAGGCTCAATTCCGGGCATGTGAATGGTACTCAAAAAACACCTGTGACACAGACTAGTGATTCAGCTTTTAAAGATGCCCTTTAGCCCGGCCAGCGTGGCTTAGTGGTTGAGCACTGACCTAGGAACCAGGAGCTCACACTTCAAATCAGGGCACCTGCCTGGATTGTGGGCTTGATCCCCAGTGAGGGCCGGGCAGGAGGCAGCTGGTCAGTGATTCGCTCTCATCGCTGATGATTCTAGCTCTCTTTTTCTTCCTTCTTCTCTGGAAAAAAAAGTGCTCTTTAAATGCCTATCTCGATGGGAGCGCCTTCCCCCGTGTGGAGGCTGCCAGACTGTGGCAGAGACGGACTGAGCCTCTCCCCTCCGGCCCTGGGCCCTGTGCCTGCCTGACTGTGAACAGTGCTCCACTGGCATCCGGTTAAAGCCATCGCTGGTGCTCACACGCCAGGCATTCTACGTAAAACTGGCCAATGGATGGTGCTGTGTACAAACGATGGGGCCACCTCCTATTTAGCCCCTGGAGGACCCTAGACAGCAGTGCCCTGCCTTGGGCTGGAGAGAGCCATGCTGAGCTCATTCCGGTAATGACATTTGTGCGCCGATGTGATGATTTATTGAGGGAAAGGCAGACGGTTGCAGTGCTTATCAGGTAGAAGTGGTGGCTGGTGGGCCAGTTACTTCAGTGAATAAATGGACTCAGCCGGAGGCACAGATGGGCTGAAGGGCGTGTTCCTGGGAGCACCTTCGCTGACTTGTTTTAATGTCGCAGGTCATGATGTAAGTGCCCAACAGAGAAAACGATTGGCTGACAGTGTTGGGGAGCAGAGGACCTGCCTTGAGTGGAAAGTGGCCATAACTTAGGGGGTTTGTCTTCAATTTCAAAAGATGTGGTTTCCAGGGAGAAGCTGTATTGCAGGACTTTTTTCAAGATGGGATATTATAGACGATCAGTGCATCTTCGCCCCTGTACCCGCCGCTCCCATTCTCTCTGCAGAGCGGACTCACAGCCTTGCACCTCGCAGCCCAGGAGGACAAAGTGAACGTCGCCGACATTCTCGTCAGGCACGGGGCGGACCAGGATGCCCACACGAAGGTACAGGCTCCTGTCACTGTGGTGGGTCCCGCCCTGGGTGACTCCCAGCCACCTCATCAGGGCACCCGCGTCCCTGTCCCCCTCCTCACAAGTCCGTCCTGCTCACACACTGGTGGGCCTCCTGCTCCCAGAACCAAGTCCGGATGGAGAGAGGAGCAGAAATCCCAGTGCTGCGCCCACACGGCCTGCTCCCTGCTGCTCAGCCAGGCGGTGACCTGCTTTCTCCTGCACCCACTCTCTCCATGCCCTTCGCTGACGTGGCTTTACCCTCACTTTGCATGAACCCCGCATTCCACCTCTGCTGCATTTTCCTGCATCCCCGCCTGGCCCTCTCTGGCCTCATCTCTCCCACCTGTTTTCAGATCCCACCATCTGTGCCCCTCTCTTAGCTCTTGTTCAGGTTAAGTCACATGCATGCTTGGTCTCCTTTGCTGGTGTGAAGTCCTTTGTTCCCAGTATGCTCCCCCGTGTTTGTGTCCACGGGATGCACACCTAAGTAACATCTGTACAGTCAGTCTCACACCGACTAAGTAATAGCTGTACAGTCGGGTAGAGTGTGTCACACCTACTAAGT
This sequence comes from Myotis daubentonii, assembly GCF_963259705.1. Taxonomy (NCBI): domain Eukaryota; kingdom Metazoa; phylum Chordata; class Mammalia; order Chiroptera; family Vespertilionidae; genus Myotis; species Myotis daubentonii. The sequence continues at coordinate 1,065,527 of NC_081844.1, forward strand.
AATAGCTGTACAGTCAGTGTGTCACACCCACTAACTAATAACTGTACAGTCAGAGCGTGTCACACCCACTAAGTAATAACTGTACAGTCAGAGCGTGTCACACCCGCTAAGTATTAGCTGTACAGTCAGAGTGTGTCACACCCACTAAGTAATAGCTGTACAGTCGGGTAGAGTGTGTCACACCTACTAAGTAATAGCTGTACAGTCAGTGTGTCACACCCATTAAGTAATAGCTGTACAGTCAGAGTGTGTCACACCCACTAAGTAATAACTGTACAGTCAGAGCGTGTCACACCCACTAAGTAATAACTGTACAGTCAGAGCGTGTCACACCCGCTAAGTATTAGCTGTACAGTCAGAGTGTGTCACACCCACTAAGTAATAGCTGTACAGTCGGGTAGAGTGTGTCACACCTACTAAGTAATAGCTGTACAGCCAGTGTGTCACACCCATTAAGTAATAGCTGTACAGTTAGAGTGTGTCACACCCACTAAGTAATAGCTGTACAGTCAGAGCGTGTCACACCCACTAAGTAATAACTGTACCGTCAGAGCGTGTCACACCCGCTAAGTATTAGCTGTACAGTCAGAGTGTGTCACACCCACTAAGTAATAGCTGTACAGTCGGGTAGAGTGTGTCACACCTACTAAGTAATAGGTGTACAGTCAGTGTATCACACCCATTAAGTAATAGCTGTACAGTTAGAGTGTGTCACACCCACTAAGTAATAGCTGTACAGTCAGTGTGTCACACCCATTAAGTAATAGCTGTACAGTCAGAGTGTGTCACACCCACTAAGTAATAACTATACAGCCAGAGTGTGTCAAACCTGCTAAGTAATAGCTGTACAGTCAGTGTGTCACACCCACTAAGTAGTAACTGTACAGCCAGAGTGTGTCACACCCGCTAAGTAATACCTGTACAGTCAGAGTGTGTCACACCCACTAAGTAATAGCTGTACAGTCAGTGTGTCACACCCACTAAGTAATAACTGTACAGCCAGAGTGTGTCACACCCGCTAAGTAATAGCTGTACAGTCAGTGTGTCACACCCATTAAGTAATAACTGTACAGTCAGAGCGTGTCACACCCGCTAAGTATTAGCTGTACAGTCAGTGTGTCACACCCACTAAGTAATAGCTGTACAGTCGGGTAGAGTGTGTCACACCTACTAAGTAATAGGTGTACAGTCAGTGTGTCACACCCATTAAGTAATAGCTGTACAGTTAGAGTGTGTCACACCCACTAAGTAATAGCTGTACAGTCAGTGTGTCACACCCATTAAGTAATAGCTGTACAGTCAGAGTGTGTCACACCCACTAAGTAATAACTATACAGCCAGTGTGTCACACCCGCTAAGTAATAGCTGTACAGTCAGTGTGTCACACCCACTAAGTAGTAACTGTACAGCCAGAGTGTGTCACACCCGCTAAGTAATAGCTGTACAGTCAGAGTGTGTCACACCCACTAAGTAATAGCTGTACAGTCAGTGTGTCACACCCATTAAGTAATAACTGTACAGCCAGAGTGTGTCACACCCGCTAAGTAATAGCTGTACAGTCAGTGTGTCACACCCACTAAGTAATAACTGTACAGCCAGAGCGTGTCACACCCGCTAAGTATTAGTTGTACAGTCAGAGTGTGTCACACCCACTAAGTAATAGCTGTACAGTCGGGTAGAGTGTGTCACACCTACTAAGTAATAGGTGTACAGTCAGTGTGTCACACCCATTAAGTAATAGCTGTACAGTTAGAGTGTGTCACACCCGCTAAGTAATAGCTGTACAGTCAGTGTGTCACACCCACTAAGTAATAGCTGTACAGTCAGAGTGTGTCACACCCACTAAGTAATAGCTGTACAGTCAGCGTGTCACACCCACTAAGTAATAACTGTACAGCCAGAGTGTGTCACACCCACTAAGTAATAGCTGTACAGTCAGTCTCACACCGACTAAGTAATAACTGTACAGTCGGGTAGAGTGTGTCACACCCACTAAGTAATAGCTGTACAGTCAGTGTGTCACACCCGCTAATAGCTGTACAGTCAGTGTGTCACACCCACTAAGTAATAACTGTACAGCCAGAGTGTGTCACACCCACTAAGTAATAGCTGTACAGTCAGTGTGTCACACCCACTAAGTAATAACTGTACAGCCAGAGTGTGTCACACCCACTAAGTAATAGCTGTACAGTCAGTGTGTCACACCCACTAAGTAATAACTGTACAGTCAGAGTGTGTCACACCCACTAAGTATTAGCTGTACAGTCAGAGTGTGTCACACCCGCTAAGTAATAGCTGTACAGTCAGAGTGTGTCACACCCACTAAGTAATAACTGTACAGCCAGAGTGTGTCACACCCACTAAGTAATAGCTGTACAGTCAGTGTCACACCCACTAAGTAATAACTGTACAGCCAGAGTGTGTCACACCCACTAAGTAATAGCTGTACAGTCAGTGTGTCACACCCACTAAGTAATAACTGTACAGCCAGAGTGTGTCACACCCACTAAGTATTAGCTGTACAGTCAGAGTGTGTCACACCCGCTAAGTGATAGCTGTACAGTCAGTGTGTCACACCCACTAAGTAATAACTGTACAGTCAGAGTGTGTCACACCCACTAAGTGATAGCTGTACAGTCAGTGTGTCACACCCACTAAGTAATAACTGTACAGTCAGAGTGTGTCACACCCACTAAGTAATAGCTGTACAGTCAGAGTGTGTCACACCCACTAAGTAATAACTGTACAGTCAGAGTGTGTCACACCCACTAAGTATTAGCTGTACAGTCAGAGTGTGTCACACCCACTAAGTATTAGCTGCACAGTCAGAGTGTGTCACACCCACTAAGTATTAGCTGTACAGTCAGAGTGTGTCACACCCACTAAGTATTAGCTGCACAGTCAGAGTGTGTCACACCCACTAAGTAATAGCTGTACAGTCAGAGTGTCACACCCACTAAGTAATAACTGTACAGTCAGAGTGTGTCACACCCACTAAGTATTAGCTGCACAGTCAGTGTGTGTCACATCCACTAAGTATTAGCTGCACAGTCAGAGTGTGTCACACCCACTAAGTATTAGCTGTACAGTCAGAGTGTGTCACACCCACTAAGTAATAGCTGTACAGTCAGAGTGTGTCACACCCACTAAGTAATAGCTGTACAGAGCGTGTCACATCCACTAAGTAATAGCTGTACAATCAGAGTGTGTCACACCCACTAAGTAATAGCTGTAGAGTCAGAGTGTGTCACACCCACTAAGTAATAACTGTACAGTCAGAGCGTGTCACACCCACTAAGTAATAACTGTACAGTCAGAGCGTGTCACACCCGCTAAGTATTAGCTGTACAGTCAGAGTGTGTCACACCCACTAAGTAATAGCTGTACAGTCGGGTAGAGTGTGTCACACCTACTAAGTAATAGGTGTACAGTCAGTGTATCACACCCATTAAGTAATAGCTGTACAGTTAGAGTGTGTCACACCCACTAAGTAATAGCTGTACAGTCAGTGTGTCACACCCATTAAGTAATAGCTGTACAGTCAGAGTGTGTCACACCCACTAAGTAATAACTATACAGCCAGAGTGTGTCAAACCTGCTAAGTAATAGCTGTACAGTCAGTGTGTCACACCCACTAAGTAGTAACTGTACAGCCAGAGTGTGTCACACCCGCTAAGTAATACCTGTACAGTCAGAGTGTGTCACACCCACTAAGTAATAGCTGTACAGTCAGTGTGTCACACCCACTAAGTAATAACTGTACAGCCAGAGTGTGTCACACCCGCTAAGTAATAGCTGTACAGTCAGTGTGTCACACCCATTAAGTAATAACTGTACAGTCAGAGCGTGTCACACCCGCTAAGTATTAGCTGTACAGTCAGTGTGTCACACCCACTAAGTAATAGCTGTACAGTCGGGTAGAGTGTGTCACACCTACTAAGTAATAGGTGTACAGTCAGTGTGTCACACCCATTAAGTAATAGCTGTACAGTTAGAGTGTGTCACACCCACTAAGTAATAGCTGTACAGTGTGTCACACCCATTAAGTAATAGCTGTACAGTTAGAGTGTGTCACACCCACTAAGTAATAGCTGTACAGTGTGTCACACCCATTAAGTAATAGCTGTACAGTCAGAGTGTGTCACACCCACTAAGTATTAGCTGCACAGTCAGAGTGTGTCACACCCACTAAGTATTAGCTGTACAGTCAGAGTGTGTCACACCCACTAAGTATTAGCTGCACAGTCAGAGTGTGTCACACCCACTAAGTAATAGCTGTACAGTCAGAGTGTCACACCCACTAAGTAATAACTGTACAGTCAGAGTGTGTCACACCCACTAAGTATTAGCTGCACAGTCAGTGTGTGTCACATCCACTAAGTATTAGCTGCACAGTCAGAGTGTGTCACACCCACTAAGTATTAGCTGTACAGTCAGAGTGTGTCACACCCACTAAGTAATAGCTGTACAGTCAGAGTGTGTCACACCCACTAAGTAATAGCTGTACAGAGCGTGTCACATCCACTAAGTAATAGCTGTACAATCAGAGTGTGTCACACCCACTAAGTAATAGCTGTAGAGTCAGAGTGTGTCACACCCACTAAGTAATAACTGTACAGTCAGAGTGTGTCACACCCACTAAGTAATAGCTGTACAGTCAGAGTGTGTCACACCCACTAAGTAATAACTGTACAGTCAGAGTGTGTCACACCCACTAAGTATTAGCTGTACAGTCAGAGTGTGTCACACCCACTAAGTATTAGCTGCACAGTCAGAGTGTGTCACACCCACTAAGTATTAGCTGTACAGTCAGAGTGTGTCACATCCACTAAGTAATAGCTGTACAGTCAGAGTGTGTCACACCCACTAAGTATTAGCTGTACAGAGCGTGTCACATCCACTAAGTAATAGCTGTACAGTCAGAGTGTGTCACACCGACTAAGTAATAGCTGTACAGTCAGAGTGTGTCACACCCACTAAGTAATAACTGTACAGTCAGAGTGTGTCACACCCACTAAGTATTAGCTGTACAGAGTGTGTCACACCCACTAAGTAATAGCTGTACAGTCAGAGTGTGTCACACCCACTAAGTAATAGCTGTACAGAGTGTGTCACATCCACTAAGTAATAGCTGTACTTTCAGAGTGTGTCACACACACTAAGTAATAGCTGTACAGTCAGAGTGTGTCACACACACTAAGTAATAGCTGTACATCAGAGTGTGTCACACACACTAAGTAATAGCTGTACAGGCAGAGTGTGTCACACCCACTAAGTATTAGCTGTACAGCGTGTGTCACATCCACTAAGTAATAGCTGTACAGTCAGAGTGTGTCACACCCACTAAGTATTAGCTGTACAGAGTGTGTCACATCCACTAAGTAATAGCTGTACAGTCAGAGTGTGTCACATCCACTAAGTAATAGCTGTACAGAGCGTGTCACATCCACTAAGTAATAGCTGTACAATCAGAGTGTGTCACACCCACTAAGTAATAGCTGTACAGTCAGAGTGTGTCACATCCACTAAGTATTAGCTGTACAGTTGGGTAGAGTGTGTCACACCCACTAAGTAATAGCTGTACAGTCAGAGTGTGTCACACCCACTAAGTAATAGCTGTACAGTCAGAGTGTGTCACACCCACTAAGTAATAGCTGTACAGTTAGAGTGTGTCACACCCACTAAGTATTAGCTGTACAGAGTGTGTCTCACCGCTAAGTAATAGCTGTACTGTCGAGTAGAGTGTGTCACACCCACTAAGTCATAGCTGTGCAGTGGGGTAGAGTGTGTCTCACCCGCTAAGTAATATCTTTACAGTCAGGTAGAATGTCTTGTTGCGACTGAAACTCTGTCCTCCCCCCCCCGCCCCCTCCGCCCCAAGGTGTATTTAGTGAGCGGTCATTTGCTTGTTTATTGTTATTACAGCTCGGTTACACTCCTTTAATTGTGGCCTGTCACTATGGAAATGTGAAAATGGTCAACTTCCTTCTGAAGCAAGGAGCCAATGTCAACGCCAAAACCAAGGTAAATGCTGTTCTCACCTCATTTCTTTCACAAAGTTTCAGCCGCGTGGACGCTCCGTGCGTTCACTGTCGTACACACATGCTTTTATGTTAGTTTTTCTAAAGTGACTCTGAGCACACGGTGTAGGTTGTGCAAGGGGCTGAGGCTTTTCGTTCTAATAATCTTAACAGCCTGCAGGCTGGGCTCAGAGCTGGTGTCAGTTCAGGGAGCTGAGGAGCTAGCACCTCACCCTGGGGCCCTGCTGGGACGCTGCGCCTCCGGTCTTGGCCCGCCCCAGCCCTCACCCGAGGAAGCACAGACGGGCCTAGACCCAGCGCCTTCCTCTTTTTAAAGGACTCCTCACAAAGGTGTGTGAGAGAGAGAAAGTCAATGAGAGAGAAATACCTGCCGGCTGCCTCCTGCATGCCCTCTACTGGGGATCAAACCCACAACCCGGGCATGTGCCCTGACGGAATTGAAGTGGGGACCTCTTGGTTCATGGGTTGAAGGTCAGCCAGAGTCTCACCGGTCAGATCCCACGTCTGTGTTACCCTGAATTCATGTCACCTGTCTGAGGTCACAGAGCAGGAGCGATGGGATCGGAGCTCAGACCCAGGCACTGTGTGTGGTTCAGGCCCGGGCTCTGTGCGCTCGCATGTCTGAAACCTCAGCAGCCTCACTCCTCCCCCTGACGTGAGTCCATGCTGCCTCCTCCTCCCACGTGCTCCTGACCCGGACTTAGTCCCCCTCCCGTTCTTCCTAGCCTCCTAGTGTGCCCCGACCTAAGGTAACTTTCAGGTGACACCCCCCGCCCTACAGCTCTGAGTGTCTGCAACGTCTAGGACCCCGTGCTGCTCATGGCCTTCCCTCTCCTCAGCTGCTCTCCTCCTCAAGTGGCGAAACTCACCTAAGACACCTCCGAGATGCTTCCTGCAGAACCTTTTCCCCGTTTCCTTTAATCCTCACCCAAGGGCATGTTCTCATCGATTCAGAGAGACAGGAAGGACGAGGGAGAGAGAAACGTGGACTGGTTGCCTCCCAACCCTGCCCCGACCGGAAATGGAGCCTCCGTGGCCCTTCTGTGCACAGGACAGTGCTCCAACCAGCGGAGCTCCAGCCGGGCAAACTCAGAGCCTTCCGTCCGACTCGGGCAAGAAGAGCCGCTGCCTGTTCCGAGTTCTCCTGAACTTGGCGTGCGGCGACTGTAAGCGCTGCCTCACATGGGCGCTAGCGCCGCACGGGTTTGCTGGGCCAGCTCCACAGAGCACGTGGGTGGAGCTTCCTGCTGGAGTCAGGGACGCTCGCGGCGGCAGAGCCTGGTGATGGTCACGCGTGTTGTGACATGTTGGTTGTTGCATGGTTATAAGCTGGGAAGCCAGGCGTCCCACGATGAAGCATTTGCCTCCTGGGGTTTGATCTGCACTCAAATGGATTTTTGGTTGAGAGAAAGTTCTCATTTTAACTTTTCAGGGTTTTTTTGTTTTTTTGTGTTTTTTTTTTTCATTGATGTCAATTTTATTTGCTTTTGGAAGTAAATGTATCTTATGTGTCTTCAGTGGGTAAACACACATGTTCAGAGGATGTCCTTTTCGTAAACGGGTTTTTTCACAGAGAATGACATTTTGTAGAAGGAAGTCTTTTTTCATATCTCGTGTAACCATAGTTACTAAAATTGGTTGCTATGAAAATACAAATATTGACTTTACTCCTGAAACTTTCGTGACTTGGTGTAAACATTTGGCAAAGTGAACTCCTTTCATGGAACTGCTCGTCACTTAGAATTAGAATTGAACCCTGTAACAGCAGCTTGAGGCAAACAGGTTGGATTAATTATAGGATAGTTTGCAAAGAGAGTTTCGAAGTCCACGTGTAAGGCAAGCATGTCAAACTCAAAGACTAACATGGGCCAAATAAATGAGGCCTGTGGCTTGCGAGTTTGACATGCTGGGTGTAGAGCCTTTGTGAATTAGACTCTAAGGCAGTGATGGCGAACCTTTTGAGCTCGGCATGTCAGCATTTTGAAAAACCCTAACTTAACTCTGGTGCCGTGTCACATATAGACATTTTTTTATATTTGCAACCATAGTAAAAAAAAGACTTATATTTTTAATATTTATTTTATACTAGAGGCCCTGTGCACAAAAATTTGTGCACTCGGGAGGGAGAGGGGGTCCCTCAGCCTGGCCTGTGCCCTCTCGCAGTCTGGGACCCCTCGGGAGATAACGACCTGCTGGCTTAGGCCTGCTCCCGGGTGCCAGAGGGCAGGCCCAATCCCTAGGTGCAGCCCCTGGTCGGGCTCAGAGCAGGGCCGATTGGGGAGTTGGGGTGCCGCCTCTGTCATGCACAGAGCAGGGCGGATCTGAAGGTTGCGATGCCACCCCTAGTCAAGCTCAGGGTACGGCCGATTGGAGGGTTGGGGCACCGCCCCCTGTCATACTCAAGGCAGGGTCAATAGGGAAGTTGCGGCGCCACCCCTTGTCACGCACAGAGCAGGGCGGATCAGGGGGTTGGGGCGCTGCCCCCTGTCATGCACAGAGCAGGGCCCATCAGGGGGGTTGGGGCTCCGTACCCTGTCACACACAGAGCAGGGTTGATCAGGGTGTTGGGGCGCTGCCCCCTGTCATGCACAGAGCAGGGCCCATCAGGGGGGTTGTGGCTCCGTACCCTGTCACACATAGAGCAGGGCCGATCAGGGGGTTGAGGAGCTCCCCACTGTCACACACAGAGCAGGGCAGATCAGGGGGTTGGGGCGCTGCCCTCTTATCACCCACAGAGCAGGGCCAATCAGGGGGTTGGGGCGCCGCCACTATCACACTCAGGGCAGGGCCGATGGGGAGGTTATGGCTCTACCCCGTCACACACAGAGCAGGGCCCGTGGGGGGGAGGGCGGGGTTTGGGCGCCACCCTCTATCACCCACAGAACAGGGCCAATCAGGGGGTTAGGGGGCTGCACCCTGTCACACACAGAGCCGCAGGGCGATCAGGGGGTTTGGGCGCTGCCCCCTGTCACGCTGATCCCGGTGCCAGGAGGCCTCGTGGCTCCGCTGATCCCAGTGCTGGGAGGCATATTACCCTTTTACTATATAGGATAGAGGCCTGGTGCATGGGTGGGGGCCGGCTGGTTTGCCCTGAAGGGTGTCCTGGATCAGGTTGGGGGTCCCACTTGGGTGCCTGGCCAGCCTGGGTGAGGGGATGATGGCTGTTTGCATCTGGTCACACACCCTTTAGGGTGGGAGTCCCCACTGGGGTGCCTGGCCAGTCTGGCTGAGGGGCTGAGGGCCGTTTTCAGGCTGACAGGTGACTGAAGCTCCCAACCACTCCTTTTTTTCTTTTTCTTTTTTATTCTGGGCCAGCTTTAGCTCTGAGGCCTCAGCTGCTGAAAACAGGTTTCTGGCCTTTGTTTACTGTCTGTATTTGATACAATGTTGCGGTCCGGCTGAAGCAGGTTTCTGGGGTTTTGTTTATCTTCTGTATTTGCAACATAGTTGCTTAGAGTTGCAGCTGAGAGGCCGGCAAGGCAGGCGGGGAACGTTGGAGTCCTCCGTCACTGAAGCAAGCAAGCCTCCCTGTTCGCATCAGCTGCCTGGCTGCCGGCCGCCATCCTGGCTGACAGTTAATTTGCATATCACCCTGATTAGCCAATGGGAAGGGTAGCGGTCGTACGCCAATTACCATGTTTCTCTTTTATTAGTGTAGATATTTAAATGCCATTTAACAAAGAAAAATCAACCAAAAAAATGAGTTCGTGTGTCACCTCTGACACGCATGTCATAGGTTCGCCATCACTGCTCTAAGGTGAAGAGTCTCAGAGAAAGAAAGACAGTGTTTGCTAGCATTTTCCTGTCACTTCAGAGAAACGAAAGAAAAATAGTGTGGACTGCATATCTGATCCTTATCAGAATTCGAAGTTTTGGCGTTTTCATTTGTAACTGGGCGGGGCGGGGGTGGGGAGGTCAGAGGTCAGGGGTGCTGGTTGTGGGGAGAAGTGCTGGGCGGGGGGCTCCCGGCAGGATGGGCCTAAGGCGGCAGGTGGAGCTTCAGCCAAATGGTCTGCGAAGCCTGTGAGCTGCCCCGAGCCCTGGGAACACCTCCACGGTCGTCTTTCTGGCTGCAGTGCCCACGTAGACCGTGTCCCGCAGGCAGTGCGAGCTGCTGGGGCAAGAACATGGCCGTGGCGGCATCAACTGGGTAGCAGGGGTCTCCTGTGCAGCCCAGGAATGTCTGCAAGTGCTGCTGGGCCTGGCCAGGTGATGGCTCCATGGGCACATCTGTAAACATGGTGGGAAGGAGGGATATTTAGAAAAACTCTCACTTCTTCCAGGCTCCTCGGTGTCCACAGGTGATGTGACGGGAGCAGTGTCTCTGTGACCGTTAAGTTTCCCAGGTTCCTGGGTCACTCCCAGGATGCATGAACACAGCCATGCTCAGACCGTGGGTCACAGGCGTGGACACAGCCCCCAGACAGAAGGCCACAGTGACGGGGGATGTAGCAGGGACAGCAGGGGGACGTGGAGGGACAGCAGGGGGTCGTGGAGGGACAGCAGGGGGTCGTGGAGGGACAGCAGGGGGACGTGGAGGGACAGCAGGGGGACGTGGAGGGACAGCAGGGGGACGTGGAGGGACAGCAGGGGGACGTGCAGGGACAGCAGGGGGACGTGTAGGGACAGCATGGGGGACGTGCAGGGACAGCAGGGGGTCGTGGAGGGACAGCAGGGGGTCGTGGAGGGACAGCAGGGGGACGTGCAGGGACAGCAGGGGGACGTGCAGGGACAGCAGGGGGGACGTGCAGGGACAGCAGGGGGACGTGGAGGGACAGCAGGGGGACGTGCAGGGACAGCAGGGGGGACGTGCAGGGACAGCAGGGGGACGTGGAGGGACAGCAGGGGGGACCTGGCGTCCTGCGTGCACAGTAGACACATGCAGATGGAGAAGCGTGTTGCGTGCTGGTCGCGAAGCAGCTGTGACACCATATCGCAGGGACAGACGCTCTGACAGGTCCATGGTTGACGGCTACGCAGTGCACAGAGCACACGGTGGGTCTGACAGACGTGGAAGCTTCTGTCGGGCGAGGCCAGCGGATAAGGGTAGCACAGCTCTGGCTGCCATGACTTTCTCCACGGGTGTGGCTGTGGCGTGGCCGTGAAGAAACTCCTTCCCCCGTTCCCACTTGTGTCCCCCGACGCGGGGCTGTCCCTTTACTCTGCCCGTGTCCCTGCACCAGCACGTCCAGAGCCAGGCGGCCCTACTCACCTCACGGCTCCTCCTCACTTCCTTGGAAGCGAGACCGGCCAGGTGGGGACAGAACCAAAATGTAAAGACCGTGGGTCTCCTCGCCACCGCTGCTCCAGTGGCGGCCCGGGCTCATGTTTCCATGCTCATGGCTCAGAACAGTGTCGGAGACGCCAGTCGCCTGTCTCCCTTTACTCACGGGGCAGAAGGTGTGCGGGCGTGTGTGCTGCTGGGAGCGGGCTCCTGGGGCAGCCGCCCCCATACACAGCATTGTCATAAGTAAGATGGCCTTGAACGCAGGCTAACAGGCTTCTCCTTCTCCTCCTCCCGCCTCGCCCCCCCCCCCCCCCCCAGAGTGGTTACACGCCCCTGCACCAGGCCGCACAGCAGGGCCACACACACATCATCAATGTGCTGCTGCAGCATGGGGCGCGACCCGATGCCACCACCACGGTAAGGCCCCCCGCACCCCGGTCCCTCTGCCACGGCCAACGCCAGGGGTGGTGGGGACCCTCTGTTAGTGCTGCTGAGTCACCTCTGACTACCGGGGACCCGTGAATGGTGCTGCCCGATGCCCAGCCTCACCACCCTGCGCAGCCTGGGGGCTCAGCCTGTGGCTCTTCCGTGAGCCCCTCCACCTCCTGCTTGGGCTCCTCTTCTCCTGCTGCCTCTGTTCCCAGCATCGTTGTCTTTTCCAAAGCCCCTGCCTCCTCATGTGGTGTCTGAAGTAGGACAGTGTCCGTGTGTCACCTGCCCCAGCCGTGCTCAGGCTGAGCAGAACAGGGTGCCACAGTCCCCACCCCTCCTGAGAAGGGCCTCCACCCTCAGGCCCCAGCTCTGTGGTAGCCTCAGTGCGGCTGGCGATCTGGGCTTGGGGGCTGGAGGCTGGGCCCACCGCTTCCTCTGGCTTAGACAGGCTCCTGGGACAAGGGGCCATTAAGATGTAAACGAGGTGGTGTGATTCACCCCGGGCTCCCCAGGCCTGCGCAGGGGCCTGCTGTTTGCTGTGGTGTCTGCGCACAGGGACGGTGCCCTGAGGCGGCCTGCCCTCCCTGAACCGGCCTGTCCTGGGGAAGGCGGCCCTCAGCCAGGCTGGGTCTGGAGGCCTCCCGTTCCCAGCACCATCCAGCCCCCAGAGCTGACCACCCAGGGGTTAAAGCCGCAAGTGCTTCTCGTTAGGAGGAGGGGCAGATGCAGCTTGTTGTGTTTCCATGGTGACCCGCTCTCCAGGCTGGAGAAGTTACCAAGACACATTCAGATGTGATGGTGAAAACGAGTGATTTCCTCCACCGCGCCTGGCGTTGGAGGAGGCGCTGGCTCCTGGGGCGGTGAGCTCACTGGCTCCATTCTCTCTCTCTCCCTCTCCCTCTCTCCTCCTCCCTCCTTCTCCCCCCCCCCCCCCCGTCCCCCTCTCAAGAATGGCAACACGGCCCTGGCCATCGCTAAGCGGCTGGGCTACATCTCAGTGGTCGACACCCTGAAGGTTGTGACGGAGGAGGTCACCACCACCACGACAGTGAGTAAGGGGCCCAGGGCTTCTGCTTGAGCTCAGCTTTCCCGTCGCGCCCTCTCCCCCCACCCCACGTCCTGCGCCGCGGTCTCAACTTCTGGGGGTGACTCTGGGCAGCAACTGAGGGCCACAGTGGGAGGGCACTCACAGGCCGCGGCCGAGCTCCTGCGTCCTGCACGTCCCGGCGGAGTGTGCGAGTGAGTTCACAGGGCCTCGTTGCTTTTTCCTGCTCCTCTGCCCTCGAGCTGAGGTTGGGTGTGACCTCAGCTGCCAGCCCAGGGGCAGGACAGTCCTGGCAAACTTCTCATTTGAGCAGAGGGGACGCAGCCCCGAGAGGCCCTGGTCCCTGCAGTGCTCACAGCTGGTCTGAAGGTTCCCCGGAGACCCGTTCTGCCCCACGTCCTCTCTGTCTCTGATTATGTTTTATTCAAAAAGAACTGAGTGCGCTTAGTAGGGAAACAGCCTGCTAGGGCAGGGTGCATGGCCTCTGCCCACCGGGCTGGGGGGACTCAGCGGGACGAGGGTCCTGGGGCCGGGGCCTGCGGAGCAGAGCTGGGTGCCTCCCAGGGCGAGTCTCTTTGCATCGACTTGTTGGTGATGTTTCTGAAGCTGCAGACGCAGCTCGGCGGCTTATTTGGAAAGTGGGTAAGTGGACAGCAGAGCACCGGGCCCTGCGGCCAAACCTCGGCCGCTGCGAACACGGAAGGAGGTTCCTGCGACAGCCCAGGCGCAGACGATGGGCCCGGTGGGAGGTGGGAGGAAGGCGTGTGTTCCCGGGCAACAGCAGCCCCGTGACGCAGCGGTGGGTGAGCACAGCTGCCGGGACCTGTCCTATGTGGGGGACGTCGGGTTTATTTCTGGACGCGAGGCGATGTCGCGGACGCGGAGGGTCACGCCGCTTGTTTTCTCGGGCAGTTTTAAAGCCTGTGCCCTGTGCCACAGTATTTTTAAAGATTTTTTAATCCTCACCCGAGGATATGATTTCATTGACTTTAGAGAAAGGGGCAGAGAGAGGGAGGGGGTCGTGGATGTGAGAGACATCGATCAGTTGCCTCCCATATACATCCTGACCAGGGACAAACCTGCAACCTAGGTGCCCTGCCTGGGAATCGAACCCACAACCTTTTGGGGTACTGGAGGAGGCTCCAACTGACGGAGCTACCTGGCCGGGCTATTTTTAAACGTTCAAAGTGAAGTTTCTTCCAGAAATTACATAGGAGAAACACAGGCCCGTTTCTGCTCACACTCACCCCGAGTCGCTCTGGAGGTGAATCGTAGTGGCCGTCCTTGCCCCCTGCCGGCTTAGACCCGGCGCGCCTCCCTCCGCAGGAGGGAGAGTCTTGTCCTGTTGGGCGTCTCTGAAGCGGCGTGGGCATCCCAGGCGGCCAAGCACGGCTGTTCTTACGGCTCCTTTTCTGGGCACTTGGGCGTGTGTGCCTCTTCATCAGGTCCCAGCGAGGGGTGCGCCTGCATCCTTTTCTGTACCTTGTGCTTTTTTCCCTTCCATTCGCCTCATTAATCCACTTGAAGGGTTTCTGGGTAGAAACCAGTGCTGAGGAGTGGTCAGCGGTGCAGACATCACCTCCCCCAGCAGCAGCTCCACATGGTGGCCTGGAGGGTGGCACATGGGCTCTTTAAGAAAAAAAATTCTTCTTTAGCTCAACAAAACGGTGGGTCAGACGTGTCCATTGTTAGAGATGGCAGCTCTGTCACTTAGAGTGAGAGACCCATGCTACACAGGCCACGTTATCACGAGGCAGTCGGCGTTCTAAACACTGGCCACAGGTTCTCAGACACACGGCCAGCCCCACACCCAGCTCTGGGGGCACTCAGATCCCCTGTGAACCGATAGACGGCCAGTCCCCACACCCAGCTCTGGGGCACGAAAGCCTCAGAATTCTGTGGGCTGTGTTTCTCCTCTGTAACTGCTGCTCTCACGCTGCCGAGCTGAGCTCTGCCCCAGTAAAACCACCGGACCCTGCAGGTGAGAAGCCCCTGACAAATACAAGGCCCCTGGCATGCGCTCCAGCAGGGGTCAGTGGGGGGTCAGCATGGGTCAGCGGGGAAGGGTCTCCCTGGCTGCGTGGTCTAATGCAACGGCTGCCAACAGTGGTCTGTGGATCACTGATGGTCCGTGAGGCCCGAAGGGTTGGTGACCGCTGATGGGCCTGTCTTTCCTCCTGCCTCTCAGTCAGTTCTTCTCTCATGATTGCAAGTCTATTGTTTTCTGAAATGGAATCGGGTTAAGCATTGAAAAATGAACTTACTCCTCTCGGTTACGCGAGTCTTGCGCGTCTGCTCTTGGGGGAGAGGTTTTCATTCCTTCCTCCGCACAGCAGTGTCATCGATGACGCTAACACGCAACAAAGCTCCGGAACTGCAGGGGTGCGTCTGGGGTTCAAGTTGAGTTTGTCAGATCCCAAAGCCCATGCTCTTAACCCTCCGGCATCACAGAGCTTGGCTTTGCTAAAAGGAGCTTCGCAGGAATTTTGCGAAAGAAAATTTTTCACCTAATTTTCAATTTAAGAAAAACCCTCTTACCTGGCCCCTTTGTATGTTCACAGAAGCATCATGTTCAGTATCATTTCCTAAAGTCCACAGACTCACTAAAATAACAGCCACTCACCATGACAGGCAAACAGCACAGACAACTTAATAATTATGTAAAGTAAAATTAAACTTTACGCTGTCACCTCTTCAGTGGAAGAGTTGAACGACAGCTGCACAGCCGACAGACATCGCCTCGGATTCATTCGTGAAACGTGCCCTGGAGCAGCCACGTGGGTGTCTGAGCTGCGCCCCCTCCCAGGTCTTCCCCTGAAGCCCTTGTGCAGGGAGAGGCGTCGGGCAGCCGCTGGGGAAGGAGGCGTTTGGAATCGTGGCTGTTTCTCTAACCTTTGCTCCGCGAGGCACCGGGGCAGGGACAGCTCGCCCCGGGGGTCACTGTGCGGGCAGGGGCGTTGGGACAGGGGCCCCGTTCCTGGCGGTGGAGCAGGAGGCAGTCTCCCGAGGCGGCTGGGAGAACCGTGAGATGCGACCCAGGCGGCCCCTATGGGTCAGCTGTCGGTTCTACGTATTATTTGCATAATTTTAAAGTGACCCACCCTCTTATGCTGTGTGTAACCACTGATAGGCAGCGCCTAAAGCACGGAATAAGCCGCCACCATGAAATGGCGTCGTGCTGTCGTTTAAATGCTGGGGAGTTCTTTGGCAGCCGTTTTAAGAAGATGCCAGGGTTCCGAGTTCCACCTCTTCCCCAGCGGGAGCGGATCGCCATCGCCGATGCCGTGATGCCTGTCCCCCGCGACAGCCTTCGAGGCGGAGTCGGGCGTTTCCTGGGAATCTAGTCCGTTGCCCAGAAGGCTCGGTGTCCGTCTGCACGAGGAGCGTCACTCCTGCACTCTGCTGTGCGCGCCCGGAACACCCACATCTGTGACGCTTGCTTATCCCGTGTGCCATTATCTTAAAGAGACAGGACGCTGAGAACAGAACCTTCTAAACTTTTCACATAATTTTTCCAGGTTAATAACATCTGTGTAGCGAAGCTTAAAGCCCTACACAACCTGCTTCCTGTGTCTCCGTGGCTTTTGGTGAAGACTCTACTCTCATTTTGAGATTCGTTATTTTAAACTTCCTGTAACGACGCCAGTGGATGTGTCTGAAACAGCTCCTGGCCCACAGTGGCCACTCTGCTTCCCTGGTGCCTGAGTGACCGAACGCCCAGGCTCTTCAGCGTTCGACACCTTAGTACCGAGTTACAATAGAACCGCTTATGCCAGCTGATGTGCAGTGAGCACTGACGTATGCCAGCCGCTCTTAGGGCTCCTGTATATGTTATCTCATCTGATCTTTATAACAACTGGTGAGCAGTGTTGTCATCACTGTTCACAGATGAAGAAATTGAGGCACGGAGAAGCAAGGGCCCAGCAAGGCCTCACAGCGGACAGGGGAAGTTCGCATTGGAGCCTGGTCTTCCCCCGCAGCTGGGAGCTGGAGCGTGGCCGGGAGGCTGACCAGCCACACACAGGCCAGGCGCGCAGAGCGGACCAGCGTCCCCCCTCTGGGCCCAGAAGACCCGTTTTCTGCCCAGACAACCTACGTCTTTCACGTGGTTTACCACATCTTTCCCCGGGCTTGGTTTTAATAAATTGCATATGTTCGTTGCTCCTTTAAGGCTTTTCTGGAGTTCACTTCAGGGAGGCCCTGAGCGCGGCGAGCCGCCGGCTCCGGACGATGGGCCGTTTGTGCCGCTGCAAACGGACTGGCTGTTCGAGTGGGAACTCACAGCAGCGGGCTTTCTCGGGTGCAGCCTCGCGGGTCCGTGGCCTTTTGTCCTCAGAGGACGTGGGTTTTCCTGAGAGAAAAGCAGAGAGAGAACTTCAGACAGACAGGCCTTGTGCCGACGCGGAGCTTGGCTCCCCTGGCTCCTGGCGTCTGCTGGGAGTTTGTTTTCAAGCATGAATGCTCTTTCTCTTCGCAGACGATCACTGAGAAACACAAGCTGAATGTTCCCGAGACCATGACCGAGGTGCTGGACGTCTCTGACGAAGAGGGTGAGGCTTTCTCTGCTTTCTCTGGGGCATCTGTCCTGGTCCCGCCGGGAAGCTGGCCCGTCTGGGGACTGAGCGGGCAGTGGGTGTGGGCGCCAGCGGCTTCACCGGAAAGCCATGTGTTCACCTTTGTTACATTGGCTTTTGCCATTTGGGGAAGGAGGATCCATTAGTCTATTTTCAGCTGGTGTTATCCTTTTTGTCTTCTAAGTAGCCAGCTGGGAAGGGAAAAGGCTGGGAACTGGGCCATCTGTGAAAATACCTGCCTGATAGGACAATTGTTAGCATATGGGGGGGGTTGTTTTGTGTCATTTTTTTAAAATAGATTTTTATTGGTTTCAGAGGGAAAGGGAGAAGGAGAGAAATAGAAACATCAACGAGGAGAGAGGATCATTGATTGGCTGCCTCCCCGTTCATATGTGTGCACCACCCCGGGTTTTGTGGGGTCACTTTTTTCATTCATATCTTGAACAGCTCTTAAGCAGCCTGGTGACCGCGTTATTGATGGGGAAGTACTTAGTGACTCAGGTACCTTCAGAGGAAACTATTGGAGTGAAAGCCTTTCTTTGCTTTTAATTTTTTCTTAACTGCATAGAAGCAACGTGCTTAATATTTAAATCTGGGTGCCTAACACTAACTGTTCCTTTTGAAACAGCATGTATAATACAAGTGAGGTGGTGTGAGACAGGTGAGGGGCTGTGAAACGGGTGAGAATAGTGTGAGACGGGGAGGGGTGTGAGACGGGGAGGAGGTGTGATGGGTGAGGAGGTGTGACATGGGTGAGATGATTGTGTGATACAGATGAGATTGTGCACTTGAGTGTGGATTTTACTAACTTGTAAGGTTAAAGCCATGATTTGCTTCTGCTATTAATGATGTAGCAACTATCATTGAGACTTACTAACATAGTTAAATTATCTAGTGACCTCTGTATGAGTATTTTCTCCAAAGTAATATTTCTTCTTAGAATACGAATTTAGAGAAACAGTAAGTCTTTGATAAGTTGACATTGAGCTAGCAACAACTGAGTTAGTGTGCTTGGAGTGAACGCAGGTTAAATCGTTGGTGAAGGTACATTTTGATGTGATGAACGTGTTAGACGAGGAGTGGCGTGGCCGTCCTAAGGCAGCTGGGACTGGGTTTAGATGGCTTTCAGCCACTTTGAAGGGACCGCAGAGCACAGCGTCTTCTATGCGACAGACTGCCTTCCCTGGCCCCTTCCCTTCTGCATCAGGAGAGCAGACCAAGTCTTCCCACATGTTAACAAGCTCACACATGTTTCTCCGAAAACCACTGAGGCTTCTTTCCAAACCAGACAGCAACTGTGTTTGGGAAGCTACTGCTTAGAGTGGATCCTGGAATCTTTTTCTCCCAACTTACTTGACTCACAAAAGCACTGCTGGTCACGATTTACACGTTAGGAAGGGGACGGGGGCAGGTGCGGCTGCGGCCTGTCATGGATGTCTGAGCCGCTCCACCTGTCACTGCGCGCAGACCCCGGCTTCCTTCCTTGGCCGCCTCGCTCCCCAGCACGAGCGTGTCCTCTCGCCCAGTTATTCCGCACAGCACCCTCCAAGGACCCGTGTTCCTCTTGCGCTCACACCATTCTGGGCCCCTGACCCTCACGCACGCGCTTCTCACCAGAACCCCCACCACGCCTGCCACCAGAGCTGCACCAGACAAGCTTCGCTGGAACCTGCGAAGGGGTCACGACAGACAAGCACCAGCTTGGTGGCTCGTATTTACCCGCCCCTGCTCTGGGGGCCAGCGCCCTCGGGAGCCTCTCCGCTTCGGTGGCTGCAGGGACCCTGAGCCCTGGCCCTGAGCCCTGCAGCTCGTGGGGCCTGCTGTCCCGTGTCTGCCTGTCCTGTAAGGACATGCTCAGTGGTTCCTCAGCTCAGATTGCATCTCAGCGCTCACCTGATCACCCCAACAAAGCCCCTATCGCCAAACCAGCCGCCCGCCCCGAAGCCCCCAGTGGGCACCATCCCGAAGCAGCCTGTGCCCCCCGGGGCCTGGTCGGTCCTTCCCGTCAAGCAGCGTCAGTGCATGTCCTGTGTGCCCGTGTTGGTGTGGGGGGGGGAGGGGCGCGCTGCTGGTGCATCTTGATGACTTGGCGTCGGCTGTAAATCAGCTGCCACGACAGGGACATGAGGAAAAACACTGAACAAAGAATTACAACCAGGGGGTGGCTTCTCCTCGGTGAGGCGTGGGCATGCGGGTCGGACGCAGTTTCTCTGCGTTTCCACACTCTTCGGCACACGGGCTCTGTGTGCCTGCTGCGCAGGGCTCCGTCGGCTGCCCTCACTCAGCCAGTAATTCTCCCGCGTGCTTCCAGGAGACGACACGATGACGGGGGACGGCGGGGAGTACCTGCGGCCCGAGGACCTGAAGGAGCTGGGGGACGACTCGCTGCCCAGCAGCCAGTTCCTGGACGGGCTGACGTACCTGCGCTACAGCCTGGAGGGCGGGCGCTCCGACAGGTACAGCCGGCGTGCGGGGCACTCCAGCGGGGAGAGGGCACTCCGCTACAGGAGAGCAGGCTCGGCGCTGGCACGCAGAGGAAACCCCCTTGGGGTTAGCGGGTTCTCTGCTTCCTCCCACGTCAAGAAGGGAAACTGAGGCCGGGAGAGATTAAATAGTAACGTGAGCAGCTATAAGGAGCAGAGACGTCCCCCTTTAAGTAGAGGTTTGCAGGCACCGGCCCCCTCCCTCTGGCCCAGTAAAAAGGGCATTTCTGCCTGTGGGCCCTCTGAGCCCGGCATCGGTGGATGCTGTCGTTTCTGTGAGCAAAGCTTGTCTGGAGGGAGGGTCAGAGAGACGCGATGAGAGAGGAGGCAGGACAACCCGCCAGGGCCTGGCACCGCGCTCGGAGCCGGACCTGCAGGAGCCGGCGGATGGGCCGATCTGGGCGTGATGGCGCTGCAGTACCAGAGAGCGCTGCTTTTGGGTGCTGCTGCCCGCACTCGGCGGCTGTTAAGTTCTGAGGAAGAACACGGCTCCCTGTCAGAAGCAGGGCTGTGATGTGGGTGTGCGTGTGGTCAGCCTGAAGGGCACGCAGTGTCTCTGCTCCTCAGTCATCAGTTGGCACCTGTCATCTTGGCGTTTCTACGCTCTGTCCGGCATGTTGAGTCCAGGAAATCCATGCCCCAAAGGGGAGGCATTTCTAAACGGAGAGACACATATTTTCCCTGCGCGCCAGTGCTGCCCCCCCCCCCGCCCCATTTTCTAAAATAGCTCAGGGTGCCCGTGACCTGCGTCCCCCTGGGCCAGCCTTGCCTGAGCACTGCAGGTAGAGACGTGACTAAGATATGACTAATGGCTGAATTCCTAGCCCAGCGGGTGGGAGAGGCCAGGCTGGGGGTGCCAGGGGGCCCTGGTGGCGGGGAGGGAGGGTGGGGAGGGCTTCGAGGTCTTGTCAGAGCCCAAGGCAGGGCTCCTGGTTGGGGAGGAATGGTGTTCCTCAGTGGGTGCTGAGTGCAGTGAAGGAGGCGGTGACGTCTGCATGCCGGGCGGGGTCCCTCTGAGGTGGAACAGGAGACCCATCCTACCGGGCGGTGCCAGAGGACTCGGCGGGCAGCTGCTGCCGGTTGAGCTGGTGTGAAGACTCAAACTCTGAGCTCAGTGATCACAGTCGTGGATTTGAGCCCGGCCAGCCCTGGTGGAGGGCTTCAGGCTGGGTGAGCAGAGGAAGATGAGTCCTGGGGTCAGGCTGCCGGAGGGGGCCCTCGGGGACTGGTGAGGGGCATGCTCCGTGTGAACTCTGACACGCGGATGGATGCGGACATCATGCTCTGAGAATCCTTAAAGACTTCAGGTTTTAATAAGTGAGTTGTTGATGGCTGTGGCACATTCCCCATAGTCCATGGGTAGGCGTGCTGTCAGCCGGGAGGTCTTTCTTTTCAGCCTCGTCTTTTTTATTAGAAACAAGTGCTCGAGTGGATCCCTTGTCCTCTGGAAGGACTCGGGTTGGGAGGAATAGAGCGATGCTTTCCGTCGAGCAGGGCTCTGAGGCTGGCCCATCCTGCTCAGACTGACGCGGGTCCGCAGGTCAGGACGGGGTGGGCGGCGGGCGGTGGGGCCTCAGCCCCAGTTGCTTTTCCAGAGCAGGAGGCCGCCACCTGCCGTCTCGGATGGAACTGCAGGCAGTGGCTCCGTTCACGGTTGTCTGTGTGCTTCTTTGTTTTGCTTAGACAATTGAATATGTTACCTTTGTCGGTAACCATTTACCTTCTCGTTGTTTCTCTGTTTGGTGCCTCCAGTAGTGCCGTGCCCAGGTAGGTGCCCGTGGCTGGCAGCATAACCCTCCCGGCCCATCCATTTCCCTGCTCCCCGCTCGATGTGCGTGTGCGTGCTGTGTTCACAGGGGCGCTTCCATTCTGAAATCGTGGGTGAATTCTCAAATTAGGGCTTTTATGTATTAAGTTGAGTAGTTGCTCGGGCTGGAAGGTACATGTGTCAATAGAATGAAAACTAGAACAAGCCCGGCATGAATTCACCTGTCACGGCGCCCCCTGTGGTTGGGGGGCGTTCGTGTGGCTCCAGCAAGGAACCCCATTAGCCCGTGTGCAGTTGAGATGATAGAAAGGTCATGGTGATGCCTGAAGTGTCTGTGGGCGCACAGAAGACTAAAAATAGACGCACAATGTTGATGTGCGGCGAGGAGAACACAGTCGACCGGGTTTTGCTTCCGTTTTATTTTATTAGTGCTTCACGCTGAAACGCTACCCAGATTCAGTGTAAAGCCCTACCCGGCAGCGAGCCACGGAAGCCGCTCCCTGGGCGGGAGCGAACACACGCGCACTTGTCAGTGTCTGCTGCTTCAGTGGGGCTTGAGGACACCATGACTGAATGTCCGAGACGTGTCACCGCTGCCCTTCTCGGACTGACGGGACTTGGATACAAGCTAATGTGTGTCTGTAAAGCAGCGCGCCAGCGGGAGGTCTGTGTTTAGGTCATAACAAGCCTTCAGCACGTCTTAGCCGACCCGCAGGTGGGAATGGCCACTCCTGTGGCTCCATGCCATGGTCTGGGAAACTCATCCACCGAAGTCTGCGGCCTCTGACTTCATGCAAAAAACATGGCCACTCTATTGTTTCTAACTTGTTTGTAATGTTTCAGATCAAATGAGTTTCTGGGCCAAAGATGTGAATTATTCTAGACTCCTGTGCTGGTCATTTTTTCCTTCAGATAGAATAATTCTCTGCTATTGGAATACTTAACATTATTTCACTTCAATATGTCTGTAACTAAATAGAACAAAAGAGCAATTCAAAATCATAAGCGTTGCCTCAATAATAATTAGCGCTGTAGGATGCAGAGTGAGCCAGAATAAAATCCCACAGGTAGAGACATGCAGACAGATGGTTCCAGTGGATTCATTCTCCTTCCAGCTGCCCCCCCCCCCGTCCACATATCCTAATCTCCCCCTCCCCCTCTCCCCCCCCTCTCTCTCTCTTCCCTAATCTCTTTTTGTGGTTGTGTTACCTCGTCTCTTCCTTTCCTTTCTTCTCTCTATTCCTTTCCTCTTGGGGTGCATACCAGCGGGGAGATTGACCTTGGGTTAGGCAGGTGGCCACGGTGACGGCAGAATGTGGCTTCGTATCTTAAGGGCCAAATGAGCCCCTTAACCCCTCACCCCTAAAGTGGACAGCCAGCCAGTGGTGCTGTGTCCCTGGGAGTGGAACCCAGTCCCAGCTGCCTCTGTCTATGTTGGACCATGGCAGCAGCCTCGTCACGAGGTCTGGTCGAGGCCGTGTTTACCGTGGGGTCTGCTCCTATCCCTGCTGACCTGTTGCCCCTGTCCCAGGGCTGCATGTCAGGGCCAGTCCTACCTGGTGGGCGTGTCCACCTGCTGTGAGGAGCAGGCCTCCGCCCTGAACCTGGGGCCCTGCCCGCCTACGTAAATCTAGTTAGTGCCTGTAACCATGGAAGTCGCCGTCTGGGTCTTCGCAGTCCAAAGCCGTGGAGAGAGATGATGGATGAACAGG
Organism: Myotis daubentonii; assembly: GCF_963259705.1. Taxonomy (NCBI): domain Eukaryota; kingdom Metazoa; phylum Chordata; class Mammalia; order Chiroptera; family Vespertilionidae; genus Myotis; species Myotis daubentonii. The sequence continues at coordinate 1,088,809 of NC_081844.1, forward strand.
TCAGCCCTGTGGAGCCCCGGGGGCTGGTGGAGCCCAGGGACGGCCCTGGCCCTTCAGGAGGCGCCTGCTGTGTGGTCTCCTCCTTGGCCCACTTCTCACCAGAGCGAAGCTTAAGTGTCTGCGTTTGAAGCAGGAGAAAAACAGTTATTCCGTTTCTTAAGGGAGACAAGATTGGCTGAAATGAAAGACCCCCCCCCCAAGTAATTTAATCCCATCCCCAATTCAAGGCCAGGCTAAGGTCACTCACAGTGCCCTGCACCCCATTATGGAACGTGCACTGTTGAAACCCAAGGCACACCTATAAGTGGGGCTGCCCTGCCCCCAGGACTGAGCCCCCAGTGGCCCCGTGGTGCCCTGGGCTGTCTAGACCCTCTGTCTCCACCAGGAGCCTGGGAAACATAAGAGAGGGACCTCTCACACTCGGCCTAGATTCCGTCTTAGCAGAAACACGCAGTCCCTGTAGGTGTAAACGCTCGGTCAGGAAGTCCCCTCCTTGGACTCGTGTCACGTCGCACCTGTAATGCTCAGGCATAAGGCCTGGAGCAGGGTGGGGAGAAGGACCCCCCCTCCCCCCGCACACACTACCGCCCAGCAGCAGTTTCTCAGAGACAACGGGCTGGCTCAGCTGACACCTCGTGAAGGTCAGTGTGTGGCTTACAAAATTAGGTGTAGTTGCAAAATGAAAACAGTTGCTGATAAGTGGGCCAGCTCGACATTTAGTTCACAATTCCACACGCCTCACGGCCACACCTGCCGGCTGGAGGGTGCACGCCTTGGCGTCTGTAGACACCGTGGGATCATGGCTCAGCCCCCTGTGGGCTGTGGCCTGATACTTTGAATGTAGATCTTTAGACCTGGGCTGACACGCATGAAAGTTCGCTCACTGAGGCTATCCACCCATTGGTCAGTTGAGCATGCAGGTGGGCTGGGAAGGAATGTCACTTCCTCTATGAGATGTCAGCTTTCACTCCTCACGTCGGAGCATGTGGCTCAGAGCACTGACGCTCAGCTCTCACCAAAGCCTTCGCTGTCCAGGCCTGAGCCCGTGTGAACCAGCCTCCCCCGGTCCCCCCGGCAGTGGCTTTGTGCTGGCTGACGTGTCTGGGTCTGGTCGGTGCTTAGAAACGCTTTCTGTGTGCCTGTGTCATCGCACAGCACAGGACATGCGAGGGGCAGTGCTGGCCTCTGAGTGGCCATGAGGGACACAGCCAGGGGCTGTTTCCTCAGGAAGCCTGCATGCGGCTGTCCCCGTCCCTGCCTCCCGGGGTTCCCAGCCCTCGGTCACCGCCGCCGGATGGGTGAGGGCACACGGAAACCTGCCTGTCGCCCTGTTCTTGCCTCGGGCTGGCTGTCCCCTCATACTTCCCAGTTGCAGGGCGATGAACATTTGGCTCAGATGTTGGCGATCAGCCCTGCAGTTATTTCCTGCGTGAATTTGTGTGCCGGCGGCTAGTGAGCGCCAGTTGCCGGCCTCAAACCTTTCTGGGGAGAGCAGGAGTCAGATTAGGAGTGTCAGATTCTGACTCCTGGTCCCCTGGGGCCCCTGCCATTGGGTGGCAGCGCCGGGCAGAGGGTGTGTTCCCTCAGGGTGACGGGAACGGGTGGCACAGAGCCCGCGTCCTCCCTGCACCGCGGCCTGTCCCCAGGAAGGTCCCGGCAGCTAACTGCACGCTCTCTTCGCTCTCCTGCTCGGCTCCCCATGCCCTCCTCCCTGCCCTGCCCCGCCGTGGGTGCGTGATCACGGCCTCTGCTCACCTGCCAGCCTCCGGTCCTTCAGTTCCGACAGGTCGCACACCCTGAGCCACGCCTCCTACCTGAGGGACAGCGCCATGATCGACGACACCGTTGTGATCCCCAGCCACCAGGTACGTGACTGCGGGCGCACTTTGTCCCCTCAGCAGGGAGGGAGCCTCACTGCTGCAGGAAGGAGCCAAAGAAAGCCTTTTCGTCTTAAAAAAAAAAATCAGCTGAGCTAGTCATGGGCTAGGGTAAGAGATTTGAGGATTTTTTCCTAAAACACGGAAAATGTTCCCTAGATTTCTCAATAGCGGAGTTTTTCTAAAACAATGTACTGCTTGTTTCTCCAGCTATTGAGCTCCTCTGGGGAGATTGAGTATGAAGACCGACTCCTCCAGGAGGTCTCCATTAGAGGGTGGGGCGGGGAGGTGCGTCCGTCCGAGGCCTGAGATGAACGGCGCGGCCACCTGCGTCTCCGTGTTAGGTGGTTATCTAGAGAAAAGATGTCGTTTATTAGGAAATACTGGCATTGGGTAGGATGTTAGAGTTCAGGCTGGCTGGGTACACGGACACCCACCCTCTTCAAAGACAGCGACAGTGATCCAACATCAATAACATCCTAAGCGGGAATGTGTTACCAAGTACCTGAGCACCTCGGCCTCACATTTTAAAGGGGCTTTTCCAGGCAGTGCCACTGTCTGAGGTGCCCCTTTCCGAGGCGGGTACCTTGTCGTCGGAGGGAAGGGAGAGAGCCGTGTCCCTGAGCCGTGTCCTTTGTGTCCAGGTGTCAGCGCTCGCCAAGGAGGCGGAGAGGAACGCCTACCGCCTCAGCTGGGGCCCCGAGCACCTGGACAATGTGGCCCTTTCTTCCAGCCCCATCCACTCAGGGTGAGTCGTGGTGTCCTGTGTCCAGATCAGGGAAGGGACGAGTGGACAGCAGCAGCTTTGTGCGGTGGCGTAGCTGGCGGCCAGCTTACAAGGGACGTGACCTTCGTTTAAACTTGTAAATAACACAGCTTTGTCCACCCTGGGCCCCATCTGCGTGGACAAACCAGCAGAAAGGGTTGAATTGCACATAGAAAAGCTGACGTTTTAAAGTAACTGGTAGCACTGCGTCAGACAGCTTGCTCACTAACCAGCAGCTGCCGGGGCTTTGAGACGTCTTGAAAGGAAGGGCAGGAGTGTTTGCGTTCTGGACGGTTTTAGTTACTGAGGTGACCTGACCAGGTCACAAATGCCTCTTCCCACGAGTGAAGGCACTGAAAGGATGTTCCCCGAGGCTGGAGGCTGGAGTCACACAGGCAGAAGGAGGAGTCCTGTGCAGTAGGCAGTAGGGCCTGGAGGGCACCTGTCAGCTCAGTCACCTGCCCGAGCCAGCAGCCACTGAGAAATGCCGCCTTCCACATCAGCTCTCTAAAAACGTAGGGCTTTGAGTTAATAATGGTAATCTACTGAAAGATGTCCTGAAGGCATAGAACTCAGTTACGTGGACCATAAGTTCTGGAAGGAGTTGTAAGTGGTAGCACTTCGCAGTTGCATTTTCCCTTTCATTCTATTACTTTTATTCATCTAGTAATTTCATAATTATATGTAAACTCTTACAGTATTTGCTCACTTAACCACCTTTTAAAGCCCTACCCATATGTTATCTAACTAAATCGAACATTTTGGCTTAAATGGTTCCAAACTCCTTATCCGTAATGCCCAGCATGATTTGAATGGTGGACCTTCCTTGTTGCCATTATTCTAAAATAAGTCTCTTTCCAGGAAGGCATTCAGAGGCATTGTAGTTACAAAGTTTGCACCTCATAGTCTAAGCTTCTACTAAAGATTCATAGACTATAAAACTAGGTCCATAGACATAGAAAATTATCAAAGTACTCTTTTCCTTATTAAAAAAACATAAGCAGGTTCCTAATGCAAGAATTATGCAAGGGAATAAAAACCAAATTAAACCTCATCCCAATTTACTTACATATTCTAAGTGTAAAATGAGATCGTTAACATCTGACCTATTGATTATTCAAAAAGCATAACGTTGCATTCTGCTACCAACTTTCTGAACAGTGAGGAGGAGAAAGGAGTTGGCCCTGGAACGTGAGGGTGGTAGGTTAGACCCCAGCACCAGCGCAGCCCAGGCCATCCCCAGCCCAGGGGCGAAGGGTTGTTTTAAGCACAATGTAATGTACTACCTTTTTAAAATATATTTTTATTGATTTCAGAGAGGAAGGGAGAGGGAGAGAGAGAGAGAAACATCAATGATGAGAGAATCATTGACCAACTGCCTCCTGCACGCCTCCTACTGGGGATCAAGCCTGAAACCCAGGCATGTGCCCTGACCAGGAATCGAACCATGACCTCCTGGTTCATAGGTTGTCACTGAACCACTGAGCACACCGGCCAGGCACAATGTAATTTACTATTAATGGCCGAATTTACAGGAGTCAAAACCTAGAGCCTCAGTGGTTAAAGGTTAATCACTTAGTGAGATAAGGGTCTTTAATCTTGGTCTCTAATAAACCAGTTCTTCTGTGAACTTGAAAGGTGATCGCTGACCATATATCCTAAACTCTGGCCGGGCAGTAGAATCACCCGGGAGCCTTAACGTGCCAGGCCCCGCCGGTCACAGCGGCGTCTCTGTGGAGTGATTTCTGTAAGTGCCGGTATCCAGATATGTGTGTTTTACACAAACTGTGAGAAAGGACCATCTTGGCCTAACGAAGCTCTGATTATGATGGAGACCTAGATAATTAACCTGTACAAACTCCTGACACGTGGCTGAATTCTGCAAAGGGCCCGTGTGTGCCAGGCACTCAGGAGCAGGGCTCAGTGAGATGGGCGGCCTTGAAGAAGCACACCTGTGTGTGATGTGAAGTTGGCAGACAGCCTGTGGAAGGAAAAACGTGATGCTCCCTTCGGGGCACCCCCGCCAGACCCCGAGCCCGCCTCCCCCTCTGCATGTGACCTGGGCACGGCAGGCAGACGGTCAGCGTTTTTCTGAAGGTGCACGTTATGTTACGAATCCCACAGAGAACTGTAGGGGCACGTAGTTCTTATACAATTAGCATTTTTGTCTAGAAAGAAGAGGACTCAATAGGTTCTCGTCAGTATTTACACACTCCCCATACACCATCCAGATCACTCACAAATCCCAAACCAGCTCCAGCGGTTCTCAACCTGTGGGTCGCGACCCCTTTGGCGGTCGAACGACCCTTTCACAGGGGTCGCCTAAGACCATCCTGCATATCTGATATTTACATGACGATTCATAACAGCACCAACATTACAGTTATGAAGTAGCAACGGAAATAATTTTATGGTTGGGTCACAACATGAGGAGCTGTATTTAAAGGGCCAGAAGGTTGAGAACCACTGAGTTAAGCAAAGTGTATTCCAAATCATCTAAAGAACCTCCCTGTGCAGTCCTGGTCCTGGTGTGATGTGGGCCTCACTGTTACTGTTGCCAGGCGACTGGGCATCTAGTAAGGCCTGTGCTGTGGCATTTGAACAAACACACAGCACAGGACTTGGACCCATGGGGTTCCCACTGATCGCTCAGTGCTGCTGCTCCTGGTGTTTAAACGCTGTCACCATGTTAATGTACACGAATAGCGTTCATGATTTCATATGTAACGTTGGTTTCTTAGTTTGGGGTTTTTTTGGTGGGGTGTTTTTTGTTGTTGTTTTTTTGTCGCTGTTAATCCTCATCCAAGGATATTGTTTCATTGATATCCATTGATTTTTTAGAGAGAGGGGAATGGAGGGGGAGAGACAGAGAAACATGTATATAAGAGAGACACATTGATTAGCTGCCTCCTGCACACACTCCAACCAGGGTCAGGGATCGAGCCTGCAAACCAGGTGCATGCCCTTGACCAGAACTGAACCCAGGACCCTTCAGTCGGAGGGCCAACGCTCTATCCACTGAGCAAAACTGGCCAGGGTGATTGTTACAGTTTTACTCATTCCACACCGGGCTCCTGAGTTGTCGTTTTTACATGTATTTTTCAAGGAACCGAGATTCTTGGGTGAATTGTTAAGCCACTTCGAATCTGCCCAGAAAGTTAGAAAAGAAACATTTTTGACAGAGGAAGTAATTCAGGGAGCTTTTCTGTGCACTGCGGCTCACGGTGTATGTGGTTCCTGTGGACCCCACAAGGCCTCTAGGTTCATGGAAGACACAGCTGCACCCGTAGGCCATGTTGGCACCTCCTTCCGCCTCTGCCTGTCTCTAGTGGCTCGTGTCCACGGCCACCCAAGAGGAGGTGTCGGCAGCTAAAACCACCCGACTACCCATCACAGCCAGTCACCGGCAAAGGAAGGGCTGCAGCAAGATTTCTGTTGCTCCTGAGAGAGTTTGTTACTCACTCAGGATCGGGCCAGCAGGTGTTGCTAGCATCCCAGGTGTTACATGGCAGGATTTGGGCACGAGCCTGAATTCACGGTTCTTCTCCATTTCCCAAGCGCTCAGTGAGTGAGGCTCCGTGCTTGGTAACGGCCAGCTTTGTGATCCATTTTAATATGATTCCGAAGGCCTTTATTTTTAGATTTCAATGGTAGCCACATGCCAACAGTTAAGTGTCAATTCATCATGTTATCCTGCAAGATAGAGCAACCAGAAGTCCATTAAAAAATTGGTCTTTTTTTGCCGAAATCGGTTTGGCTCAGTGGATAGAGCATCAGCCTGTGGACTGTCCCAGGTTCGATTCCGGTCAAGGGCATGTACCTGGGTTGCGGGCACATCCCCAGTGGGAGGTGTGCAGGAGGCAGCTGATCGATGTTTCTCGCTCATCGATGTTTCTAACTCTCTATCTCTCTCCCTTCCTCTCTGTAAAAAATCAATAAAAAAAAAAATTGGTCTTTTTCAGAAAAACATGTTGAAGACCATTTTGCCGTGAACCTAAAACTATGCCCAGAAATAAAGTCCATTAAAAAGCATGTGAGGACATTAGCCCAGGGGAGTGGTAGTTAGATCCCAGGAGCCGAGACGGCTGCTCCTTGGGCAGCATTAATGTTAAGTGTGCAGAGCAGTTAACTTGGTGGTTCACATGTTCCAAACACCCCAGCTTTCTGAAGGTACATGAAGGTCAATGCTTTTGGATGAAGAAAACGATGTTTAAGATGTTAAACAACTATTTTGTAAGGTTGGCTTTCTGGTCCCATAAATGTATCCTTTTGTACGTCAGACACGAGTGAGCCAGAGGCAGAGAAAATGCCTGGGGAGTGGGGCAGCCCCAGCCACAGCAGCGAGCAGGGTAAGCCCCGAGCAGGGGGGGCACCCTGAGCAGCTCCCCCCCCCCCCAGCAAGGCGAGAGCCTTGAACGAGTGCTCAGACTTGCATAGCTTCCATTCCCTGCCAGTAGGTAATTCACGTACCTTCTCTGCCTCCTAGTTGCTATGTCATGGCTTGTCATGGAAGCCAGTCTTTAAATTGTGCCTTTTGTGTTCACATGTCTTCCGCAGTGGCCAAAGGGCATTGCCATGACGTAGGAAGCATTGACCGTGGTCACCAATCCCAGGCTCTGTCCCTCTCCTTTGAATGCCTTTGATGGTGTGTGGTCTCCTGGACACTTGGCTGTGCACAGGGCCCCATGGCCAGTGCTAAGCAGGGAGCGGGGCTGCAGGGGTGCCCAGGGTTCCCCGAGCCCCAGGGCCCTGGTGGGGAGCCGCGGAGCCCACCCCGACCCCTCAGCATGTGGGCAGAGGGATGCCTCATGGCTGTTTCCATCTCCTCCGGATGGAGACGGGTGGGGAATGACAGTGCATTTCGGTCAGAAGTCGCCTCTGATTCCTTCTTGATGTTCGCCCACTCCTTCTCTGTGCTAAAGTGTCTGTTCTGTTGCAGCCGCACCTCTCCATGTCTCGACCGTGACAACAGCAGGTGACTGCATCGCCCCTCCTGCCCGCCCCCGCCTCCCCCCGCACCCCAGGGTGCTTCAGTGCGCACACCTCCCAGGGACGCTGGGCCGGCGTGTCTCCAGGCCGCGCCCTGGCTGAGTGCCCCTTGCTCTGCAGTGGAGGGAACGTGGGCATCAGTTACCTCATTGGGAAGCGGCTGGGACGGTGCCAGGACTCACGCAGACCTCCTGGGAAAGGCTTGGCCGAGGCTCTCCACATCTTAGCTCCTTTTGTGAGGAAAAAGTTGTTCCCAGCAATTACACCAATCAGTTGGCCTGTTTTAAAGTCATAGGAAAGGTTATGATTTTAAGTGGCTTAAAAACTGTTCTTAGGTGAACCGAAGGCTGAGAGTTGGTTAGTGGTCCATCTCCCTGGGATGCTGCTTTAAGTGCAGCTTCTGAGAGCTTGGAATCGCGCTGTGTTAGTCCAACAGTTTATTCCTGAAGGTTCTTATCAGACTGCCGACCAGGGCGTTTTTGTTACAGTCATCGTCACCTGCAGACCGTGCACAGATAAGACGGCCTCATAGACCCCAATTTGAAAATCATAGCCACCCCTTTAGTTTCTCTGAAACACTAAATGGGATGTTTCTACACATGAACGTTGCGAGTGATTAGTGACTGGTGATTCTGATAAAGCTGAGCCACTGTCTTCAGAGGCACTTCCCATCATGTTCAGTCTGGGAGTCGGGGCGCAGGAGGGCTTGGAGGGAGAGAGGGGGGGAGCTCCCCACGTCACCACGCCTCGTCTTCTCGCCAGAATCAGGTCGAACTGACGGGCCTCCTGGGGGTGTGCTGGCTCACTGAAGCACCCTGGACGTTTTCTTCCTGTTTTCACCCCATAACTAACCGAATGCTGCACTTCCTCCCCACCCGCCCTCGCGGTCCTGGGTGCATTGAACGGGAACCGAAGCCTTGGTGACTTTGGGGTGGAGGCGTGCTCCTCAGCAGGCAGAGCCCTGTTTTCTGTCTCTGAAGCATGTATCTGTTTAGCTAATCAAATCGCCTCTTTGTAGGCAAGTCATCTGCATAATCATGGTGGGTTGCTTTTGCTTTCCTCCCTTTTAAATTGTGATAACACTTATCTCACAATTTCGAAAACCTCTCAATAAGAGTTTCTAATTTGCATGATTGCTGAATTCCACCCAAAGTAAGATAAGCGGTTTAAGCCGAGTATGTCACGTGATTTTTTTTGTCTGTAGAGCTTTAAAGTCAATGCTCAGTACAGTGTGTGCACATTTTCTGCAAAACTGCTCTTTTACTGGGTTAACCACGGAGCAAGCATGGTGCCTACTTCCCAGAGCGATAGCTGTTTATCCTCCAAGTGGGAATTCTTCCGGAGCATCTGAGAGAGGGCCTTTCAGGGGGTCCTGCCTGGCTACAGTGACCGGCACACACGGAACACTGAGGCCCCCGTGGCGTGTTGGTGAAAGTCTCATTTTATGGGCGAGGAAACTGAAACCTAAAGACAGGAAGTGACTTGCCTGGGGTCCCAGCAGCACGTCCCGGCCTGGGCGGATCAGTGGCTCCCAGAGCGACACAGAGGCAGGGTGCCTGCTCTGGGACAGTATTTTACATTTTATTTAAAGAGGGGCGTTCATAAACTAGTAGAAACTTCATTGTCATATGAAACTGCCTCAGCCGAGTTCCGGGTTCACTGTGGGCATTCGGAACATGTCAGTTCCTCCATTTGTTTCTTAGGTGTTGTCTTGTACTGTAAATTTAAAGACACTCGGGATATATAACATCGTGCGGGCGTCGGGGAAGGGAGGTGGCGGCACCAGCGTTCAGGCCTCCGTGTCTCTGCCCACGTGACTCAGTCCGCACCCCTGTCGGCAGCCGCGAGCCCCTGGTTCACAGACACGGCTCTCGCACGCCAGCCCTGCACGTGCTCAGCTGTGCTCTCCCTGGGGCCGCGCCTCAGTCCTTCAGGCGCTGTCTCCCAGTGGTCACCGCCTGATGATGGGAGGAAAGTGCACTTGCTTTACCAAGTCTAGTGCCCATCACCGCACGGCCGTACCTACTCCTTCCCTCTTCCTGCGGCACAAAAAGCAGTCTCTTCCACCCTGCTCTGTGGTTGAAATTGTTCTACACACAACACCCACTCATTCTACTCCCGGTCCAAGTAGGGACACCTTTTATCATGTGACATTTTTAAGGAAAATGCTTAGCTGATGTTCTGTCAGGAACTGTGGGGGCTAAGTGATCAGCATGCTGACTTTTATCTAAAACTTTCCATCATCACCTCGTAGAACTTGAACTGTCTCGCTTATTCCCCCTCAGTGGAAGACGGCTTTGCATTTACAAGTCTACACTCAGCTTTGTTATTAGCTGTTCATCCTGTCATCATGTTACTCGAGACGGGTTTTTGCTCTCCGACAAGCTGTAACGCCTGTGGGTGGTCGCTTGAAGGAGTTGTGACTGGATGGTTGTCCAGAGACCAGAGAGTTAAACAACTGCCTTTGCCATCTTCTCTGGTGGTTAGACACAACTGCGGCCATCGCACAACTTGCTCTTTGCACTGCCCCACTCGTTAGCTGGTTCAGCCGTTACCTGTCACCTCCACACACTGTGCTGGGACTGGGGACCCGGGCTGCTGCCACCACCTTCCCCGTCACCAGGGAAGTCAGCGAAACCCTCCGGGGACGTCGGGGGCAGTCGCCACGGCTCCGCTGTCTGTGTCCTCAGTTGCCAGCAGGGGGCCGGCCCTCAGTGGGAGGGTGACACGTGGCAGGAGGGGAACATGGAGCTGGAAACGAGCAAACGAGAACAAGAGGGTTTCACAGGAGCAGCCGATGACACAGAGACAGGATCTGATGTACTGAGACCCGGTTCCAGCCAGGAATACAGCCCTTCATCCCCTGGGTGGAGTCCCCAGTAGGGGGCGCGCCGCAGGGTCCGAGGTGCACAGGTGTGGAGGCAGCAAGCCACCCCAATGGACAGGTCCGGACACAGCAGGTGCCTGAGCAGACTGCCCAGGGCCTCCGACGGGCAGACAGTGCGGGGTCCTGCAGGGGCAGGCGGGTGGGCCGCAGGGTTCCTCGGGGCCTGCGCCCGTCTCCCGCAGGGTGACAGTAAGCAAGAGATGAGCAAACCAGGGGACGCCAGGAACAGTGCAGGGAGTGGCAGCAGCGCTGGTTGGCACTTGAATAGCCTTTCTCGGGGTTCATAAACGTCAGCGTAAATGTAGCCCAATAAAAAGGACAGAATGGAAAGGAAACCTTTAGATTCATCCATGTTAACTAGCTCTTCCATTCTTTTGCACAACAGTACATTTTAAAAAATATTTTTTGAGAATTTATATTTAAATTTATACCTAGTGGTAAGAAAAGCAGCTAACCTCTTACTGCATTTTGATCAAGACCAGAAACATCCACATTCGGTCCTGCACTGTGGATTGTTCTCCCAGGCTGGCTGGCCACGCATGGGGCACGGCTGCAGCCTCGCTGTCCCCGCACGCCTGCTGACAGGCCCTGGGCTGTCCGTCCCTTCTGTGCTGAGAGCAGCAGGACTCCTGCTTAGCCACGTGCGTGAGCTCCGGCCTGCTGTGAGGGACGCTAAGCTCTTCCTCCACTCGTCTAACAGAGCAGACGCATGGTGCTTCTGCCCATCATTTCTTGGATTGACTGTTCCAGGGTTTGGGCTGCAGTCATGGACTCGGTGCCAGGGCGGGGGTCCGGCATGGTGTGCTGGCTGAGCCTAACTCACCTGGAGGCTGCTTTCCTCTTGCTGTTTTGGTATCAGAGCCTCGCAGGTGCAATGGAAATGCCGGTCAGGTCGCCTAATTTCTGCCTCTTGACCAAGCGAGTCCCCACTGCATGCACCCGCCCCTCCCGAAGGAAGCCCTTCCGGTTAGACCAGCCCTTGCCTCGCCACAGACGCGTGCCGGCCCCGTGGACCAGGCTGTCCATGAACCTCAAGCCTGGCAGGAACGGAGCAAAAGGAAGAGATGCCTCCACGTGGCTAAATTACTAGCTGTGGTTTTCCACACTCTCTTGTAATTTGGGGACATTCACGATGCCCAGACCCCCTCCCTCCACAGGGCCCGCCCGTCCACATGGAGCTGATGCGTGTGCCCCAGTGGGGGGGCCTCTTAAGTCATAGTTTATATTGAAATGAGCTGGACACGATGTAACTTGGAAAAGTCCAGTGGAATTAACTGCTCCATCCCACCCTGACTTCCATGGGTTTTCAGGACGTGCAGGCGGAAGTTCTGTGACAGGGAGACCCTCAGAGCTGTCACATAATTCCATGCCACTGTCAGTTGGATAGATTTTAAATTTACAGTCAACACAAGGTAGCAGAGATTGTCTTAGGTTACAGGTAAAAACAACACAAAAATTAAAGCAACACAACAGCCATCAAGGCACTGGTATAAAGCGAGAGAACGTTTAAGGACCAGTTTGTCCCCACCATGCGTATGAATACCCGATGTCTGAGAACCAGGCGTGAGGGACAGAAGTCGCCTGGCCGGGACCTGGGCCCCTGCCTCCGACCTCGCCCACGCGTCTGACCTCTGCCCCCCCTTGCAGCTTCCTGGTCAGCTTCATGGTGGACGCCCGCGGGGGCGCCATGCGCGGCTGCAGACACCACGGGCTCCGCATCATCATCCCGCCGAGGAAGTGCACGGCCCCCACACGGGTCACCTGCCGCCTGGTGAAACGCCACCGCCTGGCGACCATGCCCCCGATGGTGGAGGGAGAAGGCCTGGCCAGCCGCCTGATCGAAGTCGGACCCTCTGGCGCGCAGTTCCTGGGGTAAGGGTCTCTGCTAAGCCTCCCACTTAGTCACCCGTGCACTGGCATCTCGCCCGGCGCCCCTGGGATGGATGCACAACGGTACGTCCAGTGCTTTGAGCGAAGGTTGACCCCTGTGACATTTTTTTAAATCTATTTTTATTGACTTCAGAGAGGAAGGGAGAGGGAGCGAGAGAAACATCAATGATGAGAGAGAATCATGGATCGGCTGCCTCCTGCACGCCCCACACTGGGGATGGAGCCCACAACCCGGGCCTGTGCCCTGACCGGGAATCGAGCTGTGACCTCCTGGTTCCTAGGTCGACCCTCAGCCACTGAGCCACACGGGCCGGGCTCCTGTGACGTTTAAGTAGCACTGATGCTGCACCCCTCCCCACGCCTCTTCCTTTGTGAGCATCCCTGAGCTCAGCAGGCAGGTGACTCTCTCTCTCTCTCTCTGGCTGTGATCACAGCTGCTAGGCTCCCAGTGCGAATCATGTTTTCAGCCAATGGTAGGTATTGTTTTTCCCTCTGACACTGAAGTGGCAGAGTCCTAAGAAAAACCCTCCTCTCTTCCAAACATGGACTCGAGGTCCCGCGTCCTGAGAACCGTCTGCACTTGGGGAGAAGTGTGGCCAGGAGTCGGGGTGTGGTTTGCCTTCTCTGCTCCCAAACTGCTACCGTGAGGCTTACACTCACGCTGGCCGCCTGTCTGGTCACAGTTTTCCTTAAGAAGGCCAAGTCCGGGCTCACTGCCGCCAGCCTCATTTTAGCAATTTTGAGCAGAAATTAGCATTTCTTCTTTCTTTTATGTGCTTGAGCGGCTGCTACCATATTAAGTGGTATTTCAACAAGCCGAGAAATGCGTGGCTTCTGCTGAAAACCGACCGAAGGATGAGGTGGTGGAGGGGGACAAGTTTCAAAATGTTTTGAAACAAATCAATGGTGTTTAAGCCTCCTCATAGCAAGTCTTCGTGCTTGAATGTGGGGCCCACAACCCGTTGCCCGGGAGCTTCTGTTGTGCTGGCGTCACACTGGGAGAGCTGCTCGCGCTAGAACTAGGAATCGGCCTAAAGTCTCATAACTTGGAGGAAGCTGTTCACAGGTTGCTCCAAACCGCGTTCACGCCGGAGGGGGCGTGTCCGTATTCCCGGTTCTAGAAGCCGCCTCCGCCATCCCTCAGGCAGACCTGAGACGCGCCTGGGGGCTCTGGGTGGGGCACATCCCGACCCCGTCCCCCTGTCGCAGGCCCCCCGCCCTCCCTCACGCTCAGGCCGCCTGGGCTGTGTACGAGTCTCCACATCTGAGCAGGAATATCCATGGAAGCACCGGCCTCTGCAGAGTCCGAGTTTTCATGACATTTCCAGCAGCCTGGGCAGCATATTTTTCCTTCCACGGCTCGCGCCCTGGCAGGACCTCACCAGGGAGAGGCCGTCCCCACGTGCCGCCCCCATGCCTCCATCGGGCACGCTGGGCGTCGGTGCCGCCCTCCCTGTGGCCAGTGGAGGGGACAGAACCAAAGCAGACCTCCCGGTGGCTGAGCGGGCGGTGCGGGTGGACGCCGCCCCTGAAGCTCACTGTCTTCTCTCTCTCACTGCTGCTTGGATGTGCTCAGTAAACTCCACCTGCCAGCGGCTCCCCCCCCACTTAACGAGGGAGAAAGCTTGGTCAGCCGCATCCTCCAGCTGGGGCCTCCTGGAACCAAGTTCCTTGGGTAGGAGCGACTTAAACCAACCGATGGCTGCTGGCCCCATTCTCCTCCTCCTGCAATATGATTTCTCTTTCTGTCATTGTGCCCGTGACATGTCCCTCTCTATGATTTACACTCTGTACCAACTCTCTAGTGGACCATTTCTGACCCTGTGGTATGTGACTTTTGTTTCGAGTGATGTTTTTATACCTTTCCCCTTCAAGTGCTGTGACCTTCATTTTCGTTTAAAGCATGAGATCTGCCTAGTCGTACTCTGTGCTAGTTGCGGTGTTGTGATGGGAACGTGGAGTCTGTCTCAAAGCAACCTGGACCGGAGACCCAGAGCCTCCACGACTCTTGAGAGAGGCTGTGCCCTGGGAGCGAGGGCCGTGCATGCTCGGAGCTGAGCCCAGTAGGCATCGCACATGCTGTCGGGGGCTCGGCGAGGGCTGTCCTGTGCGATGCCTACTGCGCCCTCGGATGGGGGGAGCCTGGGCAGACCCCGCATGCATGTCTGCGTCGTTCCCACGCAGTCAGCTCCTCTGACATCTCATTCAGACTCACCAGCTCACACCGCACCAGGCCATCCCCTTCAGCATTGTCACGTCACCCCTCGCTGAGAACGTCCCAGGAGGTCGGTGCACGTCACAGACACGCATGTCCATTTCTTTACGTTTCTCCGAGGAGAAGTTCCAGGTGCCACCTGCACTCAGGCAGACACCGGGGCTCCGGGGAGCAGCGTGTCCCGGGACGGGAGCCCTGAGGTGGAGTGCTACTGCGCAGCCAGCCGCTAGCCCCTGTCCCCGACCCCGTCCCCAGAGAGAGGCCTCCAGGTCACTTTGCCACAGACCGTCGGGGCGCGCGGTGCGTGGCTGCGGCCGCCCACACCGCGTGCTCTGCTTGCTGCCAGGCCCGTCATCGTGGAGATCCCGCACTTCGCTGCCCTGCGCGGGAAGGAGCGGGAGCTGGTGGTGCTGCGCAGCGAGAGCGGGGACAGCTGGAAGGAGCACGGCTGCGAGCACACGGAGGACGAGCTCAACGAGATCCTCAACGGCATGGACGAGGGTGCGCGGCGCCTCTGCGGACCGGGCTGCGCGTGTGCGCGCGTGTGCTCGTGTGTGCGTGCACTGTGTGTGCTTTGTACGTGTGTGCACTGTGTGTGCATGTGTGCTTATGCATGTGCGCATTATGTGTGTGCTTTGTGCGTGTGTGCACTGTGTGCTTGTGCGTGTGTGCATTGTGTGTGTGCTTGTGCGTGTATGCACTGTGCGTGCACATGTGCGCACATGTGTGCTTGTGCACGTGTGTGCTTGTGTGTGCACTGTGTGTGCTTGTGTGTGCACGCATGTGTGCTTGTGCGTGTGTGCACGTGTGATGCGTGCAAGTGTCTGTGTGTGGTTCTGGCCCAGCAAGTACCCATGTGCACCAGTGACGATGAGTCGGCGCACGATGCATTTGCCTGGTCTCCTGTTGTTACTCAGGAAAATGAAACCCCAATCCCAGTGACCCTGTCAGTCTAGATTTTCTTGGTTAAGCTGGTCTGGTTTTCCGTCCTGCCCTACGTCTGTGCACTAAGTTTGTGAAAAGCCTGTGACCCCGCCTGCTGATGGTGGGGGACGTGTTGGGCAAGTTCCTGGTTTCGGGAATTCACAGGCTGGATCCACGGTCATCCATTGTGGCCCTTTTCCATATGCACAGTGCGTCTCAGAGACAGTCCCCCCGCCCCCCGCCCCCGAGTGACCCCGGGAGTGATCCTGGCAGGACTGAAGGGCGCGTCTCTTCTTACAACATAGAAACAGGTCTTGAGCCAGCGTTGATGTTGGCAGAGGAGAGCCTGCGGGACCCGTTTCCTCTGCAGCTGGTGGGAGTGGAGTAAACCAGGGAGGGCCCCGCAGAGGGACTGGGCGCTGCTCTGGTGGAAGCGCTCCTGCCCCGAGGAGGCGCTGACCTGGACCGCGTGCGCTGTCATCCGCAGTGCTGGACAGCGCTGAGGACCTGGACCGTAAGCGCATCTGCCGCATCGTCACCCGTGACTTCCCGCAGTACTTCGCCGTGGTATCCCGTGTCAAGCAGGACAGCCACCTGATCGGGCCCGAGGGCGGCGTGCTGAGCAGCACAGTGGTCCCACAGGTGCAGGCGGTGTTCCCCGAGGGCGCGCTGACCAAGCGGATCCGCGTGGGCCTGCAGGTGCGGTGCTGGGCGCGTGCATGGCCAGGGGCACCTTGCGGGGAGGGGGCTGGCTGTGGGGACGGGCGGGCCCACACAGACAGGGTCACGTCGCACTGGAGAGCCGGGGCTGCCACAGCACACAGTAGGCCTCTTGCAGGAGGGCTGAGGACCTGCTACCTCAGTCCTATGCTGGAAGCTCCTGTGCTGACGATGAGACCAAAAGTGCTTTCAAAGATACCGACCTGAGGCGCGCGGCCTGGTGCTCACTCTGCTTTCCTTGGAAAAGGCGCAGCCCATGCACGGCGAGCTGGTCAGGAAGATCCTGGGGAACAAAGCGACCTTCAGCCCGATCGTCACCTTGGAGCCCAGACGGAGGAAGTTCCACAAGCCCATCACCATGACCATCCCCATCCCCAAGGCCGCCAGCGACGTCATGCTGAACGGTTTTGGGGGAGATGATCCGACCTTGAGACTCCTGTGCAGCATCACAGGTGAGGCGCCGTGCGGTGTGGGTAGAAAGCTCTGGAAGGAGAAACCTACACGGTTGCCAGTGTTAGCGCTTTGTCGCGAGGTGCCTGCAGGGCCCGTGCGGATTCAGGAGGAGCCTCCCCAGTAGGGAGCAGAAGGTGGCAGGCGACGAGCCACCTGCCGGTACAGCCGCAGGCCCCTGGGCAGCGCTCATAGTCGTCTCTGCCTCGCGGCCCTGTGTCCGCACTTAGCCCCGTCCCCCTGAAAAGGAAGCCAGGCTCCGAGAACCCTGTGACTTCCCGAGACCATACCACAGGCCTGTGAGAGCGGGGTTCCAACCCGAGCCCGCACACCTGTTGGCCTTCACCAGAGACCTCATCGTCCACCTGCTGAAAACCATCGTCCTGCACCGCTGCCCCCGCAGCTCAGACCTGACCTGTGTGTGGGAGTCGGGCCCGTCATCACGGACCTGTGGGACAGCCTTGAGAAAACAGAGTAAAGGTTTTTCAAGATTCACTGAACACGGTCTTTTCCATTGGAAGCTGTGTTAATGTTCAGACAACTACCAACCTCCAGGGAGACACTCCCAGCTCTTGGTTGTCTCGGCCCCATCACAGAGTGGGAGGTAGAAAGCTCACAGGCATCGTTTGGCTGGAAACGTCCCCCTTTCACAGCACCACGCGCTCCTGGGCTCAGCCACGCCCGCCCGTGCTCAGGGGTCAGCTGCCCTGCTCGCCCGCCCGGGGGGTGAGGAAGTTCTCACCTCCCCTCGTGTTGGCAGCTGTATTCTCCCTTATCTTGCTCTCTCTCCAGTTCTCCCTCCTTATTAATGCTTTTCTATATGCACCATAACAAGCCATGGAGCTTGCCCCATACGTTTAATAAAATGCAAAATACGTGGACTAGCAGGGACGCAGGGGTCACGACCTCATTCCCACCCCACGTTCCTGGGTGAGTTTCCCACAGGTTTTAGTCCCTGTCACGTGAGACGTCGTGTGTGGAGGTGAAACAGGTGAGATGTCACGGGCAGGCATGCCCTGCCCTGGCCAGGGGTCAAGCGAGGGACCACGTGGCCGAGGCGCCACCGACCTGGTTAGTCCTTCCTTGGGCCTTCGTCCACCTGTCCGTCAGCCTGCAGTTCATTCAGCCGTTCATGTTTCCCAAGTACTTTTTTATGACCTTCCATTGCAAACGGAGAGAATATTTTCTCTTATGAAAATAATTGTATAAAGCATGGAGTTCAGGAACAAAAAACTACCTGAATTTTTTCATTATTTTAACAGAGCTGTCAGCTCCTTGCCTTGGTCAGTTAAAGGATCTTTTAAATTCACCCACCCTGTACAATTCAAATTGATCTCAGGGCCGACCAACTACAGTAACAGCCTCAGGGAGTCAGGTCGAGGGCAGAACACGTAGACACTTGAAGCAGCGACTCCAGTAACTTTCAGCTCATTCGTGGGAGGTGCTGTCCGCGCTGCTTCCCTGTGTGGCCTTCCAGCTTCCGCGGCCAAGCGCAGGGACCACAGACGACGCGCTTGGCGCTCGGAGGCTGGAGCGCTGCCTCATTCTCAACAATCCTGTTGTTTCAGGCGGGACCACTCCTGCGCAGTGGGAAGACATCACGGGAACCACGCCATTAACGTTTGTCAACGAGTGTGTTTCCTTCACCACCAACGTGTCTGCCAGGTACGTCCCGCCCTCAGACCAGCCCGAGGCCACACGGGCCCCACCCCCAGGGATTTTGCTTTTCTTTTGTTTCTGTGTTCTTTAAAAGTGAGGTTTTCTGGTTGGTTTTAAATACAATCTGTATTAACTTTCATATTTTAAACTGGGCCTGCTTGCCAGCAAAGTGAATAGCGATGATACAGTAACAAAGCTGAGCCAGTCGGGTTGAAATCTCAGGACAGTCAGTGATTGGCAGCTCTGCCTGTGGGGCCGGCCTCCCGGAGCGGCCACCACCGATGGTCGAGTCCCAGAGCCTGGGGGATGGTAGACGCCCTGCTGCCCAGCGCATCCTGAGCTGCTTCCCAGCAGAATATCAGGGGTCCGAGAGCACATGCGTGTGCAGGTGGGTTCAAGGTCTAGGTGACCAGGAGGCCTGACCCGTGTGTGTCTGTGTGTAGCATCCTCACCGCACGAACGCTGTCCAGCCTTGTTTCATGTGCTCGCTCCCTTTACCATCAGCTCCCATGTGTGACCGGCAAGGGAATGCTGGGCGCTTTCCCACGCGTTTGATTTCATCACTACAGTGACTTGGTACTGTGTCCATTTTATAGATGGGAAAACAGGCTGAGGGGGTTAGAGCTTAAACTCCTGTTCAGGGGACAGAGCAGAAGGGCACACACGGGCAGCAGCTGGGGTGCTGGCCCCGCTGTTCCTCCAGAGATGACAAGTGCTGAGGAGAAGGTTAAGGGGCCCTGCCAGCGGCAGGGGCTGTGCACGTCGGGGCAGAGAAGGCGCCCGAGAGGAGGTGCCTCCTGAGACATGCAGGAGCCTGAGGGGCAAGAGAGAGGACCATGGACAAGACACAGCAGGGCGGGGGCGAGCAGCAGACATCTGAGGTCGGAGGTCAGACCAGAGCTGCCACGTGGCTGCGGCAGTGCTGAGGGAGGCCTGCACGGGAGGCCAGGCCGCTCCTGTGTCCCGTGTTCCCCATTTCACCCCCCGACGACGGAGGGAGCAGTGAGCACCGTGAGTGAGTCTGAGCAAAGAGGACAGGGATGCAGAGCGCCGCCAGGAGCCAGCGGCGGAGCTGGGCCCT
Organism: Myotis daubentonii; assembly: GCF_963259705.1. Classification (NCBI taxonomy): domain Eukaryota; kingdom Metazoa; phylum Chordata; class Mammalia; order Chiroptera; family Vespertilionidae; genus Myotis; species Myotis daubentonii. Next base: position 1,108,267 of record NC_081844.1, read on the forward strand.
GAGAGCGTGACGCTGCAGGAAGTAGCCGGAGTCCCCAGAATAGGCAAGTGCACGGAGACGGGGCAGTTCGCAGTCAGGGTTTGGGGGACCTTGTTCTGTCCGGGAAGACGGAAAGGGGCGGAAGTGGTCAGTAACGGCAGCCCAGGGCTGTGAGTGTGGTGATGCCAGTGCGTGTGCACTTCGGTGTGGCCAGCATGGCGAGTGTTATGTTACGTGTGTCTCATCAAACGCTAATAAAAAGGGGAGGCGTGGACGAGGGACAGGAAGGAACCGGTGACAAGGGAAAGGGAACCTCAGGGGCGTGGAAAGATGGCGGGAAGGAGTCGAGGGGAGGAGGCAGTAATAGGCGGAGCGAGGTTTCAGGGCGACAGGGTGTGGCTAACACTTTGCATCTGGCGGCCTCAGCTTTCTCTGCGGAATGGTCCCTCCCCGGGGGGTGCGGGGGGTGGGGGTCAGGGAACGCTGGGCAGGCTCAGCAACCTCAGTGACACTGAGGGGACATGGCCAGGCCGTGTCACAGGCCCATGAGGCCACCAGCCAGGAAGGAGCACAGAGCAGTGACTTCCTCTGGGAGCCACGCCCAATGCCCGTGAGTTCTGCCGAGAAAGCAGGTTTCCAAATGGTTGGATTGATCCACCTCGGTGGTGGGAGAGTGTTTTGGAAAAGAGTAACACGATGAAACGCTGGGTAGAGTTTATTGAGAAGAGTTTCAGGATATGAGAGGAAGATTGGGGGCATCAGGGGGAACAGGGCTCCCCCATGAGGACCCATTGCCATGGCCCCAGGCTCCCCCATGAGGACCCATTGCCATGGCCCCAGGCTCCCCCATGAGGACCCATTGCCATGGCCCCAGGCTCCCCCATGAGGACCCATTGCCATGGCCCCAGGCTCCCCCATGAGGACCCATTGCCATGGCCCCAGGCTCCCCCATGAGGACCCATTGCCATGGCCCCAGGCTCCCCCATGAGGACCCATTGCCATGGCCCCAGGCTCCCCCATGAGGACCCATTGCCATGGCCCCAGGCTCCCCCATGAGGACCCATTGCCATGGCCCCAGGTTCCCCCATGAGGACCCATTGCCATGGCCCCAGGCTCCCTCCACGGACGGTGCTGGGACTCGGGGCAGATTTCAGAAGCTGGACCCTGGGGAGCGTTTCCAAGGAAGAAAATCACAAATACAGGTCCAGTGGTTGGCGGTGCACACCTGGTCCTCAGGGCCCTCCTGCTCGCTCTGCCCACCCGTCTCATCATCTCCCGCCTCCCTGTTTCCAGGAAGCACTTAATGACTTCGATCATATTGAAGGAACTGAGGGTTTTTTTCACCTGGTGCCCATTAATTCAACTTTTTTTCAAAGATTTTTAAAAATTTGTTTTAATTGATTTCATAGAGGAGGGGAGAGAGAGAGAGAGAGAGAGAGAATGAATCATTAATGATGAGAGAATCATCAATGATGAGAGAATCATTGATCGGCTGCCTCCTGCACGCTCCACACCGGGAATGGAGCCCAAAAACCTGGGCACGTGCCCTGACCGGGAATTGAACTGTGACCTGGTTCACAGGTTGATGCTGATGCTCAGCCACTGAGCCACGCCGGCCGGGCTGGCGTCCATTGGTTTGGATGCCTGACCTAAAATCCTTGGCAGGTTCTGGCTGATCGACTGTCGGCAAATCCAGGAGTCCGTCGCCTTCGCCTCCCAGGTGTACAGGGAGATCATCTGCGTGCCGTACATGGCCAAGTTCGTGGTGTTCGCCAAGTCGCACGACCCCGTCGAGGCGCGGCTGCGGTGCTTCTGCATGACTGACGACAAGGTGGACAAGACCCTGGAGCAGCAGGAGCACTTCGCGGAGGTGGCCCGCAGCCGGGACGTGGAGGTGCGGGCTCCAAAGCAACGCATGACACGTCGTCTGTGCCTTTCTTCTTAGATCACACGTAAAGCAGTGGTTAGTAAATAGAACCGCACGATAAGAAAGACCAGTCCTCCTTCTGGTCAGTTAGGAGGTCAAGGTCCAACATGAGCTCTTCCTAGTCCGTCTGGGCCTGTCCTGTCAGGATCGTCTCGGCCTCCATCCTGAGAGGAGGAGGGGAAGGGCTCTCTTACGGAGCATCATGGGGGAGGAGGACTCGGCGATGAAGTGTGTAAGCGGCGGCAGCAGAGGAGAAGGCCCTTCTTTCCTCATTCGGAGTAACTTTCAGTGGTAAGGACAGCGGTCAGGAAGGGCACCCTCGGTGTCAGTGTGGACGTGAGCTGCCCAGGCCTCGGCGTCACTCCTGCTGATCTCAGGCCTCGTCATCGGCGTGGGTGTGGACGGTGAGGTCAAGTAGTGTGACTCATTGGATGTAAAAACGACCCCATCAGAAGATGGGCTCCAGGAGTGAAAGCTCTGTCAGTTTGGGGGAATGTTAGAGACAAGGGCGTCAGCATCAGGCCACCGGGGGACAAGACATAGCAATGGAGTGATGGCTGTAGGCAGGCCTTAACATTCCAACAGGGATCACCACTCCTTTATGTAAATAACAGGTAATAACTGCACTTACTATAGTCTGCTGCTTTCTCTGCCTCACCAGGTGCTGGAAGGAAAGCCCATCTACGTTGATTGCTTTGGCAATCTCGTGCCATTAACCAAGAGTGGCCAACATCACATATTCAGCTTTTTTGCCTTTAAAGAAAACAGACTTCCTCTCTTTGTCAAGGTAATTATCTATATGGAATTTTTACGTACATTTTATTCTACATCAAGTCAGGTTTAACTTCCTTTAGAAGGAGAGGATATTTGCTTTTCAATCATTTTTAGCGATTATTTAAACCATATCTATAAAATGTTAAAGTTCTGGAAAACCAACCATTTTCATTTTTGAAGTTCAAATTCAACTTTAAGACTATGTTTAAGGACAAACAGCCAATTCATTAATTAGAAAAACTGGCTTTTTCAAATTTTAAAGGAAAGCCTCTCTCTTTAAAGTGTTGTTCCTCTTAAATCTCTGTGCTGAAGTGATTTAAATGTGTGAATGTCACCAGCGAGGAGAGCAAAGGGCTCTCAAAAGGCCCGGGAACCGCTCAGCCTACTGTGCGATGGCCCCAGGCCGCGCTCACCGGGCCCCTCCACACAGTCAGCAGCCGCCAGAGACCCCTCAGTGCACACGAACTCCCTGTCTGCTTCAGGCCATTCGTCCTGGGCAGAGCTTGGCGATGATAATTACGTCTCCCCCAGACTCCACGCCTAAGGAGGGACAAGCACGTATAAATGAGAGGCTTGTGAAGTAGGAAGGAAGTAGTAATTCCGTTCCGCACCGTCTCTCGCCACTCACTGTCCCGTTGCCCACAGAGCATTGCGCTTCTCTGGAGGCCCCCATGCCCCGCCCACACAGGACAGGACAGCGCTGGGCTCCCTCGCTTTTCCCCAGTCCAGCCTCAGGCGACTGATTCCCAAGCAGTTCATCATCTCTTACCCTTTTATTACCAAACCCCTCATGGTTTCTCCCAGCACAAATCTGTTCAGCTGCTTAATCTTTTTAAAATATTTTTTATTGATTTCAGAGGGGAAGGGAGAGAGAGAGAGAGAGAGAGAGAGAGAGAGAGAGAGAGAGATGGAAACATCAATGATGAGAGAGAATCATTGATCAGCTGCCTCCTGCACGCCCCCTACTGAGGATGGAGCATGAAACCCAGGCATGTGCCCTGACCCGGAATTGAACCTCCTGGTTCATAGGTCGATGCTCAACCACTGAGCCACTCAGGCTGGGCAACCTGCTTAATTTTTTAGATCGATTGAGTTCTCCCAAGATCTCTGCTGAGCCTCTCACAGTGCCATGGCTGGTCACCAGTTTTGCCTGATGACAGCTGTCCTGCAGGCCACTCCATGGAGCAGTAACTGCTGAGGGCAGCAGAGCACTGAACAGATGGCTGTGTGAGCGAACTAACATTTGATACCATCGCTGTGCCAGCACCGTTTATAAACAGCCCCATACAGAAACGGGTGGAGGTCCTGGATAGACATTTCTCCGAGGAAGGTGTTAGGTGGCCAGTGAGCCCATGAAAAGATGCTCAGCAAAGTCATATTCCAGCCACAGTGAGATACTGCTCCGAACCATGAGAATAGCTGTTACCCAAACAACGGGAACTGGTGTTGGTGAGGCCGGGTGAGAACGGGGGCCGATGTGTTGCTGGTGGGAAGTCAGAGGCTGCAGCCCCTGGGAAACAGTGCGCAGTGCTCAGTGTGAGCCCACGGCGACCGCAGGTCCAGGGACTGCACTCCTCGGTCTAGGCCCCAAAGGACTGGGCAGGCACTCGGTTACTTTCCCGCTAATGTTCACAAAAGCATTATTCCCCCAAACATGGAAACATCTCGAATAGCCATTTGCAGATGAATGGACAGGCCAAGAGTGGTCTATACACCCCATGGAATGTTACTCAGCCTTAAAAGGCAATGAAATTCTGACACATGCTACAACACGGCTGGGCCTCGAAGACATACGTTGGGTGAAATTAACCAGGCACAAGGGACAGACATGGTCTCGGTCCATCTCTCCGAGGTCCCGGAGGAGGCAAGTGTAGAGGCAGGTGGAAGCGAGTCCCCGGGGGCCGGGCAGAGGAGGGGGGCAGTCCCCGCGGGCAGGGGCAGAGTTGGTACTTGGGGTGGTCAACCTGCTGCAAAGGAGTGACGATCGCACAGCTGGGTGTGTGCCTGGCGCCACTGACTGCACTCCCACACGGTGAGTGGGACCACACTTTGTAAAAAGCTGAATGATTTTAAAAACACAGTTGTCGGTTGTAAAGGGACGGAGAAAGGAGCAGTCTCAGACACTTACTCGGCATTCTCCAATGAGGTGTCTGTCCCCCAGTTCTTGGGGGACCATCTTAAAGAAGCCGCATGCGTCCTGTGTGGTGACACACGTGCCTTTCTTGTCCAAGGTACGCGACACGACTCAGGAGCCGTGCGGACGACTGTCATTTATGAAGGAGCCCAAGTCCACGCGAGGCCTGGTGCACCAGGCCATCTGCAACTTGAACATCACCCTGCCTGTGTACATCAAGGTACCGCGAGGCGCTGCGTGCGGCTGGGGGGGGGAGGGGTGGCCTCTGCCATCCAGGACCGGGCACAGCAGGGGCCTCGCATGCACCACAGGGAGCAGTCATTTTGGGTTCCCTGTCAATCCGTGAGTTCCCATGGAAGTCAGAACAAAAGAAGCTCCACCTTATTTCGTATCCAGTTGTGATAAAAAATTTAAATGAACGCATATTGGATACAGAAGACAGAAATGTTTAAGATTTATCTTTTTGGACTAGTTTTTAAAAAGCAAATAACTGACTTCATCTTTATTATTGCTGTTGTGTGCCCTCCTGGGACCATGCTGGGGCCTCTGGTACCCAAACCTGTTGGGCCATTAGCTGTGGTTCTCCGCCAGCTCATTGGTGGGTTCTAAATACCGCATGCAGAGCAACCTCATGACATTGCGTCTTGTTGCTAAAATAATTACTGTTCAGTTTATTTATATTTTTTAAATATATTTTTTATTGATTTCAGAGAGGAAGGGAGAGGGAGAGAGAGAGAAACATCCATGATGAGAAAGAATCATCAATCGGCTGCCTCCTGCACACCCCACACTAGAGATCAAGCCCACAGCCTGGGCATGTGCCCAGACTGGGAATCGAACTGTGACCTCCTGGTTCATAGGTCAACCATGAGCCACGCCAGTCAGGTATTACCTGTTCATTTTATTACCTGTAATATCTTAGGAGTATCAAATTAATTTTTCAACTGTTTTAACATGATCAGTATACAAAGCATTTCCATGTTCCAAGGAGCAGATTTGAGACATTGTTGCAAAGGAAACATTCCTTCATTCCTGCCCCAGGTCCAGCTACATCTGGGTATAACTCCAGGCAGGCCTCTTCCCGATCCAGATTGTCTGTGATGACTCCTGCTTCTACAGACATATTCTTGATTACTCTGTCAAGCCAAGGAAGACAGCTGAATGAATTATATGTTGGGAATAACTTTTTTTATTTAAAAATAGTTTAACCAGTAGCCCTTCCTCATGGGAAGCCCACCCGGCCATGCCCAGTAGGCTGCGGCCTCTTGTCAGGCAGTGTGTCTGAGAGGTGGGGACAGGGGTGCAGTGGGGTGAGCCCTGGCAGAGGGAAATATGTTTAAAGTCCTACATTGGACTCCGTAAAACAAGCACTTCCTATACTGCTTATTACCCGCCGTCTGGTTTCCTTAACGAATGATTCCTGTAAACAGAGATCAGTCACATGGAAAAGCTCACGGCATCGTGTGCAGCATTGCAACTCCTTATTTGATAAAAATAAGTAAATCTTATTTTCCTGTGAAGATAATGAGCTGTGGCTCTGAGTTCAGTGAGCCTTCAGTGTGCCGTGAAGAAAGCATTTGCTTTATTTATTTTAATATTTTTATTGATTTTTTAGAGAGAGAGGCAAGGAGAGAAAGAAATATCTATTGGCTGCCTCCTGCATGCCCCCTGCTGGGGATTGAGCCCGCAAACCCGGGCATGTGCCCCGACCTGAACGGAACCTGCAACCTTTTGGTGCACGGGACTCCGCCCCACCACCTGAGCCACAGCCAGGGCTCGCTCACCTGTCGGCACATTGTCCGAGGCAGACGCGGTGCTGATGCTGTGACAGTCCAGGGCGGCTTTCCGTTCAGTCGTAACGCAAAACAAAAGTATAAAGAGCCAGACAGCTGGGCATCAGAATCTACTGGTGTTGATAGCCCTAGAACTCCGAATGCTGCCCGTGTGTCAGGCTGGTACTCGCCACACGCTGCTTTGTGGCTCTCAGCCTGTCCAGCCAGCACCGTGCCCTCCAACCCATTAAAGGTCCAGCTTTGAGGCTGCCGGCGACCTAGCGTCTGAAATGAGTATCTTCGTAATTTTGGTTCCTTTGTGTCTCGAGTCTCCAGACTTGTGAGTTTAAATCAACCCTTTTTAGCTTGTGCGCCTCTCGCTGAACGGTTAGAAAACGTCAGAGTGCCCTGACTGAATGCTGCCCTCCCATGCCGGGCGGTTCTTAACCTTTCCTCCTAAACTCTCTGCTCTTTTCCATCCCGCATGGTGCCTGGCGAAGGAGTCCGAGTCAGATCCAGAGCAGGAGGAAGAGGTAATTGTGTGACCCTGTCGCTGACCCATCAGAGCGCCGGTGCCCTGCGTTCTCGGGCCGTAGCCCACCGCTCTGAGCCAGTGAGGACAGGCGTGCTTCCCTGGAGAACGTTGCCCCGTCTTTGCCATGTGCCTACTTCTCTACCCACCGCTGAGGCGCCCCGTCATCTCGGCGGTTCTCACAGGCTGGCTGGCAGAGACCATCTCCTGGTCGTATAGCCCGGGGCCCTCACTCGCCTCTCACCGCAGGGCCCTCCAGGGCCCCCTCACCTGATGCCGCCCGCACGGCACTCCGGGACGTGTGCGTGGTCCTGGTGCACGTGTCCTTGGGTCCCAGCATTTCCTCAGCTCCGTTTTTGTAACACATGTTCCTTATCTGGGTCAGACACAGACCACAGCTCCTCAGACTCCTGGGTCGCTTGTCAGAGTTCAAGGGTCTTCAGGCCAGAAAGTCCGAGAACCACTGAGTCCAAAGCGAGGGAGCCTGTCGTTCCCCCGTCAGGGGGTGGCAGTGCCGGGGCAGGGGGTGCGCGTGAGCTGCTGGCAGCTCCTCCTGGTGCCCCAGCAAAGCAGGGCTGCGCCTCCCACCGCAGGGAGGCAGTGTGGCTCGGAGACCGTGCAGGAGTAGCCGTTTCAGTCACACCTGCTCCTGCAGTTCAAGCTTGGGGGGGCGGGGTGTCCCTTGTAGAAACCTGCAAACACCCAGCGTTACCGTGGAAATGAGAGAGGTCACTGGGGAAGCCTGTACTTACCGAGGAGCATAAGGGTTCTGTCTCTAAGACAGACAAGTGCGGTTGTTAGTAGTTGCACGTTAATGTTTTCAAATATACTAGTTTTATTTTCAATTTATTCTGATGGATTCGAAATACAAAAATAGAAAAATGTAATACATGCCCTAGTACCCACCTGCTGAACATGTAAGGCCTTATCGGTCCAGAGAAGCCTAACTCCGCGTTTTCATGGACACTCTGGCTGTAGCAGGGTGGGCGGGGGTTACAGACTCACCAGACACAGGAGCCTGTGGCCAGACTGAGGTCTTCTCCCTCGACTGTCCAGTCACTCCGTCTCCCATCCACGTCCTTCCCGTGCCTGGTGACTCGGCCCCAGAGCTGCGAGGAGCAGGCCGCGCGCCCTCCAGCCAAGCAGTGCAGTTGGGAGCCACCTAGCCACCCTCCGATGAGCCTTTCCCACGCTGGACGGTTCCTATTGACTCGTCTCAGGACCTGTTCAGCGATCAGTGCATTCTGTCCAGGAATTGTCCTTCGGCTTGTAATGAGTGACAGGGGCACCATGTCCGTCGAACGTGCCACCTGGCGTGCGATTTGTGCTCCACGAAGTGGACACGTTGATTGCCTGCTTCCCTCTCTCCCTGGCCTTTTCCTGGTAACGGTGCATTTCTGACACAGGCGTACCCTGGGCCCGTCTTCCCTGGAAAAACATGTTAGAGAGGGCTCCCCATCCACGGTATCTAGAAGAGATTCGTTTTTTCAAAGTTTGGATAAGAATCAAGGAAACGCATGAGGAAGTGCCGCCAGGGCTCTGTGCCCAGCGCACAGGGTCCTCACGCATGTGACTGTGACTCGGAGCTCAGAGCTGGGGCCGGGGAGGGAGACGGGAGAGGGGAAACACTGTTATAACCATTCAATTTATGTGTGTTTTTTTTTCAGATCGATGTGACATCAGAAAAAAGTAAGATTTTAAGTAAACTTAACTTTGTTTGAAAGCTGACTAAAGACATGCGAGCTAGTGGCCATTACTAACTACTGTAATCATTATGTTTTATATTCTGAGTCATCATTAACATGCATTTAGAAAGCGCTTGGCCAGTTAAATGATAGAGACATTAACTGTGACCTCATTGGCGGAGAAGCACTGTGATTCTCCTACACGCTCACCCTCTGTGACACCCTGCTCCCCGCTGCGCCCGCTTGCTGGGGCCCGCCGTGTCCCTCCCTCTGTCAGCGCGCCATTGTCACCTCACCTCCACCACCGACAGCATCACTCGCTGTGCAGCCAGCACTGAGCCCTGGAGAGCTCCTGATTCTGTGGCCACACCTGCGAATGTGATCCTGTCTCGCCCCCCCCCCCCCCCCGCACCCCCCACTGTGGTGAAGCAGCCGAGCGCCCCCTGTAGGCCGGGCCGCCCTCTGTGAGAGCTTTCCGGGGAAAGAGCCATGGGTTCCCGCAGTAAAACCTCCGGGATTTCTAATCACACAGCGGTGTCGTCAGGGAGCGCCTTTCACACAGGATGCGGGTCCCAAACCCCCCAGTGCAGAGAGAAGCAGCGTTGGGGCCTGCGCCCAGCCCGCGCGCCCGCCGGAGCCGCGGCATGCTAGCCTTGTAGGTCGCCGGCCTGTTCTGGCAGTTTGGGCTTCTTGTGCGGAAGAACCTGAATTTTTTAGTTTTTTAATATATTTTTATTGATTTCAGAGAGGAAGGGAGAGGGAGAGAGAGAAACATCAATGATGAGAGAGAACCATTGATTGACTGCCCCTGCACACCCCCTACTGGAGATGGAGCCCACAACCCGGGCATGTGCCCTGACCAGGAATCAAACCCTGACCTCCTGGTTCCTAGGTTGACGCTCAACCACTGAGCCACACTAGCTTGGCAATTTTTTAGGTTTTATTTATGTATTTATTTTTGCTTTTCTGCCCCATATGCTTCAGAAGAAAATCTATTTTTTTAATGTTCATTCATTTAAGATTTGTTTTGAGGAGCTACATTTCGGGGTGGTGCTTCCAAGAGGAGAAAACCTAGAGCCCGGTTAATGTGGTCGTCTGGCCCCGATCAGTGGTCTGAGGGCTTGGAAACAGTTATCTGAGCGCACAGTGCAATTTGCTGCTGACTCACAGGAACGCTTTTCAGCGAGTCTTCTCAACCTCGTGTTACGTCAGCATTTGGGAACAGGACACTTGAAGTTCTGGATGTTCTCATTGGTTTATATTTGAGCAAATCTATATTGATACAAATTATTTTAATACATTTTTATAAATGCATATTCACAGAGACTGTCTTCTCAACAAATACTTATATTTTCCAAGAGAAGGCACTTTTCGTTTATTAAAAAGATGATAGGTTAGATTACCTTCATTAATTCTTTGTTTTTAAAATATATTTTTACTGATTTCAGAGAGGGAGGGAGAGGGAAAGAGAGAGACATCAATGACGAGAGTGACTCAGTGATCGGCTGCCTCCTGCACGCCCCACACTGGGGATCGAGCCCACAACCCCAGGCTTGTGCCCTGACCGGGAATGGAACCGTGACCTGGTTCATAGGTCGAGGCTCGACCACTGAATCACGCAAGTGGGACAGTTCCTTTTTGAAAGAGATTTCATTTTGCTCTCCCCTTTCCTGTTCAGAACCACTGTGTGCATTTAAACGGCCAGTTTCTTTGTTCCTTGGATACAAACTTGGGGATTAAAATTGAAGCCAAGCATCAGGCTCCATCGTGATGAAGAAAAGCGCCTGTAACTCCTGGGTCCTCCCCGGCCCCCTCGGTGCTGTGACCGTTTTAAATTTTCAAATATAGACTGATGTTTGGCTTTATTTTAGTTTAAAGGTGATTATTAAATAACATGCAGCTGGGTGTAAAATAGTGCCCCTGCAGGGGCTGAGGAGGGCTGCCCCTGGGCCACCCGTGAGCGGGCCCTGAGCGCTGCCCTGCCTGGGCCCCACTGGCCGCCCTGAGCACCGCACGGCAGCCAGTGCTGAGCTTCCCCACAGTGGGTCCCGCTGTCTGTCCCTTCCCGACCGCCCCCTGCCTGCCTCCCCTCACCCGCTCCGCTCTGCATGGAAATAACTTGGCTTACACAGCTGTGTGTGTCCGTGTGCGTGTCTCCGACTGGGGTTGCTCTGCATCACGTTTTAACTCTGGACTCACAGATGTGTCCTCACCACGGTTGTCTTGTGGTTTTTCTTTTTTTTCCTTTCTTCCCTCCTTGGTCTTTTCTGTAAGTGTCTAAACAAGGAGGCGGCTCCGAGGAGAGGGCCAGGCCTCTCCGCCCAGACCCTGTGTTTCACTGTTAGGTGTGCATTTCCTTAGCTGAAAAGCCGGTCTGCAGCGGATTCAGAGACGTGGGGTATGGTCATTGTGTGGCCGAACGGAGCCGGTTCCAGACTGTGTGCGGTCAGAGGCGCGCAGCGAGCAGGAGCGCGCACCCTGCGTGGCTACGCCTGGCTTTCTGCCAGAGGAAATGGGCTCTGCAGTTCCTGGTGCTGCGTTCCCTCCTCCGTGTCTTTTTCTTTCCACATCCATCTGTGCCGTCTGAACAATCTTGAGATGCCTCCGTGTGCTGTCCCTGCCTGTCTCTGTGTTGGTTTGTGACGCCATCGGCGTGTGTGCCGACGGCTGGTCTCAGCGCTGTTGTAAGTGTGGGTGTGCGACAAGTGAGGAGTGAAGCAAGTTATTTCCTGCTCATTTTCCTTTCAGTTCCCCTTAGCCTTGCTTTGCTTTGTCTCCTGAGACCTCGTGGATCCGCCACCCTGCCCATTTTGTTGTCCCTCCCACCGCGCCAGGAAGACCCTGTGTCCTTGGTCCTGGTTACATTTGCCAATTTCTTGTCTGATTTCCATTTTACTTCCAATGCTTTCCATGCATATCCAAGACGATGAGACAGAGTCGACAGAAACATCTGTCCTGAAAAGCCAGCTGGTCACTGAGGCCCCAGCCCTGGCGAGCCCGGACCTGCTCTCGGAAGTCTCTGAGATGAAGCAGGGCCTGCTGAAGATGAGTGCCCTGCTGACCACAGATGCGGCCGACAGGGCGGGGCCGCTCAGGGACAAGGAGCCGGCCGGGCCCTCCCAGGAGGAGCCGGGGGAGCCCTTTGAAATCGTGGAGAAAGTGAAGGAGGACTTAGAGAAGGTGAACGAGATCCTGAGGGGGGGGTGCTCAGAGGGGGAAGGCCGTGAGCCGGGGCCCCAGCAGGACGAGGAGTGGGTAGTTGTCAGTGACGAGGAGATAGCAGAGGCCAAGCAGAGGGCGCCCCTGGAAGTCCCTGAGGTCCCCTGTGTGGAAGTGAGACTAGCGAGGGAGACCCCAGCCCAGGGACAGAAGGATGCCACGGGGCTGGTCAACTACCTCATTGAGGACCTGAGCGCCTACACGGCCGCTCCCAAAGGGGCCCCGCAGCCAGTGCCCCGTGCGGCCGGGGCCGGGCGCGCTGGGAGCCAGGGGAAGGACGTGCCCCGAGAGGGGACGCAGAGGGCGCAGAAGGAACGCAAGCCGGGCCTGGGCGTGAAGAAGCCGGCGCGGAGGAAGCTGAGGGAGGACCTGACGCAGAATGAGGAGGGCGCACAGGCCAGCACGGGGCAGCCGGGGCTGCGGAAGGGCAGCTCCGAGGAGTCCGCGGAGGAGGACGCGGGGCTGGCTCCGGAGCCGCAGCCCGCGGGGAAGGCCACGTCGCCGCTGGTGGAAGAGACGCCCATCGGCTCCATCAAGGACAAAGTGAAGGCCCTTCAGAAGCGGGTGGAAGATGAACAGAAAGGTCGAAGCAAGTTGCCCGTCAGAGTCAAGGGCAGAGAGGAGGTGCCCCGGAGGGCCAGCCCCAGGCTGCCGCCAGCCGCCTCGCCCCCTCTGAAGTCCGACAGGCGGGCACCTGCCCCCCCGACCTCCAAGGCAGACAGACACTCTTCCCTCGCCGCCTCCGCCAAGTCCGACAGGCATCCTCCCCCGTCACCACCGAGTAAAACGGACAGACACTCGCCCGTGTCTCCCTCAACGAAGAACGACAGACCCTCGCCTGCATCCTTGTCAGGCAAAAACGGGAAACACTCACCTGTGTCACCTTCAGGCAGAGCAGACAGACACCCACCTGCGTCGCCATCGGGAAGGACGGATAAACATGCACCCGCATCGCCGGGGAGGACAGACAAGCGCCTGCCCGTGTCCCCGGCGGCCAGGACGGAAAAGCACCCTCCAGGGCCAGCCCCTGGGAAAGCAGAGAAGCGCCTCTCGGCGCCCCCGTCTGGGAAAACGGAAAAGGCAGCCCCCGTGTCCCCCACCTCGAGGACCGAGCGCATCGAGGAGACCATGTCCGTGCGGGAGTTGATGAAGGCCTTTCAGTCAGGTCAGGACCCGTCCAAACACAAGGCCGGACTCTTCGAGCACAAATCCCCCAAACCAAAGCCGCCGCAGGAAAAGGGCCGGGCTCGGGCAGAGAAAGAAAAGGGGCAGGGGCCCGCCCAGAGAGAGACCCAGAAAACCAGGAGTCCGCCCCCCAAGCCCGGCCAGAGGTTCCCGGGAGCTGTGGCCACAGGCGCCTCCGGGCCGAGAGAAAACGCCGCTGGAGGGAAGGAGCCGGTGTCGGGCCACAGGATGCCGCCACCCGTGGGGCAGGCCCTCGGGGAGGAGCCGGACGAGGGGGGCAATGGGGACCCCCAGATCAGCCCCGACCGCAGAACCTCCACCGACTTCTCGGCGGTGATTAGGCAGGAGCTGGAGGACAACGCCCGGTACCAGCAGTTCTGCCACCGGGAGGAGCCGGAGCCGGCGGAGGCGCAGCTGGTCCCGGAGCAGGTGCTCACCAGCCCCTTCCCCAGGGCCTTCCAGCCAGAACCGGACAGCGGGGAGCTGCTCCCAGGCCTGGCCTTCCGCCTGGATGGCAGCTGGGAGAACCTGCGGCAGGAGGGGCCCGTGGGGTCCCCGTGTGGCAGCCTGATGGAGGGGACCCCCCAGGCCAGCTCAGAGGAGAGCTACAAGCACGAGGGCCTGGCCGAGACCCCCGAGACCAGCCCAGAGAGCCTTTCTTTCTCACCAAAGCAAAGCCAGGAGCAACTTGGGGAGCCCAGTGAAACCACCCCCTTAGAAACAGACAGTCATTCTGGTGAAGAGCGGCCCTCCACCAAAGACACTGGCGACGCTACCCGAGAGCCTGGCGTGGCTGTCACCGGGGGCTCTGAGCCCGCAGCCAGGGGCGTGAAGGAGGCCACCCCGGACCTGCCCAGAGAGACGGGCCCCACCCCCGGCGGCGGCGACCTGGGCCACTGTGCTGTGTCCCCAGCGAAGGAGGCTCCTGCCCGTCCGACTGAGGACGTGCCCGGTGAGGACGGTCCACCTGCCCACGAGACACGGACTGAGCCCCGAGCTCAGAGACCCACAAGCCCCGAGCCCGAGGCCCCCACGGCGACTGGCCAGGCCCAGGCCGCCCCCCGCAGCCCTCCAGGCCTGGAGCTGCCCCTCCGTCAGCCCGACACCGAGGTCCTCAGCCCCGGGGCCGACGAGTCCCTGGCGGTGAGCCACCAGGACTCCCTGGAGGCCAGCCCCGTGCTGGAGGACAACTCCTCCCACAAAACCCCGGACTCCCTGGAGCCCAGCCCCCTGCGCGAGTCCCCGTGCCGCGACTCCCTGGAGGGCAGCCCTGTGGAGCCCAAGGTGAAGGCCGGCGTCTTCCCGGGCCCCTCCCCTCTCCCCGCCGCTGTCGCCAGAGCGGAGCTCCTCTCCGAGGGGGCCTCCGTGCGGGCCCGGCTGCTCCGCGACCCCGACGGCAGCGCCGAGGACGACAGTCTCGAGCAGACGTCCCTCGTGGAGAGCTCAGGGAAGAGCCCCCTGTCCCCCGACACCCCCAGCTCCGAAGAAATCAGCTACGAGGTCACCCCGAAGGCCTCAGACACAAGTCCCCCCAAACCAGCTGTGATTCCCGAATGTGCGGAGGAGGACATGGAAAACGGGGAGAAAAAGAGGTTCACCCCTGAGGAGGAGATGTTTAAAATGGTCGCCAAGATCAAGACCTTTGACGAGCTCGAGCTAGAAGCCAAGCAGAAGAGGGGCCCCCGGAGAGAGCCCGAGCCCGAGGGCCCTTCCTCCTCCCAGCCCGAAACCGCGCGTCCGGCGGCCGTGGGCGGGCCGCGGGGGCAGGACACCGAGGACAGGCGTGGCGTCCCCGTGGTGGTGACTGCCGGCAGCGGGACCGCGTCCTCCTCCTCGGAGAGCGAGCCGGAGCTGGGGCTGCAGAGAGCGGGCGCCGACCCAGGCCTGCTCCCGGAGCCGGTCATCCACGTGCAGCCGCCGTCCCCGCTCCCATCCAGCGTGGACTCCAGCTCCAGCCCCGAGGAAATGCCCTTCCAGCCGACCGCCTCCAAGCAGTACACGTTCAGGGTGCGCGAGGACACGGAGGGGCCCAGGGCATCAGGAGAAGAAGCGTGCGCACCCCATCCGCCGGAAGGCAGCCAGGCGGGTCGCCCCGGGGGCCCGGGCCCGGCCTCCGACGGCCTGGACAGAGATGCTGACCAGCCCGAGCTCTGCGCGGGCCTCGGGTGTGAAGCGGGAAGCACAGGCAGCTGGGCCTCGCCCGGCCCCTCAGGTCCCTGTGGCGCCCCGCATGCTGAGGTCCACGGGGAGCTGGCTGGCTGGGAGGAGCCGTCGGCCCCGCAGCCCCTGGAGAAGGAGGACTCGGAGGGAGAGGCGCACCCAGGAGCTGCGCTCCCCGGCGAAGGCTCTTCACCGCCGCCCCCGGGGCCTGATGGTCCAGCATCTGAAGGAAGAGGGTCAGAGGAAGACCTCCTCTCTGCACCTCCCACCACGGAAACGGGGGCCGCGGGGCCCGGCCACGCCCCCAGGGCCTGCCCCACGCTCGCCGCCACCACCGCTCACACTGACACACTGTCCACAGACGGCCCGGGCTCCGACCGCGCCGGGACCGAGGACGCCTGTGACCTTCACGTCACAAGCCCGTATGAAAACGTTCCTCCCCAGTCTTTTTTCTCCAGCGAAGAGAGCAAAACCCAGACAGAGGCGAGATACACGAGCTTTCACTCGACAGAAGCGTGCTCTGTGGCCATCACGTCCTCGGCGGAAGGCGTGGCGGTGGTCCGCTCTTCCCGTGCCACCGTTTCCAGCAGAGAGTGCAGCTTTGAGGGCCAGAGCACGAAATCCACGCAAGAAAGCACCTTGTGGGAGACGCAGGCGGATGGCGCCCCTGCGTCCCTCAGGCCCCCGCGGCCCTGCGCCGCTGCAGTCCCCGGCGAGCAGGTGAGCACAGTCGTCATCACCACCAGCCACGTGGACTCGGATTCCTGGAGCGAGATCCGCGAGGATGACGAAGCCTTCGAGGCCCGCGTGAAGGAGGAGGAGCAGAAGGTGTTCGGTCTGATGGCGGACAGGCCGTCCCGGGGCACCACCCCAGACACCACGCCGGCCCGGACCCCCACCGAAGAGGGCACCCCAACCGGCGACCAGAACCCGTTCCTGTTTCAGGAGGGCAAGCTGTTCGAGATGACCCGGAGCGGTGCCATCGACATGACCAAGAGGTCCTACGCCGAGGACGGTTTTCACTTTTTCCAAATTGGGCCGGACTCCCAGGAGGAGACCGTCTCTGAGGACGTGGCAGGAGGCGGGGCTGCCGCCGAGCCCTCAGCGCCGGAGACACCAGCTCGGTCACTGGCACCTTCAGAATCAAAAGACACAGACCTGGCTGACGCGCTCCCCTCGGACCCGAGTGAGGAGGGAGCGGGAGCCCCGGCTTCCGACAGTCACTTCTGCTCCCCGACAGGGATCCCAGCCCCCCTGGACACGTCGGTTGCCTCTGTGGGCGCCGAGGACCTGCCCCCCACGCCCGGGGGCGCCACACCTCCTCCGCCCGCTGTCCAGGTCCCGGTGGCCGTCTCCGCGGTCACTGGGTCCGGAGCCTCAGGACAGGATGGTGCCTCTCCTGACTCCTCCCCGGAGGAGCAGAAGTCAGTCATTGAGATCCCCACGGCAGCCACAGAGAACGTGCCTCCTTCGGAGAGCCAGTCCCAGGGCCCCGTCCGGCCCGGGCCCCCTGCCGAGGAGAGCCTGCTGCCCAGCCCAGGTGAGGACAGGAGCGAGCAGGAGACAAAGCCCAGGTCTAAAATCCCCGTGAAGGCGCCCCCCCACGCAGCCGGGCCGCAGCCTTCGCCTCTGCACTCCTCCCTGCAGAAGACGGGGCCTCCTCAGGGACAGGACGTGCCAGGCAGGGCCGCAGATGCCAGGGGCACCTCTGACTCAGAGGCCAGGCCTTGGGACTCAAAGACCAGAAGTCCAGCGAAAGCTCCAAGCTGTGCTGAGGCCGAAGCAGAGAGCGGGGAGTGGGCGGAGGAGCTCACCCTCGAGTCGGAGGCCGCAGCCTCGAGACCCAAGGTGTTTGCCTCCCGCCTGCCGGTGAAGAGCAGAGGCGCCCCATCTTCCTGCAGGGGGGCCCCAAGCCCCACCCGGGAGAGCAGGGAGCACTTCCTTGACCTTTACAGGGACTCCATAGAGTTCTTCGAGGAGATTAGTGAGGAGGCGTCCAAGCTAGTGGACAGGCTCAGCCAGGCAGAGAGGGAGCAGGAGGCAGTCTCGGATGACGAGAGCAGTAGCGCCCTGGAAGCCTCGGTGATCGAGAGCCTGCCACCTGCCGCGCCCGAGCGCGCGGGCCCTGAGGACATCTTTGACGCCAGGCCCATCTGGGATGAGCCCATTGAGACTCTGATTGAGCGCATCCCCGATGAGAGTGGCCATGACCCCACGGAAGGTATTGCCCCCCGGGCTCCCCGGCCCCGCATGTCACGAGCCGTGTCGCTGTGCCCTTTGTCTGTTTCCTTTGGTGGTTCAAGTCTCGTTTTCTTTAAGCTTCCGCAGTGGCTCCTGTGTTTGTGTGAGCCCTTCGTGTTGTGTGCTTTCTCTGTACACTCTTGTCTGTGAAAACAATCTCAAGATTGAGCCGTGAGAATGCTTGTGGGAACGTGACCACACCGGCCACGGCCCTGCCTCGTCGGGCCGGCCGTCGCACGCGAGCCGCGCCCACAGGGAGTTTTGTTGCTCTGCCGGGCCGGGCCCAGCCTGCAGCCCAGCACGCCTGCTCTTGCACCGAAGTGTGTTGGGTTTGTTTGTATTTTCCGGATCCGTGGCTTTCTTTCACCTTTCTGTACTTGAAGATAATTGACACGTAATTTTTGTCATCATTAGGATGCCCTTTGCTCAAGAAGATTTCACATAGGAAATTCCAGTTTAGTGGATCTGTTTTTGACTCAGAAAGGTTGGATTTCAGATCCCGCTGGTCACATTTTCACACACCAGCGTACGGTAAACGGTGCTTCTCATGGACGCGGCCCGGTTGGAAGCAGCAGACAACAAAACTCCAGCTGTGCATGCCTTAGTGGACTGTGAGGGGCCGATGGCGCTGAGTTACCACCATGGAAACCGCAGATGGCGCTGAGAAGTGGCCCCAGAGCTTCCAGTTTCTCTGCAATAAAGACCAGGGCTCTTAAATTTGCATGATAGGGGGTGTCACACCCGTGATCTAAAACACTGCCCATCCGTTCGTGGGGTTAAACATGAATGGAACATCACAGTTTGTGGGGGTAATAGAAGCGCTTGCTTGTTGGTCAGCAGACAAAAACTTTGCCCAAAAGACGTCCATGCACACACGTCCCTCACTGCCCTCCCCCAGGGTCACCACGGCCAAGGCAGGTGTGGTCTCGGGCCAGACCAGGCCTCAGTCTCAGGTGACCCTCGGGTGGGAGGGACCTGTGTGGCCTGGAGCAAGGGGAGGCCCAACCCGTCCCTCCACGTCTGCAGCCCAGCTCTGAGCTCCGGGCATCTGACAAGGAGGGTGATCGTTTCCTGGTGGGCAGTGTTCTCTGGGGCCATCGGGAAGGGGAGTGTGACGCTGGCTAGAAATCACAGCTTCAGAATTAGTGCAGGGACTGGTCTTGATTGAAGAGATGGGAAGCACGTGGTTTCCATGATGTCTCAGACTTCCTCCCATTCCATTCCAGAAACCAGGCACACACACTCGCGTGATGTAAGGGTAATAGCGCGATGGTGCGACCATCGACTGTTTGGACAAGTGACTTCCTCTCTGTGGATGGTCAGTGCGGGATCCTCTCCCGGCACAGACAGCCATGGCCATTCTGTTCTTGCCCTTGTGCAGATCAGCAGGATGCGCAGGAGCGGCTGGAGGAGCGGCTGGCCTACATCGCCGACCACCTGGGCTTCAGCTGGACAGGTAACTCGAGCGGCCCCTTTCCAACAAAGCCCGCTGGTTGTGAATGACAAGGTGGCCTCAGCCACGGGTCATGAACAGTGAGAAGGGTCTCCTTTTCCTTCCCTTGAGGAAGACCCGAGGGACCGCGAGAAGAACACAGTGCAGGGTAGGAGACCAGGGCTCTGTGAACCGTCCTGGGAACTGGGGCAGGCCTCTCGCCCCTGGGACTCGGGACAATAGGAGACTATGGGAGAGTCCAAGAATGTGCCTGCCCCACAGCACTCCTGTGGGGGCTGTGGGCACTAAACTTAGGGGAGAGGGCTGATTTTCAAAACCGTTGCCGGAGGTCGCTCCAGCGTTTCATGTGAGACTGACCAGGGCTCCTTGTTTTGGACGCTGTGTCTCAGGGTCTCCGTGGAGAGCAGTGCTAACGGAGGCTCTGGGCGAATGCTGAAGTGCATGTGGCTATGAGAAACGTGAATGCTTGAGAGTAGGAATTATAATACACTAGAGGCCCGGTGCACAAAAATTTGTGCACTCGGCGGGGAGGGGGGTCCCTCAGCCCGGCCTGTGCCCTCTCGCAGTCTGGGACCCCTCGGGAGATAACGACCTGCTGGCTTAGGCCTGCTCCTGGGTGCCAGAAGGCAGGCCCAATCCCTAGGTGCAGCCCCTGGTCGGGCTCAGAGCAGGGCCGACTGGGGAGTTGGGGCGCCGCCCCGTCATGCACAGAGCAGGGCGGATCGGGAGGTTGCAGTGACACCCTCAGTCACGCTCAGGGTAGGACCGATTGGGGGGTTGGGGCACTGCCCCCTGTCACATTCAAGGCAGGGTCGATGGGGAGGTTGCGGCGCCACCCCATCATGTACAGAGCAGGGCCCATCAGGGGGGTTGGAGCTCCGTACCCTGTCACGCACAGAGCAGGGCCAATCAGGGGGTTGGGGATCTCCCCCCTGTCACGCACAGAGCATGGTTGATCAGGAGGTTGGGGAGCTCCCCCCTGTCACGCACAGAGCAGGGTCAATCGGGGTTGACAAGCTCCCCCCGTCACACACAGAGCAGGGCAGATCAGGGGGTTGGGGCGCCGCCACTGTCACACTCAGGGCAGGGCCGATGGGGAGGTTATGCCTCTACCCCATAACACACAGAGCAGGGCCCGTGGGGGGGGGGAGGGTTGAGGCGCCACCCTCTATCACCCACAGAGCAGGGCCGATCAGGGGGTTGGGGCACTGCCACTCTCACACTCAGGGCAGGGCTGATGGGGAGGTTATGGCTCTACCCCGTCACACACAGAGCAGGGCCCGTGGGGTGGGGGGGTTGGGGCGCCGCACCCTGTCACACAGAGAGCCTCAGGGCGATCAGGGGGTTGGGGAGCTCCCCCCTATCAGGCACAGAGCAGGCCCGGTCAGGGGGTTGGGGTGCCTTCCCCTGTCAGGAACAGAGCAGGGCAGATAGGGAGGTTGTGGCCCCGCTCCCTGTCATACACAGAGCCACAGGGGGCTCAGGGGGTTTGGGCGCTGCCCCCTGTCACGCTGATCCCGGTGCTGGGAGGCATATTACCCTTTTACTATATAGGATAGAGGCCTGGTGCACGTGTCGGGGCCGGCTGGTTCACCCTGAAGGGTGTCCTGTATCAGGGTTGGGGTCCCCACTGGGATGCCTGGCCAGCCTGGGTGAGGGGCTGAGGGCTGTTTTCAGGCTGGGACTGAAGCTCCCCACTGCTCCTTTTTTTCTTTTTTATTCTGGGCCACCTTTAGCTCTGAGGCTCCAGCTCTTAGGCCTCTGCTCCTTAAAGCAGGTATCTGGTTTGTTTCGGTTCTATAATCGAAACTCTGTGTCAACTCCAGCTCTGAGATCCCAGCCAGCTGAAAGCAGGTTTCTGGGGTTTTGTTTAGCTTCTGTATGTTACAATGTTTCTTAAACTGCAAGCTCAGAGGCTGGCAAGGCAGGCGGGGAACGTTGCAGTCCTCCGTCTCTGAAGCAAGCAAGCCTCGTGTTCAGTTTAAGCTGCCTGGCTGCCGGCTGCCATCTTGGCTGGCAGTTAATTTGCATATCACCCTGATTAGCCAATGGGAAGGGTAGCGGTCGTATGCCAATTACCATGTTTCTCTTTGATTAGATAGGATGTTCAGTGACTTACTGAGGAAAAGTGAATCCTGAGATCAGTATGATTTATAAATCACGGCTCCCTCTCACCTCACCCAGGCTGGACAGGTTACAGCCTCTGGCTTTCTTTTATTTCTTTCCCTTTTTTGGTCTGACTTCCTCTTGTATCACCTGTGACTACCTGATTGAAACAAATGGTGTAAAATTAATGTTTGTCTTTAAGTTTCTTAAAGATTTGGTGATGAATAGGAGACCAAACTGCCCATAGCAAAGATAATCAATAATGTGCAATAAGTGACTAGAAGCAGGAAGAATAGCCATTTTCTTTAAAAACTGATCAGATTGATTTAATTGAGGAATTCAGAGGAAGGAAGGACAGCAAATATCCCTAGTTGACTTAATGAATAGGTAACATTCAGAATTACTTTATTTCGTTTTTTTCTTTCTTCCTCCTCCCTCCTCCTCCTCCCTCTTCCCCCTTCCTCCTCCTCCTCCTTCTCTTGTTGTTGTTAATCCTCACCAGAGGATATTTTTCCATTGATTTTGGAGAGAGAGGGAGGGAGGTAGTGGGGGGAGAGAGAAAGAGAGGGAAACATTAATGTGAAAGAGACACGGTTGCTTGCCTCCCGCAAGCGGCCGAACTGGGACCAGGCGTTGAACCTGCACAACCCAGGTAGGTGCCCTTGAGCAGGAATCGAACCTGTGACCCTTTGGTCCATGGGCCAACACTCTAACCACTGAACAGCAGCAGCCAGGACTATTTTGTTTCTTAGATTTATATGTACATACGTATTAAATGTAATATCATTAGACATATTGAAAAGTAAGACCCTACAACCATACACAGTGGTATGAAAATGAAAAGTAAAAAAGTGTCTCGCCTACATCTGGTCCTCTGACCTCATGCCCCAGAGGTGACTGCTGGGACCTCCATGCATTCAGAAAACATGCAGTGCTCACATGCATACCTCTTATTTAAAAAGAAGCAAATTTACTTAAATCTCATAAATAGTCCATCACCAGAGACCCATCCAGCTCGTCCTTTTAAATGACCATTGAATTCTGTGGAGGCGCTGTAACTGCCAGTGGTCTTCACTGCTGGGCATGTGGTTGTGTCCTGCTAATGTCATCAGTACGCGTGCACTGGGATATTTTTGTGAGCAAAGCTGGAGGGCACATGCTAGGAGCGGAATTGTTGGGTAAAGGGTGTGTGTGTGTGTGTGTGTGAATATATTTCCACTGATTTCAGAGAGGAAGGGAGAGAGAGAAATGTCAATGATGAGAGAGAATCATTGATTGGCTGGCTGCCTTCTGCACGCCCCCTCCCCCCCGACTGGGGATCCAGCCTGCAACCCAAGCATGTGCCCTGACCTGGAATCAAACCGTGATCTGGTTCATAGGTCAATGCCCAATCATTGAACCACGCCAGCTGGGCTACATTTTTAATTCTGAAAGATATTGGCACATTGCCCTTCCAAGCAGACCTCTCATTGCACACGCACACCCCACAGAGCACAGGCATCCACGCAGCATGTCAGTGTTGACAAGGACAAGTCTAGGGCAAGTCTTCCTAGACTGTTACTTCCGTGACATCAAATCAGAGACAGGAATTTATTCAACCACCATCATGCAGCCACAACCAGTGTGTACCAAGTGCAGTGCTGAGCACAGGAATGACGGTGCTGAAGACGTCTGTCCCGAAGGATGACACGGGCGGGAAGTGGCCCACATCTCCTGTTGCAGTGGTTTGTTTCCCATAATGTTGGTTAAGAGTAGGAGTCGGCACTAATGGTCTCGTCTGCATTTTTGAATTAAACGGGACCACATAACACGTATTTTATCACCAGAGCCTCCAACCTACTCTTTCCACCAGGACAGTGAACAGTTCTAGATGCAGCTTTAAGGGAAGTCTAGAACTAGCATCAGGAGAGCAAAGGTGTGTGCGCCTCGTGCTCCTGCATGGGGACCGTGGTCCCGTCACGGGCAGCACAGAGAGCCCTGCCCAGAACCCGGCGGGCGTGGGGCGCCTGCTCTGAGGCTCCCGCTCACAGGCGGCGGCATCTCTTCCAGAACTGGCCCGAGAGCTGGACTTCTCCGAGGAGCAGATCCACCAGATCCGGGTGGAGAACCCCAACTCCCTGCAGGACCAGAGCCACGCGCTGCTCAAGTACTGGCTGGAGCGGGACGGGAGGCTGGCCACGGGTAGGCAGCACGGGCAGGGCGGGCAGGCAGCAGGGGGCGGCCCACACGTGCCTTCCTGCCCTTCCGTCGGGTCACATGACAGGTGCCGAGCACAGCTGCCACCACAAGAACATGCATAGCGTCTCTAAAACCTCTTGTCCTGAGACCCCTGTGCTGGGTTCCTGTAGCCAGTGTCACGGGGGGAGGGCGGCAGCCCAGCTGCTAGCAGGGACGTTACTTGTTCAAATAGACTTTATTGATCGAAGAGAGGAAGGCGATGGAGAGAGAGAGAAACATCAGCAATGAGAGAATCATTGATCGGCTGCCTCATGCACACCCCACACTGGGGATCGAGCCCACAACCCAAGCCTGTGCCCTGACCGGGAATCCAACCCTGACCTCCTGGTTCATAGGTCAACACTCAACCACTGAGCCACAGCAGGCAGGCAGGAATGTTATTAAAGTCCTACATTTTCTAAACATTGATGATAGACACAGTTGTGTTCATTCTCGTGTTTTATTGCAGTGACTGTACCTCCTGCTCCTCCTGCCTGTACTGCTAAATAACTTAGGTTGGGGGAGCAGATAGTCGCCTAGTGCTGTGTGTGGCATGTGACCTCGGCAATCACGTACACTTCCCACCCTCGCTTGTCTCCGAGGCCGCTTCCCTGAGCGTCTCCACAGCTCCAGCCAGAGCCCCCTCATTCACCTGTCTCCGTACTCCCCTCACCATCTGGGGCCTTTGCAGGATTTCACCAATAAGAAGAGAGGGAACCGTTAGACCTCACCTTCACAGAGTCAGCAAGCACTTTCCTGTGATGAGCATCTCCCGTGCCATAGGGGGCTGTGCTCATGATGAACAAGTCTTTGGCTTTTGTCTTAAGTTCAGAATTGACGGGAGTCCTGTCCGTTACCTGGCAGTTCTGCTGCGAGGGCTGTACCCAGGCCGGTTCACACTTTTCCTGCTTATCTGCTGTTTGTCTTTTTGTTTCTTTTTACAAATAACTTTATTTGGGCTTGTTGTTTCCTCTACAAATACCAACATTTTAGTAAGGCAGCTAAAGGAAGGTGGTTTTCAAAAGAGCACGCCCCAAGCAATCCATGCTTTCCTTTCACATCCCAGACACCAGCCTCATCGAATGCCTCACCAAGATCAACCGCATGGACATTGTGCATCTCCTGGAGACCAGCACGGAGCCGCTCCTGGAGCGCGCCAGCCACAGCTACGCCGAGATGGAGCAGACCATCACGCTGGACCACAGCGAAGGTCAGGCAGTGCGCCTGCGTGTGCGTGTGCGTGCGTGTGCATGTGTGTGCCTGTGTGTGTGTGTCTGTGGCTAATTCAAGCAGCTGGGCCCGCCTCCCTTGCCTAGAGGGGGGTCGCCGTGGCTGCTCACACGTTCTCCTTGCTGCCCTGGGGCTTCCCTGCCGTTGAGAGGTGCCCCACACCGCTCACTCCTTGCTCATTCATCAGAGGCTCAGCTTGGCTGGAAGGCAGCACCATAAACTGTGGCTTAAAGCAGAGGTTTCTCTCTGTCCTGGAGACGGGAAGTCTGGGGATGCCTCCTCCCGCTGCGCCCTCCCCATCTCAGGCAGGAACCCCCTCAGGCTCACCTCAGCACCCTCCTCCCCACGGCCACCTGCTGGCCACCACCTCGGGACTGGTTTCAACATGGCTTTGAAGGGGACAGACCTGTCCGCCCGGCCACGGACTGGGAGGACCCACCAGTGCTTCCCCTCAGCGCCACGTCTTTCCCACCAGCTCAGCTGCCACGTCTGTGCTGTGCCCACGAGACTGTGCCTGTCTCCGTGGCCCCAGGACTCCCCTCTCCCAGGAAGCGCCGTCCTGACTTCACCTTCTGCTCCAGACCAGCCGTGATTCAGACCCACTAGGACCTCTGGCATCGAAGTTCCTAGTTCATTCCATCGCCAGGCAGCTCACTCTGCCCCCCCCCCCTCCTCTCTTCTCAGTCTCATAGCTCCTCTTCTCCTTCATGCTGCCAGCGTGGCTCACTATTAATTCTGAGCTGAGGATCAGGCTGCGTGTTTCTTAGAAAAAGTAGGAACAGTCAGCCCGGCCGACGTGGCTCAGTGGTCGAGTGTTGAACTTGAAACCAGGAGGTCACAGTTCAATCCCCAGTCAGGGCCCAGGCCCAGGTTGTGGGCTCAGTCCCCAGTAGGGGGCGTGCAGGAGGCAGCCGATCAGTGAGTCTGTCATCATTGATGTTTCTGTCTCCCTTCCTCTCCCTTCCTCTCTGACAATCAATAAAAGTACATTTGTAAGGAACAGGACCAATCACAAGCAGACACGCATATCCAGGCACCCCGTCTCCTGCCGGCGTGATCTCAGGCCTGCAGGCCGCCCGCTCTCAGTGTGGCTAAGACCCTGGTCTTTTGTCCAGTTAAGAGCGTCACCCCTACAGCTGCCCCGGCTCCCAGCCGGACCGTGCTCACCGCACTGTGCCCGCGGATGGCTGCTTCTCCGCCCGTCTCCCAGGTGATCTCTTCAAAGCGCGGACGCCCTGAATCTGCTCCCCGCCTGTCCCCCCAGTCAGCTTTCCGGGCACCTCCAAGCAGAGGTCGCTGCCGCGTGGCCAGGGCCTCATGCTGCGTGGTGAATCCTCCCGTGGCTCCCGTGCTCTTCTTGCTTCGCCTTTAGTCACGTCTGACGCACAGAACCAGCCCCTTCCTCCTAGAACGTTCTTCCCCCGGCCCTGCTCTGCTCCTCTCTCTCTGCCTTTCCCCGGCCTCCCGCTCTGTCCTCTGGCAGCGCTCAAGTTGCATGGATTTCAGTGACGGCAAACGTGCCCCCGGTTCAGGCCGCCCTCTGTCCCCGCGTGGGCAGTCCTCCCATCGCAGCCCCGTGGGTGTCTGCAGAGACGCTCCCAGGCGCCCCCGGGGCCTCCCCACTGCCTGCCCTCTGAGTCCCATGAGGAAGGGCTTCCCGGCTCCTTCCCGGCTGTCAGGTGTCAGTGGATAAATGGGTGGGGCCGTCACGCCTCCACCTCTGCCTCAGCCTCCCAGAGCCCTCCCAGCGGCCGGGGTGTCGGGTCTCGCGCAGAGCACCGGGCCTTGGGCCTCAGGCAGGGGCCCCCAGAGCACCCACAGCCCCAAGTGACCTGCTCAACTGCAGAGCGTTCAGCTGCTGCTGCTGCTCACGCCTCACTTCTCCACATCCCCTCGGCAGCTCCTCGTTCCCGCCCTCCGTCTCTGCCCCTGTGGCCCAGCCTCTGCGTGGCCGTGGGTTCCTCCGTGCCCGGCCCCACAGGACCTGCACGTCACAGGCAGGCAGAATCTGGGTCAGCTTTGGCGCTGTGGACCGCCCCCCCCGCCCCCCCACCCCCTCCCCCCCCGCCAGGACGGGCACGTGGAGTCACTCAGGAGCTCAGGAAGGTGTCTGACATGGCCGGGCGTCAGGCCGCTCCTGACCCGCTGTCCTCCGCAGGGTTCTCGGTGCTGCAGGACGAGCTGCCCGCGCGGCACCCGCAGGCCCACGAGCACGCAGCGTCCCGAGCAGGCGAGGCCTGTGGTCACCCCCCTCTCGTCTCTGACGAAGACCTCTCCATCAGCTGCTCCATGGTCCACGATGGCACCTCCCGGACGGACGGGGACAGCCCCGCTGGGGAGCGCCTCCCCCAGGAGCGGGTGCGCGGGGGCCCGGCGGGGACAGGGACGCCCGAGGAGCCGGCCCCGGGGCTGCAGTCGCAGTGCTGGTGAGTGTCCAGGGACAGCGTGGCCAGGGGCCGGGTGCAGGTGGTGGCCTTCCTAACGACCCCCGCGGGCCAGGGCTCAGTGGGGGGATAGTTACGTGCTCCTAATTCCTGCCCTGATGGTAACTCGGCACGCCTGGGAAAGGGTGGTTTACACTGAGATTCCTTCCGTGGGAGCACACGGCCGCCTGGGGTGGCAGGGCAGCAGGGGGAGCAGAGCGGCGCTGGGAGGGGGGCGGGGGGCTCCCTGGTTCCCGCTCAGCCGGGTGGCTGAGGCAGCATTACGGACACTCAGGAGGGAGGGCCGTAGAGCACCGCGCATGGACACAGAACACCGGCCCCTCCGCAGGCTGAGACCGCGTCCCAGGCCCTTTGTGAACTTGTGCCTTGAGCAGTCTCTTCCCTGGAGGAGCCACCGTCCAGCATCGGGACAGCACAGCAGGGGGAGGAGGGGCAGAGCGGGGAGGGAGCCCAGGCCAGGCGCAGAGGCAGAGAATGGCAGCGCGGGTTTCAAAGGAGCCAAGAAGGCAGAGAATCTTCTCCCTGGAAATGGAGACGACCGAGATCACGGCCGAGTCACGCCCTCCACAGCAATAGAAGCAGCTTCCACGCCACGGATCTTCCTACCAAGTCGCCGTGTCCCGGAAGGAAGAGTCTCCCTGCGTGGATCATCCCGGTGCCGTGTTCACACGGGTGCACGTATTGCTTTTCACAAACTTGGCCAAATTTTGATTCTTGCTTCACAAGCCTTATCATCTACAGATCCGTTAGGGAGCCCTTCTCGACTCTTCACTCACCTCCCGGCGGCAAAGGAAGGATAAAGGACGGCGTCTGTGCTGGGAGGGAGAGGAGGAGGAGACGGGACTCGCGTGCCTGTGTGAGCCTTTGGAAACATCTTTCCCAGCCACGCTGCACCCTGAGCTGTCGTTCTACACTGCCATTGCGTGGGATTCTCACTCACATGTCATTCTAATGCACTAACCTATTGGACCTTCGTGACTAGGAAGGGGGTCCGCGTTCCCCTCTGTGGCCCTGGTCTCAGCGGGCAGGGGGCACCTGCTCGCTGTAACCCGGCCTTCCCTTTCAGTGTGACCAGCCCGTGGACACCAGGGCCAGACACCGCAAAGGCCACGGCAGCCCCAGGCTCTCCCAGCAGGACCCCCGAGGAGGATAGGCCCCACCAGCCCGCCCCGCCGCCCCGGGAGCGGGCCGACTCGCCCCTCGTGCAGGAGCCCGGGGAGTTCAGGGAGGCCAGCTCTCCGAGGAGGAACAGCCTAGTGATCGTGGAGTCGGCCGATGAGCAGCCACCGGCCTTCGAGAGCCTCGATGCAGACTCAGCGTTTCAGAAGGTGAGGAGCCTCTGCCCTTCCCCCACGTGGACAGCCCCTCCCGGCGGTTCCCTGAGGCCGATGTGCTCCCCGCACGGCCACCGGGTGAGGGGCCTGGACCGTGCACCGCCATCCTTTTTATCGGGGCTCCAGTGAGTGGAACCCACGGCCTGGGTGCCATTCTCGCCGCTTCACATCCGCCCACGTTCTGTCACTGGAAACCGTTTTTGCTGAGAAAAGTGACCACCAGCCAAAACCACATCCTGAGGTGGCTTTTCACATTTAGTGGCCTGGGACCCGCTGTGACAGGCGTGGGACAGGCTGGGCCCGGAGGGTGGGTGTAGGGATGGCTTGGCAAAGGGGCTTCCCACCTGCAGGCATTGCTGCTGCCAGATGTCACACGTGAGATGGAGCTGCGTCCCTTCCCCTCGGAGCGGGGAGTGGAGACCCGTAGGATGCACGTAACCCGTTTATTCCCCACAAGAGGTCTGAATGGCTCCTCCCCTCACTGCTCCCTGGGCATCCCCTCCACCGGATCCTGAACTTGGGGGGCAGAGGGAGAAGCTGCATTTTCAGCAACAACGTCGTAGGCGTAGGCGTTCTCCTGCACAAAGTGTGAATCTGTTTGAATTCAATTTAATTTAATGCAAATTAAATTAGGTGTTGTTTCTCCTTTTAGAATTCAAAAACATTCTATGTGTCAAAGTATTTTTAAAGGATCCATGCCTGTCTTAGTGAGAAAGAATGAGTTAGAAGAAAGAATTAAAAGTTTTGGGGGGAAAGGTAATAATTCAACATATCTTTGGGCTGAAGACGTGCATTTATTGGTTTATTTTACTACTAGAGGCCTGGTGCATGACGTTTGTACACTGGGGTCGGGGGGGGGGGGGTCCCTCAGCCCAGCCTATGCCCTCTCGCAGTCCGGGACCCCCGAGGGATCCTTAGAGCTGTTTCGGAGGCAGGAGAGGCCCCTGCCACCTCTGCTGCACTCGCCAGCTGTGATCCGGAGGTGTGGGTGTAGGGATGGCTTGAGCGTCTGTCCCCTGGTGGTCAGTGCGTGTCATAGCGACCGGTCATTCCACCGGTCGACTTGCATATTAGGGTTTTATTAGATAGGATAGGGTGAGGGTGACACCTGTCAGCAGCAGCCATCGAAGAGTGTAGCTGGCATGAGAAGCCCCGTTTCTGCAGTTACACAATAATGAGTTCAGTCTTTGTTCTATGTCGGCCTCTGTAGAGAATTGCTCATCTCACCAGAGTCGGCTGAGGTCAGTTCTAGTAAAAGAACTCAGGTGATGCCTGGGCTTAAAAGTTGCCAAATTGAGCGGAAGAATCCATAAGCTAATTGAAGTCTAGACTTGGAACAATTATCTGGTAAATTCCTGCGTTTAGTCTGTTCTCTGCACATAAACACATTCTGGCACGTCGCTCCGTGCCCCCCCCCCCCCGCCCCATGTATTCAGGCCCCGGCCCCGTGTTCTCGGAGACGCCCCTCCGCTCTCTCTGCTTCTGATTTTGACCCTGACCTCTCACGACCCTGACCCCTCAGGACCCTGCCCTGAGGATAGAATGTCTGCGGGTTCCTGCCAGCCCGGTTTCTAGGCAACAGGTTCCTGAGCATTTTCAGTGTATGGCTTGGTCTAGATTTGAGGTATTTTTCTGCAGCAGAAAGGACTCTAGAAACACCAGTGGCATTTTGAAGTATGTGGGGGACATGTAGCTGTTTTCTTTCTCCTTGAGAAACCTTCCACAGGGAGAGATTTGGGGTGTGGCTCCCAGGACGTATGTTGTAATCTGAGGTCACGTCTGGCTCCGTCCTGGCTGGACTCTGCGAGTGCGTGTGACACCCCCGGCCCCGCAGGCGCATCGCTGCCTGGACGAGGCACGGGAACCTGGTCCATGGGAGCAGCTGCACCAGCAGTAGACACGGCGAGACCAAGGGCAGGCACTCCAGCCGCAGCCCGAGAGCGGGCGGGGGCGGAGCGAGTCTGTGCCCCCACGTGTGTAGCAGGAGCGGGAGTCCCGGCGGGTGAGAAGCACTGGTTTCACCGCAGGTCCTGCCCAGGGGCTCGGTCAGACTGGATGCCAGGGTCTCTCTCCGCTCGCTGCACAAGAAGCCGTGTTCTCTGTGCAGCCTGAGCCTCGTGTGCAGCTCTGTGTGCCCTGTTGGTGCAGCCCCAGAGTGCAGTGAACAGACCTCCGGGAGCATGCGTGAGCTCACGCTGGCCTGTGGCAAAGGCCCACCCCCCCCCCACCCCACCCCCACCCCCGGCGCCATAACACCTGCCTCCGCTTGCAGGAGCTCACGGCCGAGCTGGGCGAGCTGGAAGCCAGCTCCGATGAGGAGGCGCTGGTCACCACCAGGGTTGTCCGCCGGCGGGTGATCATTCAGGTACCAGCTGCTCAGGCCGCACGTCTGGGACGGTGACCGCTCACGGCGGCCCAGGGCAGCAGGCTGCCTGCGCTGGCGGCCTGGGGAGCAGCCACGGACAGTCCGGGTGCTGTTGCCGAGGAATGCGCGTGGCTGCTCCCGGGCCACAGCGGGGGCGCCGTGACGTCGGCAGCCGCCCCCCGCGCCGTGTGCCGTCTCTGTCCGTGTGTCTGCGTGTGGAGCTGACGTTGGTTGGAGCCCCCCGAGCATGGTGGCACCTACTTTTCTCTCTGCAAACCCCTGTGTCGGGGCCTGGCCCCGCGGTAACGCTTCTCCGCCTCCGCTAACTGGCTAACACACGTGCCCTCTGGCCTGGGAGCCGGTGGCCCCCCCGCCCCCCGCCAGGGCCACCGCTGATGTGGGCCTGTCTCTGCAGGGAGACGACGTGCCTGACCTGCCCCCAGAAACGGTCACGGAGGAGACATACGTGGACGAGCACGGGAACACGGTGGTGAAGAAGGTATGTCCCCCCCTCCCCAGGCCCGTCCTGTGGCTCCAGGACAAGACTCAGGGTGCCGTCCCCCCAGGTCACCAGGAAGGTCACCCGGCGGTTCGTGTCCGCGGACGGCGCCGAGCGGGAGGAGGTCACCGTGCAGGGGCGGCCGCAGGAGCCCGTCAGCCTCGCGGACGCGGACGCCTACTCCAAGGTCGTCAAGCGCGTGGTGCTGAGGAGCGACACGGAGCGGGCCGAGGTGAGGCCCCCGAGGCCGAGGCTGACGGCCACGCCTGTTGGGGAGTGTGGGCCTGTGGCGTCGAGAGTGATGTGGAGGTGTGACATAGGCATGTGACGCATGTGACACAGGTGTGTGATATGGACATGTGACGTGGAGAGTCATGTGGATATATGATGTGGGTGTGTGATGTCACATGTGACACAGATCTATGACACGAGCATGTCACATGGAGTGTGACACCGATGTGTGGTGCGGGGTGTGACATGGGGTGCGAGTGGGGCCTGGCCAAGGTGATGGCTCCCTCACCTTGACGCAGGTCTCGGCAGCACTCACCCCCTCCACGGTGAGCCAGAGCTTGCAGCCAGCCACCAGGGGCAAGTGCCCAACGCCTGCCGTGGTCCTCCTGTCCCTGTGGCTGTTCAGTCCGTCGGGGCCACAGCAGGGCCACGTCAGGCCCGGGGCTGGCTTGTGTGCGGGCGGCAGTGTGCAGAGAGGCCTGTGTGCGGGCGGCAGTGTGCAGAGAGGCCTGTGTGCGGGCGGCAGTGTGCAGAGAGGCCTGTGTGCGGTGCCCACAGCAGACACTGCGTCTCGGAGCCCAGCCAGGACCTGGGCAGCTCGCCCGCCCTCGAAGGGGCCCCTTCTCGCTGACACGCCTGTGCGTCCGCTCCGCTTCCCCCACACGCTCACCCGTCTGTCGTGACTCTCGGGAGGGGCTCTGGAGTCAGGCCTGCAGCTCCTCGCATCCGGAGCGTTCCCTCCTGGGGCTGCGTGACCGTCAGGATGCAGAGCCACCATTTCCACGGGGCAGAGCAGCACGGGTGGGGGTCCCCACGGCACGCCTCACCGGACTCCCGCCAGGCCTCTGAGGGACTCATGCGGGTTGGAGGGCCGAGCGCGCAGAGCTGCCGCGGGGATGCCACCGGTGCTGACGGGCTCGCTCCCAGCTGCTGCTCTGCCCAGAGTCCGTGTCTGGAACCGGGGCAGCTCTGCAGCCTTCGCGGGCGGGTTTCCTTGTAGGGCAACGCCCCGCAGTGACCTTCGCGTCAGAAGCTGTTTGTGTCCCTGCCCGTTAGGTGGCTGTGTCTGAGCCCGGCGCCCTGTGCGAGGCCTCGCAGTTCCAGGCGGAGCCCGTGGAGGGCCGCCGTGTCAGCAAAGTCGTCAAAACAACGGTGGTGCGTGGAGAGAGGATGGAGAAGCATCTGGGGGACCCCCGTGTCGCCCCTGACCTTCCCTCGGCCAAAGACGACTTCGAGCAGGTACAGGAGCAGCCCCGCCTGGCCATGGCTGTGTCTGTAAGGAAAGGCTTGTCCATTTGTCCTTCTCATATGTCCTCTCGGGCACAGAAAGGGCCAGCGAGGAGCCTGACCAGGGGCCTGTGCGGTGAGGGCTCCTCAGCCAGGCTCGTCCGCCACCTCAGAGCTTCTCACAGCCGATGCTGGGGGCGCCACTGAGTCAGCATCTGTTTCCTGAGCTCGTGGGCCACACAGTCACAATGTGCCCCACCCACCCATCAGCGACGCGCCCCCCACACCCATCAGCGACGCGCCCCCCACACCCCATCAGTGAGGGGAAAACTCCCCCGTCAGGAATGGTCCTGAACGCGCCCAGAGACGGGCACCAGCGCCATAGCTAAGCTCTGACTTCCAGGCGTTAGGAATGGGGTCCCCAGTGGCAGGGACACAACCTTCACTCCGTTTCCAACACCCAAACTGTCGGGAAGCGGCGAGCTGCCGGTCGGTGGCTGATGGGCAGTGCGGCTTCCCGGGAGCCCCCGTGGCGCCTCTTGGCCCTGGGGCCTGGCCCGGTGTGAGAGCCGACGGGATGCCCAGTCCCTCCCCATCCAAGAGGAAGGGCGCCAATTTCCGGACCCGCTGCCCCACGGTGTGACTGGGGGAGCTGCTAGACGTTCATTGCTGTCGCGTTGAACATGACCTGTGGTCTCCTCGCGCCTGCAGTGCGCACGGAGACTCCTGGAAAGGCCAGGGCAGGGCGGCAGCCTCCCCAAACGCTGCCCTTCCCATGGCAGCCGGTGACCTGGGCTTGGTGGTCACTGGTCCTTAGTCTCCACTGTGGAGGGGAGGGTGGGAGGGGTAAGGTGGGGAGGGGTGAGGAGGGTGGGGAGAGCAAGCAGCTAAGCCGCGGCAGGATGGATGCTGGTGAACCTTTGTGAAGGAAGGAAGGTGATGAAGCCGCATGGGGGGGGGGGGGGGTAAGTGAAACTCGTGCTCGTCTGCTCCGAGTGCGTCTCCTCCCTGAAGCCGCGTGTCTGTCCTCGGCTGTGACTGTGCGGACCCCCGTGCTCGGGTCCGCGTGGTGACGTCTCGGTGTCTCCTCAGGCTCTGAGTTACACGGGCAGCCACGAGAAAGTCCACGCTCCCAGCTTAGTGGAGGAGGAGGTCCTGAGAGAGGACGGATCAGTCGTGAAAAGGTTTGGGTAGCACGGGGTGCTCCTTGCCAACTAACCCTGTTCCAACTTAAGAAAACACGTGGGGCCACACCCCAAAGCCCCGGGGCCAGGGAGTCAGGTGACACCAGGTGTGAGGACGGGAAGCCTGTCCCCGCGGCCACCCCTGCTCCGCGGGGACAGGGGAGAGCCTGGTCAGCGGCTCGTCGGTTGCTTGCCGTGTGCACTGCCTGCAGCTCAGTCCGGTCCATCGTCCTCTAACAGCACGTGCTGCGTGTGAGCGAGCTGGTCCTGCTTCTGCATGTGGGCCGTGGGCCTGAGTGCCTCCGTCAGCTAGGGAAGTGTGAGCAGCCGTGTGCAGCCGTGTGGGCCCGTGTGCGCCTGTGGAGGGGCCTCACGGCACGGCGCCCGTGTGGCGTCCTCACGACTTGCCGGGTGGTCGCTGGCGGCTTGCCTTGGGCTCTGCCCACGCAGCCCTGTGAGCACGGAGCACGTGGTCTCGGGTTCGCAGCACAGTCCCTGTGGGCACAAGTCCTGTTGGGCGCCTCCCTTCCCGCACAGAAGGGAAAGCTGCCCTTGAGGGGCACGCGTGGCAGCCAGTGAGGGAAGGCTCTGTCGGTCCCCTTCGAGCACGCGGGAGGCAGCCGCAGTGAGAGCTGACGCGTGTGGAGCGCACACAGCTCACGGCGCCCCTGTGACACGGAGGATGCCTGTGTCCGCACTCTCGGTGCTACTGGGCCACCCAGAGGAGCCGTAGCTCACAGCCCGCTTCAGGAGGGCCCCCTGGGCACGGGTTCCAGACCAGCTCCTCCCAAGTCCTCACTGCAGCGCGTGCGTCCGCCAGGGTGCGGACAGCCTGTGGGCCTGGGTCCCAACTCGGCCAGGTGCGATCACCCCCTCAGCCCCGGGGCAGAGGCGGATCCGTCCCCCCAGGGGACACGCACGAGGCCAGAGCACCTCCGTCCCACGTGCGGCACCGACCTTTAGGGAACAGCCGGGGATGGACACCGTCCCCAACACCCAGCCGCAAAGGCCTCTGCGAGCTCCTGGCGGAGAGTCAGGCGCCTTTTTGGAGAAAAAGAAAAGCAGGTGCTGAGTAGTTAGGAAATCGTGTCTCCACCTTTGGTCCTGATGTGGCCTTTTCATCAGGAGGAACCAGCTGCAGGTGCTCACAGAGGCAAAACAGCCCCTGTCACGGGGGAGGAGAGATGGCAGGAGGAGGGGCGGGGGCCCAGGAGCCCCAAGCTCCAGGTGGTCTCAGACGCATCGAGGTGTCAGGCAGGTGCTGAGAACGTCGCGGAGGACAGACCCCCGGTTCTGGACACTGGGAATCTGTGAGGACAGTGCTGGTGGCGCCCACCAACCAGCCACCCCACACGGTCCCTGTGAGGCCTGTGAGCTGGGCTCCCCCGGCTCAGGCAGGGGTGCTGGCCTCGGCCCCACCAGACCTTCCTGTGGTTTTACTTAGGGCATCGCTTAAACTCTCTGGGACTCAGTGTCCTTATTTGTTGCTATAATAATAGCACCTGGCACATGAAACACGCTCAGACACACTGTGGGGTACAGACGTGCACTTGCATGTAGGTGGTGAGGCCTGCACATGAAACACACTCAGACACACTATGGGGTACAGACGTGCACTTGCATGTAGGTGGTGAGGCCTGCACATGAAACACGCTCAGACACACTGTGGTATAGACGTGCACTTGCATGTAGACGGTGAAGCCTGCACATGAAACACGCTCAGACACACTATGGGGTACAGACGAGCACTTACATTTAGGTGGTGAGGCCTGCACATGAAACACGCTCTGGGCACACTATGGGGTGCAGACGAGCACTTACATGTAGACGGTGAGACCTGCACATGAAACACGCTCTGGGCACACTATGGGGTGCAGATGAGCACTTACATGTAGACGGTGAGGCCTGCACATGAAACACGCTCTGGGCACACTATGGGGTGCAGACGAGCACTTACATGTAGACGGTGAGGCCTGCACATGAAACAACGCTCTGGGCACGCTATGGGGTACAGACGTGCATTTGCATGTGGACGGTGAGGCCTGCACATGAAACACGCTCAGACACACTGGGGTACAGACGTGCATTTACATGTGGACGGTGAGGCCTGCACATGAAACACACTCTGGGCACACTATGGGGTACAGACGTGCATTTACATGTGGACGGTGAGGCCTGAGACTGAACTGGTCACATGGCATCGTTTCACTCGGGGTCGGGATAGTAATGCAGCCGCCGCAGCAGCACCTCCCCGCCCGTTGGGCTAAGCTGGAGCTACGGAGCTTTGAGTGCGTTCCCGTGGTCTTTCCCAGCCCGTCTCCGTGGGGTCCCTCTTGGGATGAGCCGCACCCCTGAGCCAGTGCGAGTGATGGGCGGCGGGTCCGCAGAGCAGGGCCTAACCCCGTGTGGTCTCCTCCCAGGACCACGCTCCGTAAGGCCCGCACGCAGAAGCGGGCCGTGGTGAGGGACCGGCGTGGGAAGCGCGTGCACCTGGAGTCCCTGGAGGATGTGCCCGAGGCCCTGCAGCGGGACGACCTCCAGCGCGACCTCCAGCAGCTCCTGCGGCACTTGTGCGGGGACGACCTGGAGCAGGAGGCCACGTGAGGCCGGCCCCCCGGACCCTCAGCCACGGCGCCGATGTGAGACACCTGCCCGCCCCCCCACCCCCACGCTGAGCACGCTCCCTGGTTAGTGTCCCCTTAACTGTCAGCTAATCTGTGACCAAAGAGAGCCTCCCCCGGTGCTGGGTCCCGGCTCCTGGCCTCCGGCTGCCCTGGGAACTGGCGCTCACCCTCCTCCCCTTCGCCCAGCCCCACGGGGCCTCGACCTTGGCTCCCACAGACTCTCCCGTGACAGCAGGCGACAGGCGTCCCCGCACAAGTGCGGGCGTCCGGGTACCATGTACATAGAAAAGGCTCAGATGAGCACACGGTGGGTGAGAGCCACGGCCTGGTGTCACCACGTGGGCACCGGGAGCAGGGGCCCTGGAAACACCGGACATGGAAGCTCAGGGGTCGTGGACACAACTGGAGGACAGCACGCCCGGCCGCTGCAGGAGAGGCACCTCCGCCCGCCCGTCCTGCCACCAGCACAGCCACGGCTGGGAGCCCCGGCCCGCCGCCCCCGGCAGGCAGGGAGCAGGGCGTCCAGGTGCTAGCAGCTGCCCGGGCCTCCTAGCGTCGTCAGGTCTCTGATTTCGGACACGTTGGCAGGGTATCGACGAGCTGTCCCGCTGTAGTCTCCAGATCTCATTGCTGCTGAGCAAACCGCGCTGTCTTACCCGTGGCCCCTCCTCCGGCCGCGGCTCTGTAGATACCGCCTTGGGAACAGGACCTGCCCAGGACACACAGACCAGACTCCTCGCTGTGGGGGAGGGGCTCCCCTCCCCTCTCTCCGGTTCACTCTCCACTGGCGCCTGCATGTCACATCTGAAACCCTCCCAGTTCGGACCCTCTTCCCGTGCGGTGGCGGTTTCCACGCCCTCCCCGGGGCGGTGAGCTCGCAGGAGAGATGGAGGCATCCTCACCAGTTTCATTTTGGTTGAAATTTGGGGTTTATTTATTTGAAATCCAGACTCCCTTGGGAACCAGGGGGTGCCTGTGTGCGCCTCCCTGGGTGTGTGTTTCAGAGGGCGGGCGGCCGTCCTCATCCCCTGGCGTATTGCAAGTATATTCCTATGCACAGAGCATCTCTGGATCAGTTATTTATGAAAGAGAAGTATATCCAACAGAGATGACTTTTAAAACAGACCCGGCTCTCTCCTGGCGGACGGAGCCCTTCCCGATGCCAGCCGGTCTTTTCCTGTCAAGCAGAAATGAGTCGCTGCCCCCAAGGTCACGACGGGGACCGGTGCCGGCGCGGCATTTGGGGAGCGTCACCCCGAGGGTTTCCTGGGCGGGAGTGTCACAACCAGGCCTGACCCCCGTGCCAGCGCGCCGGGCCTCTGGGCAGGAAGGAAGCTTCGTCCGGCAGCCGGTGTGGAGACGGCGCCTTCGGACCCTCCCTGATGGAGAGAGTGTGGCTGTTGTGTAACTTGCCGTGCTGGGGACGCCTGTGTGACGTTCTCCACCTTTGTTTTGAATTTTGCTGTGTGATCAGAAAACTTGAATCCTGTGAGAAGAAGTGCATTTTCAGTTGACGAATCAGCATCTTGTTCCCATGGCGATAACCCTAATGACTATACCTATGAGGCATGTTCCAGTTAATGGGGAAAGTGCACCACTAACCACACGTAGCTGCAGACCGTGTACCATGGCTGATTAACCTAAATAAAACGTACAAGTGTCCGCGTGCCGCAGCGACGCGTTGTCTTCACCCCGAGCTCTGGCTTCGGGAGAGAGAGAGAAACATGAATGAGGGAGAGTCACGGACCGGCTGCCTGTGGGCCTCGTGCAGGTGGTGGCCCCGGGGAGCCAGGCGTGAGGGGAGCAGAGACGTGTGTGCGGCCGCCGGGACCTGGCGTTCCTGAGCTCTCGGGGCAGCGGCCGCAGGGCCCGGAGGGGAGATGGGTCTCCTGATCCCTGGCCAGCCAGCCCCTCCCTCGCACCTGGTCTCTGGGAGGCACCTGAGGAGAGGCCTGGGCAGGAGACCCGTCCCCACCCCTGACCTCGGGGAGAGGAGCAGGGGCCGGAGGGGGTCCATCCCCAGTGACCCGTGGGCTCATCAGCGCTGCCTGTGGGATGAGGCCCAGAACGGAGGGTGGACAGCTCGGGCTGGTGGCTGGGGCGGCGGAGAGGGACGGGGACAGGGGAGCCCTGCCCTTCCCCCTGCCTGTTCCTGCGTGACGCCCTTTCCCAGGGAGCGTGATGGGGAAGGTACATGTTTGTCTCAGTTCTGTGAGGGGTTCTAGCAAGTTCCTGGAGCCCTCACTTGGGAGCCTGAGCTGATGGAGGAAGCCCAGCTGGTGGGACGGACACGCGCACACACGCACACGCGTGCACACACACACTGGGATCCACGGCAAAACTCCCGCAGGGCCGCCGTCAGGGAGGAAGCAGTTCTAATGTAAGGAAACGGGAACAGAAGGTGGTTTTGTTTGAATGGCAATCACTGGAAGCACAGAGGGGAGAGGAGAGGTCCCCCACCCCTGGCAGTTCCTGTGTCAGCCTGGCTGGGCCCAGGGACATGGCCGAGTGGGACCCGGCCAGAGGGCAGGTGTGGGGAGGGCACGCCCACTCGGCACGCTCTGAACAGGACGCCTCCCGGGGGGCCCGGGGGGTTTCTGGGGCTCGGGGACCCCGTGACACGGGTTTGGGGAGCGGGTTCTGCCTGTGGGTTTGCCTCCCCGAGTCTGAAGAGTAAGCTGGTTAGTACAAGGGCGGAAATGCAGTGGAAGCAAATACCAGCTCCCACGTGGGGAGGGGCTCCCAAGGGGGTCGCCATGGAGCCCGTGGAGGTTCTCAAGGTGCCAGTTCATGGTCCACGCGCCCTCGTTGCCCCCGCCCCCCCCCCCGTATGGCCCCGCGCTGTCCTCCTGTCACGCTTTTGCAGGGATCAGCTTCAGAGTCCAAACCCACCTGGTGCCCCTTCTCTCTCCCTTATCTCGTGCCTCCCCCGTCCTCTGGGAGAGCATGTCCCCCCCACCCCTCCCCCCACCCTCTGGGAGAGCATGTCCCCCCCCACCCCTCACCCCACCCTCTGGGAGCGCATGTCCTCCCCCCACCCCTCCCCCCACCCTCTGGGAGAGCATGTCCCCCCCCCACCCCTCCCCCACCCTCTGGGAGAGCATGTCCCCCCCACCCTCTGGGAGAGCATGTCCCCCCCACCCCTCCCCCCACCCTCTGGGAGAGCATGTCCCCCCCCACCCCTCCCCCCACCCTCTGGGAGAGCATGTCCTCCCCCCACCCTCCCCCCACCCTCTGGGAGAGCATGTCCCCCCCACTCCTCCCCCCACCCTCTGGGAGAGCATGTCCCCCCCCTCCCCTCCCCCATCCTCTGGGAGAGCATGTCCCCCCCCTCCCCTCCCCCATCCTCTGGGAGAGCGTGAGAGGCATTCTGGCCGCTTGGAGCGGTTCTGCCTTCACATGTGCATCCCCTCCCGTGGACCCCCCGATTCCCTACAACCGCCTGTCCTGTCGCTAAAAGGCCCTCACGGGAACCCCTCCCTCCCTCGAACCTGCCCCACCTGCCGGCGTTCTCCCGGGCGGCACTGAGGGCGACAGCGGGGACTGGGGGACGGGCCTCACCCCGACTCACCCCCAGGTGCCACGACGCTTCAATAAGCGGGAATCCCAACGCGCGGGCGGCCCGGGCCCAGGGGCACAGACATGGTCCCCGTGTTTCTTCAGGAAGCGACACTGGACAACATGCACCCAAAATACTCAAAATGACGAGTGAGACGGAGGCCACAGAGCAGCAGTGGGGTCGGCCACGTTTCATAGATTTTTACTGATTTTTAAAGACAGCGGAAGGGATGCGAACACGACCAGCTGCCCCCCCCCCCCCCCACACACACACACACACGGGGAATCGAACCCGCAGCACCTGGTGCGGGACAAGGCCCGCCACTGCGCCGGCCTGGGCTTTGCACCTGAAGCAGCCAGGACCTGCACCCCAGGCCAGACCGCCGGCTCTGGGCGCTGCCCCACGCTCCCCGCTCCCCAGCCGGGAGGCCCTTTGGTTTATAAAAGTGCCTGGAACCCGTGTCCTCAGAGTCCTCGAACCGCCACAGCCTTCTGGGGGGCCTGCGGGAGGACCCTGCTCAGGGCGCCCTCCTGTCTCCTCGCTCGCGTCCTCGAGCTCTGAGAGGCGCCCCGACTGCGAGATGCTGGAGGCTCCCAGCCCCATGGGGACCCGCGTCGCTACAGCCTGCGTCCACTCCGCCTCCGTCCTCCCGGACCGAGTCCAGCCCCGCCCTGCAAAGGCGGAGGGGGAGGGCGGCGTGGGGAGGGCGGGGGTGGGGAGGGCGGTCGGGTGGACGTGGGGAGGGGAGTGGCCAGGCGTGGGGTACGACTGGACCAGTGTCCCCGATGGAGGAGGTCGGCCTGGGACGCTGCTCTAAGGTGAGTCCGGGAGGGCCTGGTGCGGGCTGTGCGGTGCGGGGCGGGCGGGGGGGGGCGGGCAGGACCCGCGGACCCGACGGAAGGGCTGGGGGCGGACGGGGGCCCCGGGCGGGGCGGA
Organism: Myotis daubentonii; assembly: GCF_963259705.1. NCBI lineage: Eukaryota > Metazoa > Chordata > Mammalia > Chiroptera > Vespertilionidae > Myotis > Myotis daubentonii. Next base: position 1,149,284 of record NC_081844.1, read on the forward strand.
GGCCGCAGCTGCCCGTGGTCTGGGATGAGGCGCAGACGCGGAGCAGCAGCGCCGGGTGGGGGCCCTGGCGGTCGGTCTGGGGAGAAGGTGGTTTAGGGGGCGCCCTGGACCCTCTGTGGCTGCCGGGAGGCGCCGACAGGCGGGGTTTGTGCAGCTGGATGGGGATGAGTCGGGAACACACAACGGCACCACTGGGGGCGTCACCGGGGTCGCTGCCGGCCGCAGCCCAGCACCACGGGGCGCTGTCCGTCCGGTCCCGCTGGAACCTGTCAGCCGGCGGTGCCTGTGGAGGCCGCCTCCCCTCCGCCCGGCCCGGAGAGGGGTGCGGGCCAGGCCCCTCCTTCCTCCCGACCCCCGCCCGCCCCCGCCTGTGGAGCCCCCTTCCACCCTCTGTCCGCGGGCGGGGGCGCCCGACCGGGAGGCCTCGGCTAAAGCCAACTCAGGCCTCAAGTTGACTCGCCTGCACTTGGTGACTTTAGCCCGCGTCCCGGTTCGGCCCGCGTCACGGCGCAGCTGTCATGTAGTAAAGGAGCAGCTCATGTGCAAACACGCGTGTGTGACTGATGCTCCCAGACACGGAGAGGGAAATGGAGACAGGAGTGTGCACGTGCACGAGTGAGCGTGGCCATGTGTGTGTTGTGTGACTGTGTGTGCACAAAAGTGTGTGTGCACGCATAAGCATGTGCCCACATGTGTATGCATGTTTGTGTGTGTGTGTGCAGGTGTGTGTGTGTGCGTGACTGTGGGTGGTGTGCACAAACAAGCATATGTGTGTGCAGGTGTGCGTGTGTGTATTTGTAAGTTTGTGTATTTGTATGTGCATGCGTGTGTGTCTGGCTGTGAGTGTGTGTGCATGCACCGCTGTGTCTGTGAGTGCATGTGAGTGTGTGTGGCTTGGCCAGGGCTTCATCTCACCATCGCTCGACCCATCACCCGGCTGCTGGCCCCCCCCCCGCCCCCCACGCCCCACGCCCCGCCCCCGAGAGCCTGTGAGGCCCTCCTCTGCCTCCACGAGTCCTGCCCTGCCCACCTCGGGGCAGCGCCTGCTTGTCCGTCGGCTCCTGCGCCTCCTGCCCTGTTTCTGACGTCGGGCCCGCCCAAGCTCACCTGCTGCTGGTCTGGCCCCACAGACCCTGTGGCCTCCTCGAGCCGGAGTCAGGCCACTGCAGGCTCCCGTCTCCCAGCGTCACCTGGGCCCTTGCAGGGGGCCTCCCTGAAGCCGCGCCTGCTGGGGGCGGCGGGCGGGCACAGGGCAGGCAGGGCATCACCGGTCTCTGCCAGCGGCACTGGGCCTGCCCCCCATCTGCCTTAGATCCTTGCACAGTGAGGGGTGAGTGCAGGCCACCAACCTGCTCCACAGGCTCCGCCGGCCTCAGTGTGTGTGTGTGTGTGTGTGTGTGTGTGTGTGTGTGTGACTCGGTGTGAGTGTGTGTGTGACTGTGTGTATGACTCTGTGTGACTGTGTGTGACTGTGTTACTGTGTGTGTGAGTGACTGTGTGTGTGTGACTGTGTGTGTGTGTGAATGTGTGTGTGACTGTGTGGGTGAGTGTGTGTGACTGTGTGTGTGACTGTGTGTGTGTGTGTGTGTGTGTGTGAGAGAGAGAGAGAGAGAGAGAGAGAGAGAGAGATGGGGGGGCCTAGCCCAGGCAATTCCCGACCTTTGCAAGTGTCTCGGGCTCTGAGTCAGCAGGGAAAGTACCGTTTAGCATATGAGACACACACACACTTTCACACACACAGACACACACAGGCTTTCATGTACACACAGGGACACACACACTCATACACACACGTTCGCACGTGTGCACACAGAGGAAGGGCTGAGAGACAAGTCATCTTCGAGTAGGAGAATTCGCTCCTAATCTTTTCCTTTGTGCTGCCCTGTGCTCTCCAAAATTTCTGCCTTGAGAACATACAACTTTTATAAGTAACAAAATAGTAAGTATTGCACAATAAAAGGAACTGTAAGCAAAATAACCTTACGTAGCATCTATTCCGATGAGTGAAACTCCTCAGGGAAAGGATTTTCCTCTCTGTCTGATGACCCGTCAGGCTCATTTCTATGTGAAAGCTTGTAGTTTGTTCTTGCCCTTGCAGGATCCTTACCAATTTATGTAATAAAATCAGCGAAATATTTATGTACTTCCAGTTATTGTACCTGAAAATTGGAGACTGTACAAAAGCAACACTATTAACCCAGTAACACTGATTAGGAGCAGAAAGAGGCTAATACGTGACAAGGACGGGTCCGAGGGGAACACACAGCCCAGCAACCCCTGCAGGCGTCGTCGTCATGTTTATTTGGAGAATTCTGTTTCCCTCCCTCGTCCGCTGTCACTGGTGCCTTTGAAGTTTGGCCAGATGAAGGGAGACTCTACCACTTCCTGATCTAGAAGCCCGTTCGTTTCCAGAAATGACTTCTTGGGGGGATTACGTTCAATTTCCCAATACATTGCATTTTCAGTGTTAGTGTTATCATAGGTCTGATGAACCTCAGGGAAAGTTATTCTGCCTATAATTTCAGTATTGCACCGTGTTCCAGTCGTATTCCATGTAAACTTGGTGTTTTCACAGTAAAAATCGCTCAGTGTAAGAATTTTCTAACCCTTCCCAACAAGAAGTATTCTGGTGTCTGAGGATGGTCCCAGGCCGGCCAGTTGAACTACGGGGATTTTAAGCTTAGGATCTACCGAGGCACCTGGGCTTTGAATGCACAACGCCGTAGCTCACATTGCCCATCCAAAATGTCCCAAGTTCCAGGGGAGCCGGCTGCGTCCCATAAGTGCCCGGCCTGGGCTGCTGCACCCAGTGGAGCTGGCCTTGGCTCACAGCCACTTCCGATTCCATTTGCACCGGCGCAGGCAACAGGCCCTGCTGAGTTAAGGTGCAGGCACGTGCCCGTTGTTGGGTTTCCGCATGAGTTTTCGCAGTCTATCGAGTCCGTTCTATCCGTGGAGCTAAGGCTTTCTTGTCTTTCCCTGCTGCTTCCCACCCTTTTCCTTCGTCCTGAACCAGCATTCCTCTATATGACCTATTTGAGATTAAAAACCTTTTTCTAATGAATGATGTTCTTCATTAGCTGCAAGTTCAGCTTGTCCCAGGATCGCAAGGCCAGCCCCTACTCCTCCAAGTATTTCCCTTTTGCTTCTCGTAGGGGCCAGTGTTGCTGGATCCACCAGGAATGTTGTTGCCATTGGGTAGCTATGGCTTGGGAGCAGCTAGGATATACTGAGTGGACCCAAAAATGTTTCCCATGCCATAGGTAAATGGGTGGAGGTGACCCCCAAATGAGCTAGAGTTTGGGTAGTCCATAGGGCTTCCCACAAGCATCAGGATGCAAGGATGGTGGTAGTTACAGACATAACCACCCACCGAGTGATCCCAATAATTTCTGAAATGGGGACCTTTGATTTCTTTCTTGTTTCACGGACATCCAGGCCACAAGAGCATGGCTGGGGAGTCCGAGGACAAGATACAGTATGACAGGACAGGCTGCTGCAAGCCTTTGGCCATTATATCCAGGTGTTTTTATTAGCTTTTCATCATCTGTCTCTATAGTGATACAATATTCATCCAGATTAGATCCACATACAGTCCTACCAGGGGAACTATAGGGAGGTGTTTGCAGGAGGTATTTGCCTAAGGCGAGTCCTTTATAGTAGATACAGCCAGAAAAAAATGTGCCACAGCTTATGTTGATAGTAGGAGAAGACCAGTGTGTGGCCAACAAAGCATCGACGTCATTATCATAGCTGATAATCAGAACATCATAGTAGGTGGGAAAGATTAGCAGGTACCCAAGTTAAGTCTTTCATATCTAATAAGGAAAGGGTCTAAGGGAGGCAGATATTGTTTCCACTAGGAAACCATAAGGAGGATAATCCTAATATATAAAAACCCTGGGTCAGAACGACAGGTCACAACCGAGGCTCGACCAACCGGAAGTCAGTCCTGCAGTCAGTGCTGGGTTGCTGTGGCTGATTTGAAGCTGGCAACCCAGCACTGACTGCTTCCGCTGCAGGCGAGGTGCCCCAGCACTGACTGCTGAGGCGGCTTCAAATCAGGGCCAGAGAGAGGCCTGAATAGAGAAGCAGGGACTGATCCATTGCCTGTGTGGCAGCTTTTGATCAGCACTTGCCTCTCTCTTTCTCTCCCAATCTGGCCAGCAGCCATGCCTCCATTTCTCTCCAGGCCTCCACCCGGGCTGCTGATCAGCCCCGCCTTTTGGATCAGGCCCCGTTGATAGGCTCAGAGACGGTGACTGACATAGAAACTGACCAATCAGAAACAAATCTGGGTGCTATGAGGAGCAAATGGCTGCCTAGGGGGCAGAGCTCTTGACATTGATTGGCATAGGAACCAACCAATCAGAACCAAATCTGGGTGCTGTGAGGAGCCAATGGCTGCCTAGGAGGCAGGGCTTTTGATGCTGACTGGCATAGAAACCTACCAATCAGAACCAAATTGGCCAGCAGAGGAGAGCAGTTGAGGGTGAGATCAGGCCTGCAGGGGAGGGCCATTGGGGGTAAGATCAGGCCGGCAGGGGAGGGAAGTTGGGGGTGAGATCAGGCCAGCAGGGGTGACCCAGGCTTCCAGCCAGCCCTGGCCTCCGCTCAAGGAGGGGTGGGAGGGCCTGGGTCTCTGAGGGGCATGGCCAGCTTGAAAACAGCCCTCAGCCCCTCACCCAGGCTGGCCATTCCCCCCAGCAGGGACCCTCACCCCATGGGGGCGCGGCCGGACTGCAAACCACCACAGGCCCCAAGGGAACCCCCACCCTGATCTGGGACACCCTTCAGAGCAAACCAGCCAGCCCCCACCCATGCACCAGGCCTCTATCTATACTAATAAAAGGGTAATATGCTAATTGGACTGGGAGACCTTCCAGGAGACCTTCCGGATGTTCTTCTGGACAAAGCCATGGTGGTGGGGCTGAGGTAGAGGCGATTAGAGGCCAAGAGGGGAGGGCAGTTGTGGTGATCAGGCTGGTGGGGGGGGCCGTTGGGGGTGAGCAGACCAGCAGGGGGTCCATTGGGGGTGAGCAGACCAGCAGGGGGGCCAGTTGGGGGTGAGCAGGCCATCAGTGGGGGTCAGTTGGGGGTGAGCAGGACTGTGGTGGGGCAGTTTGGAGTGAGCAGGCCAGCAGGGGGGCAGTTGGGGGCAAGCAGGCCAGTGGAGAGGGAAGGTGGGGGTGAGCAGGCCGGGGGTGCCAGTTGGGGCAAGCAGGCCAGAAGAGGGGGCAGTTGGGGGTGAGCAGGCCAGCAGGCAGAGTGGTTAGGGGCAATCAGGCAGGCAGGCAGGTGAGTGGTTAGGAGCCAGCAGTTCCAGATTGCGAGAGGGATGTCCAACTGACAGTTTAGGCCCGATCCCTGTAAACCGGCAGTGGGACATCCTTCCAGGGGTCCCAGATTGGAGAGGGTGCAGGCCGGGCTAAGGGACACCCTGCCCCCATGCACAAATTTCATGCACCGGGCCACTAGTCCTATATAATAAAAGGCTAATATGCAAATTGTCCCACAGGAGTTCAACCAATTGGGAGTTTGCTCACTATGACATGCGCTGACCACCAGGGGGCAGCATGGAACAAAGAAACCGGCAGCCAGGGGAAGGAAGGCCAGGCCTTCGTGCGCTGGGCCTCTAGTCTATATATATAAAAGCCTAAGCGACTGGCCAAGTGTCTGGTAGCTACGACGTGCACTGACCACCAGGGGGCAGACACTCAGCGCAGGAGCAGAACCACAGGCATGGAAACATGGAACAGACTGATGAATCTCAGAGGGAAGTGGGGAGGGGGGAGGTAGGAAGAGGAAGGGCAGGACGAGATTAACCAAAGATCTGATATGCATACTAGAGGCCTGGTGCACGAATCCACGCGCCAGGCCTCTAGTCATATAATGGGCTTAATTCCAGCTAGTGCGTCAGGTCTTAGAGAATATTGGTGAATATTAGGTAGAGGCAAAGTATTGCCAATAGTTATTGAAATAGCAGTGGCTGGCTCGACCTTGCCAGTGTCTGTACTGGAAAGGGCCCCAAGTTGCATGGGAACGTCCTACAACAAACATTCAGTTTCGCGATTATGTTCCTTTGGTGGAAGTTCCTTTAAAATCATTATTTCCCCAGTTGGCTCAGTGTCTGATTCATTTAGTTCCAAGTACATGTCACCCTCCAGGAAACGGATAGGTGGGCACCACCGGTTTCGAGAAAACCTATCAGGTGAAGTGGGGCCGGTTTGACCAGTAAAGTATAGGTTGCCCCTGTCCAGTGCCCTCATTAAAAGGGGACAGGTTCTGACTTTAAAACAGCCGTTGGCCGGTGGGTGGGTGGGGTCCCCCTACCTACCGCTGTCGGCACACAAGCTTGACTCCCGGGGGAGGGAGGGTTAAGCACGGGCAGAGCAGTCCCGGTCGGCCGGTCTCTCCGAGAGCGACAGTGCCTTCACCTCCTAGGATCATCCCCACTTCCCGGAAAGCGGTGTGAGTGAGGAGAAGGGGACACACCCTCTCACCGTCCTCAGAGCAGCCCTCTCTCGCTTCTGTCTGTCTTCTCTTTGTAAATCCCATTACGCTCTTTCTAAGGGTGACCTGGCTTTTTATAGTGAAAACAGACCCTTTTCTCTCCTTTTCCAAGAGATTCCTGAGTAGAATTGACTTGGTAGCTTAAGTGTTGGAGCTGTAAGTTCACCCTTTGGGCAGCTCTGTCTTTCCCCCGCTGTTGGGTGGTTTTAGATAGTTGAGCAGCCAGAATGCCCAGTTCATCAGCAGGCTAGTCTGACAGTTTAATTTCTGCTGTTTGAACAAAGTGGCAAGCTCTCCCTCTAACCCTTCCAAAAATGCCAGATTTAGCCCTGACCGGTGTGGCTCAGCGGATAGAGCATCGGCCTGCGGACTCAGGAGTCCCGGGTTCGATTCCGGTCAAGGGCATGTACCTGGGTTGTGGGCACATCCCCAGTAGGGAGTGTGCAGGAGGCAGCTGATCAATGTTTCTCTCTCATCGATGTTTCTAACTCTCTATCCCTCTCCCTTCCTCTCTGTAAAAAATCAATAAAATATATATTTTTAAAAATGCCAGATTTAGTAAGGGATCCTGTTGGTGAGCCTTGAAACTGTCGGGAGACAGGCCTGAGCCCTGTTTGAAAGTTTTTCAAAACGTTCAAAGGAATCAAGCCCGGCTTCGTCGGGCTTCCTTTGACGTTGCTGGGTCTTGGTCCAGTCCGTTTTCCGAGGAAAACCTCTGGTATAACTTGATAAAGCTGGTGGGCTAGTTCCCTGCATTTCCCCCTTTCTGTCTCTCTTCTTTGGCTTTATTTTTTAAAGATATGTTTTTTATTGATTTCATAGAGAGGAATGGAGAGGGAGAGAGAGATAGAAACATCAAGGATGAGAGAGATTCATGGATCAGCTGCCTCCTACACACCCCACACTGAGGACCGAGCCCGCATGTGCCTGGGGCATGTGCCCTGACCGGGAATCGAACTGTGATCTCCTGGTTCATAGGTTGACACAACCACTAAGCCGTGCTGGCCCGGCTGTCTCTCTCTGTGTTTTAAAAAATCCTCTACAGGAGCATGCCCGGGACCGTGCTCAGCCATTCGGTGGCCTCGCTCTCAGAGACCAGCGGTGTGTTCACTGGACAGGTCAGCATAGCCAGGATCACATTGCTGGGAAACCAAGATCAACCGTAATTAATATAAATGCGAGAAGTCCGGTCAGAAGGCCGAATGGGGCTCTTGGGTATTGGCAGGGCCAAATATCTGCTGACTCAATGGCCTAAAGCAAACTCCCCCAACCTGGTAATCTGGCTGTTTACTAAACATCGCCTTTGATGTGTCTGTTTGCATTCCCAGCAGGCAATTGTGTCTTCTAGTAAATAAAAGCAGATGGGAACGGAGGCTCCGTGGAACTTGGTCCCTTGTGCCAAGCTCACAGCTGGCTCCCCCATAATTTCCAAATTTCTATTTCTCGCCTCGTGTACAGATTTGCGCTTCAGCCTTTTCTCCAAGTCTTTGAACCCGAGTCTACGCGGGCGTGGCTTCGCATCCCGTGTTCTAACAGTTTAGTCAGATTCCTTTGCAAACCCACCGGGGTCCAGAGAGGGCCGGGGAAATCTTTAGTTGGGTTTTTAATTCGGTCCGGTCCCAGGAGCACATGCAATTGCTGGATCCCTCTACCTGAGACGGCTTTTCCCGGAAAGGAGCTGCTAGAATTCCCGAATTCCCTTTCTCTGGGTTTGTATTCTCATTCCCCCAGGCCGGCAGGAATGGCAGTGGAGGGGCTACGGGAGCAGGACGACAGAGGCGGAGGGCACAGGAGGAGAGTAGACGGGCACGAGTCGGGTCCTGGGACCTGCTGGCTTCAGAGGCTCCTGCAGTTCAGAGGCAGCCTCTCTCTAAACTTCCTGTACGGAGGTATTTTATCCAGAAGCTTCTAATTTTCCATCAAGACAGGTGTCCCACTCTAGCCGGTTGGCTCAGTGGGTAGTGTCACTTTGGGGACGGAAGGATCCCAGGTTCGATTCTGGTCAGGGCTTGGCCCCAGGCCCTGGTCGGGAGCGTGCGGAAGGCAAGAACTGATGTGTCTCTCCCACATCGATGTTTCTCTCTAGCTCTCCCCTCCCCTTCCTCTCTCTCTCGAAAAACAAACAAACAAACAAACAAAAAATGAAAAAATATCTTCGAGTGAGGATTAACAACAACAACAAAGGTAAGCTGCCCATCCATTCGTTTAATTCCAGAGCCGGCTTTTTCTAGCGGAGCGCGGACAAATCAACTTGGAGGTGTCAAGCGCTCCCCACTTTGGCCATTTCAAGCTGATGGCGCTTTTGGTTAAACGGTCCCTTTTCTGTAGATATTTGCACGTTGAAGTTCCATGCGAATTGCCCGTGTTCCCTGTGGGGGTGTTAACGGGGGGCTGGGCTTCCCGGGTTTATCGGCCTTGGAGGACCAACTTCCCGCTTTCAATTTTAGTCTTTCTTTGGAAATCGCAGTCGGAGCCAATTCTCTAGGAGGCTGTGGGGGGGTCAAGGGGTGCTGCTTAGGGTGGAGCTCCTCGAGGCTCTCACCCCTCGAGTCCCATCAACCCTCTCGCGTGCCTTGGTTTCTCCCCTGCTGTCCAGGGCTCAGGGCTCAGGGCTCAGGGCGCCCCCCGCCCCCCCCAAACCTGTTAGTTTAATTCCAGTTGAGTTGGAACTTCCCTGTGGGGCTCCTGCGTCCGTGAGGAATGACCTCTGACACCCACAAAGTCCTTCGTCCCCTAAAAACACCCGAGGTTCCCGCGATCCCGGCTGGAGGGACGAGGTGCCCTTTGAGCTCGGAGCTGAACACGTTCAAGGCTCATTTACACAAGGACTGCTCTTACTCAGGCTCAGGAAGCAATTCCAATGGAAAAGCCGAAATCAAAACCAGCCCCCGTTCACCGCCTGGGCTTTAGCGCCACCCGCAGGGTTTAAAGACACAGCTCAGAGCTGTGCTGGGCGTGGCTCAGCAGTTCGGCATCTCCCCAGGAGCCCCAGGTCACGGGTTCGATTCCCTGTCAGGGCACATGGTGGGGGGATGGGGTGGGGGGGTAGGGGTGTGAAGAGGGGTAGGGGAGTGAGGAGGTGCGGGCTCTATCCCCAGTGGGGGGCGTGCAGGAGGCAGTCAATGGATGATTCTCTCTCCCCCCTCTCCCTTCTCTGAAATCAATAAAAATACATTTAAAAAGTAAAGATACAGCTCAGATAAAGTCAAGAGACAACCCACCCAAGTTCACCCAATGGGCTGGGAACCGGCGGGCTCAGCGGGCCCCTTGCTGGATCCTAGCACTGGGCCTGGGACCACGGGGTGGTCCTGGGTGAGCCCGGTATTGTCACTGTAAGAAAAATTAAAACCCGTGAAGAGTTTCTGTGAGTTTATTTGAGCCAGCCCAGCCAGCGTGGCTCAGTGGTTGAGCGTTGATCTATGAACCAGGAGGTTGGGGTTCAATTCCTGGTCAAGCCGCCTGCCAGGGTTGTGGGCTTGATCTCCCAGTGGGGGCAGGAGGTGTGTGCAGGAGGCAACTGATCCATGATTCTTTCTCATCATTGATGTTTCTCTCTCTCTCTCCGTCCCCCCTTCCTCTCTGAAATCAATAGAAATATTTAAAAAATATAAAATAAAATGTATGTCCACCAGTACACCGGTTCCTGACTGTGTTTATGTAAATGACCCACTGAAACCTAAAGGAATAGAAGAGGCGGGTGTCCTGAGGCTGGAGGGGAGAGGCGGGACCAGGCAAAAGGTGGGCGGGGCTGTAGGTGACCTGGGAGCCTGAGACCTGAGCTGGGGGGGCGGGGGGGGGGGGCGGGGAGGCAGAGGTGCCACTCAGGGCCTGTGAGGCGGGGAGCAGTGCTGGGGGAGAGCTGAGGTGTGGCTGGCCGCCAGGGGTGAGGCCAGGGGTGAGGCGGGCCTGGCGCTCAGCAGGTGCGCAGTGGGCGGGGCGGGAGGTGGGGGTGGGAGCAGCCGGTGGGAGCAGAAAGGTCTCAGGTCCCACCTGCAGTTTGCCCTTCCTGCGGACCTACTGGTCTGTGATGATCTAGACCAGCGGGTCTCAACCTTCCTGATGCCGCGACCCTTCAATACAGTTCCTCATGTTGTGGGGACCCCCAACCATAACATTATTTTCGTGGCGACTTCATAACTGTCTTGTTGCTACTGTGATGAATCGTCATGTAAATATCTGCTATGCAGGATGTATTTTCATTGTGACAAATTGAACATAATTAAAGCATCGTGACTAATCACAAAACCAATATGTAATTATATATGTGTTTTCTGATGGGCTTAGGTGACCCCTGTGAAAGGGTTGTTCGACCCCCAAAGGGGTCGCGACCCACAGGTTGAGAACCGCGGGTCTGGATGATTCTACGTTGCCGGACAACGTTGGCAAAGCAACGTCACTGTTTTTCTCCAAGAACATGGCTGTCTCGCTGCCCGTTTGGGCGTCCGTCTGTGGGTGGGACCGCGACTCGCATCCTGCAGGGCCAGCGCCCTCGCTTAGGCCTTCCCGGGGCCTGTTGTCTGCGGTGCGGCCTTTTCACTGGTTACACGTTTAACCCCAGGCCCAGCCGAGCAGAAACCCACGTGCGAGGCGTGGGGGGTCCGGGAGCCACGGCGAAGGCCCTGTCGCTGAGGCGCAAACGGGCAGTCTTGCTGGGGAGCAGCGTTGCGCAACCTGGAGGTTCACTGCATCCGCAGCCTGAGATGTGGAATATTAACCCTCCGGCTTGAAGATGCCGAGGCTGTTACACAGGCAGGCTCCCAGGCGAGCGGCTCCTGGGCTCAGCGTTCCAGCTGGAGCACAGACCGCTCCCGCGGGCGCGGGCGGAGCCCCTGCTCTGGGTCCTCTGTGGCCGGCTGGACAGACGCGTGTCATTCCTTATCGTTGAGAGTGTTGCCTGTGTCCCTTTCCCCCTTTGACCCCCTCGAGCGCACCCCACCCCTCGATTTGAGAGAGAGAGAGAGAGAAGAGAGAGAGAGAGAGAGAGAGAGAGAGAGAGAGAGAGAGAGAGAGAGAAAGAGAGAGAGAGAGAGGCCGAAGCCTCGGTGGGAAGCACCAGCTGTCTGTCTCCATGCGCCCGACCGGGGTCAGGCCTGCACCCTGCAGGGTGAGGGGGGCGGAGGGTCATGAGCTGCAGGCCTTTCGCTGAGAAGGTGCGGGGTGAGCACAGGCTGCACCAGGGGCACCAGCTCGCACACCGGGCGTCCTGCTCCCTGCTCCCCGCTGCGTTGTCTCCTCTCGTGCCTTCTGCTTCTCACGGGTTTGCAGGGACGCTGGCGGTTGCCGGTGAGAAGGGAACAGGAGGCCCCGCGTTACAAATCTGAGCCAAGGGTCCCCCAGGAGGCCCACAGCAGGTCTCTTTTTCCTTGGGACCCACACGCTTGTCATCGCTCCGCGCGGCACGGGGAGCCGGGGGGTCAGGGACGGGGAGGGCGGAGGGCGTTTTCTGTGCGGCTCCAACCGGCTCCTGAGGAGAAGAGGGGTGTGTGTGTGCGAGGGGGGGGGGGTGAACAGGAGCCCTGGGCAGCGTTCCCATCCTGCGTGTTTGCTGAGGGGCGAGGAGAGAGGGAGGGCAAGTCTCCCTCCCAGCCTCAGGCCGGGTGAGAGGCAGGGAGGTGGGGTGGGGTGGGGTGTGGGGAGGCCTGGTCGAGTTACCCCGTCTCCACGTGCCTTCGAGGGGCTGGTGGGGTAACGGGCCAGGAAAGACGGTGAGCAGGACTCTGCGTCCGGCTCCAGTCGCCTGTGCGCTTGCGGGGCGACAGCAGCCAGACCGAGCTGAGCTGTCCATCGGCCGGAGCCGGACGCGCGGGGAGGACGCGGGGAAAGGGGCCGGGGCTCCGAGGGCGAGAGGCTGTGCTTCCTACTGCAGCCCAGGCCCTCACCGGCCGCTGGCGCGGGGGGGGACAGGTGTGGCGAGACTTGGAGCCAATATTTTCCTCCCGGCTCCACCACGTGCGATGGGCCGTGGTCGGCAAACTGCGGCTCGCGAGCCACATGCGGCTCTTTGGCCCCTTGAGTGTGGCTCTTCCTAAGCCTTAGGAGGACCCTAATTAAGTTAGTAACACTGTACCTGCCTATATAGTTTAAGTTTAAAAAATGTGGCTCTCCAAAGAAATTTCAATCGTCCTGTTGATAGTTGGCTCTGTTGACTAATGAGTTTGCCGACCGCTGGCTGGTGTCCTGAGGTGAAGGGGAGGAGGGACCAGTGCCATGTCTCCATCCTGTCCAGGCAGCGTGTGAGATGTGGGGGTGTCTGGGGGAGGGGTGCTTGAGGATGGGGTGCCTGGGGGAGGGGTGCTTGGGGATGGGGGTGCCTGGGGGAGGGGGGCTTGAGGATGGGGTGCCTGGGGGAGGGGTGCTTGGGGATGGGGGTGCCTGGGGGAGGGGGGCTTGGGGATGGGGGTGCCTGGGGGAGGGGTGCTTGAGGATGGGGGTGCCTGGGGGAGGGGTGCTTGGGGATGGGGGTGCCTGGGGGAGGGGTGCTTGGGGATGGGGGTGCCTGGGGGAGGGGAGCTTGAGGATGGGGTGCCTGGGGGAGGAGTGCTTGAGGATGGGGGTGCCTGGGGGAGGGGTGCTTGGGGATGGGGGTGCCTGGGGCAGGGGGCGGGGCAGCCAGCTGGAGGCCTGTGGGCACTTGTTTGCAAGTGGCGCTTCCTCAGGACCCTTTTCTGGGGGGCGCCTCCCCATGGGACCCCCTTTTTTGGTCACCTCCTCCGGGCAGGATTTGGGGTGCACTCCTCCCAGACAGAAGGTGCAGCGATGGGCCCAAACCCACAGGTGAACAGCTAGGCAGTGGTCGCAAACTGCGGCTCGAGAGCCACATGCGGCTCTTTGGCCCCTTGAGTGCGGCTCTTCCACAAAATACTGGCTTCTGCGCATGGGCCACGAAGATTCAATCGCACTGTACGTGCGTGCCCGCACCTGGTATTTTGTGCAAGAGCCACACTCAAGGGGCCAAAGAGCCGCATGTGGCTCGCGAGCCGCGGTTTGCGACCACTGGTGGGAGGCAAGCATATAGGGGGGTGGGGGCGGGGGCGCCCACGTCTGTAGAAACGGCCGGTCTCGTCGGTCTGAGAACCAGGCACGTGGCCGCTCGGATGCTCGCCGTCTGTCCTCACACACGTGGTGGGGTCCGGGACCTGGTCCTGCGTCTGCGGGACCTTCGCCCACGAGTGGGGGGACCTGGGGTTGGGGGGACGGCGCTTCCATGGACACAGAGGGCTCAGGTCGGGGAGCGCGGAGGAGTGGGCCTCATCCAATCCGTCGAGTGACCAGAACACGAAGCCGCCCCCGGCAAGAGGAGGGCTCCGTGGCCTCCCCGGCCTGCCGCCCTGAACCGACACCAGCTCTCGGGGGCTCCGCTCGGCCAACTGCAGGTCTGGGGACAGCTCGGCCTCCACAAACCAAGTTAAACCTTCGTCGGAGCCTCTGTGCGCGGACCCAGCGGCCGGTGTCTCCAGAAACCCTGGCGAGCGCAGCCGGTGGGAAGCGTCCTGCGTCCTGCGTCCTGGGTCCTGGGTCCTGGGTCCTGCGTCCTGGGTCCTGGGTCCTGCGTCCTGGGTCCTGGGTCCTGCGTCCTGCGTCCTGGGTCCTGGGTCCTGCGTCCTGGGTCCTGGGTCCTGGGTCCTGCGTCCTGCGTCCTGGGTCCTGGGTCCTGCGTCCTGGGTCCTGGGTCCTGCGTCCTGCGTCCTGGGTCCTGGGTCCTGCGTCCTGGGTCCTGGGTCCTGGGTCCTGCGTCCTGGGTCCTGCGTCCTGGGTCCTGCGTCCTGGGTCCTGAGTCAGCCGCTCGGCAGGCCCCACAGGTCGATCTGGCCGAGCCCACCCAGGCGGTTGGCTTGGCCGTGGGGTCAAGAGCAGCCCAGGCGGCGCCCGGGCGAGGGGGCCAGTGAGGAAGGCAGTACGGAGGGGAGCGGGCCCCGACCCCACGGGCCTCAGTGTGGACTCTGGAGCAGTGTGACCGCGACGGCTCTCAGAGCTGCAGTCACAGCACCAGGTCCCGGCTGCCCCACCTCCCCCCGTGGTGCCCGCCCTCCCGGGTGGGGACGGAGGCCACCAAACCCTCGTCGGCCGGTCGTGTGGCCCTTGTCCATGGCACGGGCCTCGGTCACAGGTGAGAGGTGAGACCCAGGCCTCCCAGAGCGACGTGAGAGGAGCTCGTTTGTGAAATGAAACCTATTTTGTGCTGATGAGCGGGAGGCAGGTGGTGGAAGAGGAGGGAGGTCAGGCCTCCTGTTCAGGGCGCGTGAGGTCGGGGACGGGCGCCCCTCTCCTCCTGCAGGTGAGGAGGGTGCAGTGTCCCCACATCCACCCGCTGGTGCTAGCCCCCGGGGTCCTAGTGAGCTGGGGCCGCGGCAGCGAGGAGCCCGACGCCCTCTGAGTGGGACAGCTCTTCTGTGCTGGGTGGGGGGCGGTGGGCGGGGGGCGGGGAGCACAAAGATGAGACGAACCCCAAACAGAACCCCGGGTTCCACGCTGGGCAGAGGCACCTGGAGGGCAGGACCAGTTCTGGTTTCATGGACCCTCGTGGGGACGGGGTGATGGGGTGATGTGACTGAGCTGTCCCGGCCCCACCAGCCTGGGGGCGTGGGGACCAGCACACGGGCCCTGGGGGGGGGGGGGGGCTCCCAGCTCTTCTGGCCACAGCGAAGCGCAGGCATCCGGGCGATGAGCATCGGCTGTGACTCCACAGACACTGTAGGTTCTGAATTCTTTACGGAAAGAGCGCGACCACCGGCTGCGGGCAGGTCCCCCACCCTGGGCGCCTGGTCTGCGGGAAAGTGGGGCCTGCGAGGTGAGGAGGGGGGCGGGGCGTGGGGTGCAGAGGGGAAGGCTGCCCGGTGGTGGGAGAGAAGCCGGCGGGAAGCAGCGATGGTGGTGGAGCCCCGGGCTGGCCGGGGGGAGGGGAGGGGGAGGCGGTCGGCGCCCCGTGGAGCCGGTGAGTCCCCTGCAGGCCGGCCGCGACCCCTGTGGGGGCGACACCTGTGCAGGTGGAGCAGCCGGGAGCAGTGCAGGCGGCTGCGTCGCCATGGAGACCAGTAACAGCTCTGCAGGGTCTCGGCCACCAGGACTCAGACTGGGGAGAAGTCCCGCGAGGTGGACACGCCTGAGCCGCCCTCAACAGCCCCACGGACCCTGACAACCGGTTGCGCTTGGCGCGCATTTCTGTGGCTTTCGGCTGAGCGGGCCTCTGCCCTCGGACGCCGCCCGGCACATCACGGCCCGGCCCGCCCGCTGGGCCTGCAGGGGCGGAGGCTGCGGGAGACGTGGGCTGTGCGCCCAGGTCCCCGGGGCCTTCCAGGCCGCAGGCCTCAGCCCTTGGGGCCCCGCGACCTTCCCTCGACTCTGGTTTCTCTCAGGGTCCGTCTGTGGGAAGACCTCCTGGGTCCCACTGCTGACGGACGGTCTGCCCTGGTCTCAGCGCGGGGCGGTCACGGCGCCCCTTCAACAGCTCCTCCCAGAGCACCCGGACCCGCGCCCCGTCCGCTCAGAGCAGGTGCTGCTCAGGTCAGCGCTGGGCGGCCTGGCCTCCTGCAGCTGCAGCCCCCCAGCCCCCGGGGTCCAAGAGGGTAGGGCCGCCCTCCCCTCCCCCTCGGCCGCTCTCCACCCCTGCCCCTCTCCACTGCGCTCCCTCCTCCCCCAGCTGCCCTTCCCCTCCCCCGGCCAACAGGCAGCTCCAGCCCTGACACCGGCGATCCTGATCCCCGGGAGGGACACTGAGGCGGCTGGTGGAGGGAGACGGAGACCCACAAGAACTGTGAGCTCACGGGGTGGAGAGCCCTGGGCCGAAGGGGAGAATGTTCTGGAATACCCAGGTGTGGCCCTCAGTGACCGGCAGCACCAAGCGTCAGGGTCAGACCTGGTTAAAAGGGAGCCGCGGCTCCGAGCGGGGCGGGTGGGGCGAACCCTCCGCTGCCAGCACCTCGTTCTCAGGAATTCGCGCCCTCCGCCCGCCCGGCTCCCAGCGTGGCCATTAGGAGGCGGCCGCGCGCACAGCCCGTTCCTAAGAAGGGGGTCGGACACGCCGCCAGCAGAAATCACAGGTTTATTAACTTAAATATCAGCCGTCCTCACCGTCCTGGCGAGTCATGTGCGGGCCGTGGCAGCTGCGGTGCCTCCGGATGGCGGCACGGAGCGCCACGCGCGGAGTGTGACACGCGTGTCCATGTGCAGCCGCGTCACAGGAGGGAGGGACCCACGGAGGAGCTGCCACTTCACAGACGCGATGCGCTCACTCGGAATATGTACACGGTGCAGGCGTGTGCAGGGCCGGGGCGCCTCCCGCACCCAGGACACGGCAGGGCGGGCGGCGGGGGGCGGCTGCTGGTTCTGCTCCCGCTGGGAGCGGGGCGGGCGGTGCGGGGAGCCACGCGGGGGCATGCACACGGGCGGCACAGACACGGGGACAGCGGGGCGGGGCCCACCCACCCGGCCCTCACTCCGAGGGAGGCCTCCTCCTCGCAGGAGGGTGGCTGCGACCCCGGGAAGTGCGGTCACACCCCCAAGTTCAAAGCGCTGTGAGGACAGAACCGCTCTGGGCCTCCAACGTCGGACGTGGCCGGGCGGCCCTGCCTGGGGCTTCCGCGCGGACCTGGCCTGGCCGCCTCCCGGTCCCCACTCCACGCCAATCACAACCCTGAGCCCCCGACCACACCCTGTGGGCCCGGAAGGTGCTGAAGCGGCCGGCGGGGCCTCCAGCCGGGGCGGGATCTCACTGTGTTTACGCACACCCCACGTCTCACACACCAGACAGAAGCGAAGAGGAGGTGGGAAAGTTAGAAACGGGAAAATGAGAAAACAGCAGATCTGAGGAACAAAAAGGGCAGCCAGCGGTCCCGGCAGCGCCCGCCGCCTGCGCGATCCACGCGGCCTTTCCGTGACGTCTGACCCGCAGGAGGGGAGCGCGGCGCCCTCGGGCCGCCACCACTTCACCCCAGGAAACACGTGGTTCTCGCCCTTTCTGTTGAACAAGCCCAGGCAGAGAACAGCAGTTAAAAATGTACATGTCGCGTGCACGCCGTCCGGGACAGCGGGGCGCTGGTCTTGGCAGGAACAGACACGAGGAGCAGGCGGTCCTCGGGGACTGGACGGCGGCCTCCGTGTGCAGCTGTCCGCAGGGTGCACATGGACAGCAGGGGGCGGTGACGAGACGCGGCGCAGGCACAGGCCGCCTTCACGCCTCACGCAGACACCCGGGCCAGGTCCCGTCCGGTGCCTGAGACACGAGGCCGACGTGGCACGGGCGCTCAGCTGCCAGGAGGAAGGGGAGACGTTAGACGGCAGCCGCCAACGGCCGTGCGGTGAGCCGGGCTCCGTGAGCTGAGCACGGCTGAGGTGCTGGCTAGCGGGCAGCCGGCCATCGCGAGATCAGCCCGTGCTCAGAGACCACACCCACGGGAGTCAGTCATCCGTCCGCGTGTCCACACGGTGTCGAGTGTGAGTGACGGGCCAGGCTTCACACACGTTTTAGTCGACACACACGGGCAGCATCACGTCCCAGCAAGCGAGTCAAGGAGCAAGCCCACCCTCGGCTCCTGTCGCCTCTCACCCTGGGGCCACGCTGACTGCTGGAGGGCGGGTTGCTGTGGACGCCAGCAGCCGGCCACTCCCCAGGCTCGAGGGCTCACAGCGGAGCTGCACCTGAGCCCTTCCCGTCGGGGTAAGAGAAGGATCAGCAGCAGCAGGCGCGGCTCGGATTGAGGGGCGGCCGGGCTCTCCAGCTCGGGGGGCGGAGGCGCGCCAGCCCCGGCCGGGCATGTGCGGAGCGAGCTCAGCCTCTCAGAGCCAGGGGGGCACGAAGGCCCAGAGCGGCCGGGGGCCTGCCTGCACCACCGAGTGCCTCCTGTCCCAGGCTCCTGGGGCCGGAAGCCCAGGCAGCCAGGCCTGCAGGAGGCTGTGCTGCTACCGATGCCCAAGGCCTGCTCGCTTCCCACTGCGCGATCGTGGGGAAGCCTCGGGGAGCAGCCCCGCAGCTCCGGGCGCCCTGGTCCGGCCAGGCAGGTGCTGCGTACAGGACCCGGGGGAGGGTCGGGCCTGAGATGGTTGGCCACAGGGAGGCGCTTCCTGGGGACAGGAGTGCCTGGTGAGAGAAGCCGCGCTTGGCCTCCTGGCCGCCAGCGCCGCGGCTCCCTGGGACTGGGAGCCTTGGCCTGCGGGACGCTGCCCCCTGCACGTGGACGGGCCATCTGTCCTGTCCCTCTTTGGGGTAAAAACCACCCAAAATGGGTTTTTCGTCATTGTTACATTCCTCTCGCACAGCATGGTCTGCAGACTGAACGCCCACCCCTTATATCTCCCGGGATGCGCTTTTGACAAGCCCAGCCCCAGCCCCGGGTACCTGGGGAGGTCTAGACGGGGCCTGGCCACCTGTGGCTCTGAGCCATGAGCTGCTGGCGAGTCTCTGGGTGAGCGGAAAGTCCGCTGTGTGACCTTCACACCCCCTCCCCCCCACCCCCCTGACATGAAGGGGTGAGCCTGGCGAGAGAACCGGCTGAGGTCAGGAGGGGCCACGCCTGCACGGAGACACGCCCTATCGCTTCTCATCAGCCGTGCCCCCCAGTCCCCCCATGGCAGGGGAGCCGCACTCCTCCACCACCTCGAGTGTCCAGGCATCGCCAGGCCTCCTCCCGTGTCCCCGAGCTCCGCCCACCGCCTTTTTGCGGACAACATGATGCTGCACAGAGAAAACCCTAAAGACTCCACACAAAACTACAAACAATAAACACAGTCAGGCTGCAGGATACAAAATCAATGTGCAAAACCCACTGCCTTCCTGTACACTAACAACAAAACCTCAGAAAAAGAAATGAAAAAACAAACAAAACGCCAATTCCTTTTGCACTTGCAGCCAAAAGAATACCTAGGAATAAACTTAATAAAGAACGTGAAAGGCTTATGTACCGGAAATGACAAAGCATTACTAAGAGATTGAAAAAGACACAACACCATGGAAAATACTCCGTGTTCACGGGTTGCAAGAATCAGCCAGTTAAATGGCCACATCATCCACAGCAACCTACAGACCTAATGCATTTCCCATCAGAGTGCCCATGTCATCTTTTAAAGAGCTAGAACGAGAAACCATTAGATTGTATGGAACCACAAAAGACCCGGAACAGCCAAAGCCATCCTGAGAGAAAAGAAAGGAGTGGGAGGTATCACGCTGCATGAATTCAAATTACACTTCAGAGCTACGATCATCAAAACAGCAAGGCATTGGCAGAGAAACAGACACACAGACCAATGGACCAGAACAGCCAGCCCAGACATAAAATCATAGATAGGTATCTGGGCAGGTAATTTTCAACAAAGCAGCCAGAAACAATGGAGTAGAGACAGTCTCTTCAATCAGTGGTGCTGGGGACGTGGAAAACCACAGGCAAATGAGTGAAGCTGGACTAGTTCATCCCCAGGTACAAACATGAACTCAAGCTGGCTGGTCTGGCTCAGGGTGATCCATGAACCAGGAGGTCATGCCTGGTTTGACTCCCAGTCAGGGCACATGCCAGAGCTGCAGGCTCATTCCTGGGGGGCAGGGGGAGTGTGAGGCAGCCGATCAGTGATTCTCTCATCATTGAGGTTTCTCTTTCTCTCCCCCTCTTCTCTCTGAAATAAGTAAAAACATTAAAAAATCAACTCAAAATGGATCAAAGACCTAAATATAAAACCCGAAACAATAAATTACATAAAAGAAAATATAGGCACCAAATGTATGGACCTTGATTGTAGAGAACATTTTATGAACTTGAACCCAAAGGTGAGGGAAGTAAAGGCAAAAATAAATGAATGGAACTAAAACTAAAAAGCTTCTGCACAGAAGAAACTGATGGCAAAACAAAGAGGCAGCCAATCAGATGGGAGGTGATATTTACAAACAGTGGCTCCCACAAAGGTTTAATTTCCAAAATATATGGATAACTCATAAAACTCAACACCAAATTACCCAAACAAAAAGTGGGCAGAGGACCTGAAAATACACCTCTCCCAAGAAGACATACAAACAGCCAATCCTATCTAATAATAGACAAACATGGTATTTAACCGTACCTCCGACACGCTTCCCATTGGCTAATCAGGACGATATGCAAATTAACTGCCAACCAAGATGGCGGCTGGCAGCCAGGCAGCTGAAGCAAACAGGAGGCTTGCTTGCTCCAGTGATGGAGGAAGCCAAGGTTCCCCGCCTGCTGCTGCCGGCCTCTGAGCTGCACTCTAAGAAACAATGTTGCAATTATAGAAGCTAAACAAACCCCATGCTTTCAGCCAGCCGGCCCGAGCTGGAGTTGCAACAGTGTTTCAATTATAGAAGCCAAACAAACCAGATACCTGCTTTCAACAGCCAAGGTCTCAGAGCTGGAGCCGAGCCTCAGAGATAAAGATGGCTCTCAGTTCCAGTGACAGCCATAGAAGGTAAATAAATCCCAGAATAAAAAAAATAAAGAAAAAAAGGAGAGGTTGAGAGCTTCAGTCGCTCGCCAGCCTGAAAACGGCCCTCAGCCCCTCACCCAGACTTGCCAGGCAACCCAGTGGGGTCCCCCACCCTGAAGGGGGTGTGACCAGCTGCAAACAGCCATCACCCCCTCATCCAGGCTGGCCAGGCATCCCAGTGGGGACCCCCACCCTGAAGGGGGTGTGACCAGCTGCAAACAGCCATCATCCCCTCATCCAGGCTGGCCAGGCACCCAAGCGGGACCCCCACCCTGATCCAGGACACCTTTCAGGGCAAACCAGCCGGCCTCCACCTGTGCACCAGGCCTCTATCCTATATAGTAAAAGGGTAATATGCCTCCCAGCACCGGGATCAGCAGAGCCGCGAGGCCTCCTGAACCAGGGATCAGCAGAGCCGCGAGGCCTCCCAGCACTGGGATCAGCGGAGCCGTGAGGCCTCCTGGCCCCTGGAGCAGTGTTACAGGGGGCAGCGCCCAAACCCCCTGATCGCCCTGCAGCTCTGTGACAGGGGGTGGGGCCACAACCTCCCTATCTGCCCTGCTCTGTTCGTGACGGGAAGGCGCCCCAACCCCCTGATCGGCCCTGCTCTGTGCCTGAAAGGGGGGAGCTCCCTAACACCCTGATCGGCCCTGTTGCGTGTGTGACAGTGCGGCAGCCCAACCTCCCCATGGGCCCTGCTCTGTGTTTGACGGGGTGGAGCCACAACCTCCCCATCGGCCCTGCCCTGTGTGTGACGGGGCGGTGCCCCAACCCCCTGATCCGCCCTGCTCTGTGTGTGACAGGGGGCGGCGCCCCAACCCCCTAATTGGCCCTACCCTGAGCATGACTGGGGGTGGCATCGCAATCTCCCGATCCGCCCTGCTCTGTGCATGACAGGGGGCGGCGCCCCAACTCCCCAATCAGCCCTGCTCTGAGCCCGACCAGGGGCTGTACCTAGGGATTGGGCCTGCCCTCTGCCACCCGGGAGCAGGCCTAAGCCAGCAGGTCGTTATCTCCCGAGGGGTCCCAGACTGCGAGAGGGCACAAGTGGGGCTGAGGGACACCCCCCCCCGCCAGTGCACAAATTTTTGTGCACCGGGCCTCTAGTCCTATCTAATAATAGAGAAACATGGTAATTAACCATAACTTCGCTACCCTTCCCATTGGCTAATCAGCGAGATATGCAAATTAACACAATGGAACACTACTCAGCCATAAGAAAGGACAAAATAACGCCATGGATGGGCCTTGAGAACATTATGCTAGGTGAAATAAGTCAGCCAGAAAAAGCTAAGAACCATATAACTTTACTCATACGTGGGTGATAAAACTGAAACTCAGGAACATAAACAGCACGTACGGTGTGGTGGCTGCCAGAGGGAAGAGGCTGGGGAGCAGGGGCCCTAACATGAGGTGACAGGAAAAGGTGTGACTTTGGGTGGTGGGCACATGGTGCAATGCACCGATCTTGTCACATAGAAACCCACACCTGAAACCTGTATGCTCTTGTGGAATGTCACCCCAATCAACTTAATAAATAAAAGAGATTAAAATAAAGTAAGAGGTGCTGTGTTTTATAAATGTCCCTGAAGACTGTGACCAGCCGGGGCGGGGGGTGTGTGTGGACTGGGGGCTGAGGCTCTTGAGGTCACACCAACACTTTGGAAACCCCCCAATGCTCCCCCCTCGGTCCTCCCACTGCCCATGTGACAGCGAAGTCAGACACGGACCCTGATTGGTGCTGACAGCCCAGCCCGAGATGGGCCCTAGTTCCCACCTGGCCCTACAGGGAGACACTGCAGCAGTCAGCCCACACTGGACGCATGGTGACTGTCTCCCGGGACACGCCCACTCCCACGTGTGACACGCTCTAGGAGCAGTGGCTGAGTGACCGCCTGGCGGCCAGGACACTTACTTGGTGGGCACCGTGGGGGAGTGGGCACCGCGGGGGACACTTACTCGGTGGGCACTGTGGGGGAGTGGGCACTGTGGGGGAGTGGGCACCGTGGGGGACACTTACTCGATGGGCACCGCGGGGGAGTGGGCACCGCGGGGGACACTTACTCGGTGGGCACTGTGGGGGAGTGGGCACTGTGGGGGAGTGGGCACCGTGGGGGACACTTACTCGATGGGCACCGCGGGGGAGTGGGCACCGCGGGGGACACTTACTCGGTGGGCACCGTGGGGGAGTGGGCACTGTGGGGGAGTGGGCACCGTGGGGGACACTTACTCGGTGGGCACCGTGGGGGAGCGGACAGTGCGGGGGACACTTACTTGGTGGGCACCGTGGGGGAGTGGGCACCGCGGGGGACACTCGGTGGGCACCGTGGGGGACACTTACTCGGTGGGCACCGTGGGGGAGTGGGCACCGCGGGGGACACTTACTCAGTGGGCACCGTGGGGAAGTGGACAGTGCGGGGGAGTGGGCACCACTGGGGACACTTACTTGGTGGGCACCGTGGGGGACCCCGAGCGATGGAAGTGCACGTTCTGCCACTTCCCGTCCCGGCGGTGCCACACGCGCGTCTCCTCCGACTGCATGGTCCTGGGCCTCCCGCCGCCGTCCGTGTACTGGGTGAGCCGGATGTAGGCGATGCAGGCCGCGTCCTCGCCCAGCAGGTGCACGTGCGGGTTCAGGAGGATGGTGTGGACGGGCTTGCTGCTCTTGGACAGAGCTGCGGAGAGGAAAGAGCACTCAGCTCCACGCAGACACACAACCAGGACCTTCAGCGGGTCGGCAAGCACCCCACTCATCCCTCCCCGATTCAGCAGACGCCTCGCTGCTGAGGGCCTGGCACTGCCACAGGGGAGAGAGGGGCAGGGCCGGTACTGTTCCCTCGGCCCCGGCAGGCAGTGCTGCCGGGAGAGGCGGGTCGGTGGGGAGAACGGAGACGTGTCTGTCTCTGTGACGGGAAGTGGTCACAGACAGACACAGGCAGGGCAGGCCCCGTCTTTGCCAGGACAGGACCCAGGGCCTTGTGTGTCCTGGTGGTGCCGTGCGTGGGGGCAGGGAGCTGTGGAACAGGCATGGAGGCTGCTGTCTCGGGCAAGAGGCCTGCGTGGTGTCCCCCTGCCTGTGCCCTTTGCTCAGCACGCCCACCCAGGCCAGTCCAGCTGCCCGCCCAGCGAGCAGCCCAGGCCTGCGCTGGCCGTGCGGCCCGCCGGCTATAGCCTCGGCGCTGACGGGAGGACTAAGGCGTGGAAGTCCGTGCAGAGGGCGCAGGTCCTCGTAGGCCCCACAGGCTGAGCCACCTGACTCGGGCAAACCTGCTCCCGCCCGCGGAGGGGATGCGTGAGCTGGCGCCAGGCCCGGCACCCGCAGAGGGTGTCGGGCGTGGAGGGCGCTGTGCGGTGCGTGCTTGCCGGGAGCCGGTCTATCCTTGCTGTTTCAAGGGACCTGGCATATATGGCATACTGTTCTTAATATGTTTGCTCACCTTCTTGGCACTACGTGTTTTAACCAAAGTCACCTCTCTGAGAAAGGTTGTTTCCCCAGGTAGGGATTTTCCCCTGAAGTTAGGGAGGGAATAAAACCCCTTAACTATTAAGTGCCAGGCGGGTAATTAATCACTTTAACTACGAACAATCATGCTTAAGCTAAATAATCTTTACTCCCTGGAATGGAAATAAGAAACGCCCTAACCTTTGGAATAGAGATTGATAGGATTGGAATCAACTGGTATAAATACAGATGTAACAAGACAACAGGACACAGAACCTAGACACACAGAACCTAGACTCAGAAACCTAGACACAGAACCTAGACACAGAACCTACACAGAACCTACACAGACAGAAGAACTTCGCTGGAGAGAACATGGCAAAAGATCCTGGACAGAAACTGGCCACAGAACCTGGAGACAGAACCTAGCGAGAGAACCTGGCTGAAGAACCTAGAGACAGAACCTGGCTACAGAACCTGGATAGAACATGGCAAGAGAACCTGACTAGAACCTGGTGACTGAACCTGGCTGGAGAACCTGGACAGAACCTGGCTGGAGAACCTAGCAAGAGAACATGGACACAGAACCTGGCTGGAGATCCTAACCAGAACTTCACTGGAGATCCTGACCAGAACTTGGCTAGAGATCCTGGCTAGGCTGCTGATCAACTGAACGCTGTCTCCGTGTCATTCCTTCTTCGCCGACTCCGTCCACACCTTTGGGGACCCCTGGACCTGCTGGGGTTGGACCCCAGCATGTGCTGGTCAGGCAGGTGTCCCCGGGCCAGTCCCTGGTCCCTCCCCTGGAGCCAGGGCAGAGGCGAGGCCACCAGGAAGCTGGGCGAGGCCAGCTGACCACGATCATCGTGTTTGCTCGCAAATGCAGCGCAGTAGACAGAGCACTCCCGCCACGCACGCAAAGCCACGCCGAGGGCCTCCCGTCGCTGCCACGCCCGGGCCAGGCTGAGGCCCTTGCGGACGCGGGACTGTCCTCCTCACTCAGCTCTGTCCGAGCCGGGAGGCACGGCTCTCCTGCAGGCGTTCCTTCGTCACTTGCTCGGAAGCGCGGTCTCCTCGAGGCCATAGAGCCGTCCCTGGACGCGGCCTGTGGCCTCACGGTCACGGGCCTTCGCTCTGACGGGGCTCCGGGGGGGCTGGGCCGTGCTCTGGACGGTCGGCTTCTTCGCTTTCCATGTGAACCATGTTTTATGGAAACTTGAAACAGCACCTTTTGGGGAACTCACTTTGCCGACTACGTCACCTTTACTGGGGCCTGCATGGGTGTATTCGATCAGCACTACTTTTCATACAAAATCTGGTATTTTTCCAAGCACACTAACACTTTTAACCTTGCCGAGTTTTTAATGTTTTTTATTGATTTTGAGAGAGGGAGGGAAAGGGAGGTGGGGGAAGGGAGAAGGGGAGAGAGAAACATTGATGAGAGAGAAGCATCAACATCGACTGGCTGCCTCCTGCACGCCCCAC
This sequence comes from Myotis daubentonii, assembly GCF_963259705.1. NCBI lineage: Eukaryota > Metazoa > Chordata > Mammalia > Chiroptera > Vespertilionidae > Myotis > Myotis daubentonii. The sequence goes on from NC_081844.1 coordinate 1,175,145, forward strand.
ACTGGGATCGAGCCTGGAACTCGAACCTGTGCCCTGACCAGGAGTCAAACCATGACCTCTCGGTACATGGGACGACTCTCAATCTACTGAGCTGCACCCGCCGGGCAACCCTGTCGATTTTTCCAATTTGAAAGATTAAAATACTCATTGCATCAAAGAGCCACAGAATCTGCAAAGGGGAGAAATCCGGACAGCAGCTGGGAAAGGCATGCTATGGATATGGGTGAATGTACCGTTTTCAAAGTAGAACCGGTGGAAGTCCATCCCTTCCACCAAGTTGCCCAGAGCTTCCGGCTCAAAGGCAGTGAGGCCCGGGTCACAGATTTTTCTGTAAGAAAAAAGAGATGAAAATAATCAAGGAAAGAACTGCTGTATCTTGTCTCACACACGTCCATTCTGGTCCACCCAAGTCAGCGAAGAAGAGTTAAAAAACACAACTATAACCCCTGCCTGGTCTTGCCTGGGGGGAGGATGGGGAGGGGAGGGGAGGGGAGGGGAGGGGGGGGAGGCGGGAAGGGCAGGCCCCAGGTGACGGGCAGGCTGGCACCCCGGGTTTTACAAGCTCCTCCTGGGTTAGTGCCAGGAGTGGTCCCTCGGCCGCCCCAGCTGCTCTCACTCTCGCTTTAAGCTTCCTGTGTGGAGATGCTGTCCAAGCTCACCGAGCCCGCCTGGCTCTGAAATGGAACGCTTTGGGGCTAATTGTACACCTTCTCCATCACAACACACATCTACGTCCGGATCGACGAGAAAGCAGCTGTCACCCCGGCTTCCTGGCAGCGTCCGCAAGCTTAGTCACCTTCTGTTTACGGTTCATTAACTTCCCACGTGAAAGTAATGAGCGGTTCAAATGCACATAGTTTCCTCTTTAATCCAAGAAATTGGATTCCACAAAGTGCGGCACCATTTTAAATGCGTCTTCAGAGACAGCGAAGGGCTTCCTTGTAACACCTATTATGTGGCAGACATTCTCTCAAGAAATTATGACACGACAATGGATCCTGAAGGAGCAATACGCAGAGGCTCACTAACAGGTCACTTGTCACAGACGGGAAGACAGGAGGACGGAGTCTGAGCTGGGCTTGCACCGCGGTGCATTTCCCTGGAGTGTGTATGTGGGGGGTGGGCCGGGGCGGGGGGGGGGCAGCGAGGGCAGCGAGCAGCTGGCACAGGGCCTGAACACAGTGAGTCTGGGACGACGATGGTCTGGCAGGAGCGTCGCTGGGTGTGCAGAAGTCCCCGGGGCACGCGGGGAGGCATCCCCGGATCAGAGTGGGCCTCCGAGGAGAGACCTAAACTCTGGGCGTGTAGAATTCGTGGAAGTTCACACGGGAGAAGGGAGCCGCCATGGAAGGTTCTGGAGTAGTTCTGTTCTGCGGGGTCGGCACCTATGTTCCACAGGGCAAGTCCCATTGGGGAGGGAAGGCGTCCTCACTGCCGACGGGACCATGTTTCACAAGGCGGACACACGGTTCCGAAAGCTCTGTCCGTGGGACGCGGGACTGAGTGTGAGAACAGCCATAGCCGTCGTTTTAAAAGGAGACATCACAGCGGCTGCCCGGGGGAAGGAAGCCTGGAAGGGGCGTGGCCGGGGTCTGGGCTCTGCCTGAGACTCCGGTGTTGTCAAGCTCAACGCCAGCACATCCACCTCTTTCTAAGGAGCCTGGGAAGCACAGTGTTCCCATGGTAACCAGCAGGCTGGGGCGGCTGGGCTCCTCCAGAGAAGATGCAGCTGTCAGCATTGGGGAGCCAAGTTGTCACTCGCCGGCCAGGACTCACTGAGGATCGCTCGCTACGACCATCCCTGAGCCAGCCGCCCAAACCTGTCCATCTCTCCGCTCATGCACGTATGTACATACGTGTCCCTCCTGTAACCACTCTGCGTGAAAGCACGGCTCACGAAGCTGCACGTGGCCTGTGGTGCGGCTCCGGACAGCGTCTCGGGCAGGCGGCTCGCAGGAGAGGCCGGCGGGCTGTCCCTGGGCCGCCGTGCAGTCAGGCGACCTCCGCTAGGGCATCGGGAGCTGAGGGGACGCCAAGGAAGCGCCTCGCTTCAAGTGTCCTTAAACGGAGGACCAGGCGCCCTGTTGGCCACTTCTGCCGGGCTGGGCCCCAAGGGAGCGTCCTTCCCCCGTTCCACACGGAGCCTGAGCGGGAGCGGCTCTGTGGGAGGGCCGCCTGGTGACAGTCCAACCAGCAGGAGCGCGGGCAGGTGTCCGACCAAGCGCTGCTCATCCCGCGTCTCCCGCCCTGCTTCCGAGGCCACGTTCTGGAGTTGATGCAGCAAACACACAGTGCATGTCTGCACCAGCACACACATAACCTGGGGAGCGGTCCATTGAAACACACATGTGTGTGCCTGCACTAGCACACACGTAGCCTGGGGAGCGGTCCATGGAAACACACATGTGCATGTCTGCACTAGCACACACACGTAGCCTGGGGAGCGGTCCACACAAACATGCATGTGCATGTCTGTATTGCACACATGTAACCTGGGGAGCGGTCCACGCCTACACACCGTGTGTGTCTGCAGTAGCACACACGTAGCCTGGGAGCAGTGCTGGCCTGATCCGGTCGCATGCTGTCACTCCCGCGTGTCTACATGTGCCTGTGCCGCCCGTTGTAGCCGATGGGAAGAAATACCTTCAAACTCGGGAAGAAGTGGGAGCTCCCATTTGTTCTCCCAAAAGCAACACATTATTTCCTTTTTGAGAACAACGTCCCATGTTTCCTCCACGGTGATGCTCACGGCGCGGGAATCGTCTGGAAACAGGCTCACATCCCCCTGACCTGCCGTGACGCGGGCGCCGTGAGCGCCGCCATCTCTGCCGTGTCTGCAGCACCCGGGCGCACCACAGACCCTCTGCCTGTCACGTGGGGCACAGAGGCGTTTCCAGTTCTGTTACGAACGTTGCTTCAATGCACATCTTGGTTCGTGGTCTTGTCCATGTTTCAGATTCAAGCCCAGGGCCGTGTGACATGTAGAACCCAGGCCTGAAGTGACGGGACTTCCTAACCCTCCAACCTGCATGCAGCCACGGCCACCGCCTCAGCCCAGGGCTGCTCTCGCTCTCAGCACCCAGGAGCCTCTGGTCCTAGGCCCGCCTGTGGCTGCCGCCTCCATTTCCTGTTCAGGCAGCCGGGCCATCAGCTCCTAACAGCCACTCCTTCTGCTTAACCCAGAGGCCCAGGGGCCGTCCCAGCCACAGTCAGACCCTCTCCTGCGAGGGGCCCGCTGGGGCACAGGGAGCCCAATTTTCACCTCACAGTCACGTGGGGCTGCTGAAGGTGGAGGCTGCCTGACATCCATCACTGACACCCCCCCACGCGCCCCCCCCCCCCGTGCCCCTCTTCCCAGTGCCCCTCTCCCCCGCGCCCCACCCCCCATGCCCCTCTCCAGCGCCCCCTCCCCCACGCCCCTCCCTCCCGTGCCCCTCTCCCCCGCGCCCCTCTCCCTGTGTCCCCCCTCCCCAGCGCCCCTGTGGAACTGCAAGGCCAGTTGGAGCCCCGTGTCGTGTCCTCTCTGTGCTCCTGCCCTGTCCTTGCCTGTAGGGGTGGAGCTGACTGCCCGCCCCCCCCCCCCGCCCCCCCAGGAACCCCAGGCCTCTCAGAAGTCCGTCTCCTGAAACCCCGACACCTATTGATTCTGGGCATGTGAGTCCTTCACCCCTTGAACTAAGGCTGCTGCTGACACGGGAGCCTGGGTTACCCCATGAACTGGGCGCGGAGGACGCCCGCCCGCCACGCAGCCCGCACTCACGTGTACGCCTCGAAGTCCCCGTTGTTGATGGCCTCGATCAGCTGCTCCGTGACCTTGATGATCTCCTGCTTCCGAGCTAAAGGCAAAGGGACAGCTGGTGAGAACAAGGACCAACACCCCCCCCCCCCCCATGACACGACCTTTCCTCCCTCAGACGCCGTGGGACAAGGCCCCCGGGCAGCCTGCTGTCTCCCTTCCACACAGCTCAGCAGGCGCCACCAACCTGGCTCCTCCCCGCCCGCCCATGGGGCCTTCTCGGCCACTTAGGGACCGCCCCCCCGCCCCCCGCGACCCAGGGCGCAATCCCAGGAGGCCATGCCCTGCTGATGCTGGGCAGCACCCGAAGGCCCAGGCTCTGTTCTTATTTTTCACTAAAATAAACGTAGTTTGGTACCACGGTTTATTTCAATTTTTAGCCTTAAAAAATGCTTTTATTTCAGAGAGAGGAAGTGTGGGGGGGGAGAAACATCAATGATGAGAATCATTGACCGGCTGCCTCCTGCACATCCCACACAGGGGATCGAGCCCGCAACCTGGGCCTGTGCCCCGACTGGGGATCGAACCCTGACCTCCTGGTTCATAGTGCTAACAGCGCTATGCCTTCCACCCCCAGTTTAACCAAAGGAACTGCACCCCCTGCTCTGCTCTGTGCCAGCGGAGCCGCCGCACTGAGGGGCCTTCAGGGAGCTGACCACGCACTCAGTGCCGGGGGCGCTGCTCAGATGGCCATGGGTGGTGTCCATGCCAACCCACAAGGACCTGCTGCCCGGCCCACACCTGCTCATGGTCAGCAGCCGGCTGGGCTGGAACCCCACCTGGGACTCTCTCCTCCTCACCCGGCATCGGTCCTCTGAGGCCGCCATGCGCTCACTCCCATCGCAGCTGTGGCCTCGGGACCCCTTCCCTGTCACCAGCTGACCCATGCGGAGTGACCCCTGTGCTGAGAAGGCTCTGGCCCTGCTGTACTCTGAAGGCCACCGCCCTCTGTTGCCCTGAAACCCCGGACCTCCCCCTCCTCCCCGTCCTCAGGGCTGCGGAGCCTTGGCTGGAGCAGCGACCCCGCCCACCACGGCCCCAAGGCCAGGCTCCCCTCCACATGGGCTTCACCTTGGGGCCCCCCAGGCTCCCCGCCCGCCCACCCTGTGTCCTGGCTGCGACCCCTCACGCCCCCGACCTCACAGTCCCCGGTGACAGACAAGCCCGAGCTGTCCCACACAGACCCCTGCGGCCTCCCTCGGACCCTGGCGGGAGCAGCCACCTCCAGGCACTACCTGGTGATTATCCAGGAGGAACCGGCCACCAGGCTCCCGCCTCTTGCTCACACCCGACTGCAGGCGTCACCACCCCTCCAGTCAGCACGGCTCCCCTTCCTGTGGGCTGCACGTCCCAGAACCCCCTCCCCCATCTCCCAGGGACCCCGGGAGCTCTCCCACAGCAGCTCCCAGCTGTCCCCCGACCCACACAGGAACGCGCCAGCACAGCAGGCCAGGACGGACCAGCTCCCACCGCCTGCTGCTGGCGGTCAAGCTGGCGCCCAGGACCGTCCTCTCTGGCCAGCATGTGGCTACGAGCCCTTCGTTAGGACGCCATCGGCCTCCAAGGTCCTGGTTTAGCAACTGGTGTTCACAGGTCTGACCGGACCTGGCCCACAGCCTACCTCCCACCCAGGACGGAGCGCCTGTCCACGCCTGCGCACGGCTAACAGCCGGCAGGGACCCCGTCTGTGGACACGGGGACCTCTGAGGACTCCATGTGCCAGCACACAGCGATGCCACCCGCGTGTGGTCTGGGGGTGGCCAGGCCGTCGCCGCCTCAGGTCAGCAGGACCACCACGCAAGGCCACAGGCTCTGCGCCAGAGGCCCAGCGAGACGCCCGCACAGGCAGCGAGAGAACCGCGTGGTGAGGCAGTCCTTTCCAAGGGAGTGGGGGGCAGAGAAAGGCCCAGGTGCCGCGAGGCTGCACCGGGCTCTGGAGCCGCCGGGCTGTGGCGTGAGCATGGCTAGTGCGCCTGACGCAGGAGCCAGCAGGTCTGCGATGAGCTCGGCCAGGAATGAACCGGGCTCACGCCTGGGGGCGGACCCTCACCCCACGTTGGCAGGTGTCTCACTGAACAGTGAGCTCGGCGTGAAGGGGGCCTGTCCGTGGGAAGCGCAGTGCGCTGCCTCCTGTCTGCGGCCCCGCCCGCCAATAAATCGTTGCTGTCTGCCTACAGGGAGCTCTGCTTAAGGCCGCCCTCCATCTCAGAGCCCGGGTGGGGGCTGCGAGGCTGGGGCTGCGAGGCTGGGCCAGGGTGGAGCTTTATGTGGCTCGAGGCACCTGCCACCCAGTCACTCATCGGCTCCTCTCCAGCCCCTGGTGCCCAGCTCACTATTTTGAAATCGTAAACTTAAATGAAGCACCTAAAATGCCTCTGAACTCGCCAAGCGCGGTGACTGACACGGAATGGCTGGGCCAGGACTGACTGCTGGCTACACGATGCCCGGAGCGGTGCCCGTGGCCTCACGGTCTTCCAGGCCATCAGCAGAAGCAACTCCCGGGACGGGCACCTCTCAGGCCGTCCTCACGCTCTGGTGCTTTTACAGGAGCCTCGCGGGGAGTTTCCCGCCAACTAGCGGCTGCTTCTTAGTGGCCTGACCCCTCGCAAGTCGACCTGCTAGTTAACATGGAGCGTCATGGCCATTACTTTGGCCCCTGGAGGCGGCTTAGTGACGATAACACTCCACAACCATAAGGCCTGGAAACCGCCGCCTTCTACTCTAAAAGGCTAAGAGCCACATGACTTTACTCATACGCGGTAACGTGGACGTGGAAATGGGTCCCTGGGTCGGCTCAGTAGGCAGGCAGTTACAAATATGTATCTTTGAAATCTGCTCCACACCCAGCACAGTAGGTGCTCCACGGTCGTCTCTAAAACCTGAATGCACCCAGTGCCTCACACGGTGTCTCTGTTAGGAATTCCGTGTCCTGAGCACCTCGGGAACCTTCTAGAATGGCTCACAGAGACTGTTTGAATGGACTGCACATGACTCTTTGTAGAATGACCTGGATGCCAGTCAGAAACCACGGTCATTCTCACGCAGCACCGTCTCGTCTCCTCCAGACTTGCTCACGGGCAGGAAGTGTGACTGCTCTCCGCATGGCGCAGCTGCAGGCCCCACAGGACGTGGGCTGCGTGGGGCGCACAACGGAGATACCGGTAAAACCTCTCTCTTCTAGGGCCCCCTCCGTGGAGCGCCCTCCCTCAGCCACGCCCTCTGCCTCCTGCGACACCTTGGTCCCCGGGACCCGGGTCTGGCAGGGAGACCTGTCACCTGGAGAACGGACTGGAAAGGCCCAGGGCCGAGACTCACTCCTTCCACCTCCATGGCTCCCGAGCAAACCGAAGGGCTGCAGAGGGAGCCTCTCCGAGGGGCAGCCGCCTGGATGTCTCAGCGACGCCCCCTCTGGAACCCCAGCCCCTGGCGCACCATCGGGAGTGACCTCCCGGGAAGGCGAACCCGCGGTGCCCACTCCCCGTTCACATCCTCCTGTCACATTTCTGCTGGACGCCCCGCTGCTCCCCCGGTGCCTGGGACCCGCGTGCAGCACTGGCCTGTGGGACCTGCAGTTACGTAAACCGAATTACAAAACGAGAACAGAGGCCAACCAGGGACCCAGGGCCCTCAAGGCAGCCACGGGCCAGAGAGCAGGCGCGCGGCAGGCGATCCTGTGTGCGCGTGCGTGCGATGGCGCGAGGTGTGGCGAAGACACCTGCTCGGCTAAGGGACCTGGGCAGCTGCCCTGCGGGGTCAAGACCATGTCGGGAAGGACGGGGCCCCGAATGAGAAGCCACCAGATGCAAGTTCCACCGACGCCCACTCAACAGCACCCGTCACCGTCAGACCCCTTCTTGCCTGGACATCGTCCCCTGGGGGTCACGAGTGCACGCAGCACATGCACGTCCTGTGCTTCCCTCTGGCCAGTCCAGCCACCACTTGGCACTGCGTTTCTAAACTGTCACTGCTCGCTGAGCTCACCACCATGTGCTCGAATACCCCACCTGCCGTCTACAGTTAAAGACACAGAAGAGAACAGCGGGGAGAGCCTGGCAGAAGCTGTGCATACAACCAAACTCCAACAAAGGCTCACAGAGGAAACCGTTTCTGTGTCTTCGGGCAGGCCCGTTCCTAAGGGGATCAGTTATTGGAAACGATCGTGTTTTCGGACACAGGGGCCGGGAGCTGGGCCGCCCACGCCCGCCTCCGCGTACCTTTCACGTCTTCATCCTCGATGGTGGTGTTGGAGCTCTCCGTGGACTCCTGTGGAGGAAACACACGTTGCAGACAATGAACAGCTGCTCCTTTGCTTCCCGGAAACTGGCGCGTGCTGCTCACGTCATGCAAACCCGCAGCAGGCGTGTGCACATCGGACATGCAAATGGACAGGCACTCTATGGCGGGAACAGAATGAAATGCCAAACGCTGCCCACGCTGGGGAAGGCACCCCCGTGGCCTCACCTCGAGCCTAAGGCCGTGCCTCTCAGAACTGAGGACGCCTCTGGGCCCCCGTCCCCCAGGTTCTCTGTGTCTGGGAGAAACCGGCTCTGCCAGCCTAACGAGCAGGGACCGAGGACAGAGCCATTCTTACCCTCCACCTAGCATCCGGGGCAGCCCCTGCTCTGGCTGAAGGGGCCTGCGAGCACAGACGCACACCTGGCAGCCTGCGGGTCTCAGCCCTGCGGACAGCGAGCCTCTCCGGCCCCAGGAGGGAGCAGGCAGGGGGATGTGGTCGTGCTTCCAGGAGCGTCCGCGTGGGCAGCACCGTGCAGCCAGCGCGTCACTGACTCAGGACAGCGAGGTTCTCTCTCACGTCCGAGGCGGCACTGCGGCCATGACAACAACAGAGCTGCTCTGTGAGCCCCGTGCCGCCGAGCTGGGGAGCACCCGAGCCCGACCGCCCGAGGCGGCTCCGCACAGCGTCCGATACACGACTCGTCAATGCAGTTCCCAGTGAAGAAACGTACTCACGTTCCCGAGACACAACCTTCCGGTTCGAATGACCAGAGGCCAGAAACACCACCGGACAAAAACCTCCACTCAGCAGCTGTGTGCTCAGGGGCGAAGAACAGCTTTTGCAAAATGGTGCCAACACCAGCCAGCATCCCTTAGAGATCCAATATTCAAAAAAGTGATCCACTCGTATGACGGCCACAGCGAGCATGTAACCAAAGGGACAGGCCCATCAGCGCGTGTGCAGGGTCTCCGTCCGCCCAGAGCAGGGTCTCGGCCTCGGCCTCGGCCTGGCCTGGCCCACCTTCCGCGTGCGAGGAGGTGCAGGCACCTGCGCACAGACGTCCACGGAGCCAGGCAGCAGCCACCGCAGCGCCACCGAGAGGCCCCGGCGTGCGCCTGGCCTCGCCCGGCTGGCGACCCTGCCAACCTCGGGCTCGCGTGGGACACTCCTCAGGGCTCCAGGTGTGAGGGACCGAGGGCAGCCATTTCCCACCCGCGTGCCGCAAGGGTGTTGAAAACATGCAACACCTGACGGTTCAGCCTTGAGACTGTGAAATAGGAAAATGACAACACTAGCGTCGGTGTGAGTGAACCGAACACTGGCGCAGAAGTGAGCAGCCAGTGTGGGTGCCGTGAGAGGGAAACGGTGGGAAATCGCTGCCTTAGACCATTTGTGTCATGACTACACATACGCCTCATCACAGAGAAGGAGGCACATGATGGTCTTTACTCTAATGACTTTAACGCTGACCCACTCGATGTTAAACCAGAGAAAGTGTGTTCTGACGTCAACGCGGCTGCTCACAGTGAGCAGACAGACCAGGCCTTGCCTGTGCAAGTGGGAGGGAGGGTTCCTCCCTCCGCAGCCACAGCCGTGCGTGAGGATGCAGCCGGCCCAGCGCCTGCTCATCTCCCTCCCCAGGCGTGCACACGGCTCGCACGCAGCGAGGACGCCGGGCGGACAGGTCACCGCGGACGGACACGCCAGGCTCCTCTCAGCACAACCAGTCACACGCCTGCTGCTGACACGCATGTCGTTCCACAAAAACACATTTCCCAAGTGAACACCCTCATTCTCTGCAAATTCACACCAAACCACAAAAACACCACCAACCAGGAATTCAAGGAAAAACCACGGTAACAGAGTAAATGAACTCAAAGCAACATTACGCCTGAACAAGTGCCTACGAACCCGAGCTCCAAAGGCAGGAATGACACAGCAAGAAACCCTAACTCCCACGCAGACACACGTCAGTGCAACTGGGGGGGGGGGGGCGACGGACTCGCGGGGGACACAGTCATCTGGACAGAAGGAAGCTCTGTCGACGTTTAGTGACTAACGGCCCCGCGCCTCTCAGGGTGTCATTCTCTGCCTATCCTGAGAGAGGGTGCACCTGGGTCGTCAGGCACCGGGAGCGCGGTGGGGGCGGGCGGGCTCCCCCATTCCGGCCGCTGAGTCACTTTGTGCGGAGGAGGGTGTGAGGGGAGCGAGAGGCTGCCCCTCTGCGTACCTTGTTTCCGTCAGGGCTGTGGATCACAGTGGTTTGGGGTTCCTGAGTGAGAGCAAATGGAGAGAGAGCAGTTCGCATGGTCAGTACACTCCGGCGGTGGGGAGAGCGAGCAGCCCGCAGGCCCCGGGCAGCGGAAGCGATGGAGCTGCGTCAGGGCTGCGAGGCAGGGCTGGGGGAGGCCTCCGGGGCCTGGGCCCTGCCCGGCAGCAGCGTGCAAAGGCCTGACGCGTCGGCACACAGACGGGCGCTGCCGCGGGAGACCTCAGAGGCAGCCGCTGTTCCGGCCCCGTCCCGCCCCAGGTGCTCCCCGCACGAGGCCTGCCCACGTCTGCCCCGCGCTGGCCAGGGCGCGGCCACGAGAGCTCTGAGGACGGACAATCTCTCTGAAGGCATTTTTCAGCTGCAGTGTTTTCAGGACTATGGTGCTGACACGATAATTAATACACAAATAAATACCCTGGACAATCTCCATGGGACTACACTTAGAGCACTATCGTAAGGAACGTATTTTCGAATGTCCATGAAGAATCCTAAGGGGCACTGAAGGTTCACTCCAGGGGTTCTAGAACGAACCATAAAGTCACAGCAATCTGAGACACGTGGCTGTTGAATCCTGTGCTAACTCATTAACACATTAATTTTCCTGCTTTACGGACGACATGTACCACGTGCCCAGAAGGCTCGCTCCCTGTAAACCCAGCTTTCTCCACGAGGGAAGTATTTTTACTTTTCCCCTTTTTAAATAGTGTTGTTTTTCCTATTGCTTCTGACCAGAGAATGGGAGACATGTTCCGAAGTGGAGACTGGTCAGCGCCGTGTGGATGGCGCCTGGTCAGCGGGAGTCCCTGCCATGTGCGCCCTCCTGGCCGGGCTGCAGGGAGCCTCAGAGCCCGTGGCCGCCCTCGCCCTGCGGGACCATCGCGTGCACTGAGGCAGGGAGGGAACCGCCCTCTCCACCGTCCGTCCTTAAATGGAGGTGGAGCCTGTGGCGAACGAAGTGGAATCATCCCGGCCACTGTGGACTCATTTCAAGTGGCACAGAGGACGGTGAACATCAGGAACCTTCCTGGAAACCATCCACCCAAACACGGACCAGCTCGGGGACAGTGGGGAGCTCAGCACTCAACTCTAGTGTCCGAGCCTCCAGCGTCCGCCTCGCACTGCGGGCGGCGGGGACCGTGGGGCAGGAACGGGCAGGCCGGTGCTGTGCCGCGGCTCCTTCTCGGGGCTGAAGTGAAAGGGGCCTTTCAGTGCGAGGCGGCAAAGCGCAGACTGGAAATCCAGCGCCTCTGTCTGCCGGGGAGGCCACCAGGCCTGTCCACAGCCAGCGGCCCGGCCCTGCGTGGGCGCCAGCGCTGCCTCTGAGCCTCCAGCAGCCACGCCGCGAGCAGCGAAGCGCATTCTCCTGCCCCTGTGGGCACATGCACATGTCCCTGCGAGACACAGCGGCCACGCTCAGACATGGGATGAAGGCGTCATGTTAGCCACACGCGGCCTGACAACCACCTTAACAAAAAGAAAAGGAGACAATGAACATGCCCGCATCTCAGAAAGCAAAACCAACACCAAACCCAACAACACGTGTGTACACATCTGCACACGGGCACACGGGAGCAATGGCAGGGCAGTGAGCACGCGGGAGTCGCTGTACCAGCGCCGGGGCAGGGGCGTTCTCTTTGGGGCTAGTTACCACGTTGGCTCTGCTGTTTATCTGTGGGTCGCAGAAAAAGAGAGAGACACCTTAGAGCCTGGGAGCTAACGCGCTCCCTGCAGCGTGTCTACGTGGAGACACGACACGGGAATAAAGGGCGTTCCTCAGCGTGAGAGACGCTGGTGACCCAGGACAGGAGCCAGCCTTGTCCCCGACGGTCCCCGCAGGCTGGGCCCAGACCTGGAGGGCGCCCAGGACTTGCTGCTCTGGCTGTGCCAGCGGCGGGACACAGAGTAGGCGCGGGCGAGTGCCATCCATGCCCTCCGCACGGCTCTGCGGCTGGCTCCGCGTGGATGCCCTGCGGGGAACGCGCTCGGTTCACTCACTCCGGGGCCCAGCTCGCCACAGACCGCCGTCCTGCGCCCCATCCCTTTGCTCCAATAAAACTCCTCCTCTGATGAGACCGGCTTCACAACACGTTTCTATCACGAGAAGCCTGTCTCCTCCATCACCAATGGGCACCTGAGCTCTTCCAACTGCAACGCCCCTCCCTCTTCACAGCGGAGGAGAGACGGCTGCTGCTGCTGCTGCTACAGCGACTGACTCCCTGGGACCAGCGGCCTGCTCCCTCCGCGCCCACCTGCAGAGGCCGCTGTCCCCGCGGGAGGCACTGAGTGTGACCCTCAGGGCTGCAGCCGCCAGGGAGGCCTGCAGACACAGCCACGTGAGGCTGCAGCTGAGCTTGGCCCTAAATGGGCACAGACTCAGGTCGCGATCATCTAAACGCGTCACCTAAACTCACACCTGACAACTCAGTGTGGCCATCGGCCCACAGAATCAGCTCATTTCCTCGCACGACGTTCTCTGCACACTTTCTTCACGCTGTTCCCTAAGGAGCACATCCCACAAGTGCAGTACAGACGCACGTGAGGCGTGAAGACAAACACTCGCTGCAGAAAGGCGATGCCGAAGAGCAGCTACGAGCAGTCACACCCAGTGAGTGGGTCCCGGGGACCCGCTATGTTACTCAGAGTTCACGCCGCATCCAGCGCCGAGGAAGATGGGGTTCAACAGGGACCAGATCCGCACGTGTCTGCCCGCCACGCCTGTGTGTCCAGCGGGCGGTGGGACCCGCGGGGGACACGGGGGAGCGGGGCGGGCCTCGCTGGAGAAGCGTGAGACGTCGGGCTGTCTTTGGCAGATAGTTCGCTGGAACCTTCTTTTGTTGGAAGGGCACGGAATTCACCATGAACGTTGTGCAACGTCCAGAAAGAGGCCAGAGCAAACGGCCCATTGAAGACAGCGCACAGAACGCACAGCAAAGGGGAGGCGCCCCCCGCAGGGCCGCTCCTGGGAGCTGTGCCGGCCACACAGCGCCTCCGCCTTCCCCGGACAGAGGGCTCCGTGCACGTGGGAGCCCAGAGCCGGTTCATCTTGGTGAAATGTCCCCCACGCACACCCCTGCACAGGGCGCATCTGCACAGAGGGGCACCGCACACACACCATCTCCCCACCTCACGTCCTGGGTCAGGCACGGCCAGTGTGCCGACGAGCGTTAAAAGCACCGGTTGATGTAGATCAGCCGATGGGATTTCACGACAGACCTTTGAAGGGACGTGTGATGCTGACTAATTGGAATAAGAGGAGAATCTCTGCATCCCGGCTGGAGGCCGGCCTTGCGGAGGGTCCTGCACCAGGCGGGGCCGCAGCGCCCGCGAGCAGAGGGAGCCCTGGCTGCCGGGAAACGCAGCCCTTTCATATGTGGAGGCCCAGCACTTCCTCTTAAAGGGCTACATCCATCAGCTACCTAAGGGCTGCTCTGAGCCGTCCTCTGAGGCTCGGCCAAGACGCCTCTATGTCTCGGGGGTCATTTACTCAGCTTCCAGGACGGCCGCACGGTCCACCCTGCGCTGCGCACGCACTTGCGGGGGTGACAGTGATCTGCTCTGCAGTCACCCTACTTTAGCATCACAGTCGTCGTTTAAAAATAATCCCAGTCTTGCCCTGGCCGATGTTGCTCAGTGGACAGAGCGTTGGCCCACAGACTGAAGGGTGCCCTTTGATTCCCGGTCAAGGGCACTTGCCTGGGTGGCGGGCTCAATCCCCAGGAGGGGGCGTGCAGGAGGCGGCCGATCCATGATTCTCTCATCATGGATGTTTCTCTCTCTCTCCCTCTCCCTTCCTCTCTGAAATCAATAAAAATATAGAAACACCAGAAAAGTAGCAAGCATGCTAAGAATGTTAAAAAAAAACACACACATCCATCTTTTTTACGATCAGTCAATAGACAGCAGCTGCCTCCTCCCTTCGGCTTCGGAGGAAGCTGGGCTGTCCTGGTGGAGGCGGCAGGGCGGCTACGTAACTAGCCCCCTTCAGAGGTACCAGTGGGGCCTGCGGGGTCTGCACCCCCCTCGGTGGGCAGGGCTGCGTCCTGCCCTCACCGCCCTTCAACACTCGAGCTGGGCCTCCTTCTCGGACGGAACTGACCGGCCAGGGAGGAAGGAAAGACAGCCGTGGCCGCGGAGCTGGAACGCGTTGCTGCACCGAGCGCAGCCTCACGCAGGCCTGAGGAGGAGCCGTGAGCGTCGTGTCTCCGACCCCACAGGGAGGCGCGGAGAGTAAACCACGTGGGAGACGTGCTGACAGGGAAGGCCGACGCCCACCGTGGCCTGCAGCGGAGGGGAGCATGAGCCGTGAGCAGAGGAGGCTGTGCTCCTGGGCAGCGGGGTGGCTGCCCCGGCTCAGAGCCCCTGCCCCACAGCGAGGCGAGGGCGGCACGGGCACAGTGACTGGCCGTTTTCCACTGAGGCCTCAAATGACTGACCACCGACTTTGGGTCAAGGTCACACAGGAGGACAGTAATGAGTTCCCACGAACGCTGCCGTGCTGGCGAAGAACGCGGCGCCTGCCGCAGGAGGAGTGGGAGACGTCCGGTGACACTGGGAGGAGCAACACGGTCACAGCACAGGAGGGTCCCGCGCAGCAAACGGCATCAGTGGAGAGCCAGCGGTGGGCTTTTGTTTAGGAACCAAGAACGTGCCATGACCTACTAACATCTGCCCCGAATGTCCCAGGAGCTCCTCTGGGCGGCATGGCAGCACAAGGACCGCGGCCTCCCGGGGAGGCCTGGCAGACGCCTAGAGGTAGCACTCGGCGCCCAGGGCCACAGGCTGCCCACTCCGCAGCCTCCAGGAACCCAGCACAGACACTGGGAAAGGTCAGGTCAGCCTGACGATTGGAAATGTAGAAACCAGAGAGGAGTTCAACGCTCCAGAGCGGCTCCTACGGCACGAATGCCAGTCACACTGTGTGACATCACGTTACAGGCTGTGTGACATCACGCTACAGGCTGTGTGTGACATGATGGTACCGGCAGCCTGGCTCTGCTCAGGAACCAAACCAACAAGAGGAGACGGGCGCTGCAGGGGGCACCCAGGCGGCAGCAGTGACTCACCTTCACTCCGTCTGGCTTCTTCAGCAGACTCTTGGCCGCTGCAAAACGAGAGAGACCGTGTTAGCCAGTCCTGCACGGGCCCGGCCCGGAGCCAAGACGGTCGCTGTCTCCGGCACCGCGGGGCCACGCTGCACACCCAGCCATGAGGCCGCGAGCCCAGCTCCTGGGACAGACACACAGCCTGGTTCCCAGTTGCTTCAGCGCTCACGGCACAGAAGCGAACACATGCCCAGTCCTGCCACTGGACCCGTCCCTGCCGGCTGGAGGCCTCGGGCCTGTCACCGGCGGCCTCTGTCTGCGGACGGCACCTGCACAGTGTTCATGCCATGCCAGCCCTCACCTGAGTCCTGCTCCACAGGCTCAAACTCGCTGGGGAAAATATTCTCTGGCGAAATAACGTCTTTTTAAAAATATGTATCTTTGAAATCAGATTTCACTTTTACAAAAATATTAATAACTGTACTTAAAATAAAATAGTATATTATTGACCTACTTTAAACCCTTAGCATATATGTGTTAGAAGAGAAATTATGTATTCTTCTCTACTTCAAAATCAGAACAAGACTTCAAAATCAAAAGCCGTTCACACCGAAACATTAAAAATCACAGAATCTGAGGTCAGACACAAAAGAAAATGAAATCTTCAAGGAAACGAGAGCTCCCGGGGACATGGGCCCACAGCGAGGTCCTGAGGACAGAGCTCACGGGCCACAGCGAGGTACCGGGGACGCGGGCCACAGCGAGGTCGCCCTTGCGGGGGCGCAGCATCCCTCCAGGTGCTGAGCCTCGGCACTGACGACGGGCACTTGGACACACCACGCAGTGATGAGTGGCGCCGGTCGCAGACGACAGGACAGTGGGACGCAGCGCCGGCACGGGGTCGGTCAGCGCGTGGCCGAGAACTTGGTGCCGGGAGGAACCGCCGGGCTGCCCCAGAACCGCATGCTCACCCGACTCCCCGGCATCTCTTTCCTTGGGACGGTACTTTGTTCTTCGGCATCATTTTCAACTTAAGACACAAAGCCTGACTTTCTGAGTCCGTAGCAACACGGCTCCTGACTGACTAGTGACTGAGAGTGAGGAAGCCTGTCTGGGCGACAAGACTACTCGCCTGGAGCTAAAGAGCAACCCTGGGCCTCCAGGTGGGAGAGCGTGTGGGTGGGAATGTGCTGTGGGCAGAGGGGCCCAGTGGGCAGAGGGGCCCAGCGGGCAGAGGGGGCCCAGCGGGCAGAGGGGGCCCAGCAGGCAGAGGGGCCCTGCGGGCAGAGGGGCCCAGCGGGCAGAGGGGCCCTGCGGGCAGAGAGATACCAGCGGGCAGAGGGGCCCAGCGGGCAGAGGGGCCCTGCGGGCAGAGAGATACCAGCGGGCAGAGGGGCCCTGCAGGCAGAGAGATACCAACGGGCAGAGGGGCCCAGCGGGCAGAGGGGGCCCTGCAGGCAGAGAGATACCAGCGGGCAGAGGGGGCCCAGCGGGCAGAGGGGGCCCTGCAGGCAGAGAGATACCAGCGGGCAGAGGGGCCCTGCGGGCAGAGGGGGCCCTGCGGGCAGAGAGATACCAGCAGGCAGAGGGGGCCCAGCGGGCAGAGGGGGCCCTGCAGGCAGAGAGATACCAGCGGGCAGAGGGGCCCAGCAGGCAGAGGGGCCCTGCGGGCAGAGGGGCCCTGCGGGCAGAGAGATACCAACGGGCAGAGGGGCCCAGCGGGCAGAGGGGCCCTGAGGGCAGAGGGGGCCCTGCGGGCAGAGAGATACCAGCGGGCAGAGGGCCCAGCGGGCAGAGGGGCCCTGCAGGCAGAGAGATACCAACGGGCAGAGAGATACCAGCGGGCAGAGGGGCCCTGCGGGCAGAGGGGGCCCTGCGGGCAGAGAGATACCAGCGGGCAGTGGGGCCCAGCGGGCAGAGGGGCCCTGAGGGCAGAGGGGGCCCTGCGGGCAGAGAGATACCAGCGGGCAGAGGGGCCCAGCGGGCAGAGGGGCCCTGCGGGCAGAGAGATACCAGCGGGCAGAGGGGGCCCAGCGGGCAGAGGGGGCCCTGCGGGCAGAGAGATACCAGCGGGCAGAGGGGCCCAGCAGGCAGAGGGGCCCAGCGGGCAGAGGGGGCCCAGCGGGCAGAGGGGGCCCAGCGGGCAGAGGGGCCCTGCGGGCAGAGGGGGCCCTGCGGGCAGAGGGGGCCCTGCGGGCAGAGAGATACCAGCAGGCAGAGGGGCCCAGCGGGCAGAGGGGCCCAGCGGGCAGAGGGGCCCTGCGGGCAGAGGGGCCCTGCGGGCAGAGAGAGGACGGGGGCGGGCTGGGCCAGGACCGGCGGAAAGGATGGAGTCCGTGCACTCGCCTCACAGTAGCACCTCCCACGTGAGGGAGAGAAGGAAACATGAAAGCAGCTCTGCAACCCGCTGTGCTTTACAGGGCAGCTGGGCGACGAGACAGAAGCAAGAAAATACTCAGAATGGGCACGGCGCCCGCCCGCGCTGGGACTCGCGGGGCCTCCGGTTACCAGCGACTCTGAAGTGAGGAGCAGAGCCTGCCTCCCATGCGGCATCAGGAAGGACAGCACCTGCACCTGGCCAGGCGTCCGGGGCCAGGGACGAGGGGGCAGAGGCCTGCGGGCCAGCGGGGGCTGCAGGGCGCGGGCATTGTCAAAGGCCCGACTGGGGCTCAGAACGCGCTGAGGCTTTGACAAAACACACAGCCTGTTCCGAACGCTTCCTCGAGCGGGTCTGCCATTCACAGACTGCATGGACCCCGGACGCCGAGCGACTCACCCAGCATCGGGCCCCAGCACGACATGGCCTGAATGTACTTGAACGGTGACGCTAGGTGACGTTGAACGAGAGGAACTGAGCGCACCCCAAACGGGTGACCCCGGGCCCGAGCTCCTGGTGCTCTCACTGCCGCCGACCGCAGGGGCAGCTGGGGAGCCGCGGGTTCCCTGCCGACACACAGTGGGACACCCCGTGCCCGCGGTGCCAGGCCACGCGGAGCGGACGAGAGGACGAGACCCCGAGAGTCCCGCTGACGCCGCAGACCCTCTCCTGGTCCCGTTTCTGACGGTCATTTGACAGTGGTTCCAAGGGTCAAAGGCCAAACGGAAGATTGACGGAGAGCAGCTCCCTTGCTCTGCCGGCCTCCTGTACTTCAGGCTGACCAGCAGGTGCCAGAATTTGACATGGCAACTAGGTCTTTTGAGATAATCTGTCAAGAAGGGGCCCCAAAATGCAAGCATTTCTGCCGACAACAAACACTGTACCCACTCTGCACCATGGCTCAGCCCCTCACTTACTCTCCCTGTGCCCACGGGCTCGCTGAAGCGGCCCCATCCTGCAAGGATGCTGTGGGCAGCTGACACCCACCAGCGGGCTCCCCTGCACCCAGGGACCTAGCTACCTACTGAGCCGACACCCACCAGCAGGCTCCCCTGCACCCAGGGACCCATCTACCTACTGAGCCGACACCCACCAGCGGGCTCCCCTGCACCCAGGGACCTAGCTACCTACTGAGCTGACACCCACCAGCAGGCTCCCCTGCACCCAGGGACCCATCTACCTACTGAGCCGACACCCACCAGCGGGCTCCCCTGCACCCAGGGACCCATCTACCTACTGAGCCGACACCCACCAGCGGACTCCCCTGCACCTAGGGACCCACCTACCTACTGAGCCGACACCCACCAGCGGACTCCCCTGCACCCAGGGACCCAGCTACCTACTGAGCCGACACCCACCGGCGGGCTCCCCTGCACCCAGGGACCCATCTGTCTACTGAGCTGACACCCACCGGCGGGCTCCCCTGCACCCAGGGACCCAGCTACCTACTGAGCTGACACCCACCAGTGGGCTCCCCTGCACCCAGGGACCCATCTGCCTACTGAGCCGACACCCACCAGCGGGCTCCCCTGCACCCAGGGACGTATCTACCTACTGAGCCGACACCCACCGGCGGGCTCCCCTGCACCCAGGGACCTATCTACCTACTGAGCTGACACCCACCGGCGGGCTCCCCTGCACCCAGGGACCCATCTGTCTACTGAGCTGACACCCACCAGCGGGCTCCCCTGCACCCAGGGACCTATCTACCTACTGAGCTGACACCCACCGGCGGGCTCCCCTGCACCCAGGGACATGCTTTCGGGAGGAGGCAGCCTAGAGAGCCGGCTCCTCCATCGTGGTCTTTTAAAATCTCGCTTATTGGGACTCCCGAAGGGATGAGACACTCGTTCGCTGTGAACTTTACGGAACGTCAGCTGACAAATCCGAGGTGCAGGTGCTGAGCCAGGACGACAGTGACACAGGCAGCGTCGGCAGCCGGGGCGTGGGGCGGCCGCACCCTTTGGGGGGCTCACCTGCCTGAACCCAGACACACCACCGTGCGGGGAGCCTGTGGGCCCGTTGGGGTCGAGGCCACGACATATCGCCATCCCCAAACAACAGCGTGTTCCTCATTATTATTACTTGTCGATTCCAGAGAGTCAGCTGGAAGGGATAACAGACGACAAGGACCAGGTCCTCCCCACGCACCTGAGAAGTTCCTGGTGGCCAGCATGGTGGTCAGGATGGCGCCCTGCCAGGGAGAGAAGACAGGTCAACGGCGCTGTGCGACCTCTGCCCCCACACACAGGCCCGACAGCCTCCCAGCCCGACTGGTCCGGGCGACGGCCGGTTAGTCCCTGTTGGCTTCCCGGGCAGCAGGCCTCTGGGCCGAGGCCGTGTGTGCACACCAGGCTCCCCGGCAGCCGCTTCCTCGGCCAGGAGGGCAGGCACACGCGGTCACAGCCTAGTGCTCCACCGTGGTCCCTTCCCGCGCGCCCCCAACGCCCCAAGACCCTGAGACAAGTCCCAAGGGGACCTGCAGCACTCTGCCAGGTCAGAGCCGCTCTCCCGCCCCCCGCCCCCCAAGGTCAGAGCCGCTCTCCCGCCCCCCACCCCCCCAAGGTCAGAGCCGCTCTCCCGCCCCCCACCCCCCCAAGGTCAGAGCCGCTCTCCCGCCCCCCACCCCCCCAAGGTCAGAGCCGCTCTCCCGTCCCCCCCGCCCCCCCCGCCCCCCGCCTCACGAGCGCCCTCACCTTGAGCTTCCTCCGCGCGTTGAACTTCTTCAGGCAGTCCACCGTCTCCTGCCTGTGCATCATGGAGGCCACCGTGGAGCGTTGCTGTGGGAGGAGGGACGTTACCCAGGGCTCCCCCTCAGCACCCCACCGCCTGGCCAGGCCCCAGACCCTCCGCACACACGCCAGCTGTGCACACTAGCCAGCCTCCCCCGTTACCTCCCTTCAACACGGCTCATCGGATCCCCACAGGCCTGCCTCTCCTTGACTCAGCAGAGCAGGTAGCACCCTGACGTCCGACCCGCGTCCCCAGGCGTGGCTGCCATCCACCCCAGCGCTCAGGCCGTGTTCTCGGCAGGCGTACAGCTCTGCCCGGCCTCCGGAGGCCTCTCTCCTGCGCGGACCACCTCTCAGCGGCCAGCCCTGCGCTCCCCTGAAGCTGCCTGATGGTAAGTCATGGCCCTGGGCCACCTTCCTCCCGGGACGCAGTGAGGCCTGGCGTCGCCTCCTCACGCCCGCTCGTGAGTGTCCCTCGTCACGAGTGGGCGACGCTCGCCCGTGTGACGGTTGGCCATGCGGGTCTGGCCGTGTATGTAACCAGCTCTGCTACCACAGTGCGTTTCTAACCATGGAATTAGCCCCTTAAACACCTGGAGACAAAATGCAATCACTCATCTCCTCTTCCTGCAAAAAGTGCCCTAAGCCCCTGCGAGCCAAGGCAGCCCGTTCCTGCCAGCACGGGCGGGCGGGCGGGCCCCACTCACGCAGATCCACGGGTGCTTCAGCGCCTCGCACGCGGTGATGCGCTTGGCGGGGTTGATGGTCAGCATGCGGTTGATGAGGTCTTTGGCTTCGGGAGTCACCGTGTCCCACTCTGGTGATGGGAACTTCAAGGCATAAACTCAGAGTTAGAGGCAGGTCCCCTCCGTGGGACAGGCAGCAGCAAGTACAGACTCATCCCCGCGGCCGCGAGCTTCCCATCGGTCACGCTGTCGGAGCAGAACCGTCCAGAGAAGCCGACCGAGGTGGAAGCTGCCCGCCCCCTAGTTACATTCTGTCAGTCAGAGAAGAGGCGCTGCTGGGGGCACACACACACTCGGCATGTGATGTCTGGTCCACACACCCTGGAGTTTAGGACATTCTGAGAATCTTAGTCCTCTCATTGGAGTTTCGCTTGGATCTGGACATGACATTATAGGCAACCCTCCCCATAATTATTTACAGAAATCACCCGGACACCTCCCGTCCTGAGCAGGGACAGCAGGGCGGCCGGCCACGTCCAGGCTGCGTGGGCCGTGAGCCTCGGCCGGACGCCAGCCCTTCTGAAGGCTGGCCCCTCGCCAGGAACCTCGCCAGAGCCAGTCCTGGAAGGGCCACTCCCTAACTTCCCTCAGGAATCGCTTCACCAGGGACTTCACAGCGAAGCTTCACCCTGTTTCTTTAAGTGGCGTTTTTGTTGATAATGACTCACATAACGAGCACATTCAGCAGAGATGCTCAGTGAAGGGTTAAGAGTTTACACCCAGCCCGGCCGGCGTGGCTCAGTGGTTGAGCGTCGACCTATGAACCAGGAGGTCAGGGTTCGATCTCCAGTCAGGACACCAGCCCAGGTTTTGGGCTTGATCCCCAGTGTGGGGCGTGCAGGAGGCAGCCGGTCAATGATTCTCTCTCATCACTGAAGTTTCTATCCCACCTTCTCCCTTCCTCTCTGAAATCAATAAAAATGTATTAAAAGGGAAAGAAGGGCCTTACTCTTCAGGTTCGGACCTCAGTCCATGGGTGGGGGCACAGACAAACGTCCGATCGTCTGGCCTGTGCCTTACAAAGGCCTTCCCTGTGCAGCCCCTTCTTCGGGCGGAAGCCAGCCCAGGGCCCAGGAGGCACCGAGCCCAGCGGCGCGGGAGGGCGGTGAGGCCGTGCACTGCGACCCTGCCACAGGCGGCAGGTGATGACAGGCCCCGGGGACTGTATGACACCCACAGGGGGAGCTCTCCTAAAGCAAACACGTCTCCACTCTCAGGTGTTCAAATGCACCAAGAGCCGACACTGGACAAGATGTCCTCCCTCAGATGGGAGCTGCTTCCCTCTCGCTCTCAGCAGACGTGGCTGAGGACACAGGGACCTTGCGTTTCCCTGTGAGGACGACCACGGAGCCCGTGGGTGACCCGCATGCGGCGGAGAGGAGGCGGGCTGCCCTCCGAGAGCGCCCCGGGAAGCCCTGGCCCCCACGTACATCGTAAGCTCCGGCCTTGATCTGCTGGTAGAGTCTGTGCTGGTCCTCGTCCCAGAACGGGGGGTACCCCACCAGCAGGATGTAGAGAATGACGCCTGCAGGGACGAGCGGGAACAGCATTAGGTCGCAGCCACGGAGCTCCCGTGGCAGGCCCTGGACGCGTCCCCCCACCCCCCGCAGGCAGAGGGTGTGCTTGGAGGCACTGGGGGAGGCGATGCTCCTGAGCATGGCCCCAGCGCGGGACGACGGCCATGGCAGAGCCCGCGGGCTGAGCTGAGGCCGCCCGAGCTTCCCGCCTGGCCTCCTGCTCGCTCACTGGTGCCGTCTCAGAGTTTGCTTCTGTTTCTTAGTCATTTTGCCTCTAGGTGGGCTGTGTGCTGAGCGTGGAGCCGGGCACACACTCCCGCCCTGACAGCAGGGGCTGGGCGTGTGGACAGCCTGCGAGGAGAGGAAGCCCTTGCTCCGTGGTCTCCGTCTCAATACAGGGTCTCGGTGGCCCGCGGAGGCCCAGGTCCCCGCAAAGCATGCGTTACAGGAGGGGCATGAGGGAGAGAGGGGAGCCTGGGCCAGGTCCCCGCCCAGCCTGCACCACCGGCCCTCCCTCCAGCATTCAGGGTTTGAGGGCAGCCACACACCCACTCCCCCCACACCCCTCAGTGCCCGCCTGCTAAACTCAGCAGCAGAAGCAGAGCTGGTGGGGCTGACTTATTGCAAAGCCAAGACTCTGAATTTCACCTGCGCGCTACTTGACCACTTCTAATCCCACGAGGGCAATACCGCCCCTCCCCCTTCACAGTAGAGAAGCCACTCAGAGGCAGGACGGGTGGGGCGGCAGGCGCCCAGCAAAGACTGACCAGCGTGGGACCTCCCAGTGGCCGCCCTGGGCGAGCAGGGCCCAGAGCCGGGCACTCCCAGGTTAAACGAACGGCACCTGGTGCTGCCACTAACGCGGCCACAAGCAGCAGAGCGTGGACAGCCCACCTTCCACGCCTTAGGGAAGGGCTTGTTTTTAAGTAAAACCAAGTTCCTTTCAGAATCAAGGCTGTGCAGCCTGTCCAGGCTGAGAGAGGCGCAGCGAAGGCGGCAGGAGCCGTGCGCGCCCAGCGGGGACTGTGTCCCTGGCCCCACAGGACCGCCCAGAGCGCCTGTCCCCTTCTTCAGCCTCTCCCAGGGCAGTGAGCTCCCGGAGAGACCGCTGCAGGCACGGCGCCGCCCTGACCCACAGGACGGCCGGCTCCTTCTCTCCAAGCGGCACCCTCGCCCCCCTCCCCACGTGTCAGATCTGTGCAAACCCAGGCTCCACGAGGCTGCTGAGGGGGACAGAGGCCCAGGCAGGCTCACCACGGGCCGCCGCGTCCCTCACCTCAAAGAGCCGCTCAGACCAGCACCCTGGGCCTCTCCTGGGAACGGGAAGGGGCTCCTGAGTCAGAGACGCCAGCAGGGCCCGCCCGCCCGCCCTCCCGGTGACCTCGCTGCAGGGCCCCAGGCGCAGAGGGAGAAGGTCCCATCTCAGTCCGTCAGCTGCGCTGCCCGAACCTGCCGGGGTGCTTACCGCAGGCCCACATGTCCACCGGCTTCCCGTAGGGGTCCTTCCGCAGCACTTCTGGAGACAGGTACCCAGGCGTGCCAGCGAAACCTGCGGGCAGAGCCAGGGGGTCGGCAGGGGGACAGAGCAATGGGAGGCGGAGGCGGCGAGAGCTTTTCTGCTCCGTCCGTGGTGGGTCCAGGTGAGCCGGCCTCAGACAGGAAGGCAGCGTCTCTCCCAGGCCCTGCACACTGACCCGCCGCCCGGTGGCTCGGGACACCCAGCTCATCCTGACACGAGCCGCCCCGGGTGCCAGCCGGCCCCTGCGGCTCTCGAGCAGCCCCTCCTGTGTGTGGGGCTGAGCTCCCTGTGAGGGGAGGACGCCCCACCCACACGGCGAGGCCCCGGGCCCTTTCAGTGCAGGCGGGGCCCTGCCTCCCCCTGGGCACCAACAAGCAGGCGCCCGTGTCCTGGGTGGAGGCCCCTGCACCAGGAGGGGGGCACCTCGGCCCCAGGAATGGGGAGCGACGCTGAGGAGCCCGTGTTCCCGCATCTTCCGCACCTGCCACCTCCCATGGCTGCCCCGCCCAGACCCTTTCTCTTCCGAGTAAAATTATGTAAAAGCCTGAAACCTGGCATTCCACACAACGAAGACAGTTCTGTCCTTCTCTCATGAAAGTGAAAAGCCGGCCCCACCGCCACCACCTTCTACAGGTGACACGGGTCAAAACACATGGCACTGAGGCAGACGACACTGAGCGGACATGGGGGAGCTGTGGGCACTCACCAGGCCCTGCCTCCCGGGCCCAGGACCCGGGGCCCCAGGTGCCCAGACACCCTGTGCCCCGTCCCCCAGGCTGCAGGAGGACTCCCGTGTACCTCAACGGAGCAACGAGGGGTCTCACCCTTCAGAAACGCACATTTTCTGAAAAGGCACTTCTCTAACGGGCACTTAGCAAGAGCTGACGTGGGCAGTGCGCGCTGGGGGCACGGAGCTTTCCCCACATCCCGGCCCCCGGGACCCGCTGCTGCCAGCAACAAATGCCTGCAGCTCGCAGTGGACGCACTGGCCCGCCTGCGGACTCGCCTTCTGTGCGCCCACCCGAGCGAGCGGTGTCCACCCCCGAGGGTGAGGCTGCTCACAGCTCCCGGCTCTGCACGCCTGCGGGAGCGCCACCTCCACCGCAGACACCGCCCGGGAGTGGGAGCGACTGTCCAGGAGTCAGCCAGGGTGAGGCTGTCCTCACTCAGAGGGCCAGCCCCGCCCACACAGCCGCCTGCCTCCCCGGCGTGGAGGTGACACAGGAGGGTCAGGAGCACAGTCGGCCCCTGGCGCTCAGGCCGGACGCAGGCGCCAACTCCACCGTGGCTCTGGGCATGAGGCTCCGTCCGTTCTGCTCCCGGTCATCCTCCTCCGATCCCGTCCTGCCCCACCCCCCAGCTCTGGAGGGTCCCACTCTGTTCTCGACAGAACCCGCCGGGCCCCGGTGAGATTCCCGGAGCTCAGAGCTGTGTGCTGCATGAGGAAGGGAACCTGCTGGTGCCCCCTCCCACCCCCATTCACATCCTCACACTGGCCTCGCCGGCAGGCGGCTGCCCACCCCCCACCCCACTGCCACCGCCTGCTGCAGAGCCCAGCACGCCCGCTGCACCTGCAACTTCTCACCACATCCCTGACCTTCCAGGCCACAGCAGCCCCTTCACTAGGCCAGGCCCCCTCCTGCCCCAGCGACCCGCCGGGCGTCGCCTGTCAGCCTCACACTCCTCAGGTCTGAGACCCGCCCGGCCCAGCCAGCGCCTGGACGCCCTTAGCGCCTTGCCAGCGGGAACAAGGCCCCTCCTTCGGGACGGCCCAGTGTGCCCAGCGTGGAGGCCGCCCGTCTGCTCCTCGTCCCGCCCTGTGCACGGACAAGGCCGCAGGCGCAGACCTGCCAGCACCTCCAGGCACAGGCCCTGCTGTGTGTGCTCGGCCTCCTGCCAGACCCGCCAGGCTGTGCTCTCACCAGCACGCAGGCGACGGAGGCCCACGCTCACAGAACGAGTCCCAGGCCCACTTTCGTCTGTTCTGCAGGGACAAGCCCAGCAGGTGGAGGGCAGGCCTCGTGGTGGGCGGGAGGGTGCGTGGGAGGCGTACGGAACGGGAGTGGGCCAGAGACAAGAACCGTCTGGTCCCACGGACACACGATAAAGATGAGGACAAGGACGAGGACGGCAGGAGCAGTGAGGACCCCCATCGCCGTAAGGACCCCAATCGCCGGGAGGCGCACGCCATCCACCATCACCTGGCAGGCAGGCGAGGGGCGGGCAGCGGGGCTGCGGGCACGGCCAAGAGATGGGCGTGTTGGGCCCAGGCGGGAGAGGGACCGGCAGGGTGCTCCCACGGACAGCTGCTCAGAGGAAAAGGACTAGAAGCGAGAGGCATGTGAAGTGCTCGCTCATCACGGCCGCTGAGCGTCAGGAGGGAAGGAGACGAGGCTGGGGAGGGGCTGCCTCAGGGCGCCCTAGGAAACGGGTGACTCGGCGCCCGGCACACGGGGCGCGGACGTCAGTGCAAAGCAGCTTCTGCAGGCCGGTCGCCGAGGGGTCCCGGTGGCAGAAATGCTGCGATCTCAGCTGGTTCAGCTCCCATCTCCTCCTCGGTTGGAGGTAAACACAGAGAAATGTCAACATTAGCCAAGCTTTGGAGAGGAGGCTGGGCTTTTAGAGAAAGGACATTTAACACGTGAGCGCCAGCCTGGTTTGGTCTTCCTTTCCGTTTAGCCCGCGATGTCCGATTTCACCGGTATGCTGGCGGCCGGAGAGCTGAGTAGGGTTGCGATAAGACTGCATGTACATCTTCAGGCATATTCCTGTATGTATTTATCACAATCTGTACTCTGTGTTCTTTTAGAAATGCTTTCTCTTCGGTCAGTTGTCTGTGGTTCGTGTTCCAGTGCAGTTTAACAGTTTTTCTTTACCCGTAACAGTGACAATGTCAGTAGAAGCAGCACGTGAAAGTGATTCAAGTGAAATTAGTTTTCCTAAAAAATGTCATTCTTTTTTTGTCATCAGAGGATGAGGGTGAGGCTTTTGAAGAACGGCATGATCCAGAGGTAATCAACCAAGGACGATGCCTTTCACCTATCCGTCTGGCTTTAGGGCTGAAGACTTGAATGCAAAATCATGTGCAACAGTAGAGAATTCTTATGAACTGTTTGTGCCTAATGAACTGTTTGAGGATTTTGCCAAAGAAATGAACTTACATGCGTCGCAAAAACTAGGGGCTGAAAACTCGCAGCGTTTGTGCAGGTGGACTGTGACAAACAGAAATGAAATGAAAAGATGTTTTGGGTGATTCTATGGATGGACTAGTTAGACTACCATCTTTACGTTTATACTGGTCCCATGATCCTGCATGTATGCAAACTTTCCCCCCAAAAATGTCAAGAAATAGATTTGAAATATTACGAATGCTGCATTTTTCAGACAATAGGGAGACAGATGTTTCCAATTGTTTATGCAAAATACAACTAATAGATAACATGGAAATAAATTTCAAAAAAGATTATGATCCATCTGAAGCTCTATGTATCGATGAATCTTTGATACCATTTCGTGGCCGCATAATATTTAGGCAATATTGAAAACACAAAGGCCACAAATATGGTATTAAATTATTTAAGTTGCGCTGCAGATCTGGGTACACGTATGCTTCCTGTGTATATGCAGGGAAAAGTTTAGAAAAAGAAAATACGACACCAACTAATGTTGTAATGTCTCTTTGTAGAGATGTATTCAAGAAGGGACACACATTGTACATAGACAACTGGTTCACGAGTTTAGATTTAGCATATAAATTACTCGATAATAATCCTCATTTAGTAGGAACATTATGTTCAAATTGACGGGGAAGTCCTCATGAAGTAATGCCAAAGAAATTAAAACGGAGAATTTATAGCAAAAGAGAACAAAAAAGGAATGACCATTTTAAAATGGAAAGATAAGCGGGACATCTTACTTCTTTCAACAAAACATACGTCAGAGAACAGATCAGGTCACCACTTGAAACCAAAAACTGTAGTGGATTATAATGCAGGACAAGCAGCAGTTGACATATGTGATCAATGAGTGCCTATGATAATCCGGTACGAAAACCCATGAAATGGTATAAAAGCTAGCCTTTGAGCTCCTACTAAATACTGCTGCTCTCAATGCTTGTATTTTATTTAAAAATAATAGCAAGAAGAATATGAGTATCACAGCATTTCAGAAGCAATTAGCTGTCCATCTAACAAATTGTTGGGATGAAGAAATTCCAAGTAGCAGTGCTGTAAATAGACTCAAATATCTCGTCACAAACTGCAACGAAGAACTGGAAGAGTGGCTAGAGCTCGCAGATATTGTAAAAAATGCCACAAAGGCAGCGCAGCACGATTTGGAGGAGGTGCTGCCAGGAAGCTGACAAATCAGTTGTAACGCCTGTGGAACCCGCACAGGACAACCATGTTTGCGTAGACCGTGTTGTAATAACATTCATTAAAATTCTTTTTGGTAACAAGTAATATTTAGGTGCATTCCTTTATGATCTCCAAGTTATTTAAGGTTTATTAATAGAAGAATATAATTTTTAAATTGTGTGTCGTCAGTCAACAGTGACTGACGAGGTCCGGACATGGCGCTTAACGTGTTAAGATGGGACACAATGCCTATCCATGTACCTGTGTTCTTTTAACTATTTCTTAAAACTTTCACTTACAAACCCCAGGCCTGGGAGCACTGCGCGATTCCAAGTCCTGCTCTTTGCATCGTCTCAGCGTCCAGTGAGGCGGCGCGGACACCCTCTCCTCGCGAGGGAAGCCAGGAGCGCCGAGCGCGCGAGCGGTGACTGTCGGCTCCGGCCCTCCCTGCCCAGCAGAGTCCCTGCTGCCCCCGTCACACCCTCCGGTCCCTCTGACTGACGCCCTGCAGTGCCAGGAGGGCTCAGTGCTGTGGGCCGTCTCCACGCTGGAGCTGTGGGGAGCCGTCCCCACGGTCCTCGTCGGGAGTGGGTGGGGCTAGGGGGCTACTCACCGAACCACGCCTGCTGGTCCCCTTGAACCTCGATGGCGAGGCCGAAGTCCGCCAGCTTCACGGCCGCCCCCTTGGACTTGCTGGCCAGGAGCAGATTCTCCGGCTGGTTTAGGAAGAAGGAGAAAGACGGGAGCCCATCGTGAGTGACTGAACCAACAGCGTTTTCTGCGATCGGGGAGCAACCGGCATGCGCTGGCCTCTCGAGGCGGCCGTTCCTGACCCAGGGCAACGCAGCCAGAAAGGATGACCTGCATGGTGCGGGTCGGACGGACGCATGGACGCACAGGACAGACCCTTCACAGGAGAGCGCTGCCCGCTCCCAGGGCACGCGGGGCCCGGCCCGGCCACAGGCAGTGGCTCAGAGCCTGCAGAGCAGACACTTAGCAGGAGGAACGTGGCAAAATGATACCGAGAGTTGGACCAGTTTACACAGACGGTTCCTGGGGTCTGCGCGCACGTGGCACAGGTGGTTTTTGGGGTCTGCGCACACGTGGCAAAGGTGGTTTTCGGGGGTCTGCGTGCACGTGGCACAGGTGGTTTTTGGGGTCTGTGTGCACGTGGCACAGATGGTTTTTGGGGTCTGCGTGCACGTGGCACAGGTGACTTTTGGGGTCTGAGTGCATGTGGCACAGGTGACTTTTGGGGTCTGAGTGCATGTGGCACAGGTGACTTTTGGGTTCTGCGTGCACGTGGCACAGATGGTTTTTGGGGTCTGAGTGCATGTGGCACAGGTGACTTTGGGGTCTGCGTGCACGTGGCACAGGTGGTTTTTGGGGTCTGCGTGCACGTGGCACAGGTGATTTTTGGGGTCTCCCATGTACATGGTATACGAGTTTTGTTTTTATTTTCCAGGGAATGGGTGCGTGTGTTGTGTGCTCGGCCCAGGGAGCTTCCAGCAGAAGCGTGTGCCGACAGCGTGCGATCAGGGGTCTGCTTCCCTGATTGCTGTCGCGTCAGCACACGCTCAGGTAGCTCCCTGTGCCAACACCCAGTGCCGCCCCTGGCCTGGCACACATAGGCCTCAATGGCAAAAAGCAGAGAGACTCGATGCATTGTGGGATTTATCACACACACACAGCTTGTTCCTAAAATACTAGACACACATAACGCACAAACACGTTCTCTAAAGTTTCATCTACGTGTGGTTCTCAGAAAAGTGGAGCTGTGGTTTTAGAGCTGTTCAGAGTGTGGAACTCATAATGTGATACACGTACCACCATGTGAACGAGAACTGACTGTGCCTTACCCCCCCCCCGCCGCCAAGGATGCATTTCCTTTCTGCTCATAACTTTAATTTTTCCCCATGAAATAGTATTTAAAATCCTCCCAAATCTCCAGAATTACTACCTTCATTAACATCTCTTTGTCCCTCTATATCATCTATCGATCCACCCCACCCACCCCACATCCACTATCCACCCACCCACCATCCACTCACCATCCACCCCACATCCACTATCCACCCACCCACCCACCACCCATCTACCCACCATCCACCTACCATCCACCCCACATCCACTATCCACCCACCCACCCACCACCCATCTACCCACCATCCACCTACCATCCACTCACCATCCATCCCACACCAATCCACCCACCCACCCATCCTGCCGGGGCAGTGACGTGTGCCCCTGCCCTAATTCCCACTCCCCCCACTTGCCCCTCCTGGTCTCTGCTGGGTGCCTCTGCCCGCCCTGCTGTGCTCGGCCCGTCTCCAGTCCTGGGGCTCCACACCGGGTGTGCCCACCGGCTGGCCGCCCTGCGGGTGTGACTGCCTCAGAGACACTCGTCTCCATTATTCAGTGCCCAGCGACGGGCGGAACCATTGCCTTCGCCTGGCGCTGCTTGTGCTGGCACTGCCTTTCCTGTACGGAAGGCCCCTGCGGCCCTCAGCGCTCAGCTCTGCACCGCACCCTGCAGCCCCAGCCGCAGCAGTGCTCCCCGAGGGGCTGCAGTCAGCACCCACTCACGCCCAGCCGGGCCTCTGACGACGGACAGCAACACTCGGGCTTCTAACGGACATGGATGACCCAGCTGTGCTCACACGTCCGCATGGTCCCTGAACGAGCACAGGGCAACGTCCAGTGTAGAGCCAGGTAGGAGGAACCCAGCTGCCCCCTCCCCCTTCTCAGGTGCGGGCGACGCCAGGACAAGCAGTGGCCAGGCTGTGGCAAGCCCAGGAACATGTGCGGACCAGGGCCGAGGGGGCCTAAAGGGGAGCCGTCTGGCAGAAGCAGGAGTGAGCTCCCCGAAGCTCACCCCGTCCTCTAACGGCAGAGGACGGAGCAGACACTTCCCCAGAAGAGCCGCGCGGGCGATGCTGCACCCACCGCCTGGCGGGAAGCGCCCATGCGGCAGTGAGCCCTCCCGAGGTCCCGGCCCGAGTTCCTAATCAGCGAGCGACTTCAGCTCGCAGGTCAGAAAGCAGCTTAGCGCATGGCTCACAGGCGGGCCTGCCACCTGCGCTGACGCCCGCTCCCGGCCACAAAGGGCTCAGCTGAGCTTGGACACGGACACACATCCACGTCACGACCCAGAAAATGCAGGACGAAGGTCCTGGGAGAGAAGCGACACTCCCCATCCTTGGCCCTTGGCTTTCCACACACGGAGGAAGATTTCAAATGGTCCGTTTATCACAAAGAGTGGCCGGCCCCATCGCATAAAAACGTGCCCGTCCTGTAGGTCTGCTTGGAAATGAGCAGCTCTGAGTTCTGACAAGGAACAAAAGGGCTCTGTCCGCACACGGTGTGGAAGGAATAAGATCACCAGAAAAATGAATCTTCAAAGGAACGTGCTGTCCCCTCCTCCCGATGGGGAGGGGGGCCTGCGAAGGGCTAGCGGACGCGCAGTCCGAGCGCGCCGTCCAAGGAAACACCACTGACCACGCCTGTGCTTTCGACACTGAATGCTCTCAGATGCAAACTGAGGTCGAAGGAAGATTCCGGAAACGAAGGCAACGTTTTGCTTACAAATCTCATTCTCAGGTAATGCGCTGTGGATCTTTAGAGACTCATTCTTCCAGGACACGCACTAGAGCGGTCTGCCCCTGAGAAACCCCAGGGGCCCACCGGGCACACAGCCACTTGAGCCGCTGCCCCGGTGCCAACGCCTGCCAGGCCGAGGTTTCAAACGAAGACCCACTGCCCACACGGCGCTCACACGCAGATGCTCCTGCCCACGTCGTCCTTCATTTCCGTTTCTCGGCCGCCGCCTCTGAACGGCACAGGCACAGGCGGGAGGCCAAGGCCTCTCCTCCGCTCACGTCTCGAATCTCCGTTTCTCGTCGTCCGTGCACGAGGGCTGAGTGGCGGCCTAGCACGTCAGGGTGCGCGTGTGCTCCGTGACCGGCTGGGTCAGCACCGCTGTGGGGGCTTCCTCACCTGCTGGCAAGGCCTGTAGGGTCCCCAGGAGGCACGTGCGCAGGAACCAGGATGCCTGGCGTCCTCTGCCTTCCCGGGCTGACGTCCCTCACGGGGCCACAACCTACTAGGGATCTGCCTGCGGCTCTGGAACCTGGGTAACCGCCCACTCGCTATCGGGGCCCCACGGCCTGGCTGCGGGGCTGACCCTTGTCCGCAGACGAGTCCAGAACGAGGGGGCTATCGCGCGCTTGCCGCCACTGGAGACACGGAACCGAAATCTCAGTGGGCGAGGACTGCCGGGGTCCAACCCCAGCAGGTCCAGGGGTCCCCAAAGGTGTGGACGGAGTCGGCAAAGAAGGAATGACACAGAGACAGCGTTCAGTTGATCAGCAGCCTAGCCAGGATCTCTAGCCAGGATCTCCAGCCAAGTTCTGGTCTGGATCTCCAGCCAAGTTCTGTTCAGGATCTCCAGCGAAGTTCTGGTTAGGATCTCCAGCCAGGTTCGGTGTCCATGTTCTCTTGCTAGGTTCTCCAGCCAGGTTCTCCAGGTTCTCCAGCCAGGTTCTGTAGCCATGTTCCCTCGCTAGGTTCTCCAGCCAGGTTCTGTCCAGGTTCTCCAGCCAGGTTCAGTCACCAGGTTCTAGTCAGGTTCTCTTGCCATGTTCTATCCAGGTTCTGTAGCCAGGTTCTGTCTCTAGGTTCTTCAGCCAGGTTCTGCCTCTAGGTTCTGTCTCTAGGTTCTGTGGCCAGTTTCTGTCCAGGATCTTTTGCCAGGTTCTCTCGCTAGGTTCTGTCTCTAGGTTCTGTGTAGGTTCTGTGTCTAGGTTCTGTGTCTAGCTTCTGTGTCTAGGTTCTGTGTCTAGCTTCTGTGTCTAGGTTCTGTCTCCTGTTGTCTTGTTACATCTGTATTTATACCAGTTGATTCCAATCCTATCAATCTCTATTCCAAAGGTTAGGGCGTTTCTTATCTCCATTCCAGGGAGTAAAGATTATGTAGCTTAAGCATGATTGTTCGTAGTTAAAGTGATTAATTACCCGCCTGGCACTTTGTTAAGGGGTTTTATTCCCTCCCTAACTTCAGGGGAAAATCCCTACCTGGGGAAACAACCTTTCTCAGAGAGGTGACCTTGGTTAAAACACGTAGTGCCAAGAAGGTGAGCAAACATATTAAGAACAGTATGCCATATATGCCAGGTCCCTTGAAACAGCAAGGATGGACCGGTTCCCGGCAGAGGACCATGTTTCGTCCCGAGTGGGAATGAGCCCACGCTCTCCAGTGGATCTGCCGCAGACAGGACTATAGTCAACAGTCCGGGCACCACTCCCCTTCGTGCCCCGTGGCCCAAGTGGCCTGAGTGCAGCGACTGTACGCCAACACCAGGGGCAGCGTGGTCCCCACACACTCAGGAGCCGGCCCTGCCTGGCAGACAGCCGGCGTGCCACCTTCCCGGAAGCAGACACGTTGCTCCGGCACAGTGCCCACTGCCTCGGACAAGCAGGGTCCTGCCAGACGTGTGCCCAACGGGGGGCCCGTGTGTTCTAGAAAAGCCCACCTTAAAGATGCTTCCTTTAATCCAGGATTAGGTTAGAACACAAACAAAATCTTCCAGCTGTTGTGTGAACCCCCCAAGTGGTTCCCCATTCTTCCCATTTCCTGGTCCCCCGTGGACACAGGGCACATGGGGTGACTCTCGGACACCGATGTGTTCTGAAGAAGCCTGCCCTGCTTGCCCGGGGACCCCCTCCACCGAGGGTTGAGGGCCTGGAGGAGCCACGTGCCGCCAGCTTCCCCACCACGGCCTCTGGGGCTCAGGACAGAGGTGGTGTGCAGTCCGAGGATGGCACACAGCCCAGGCCTCGGCCTCCAGGGGAGCGCTGGGTTAGGGAAAGCCCCCCTTGGTGAAGCCCGCCCCCTGGTGAAACTCCTCCCCTGGTGCAGCCCCGCCCCCTGGTGACACTCCTCCCCTGGTGCAGCCCCGCCCCCTGGTGACACTCCTCCCCTGGTGCAGCCCCGCCCCCTGGTGACACTCCTCCCCTGGTGCAGCCCCGCCCCCTGGTGTACTGCCTAAACCAGAGCAGGCACGTCCTGCACTGTCGCTGTGATGCCCCAGTGCCCCGTGGCTGTGACGCGCGTTTAGCCTGCAGACAAGCAGCTGGGAGGCACGGAGCATCATTCACAACAGTCAGTGTGGGCGGAAAGCTGGGAGCAACGAGGGAACCAGGTGAAGTGCCCGCCCTTGGCTCTGCCACGGAAACATCACACGCTCCTTCAACCGGACGTGGGCTGCACTGACCTTCAGGTCCCTGTGCACGATGCCGTTGAGGTGGCAGTGACTCACGCTCTCTAGGATCTGCTGGATGCAGTGGCTGCAGAGACACAAGGCAGAGGGGGCTGGGACCGGGTGCCGGTGGCAGTGCAGTCCCAGCACACACACACACACACTCTCCCAATTCCCAACCTTACGCGGGAACTGAACGCTGCCGAGTGAAGGTGCTGGTG
This sequence comes from Myotis daubentonii, assembly GCF_963259705.1. NCBI lineage: Eukaryota > Metazoa > Chordata > Mammalia > Chiroptera > Vespertilionidae > Myotis > Myotis daubentonii. The sequence goes on from NC_081844.1 coordinate 1,210,216, forward strand.
ATTCTGGTCCCAGCACAGACTCTGTGGCATGTTCGGGCAAAACCACTGAGCTACTTCGTTCATCCCCGCGGCAAATGCGATCACGCTACCCAGAAGGGAAGGTTTCCGGGAGGAGAACGTGTGCCCGCTCCCATCATGTCCCGGGAACTCTTCAGGGACCAAGCATGTGGGGGTCTCTCGCACACCTGGTCACCACGGCACCGGGGGAAGCAGGAGGAAGCGGCAGGTGAGAGGGTGGGACCTGGGGCACAGCTGCCGTCTGACTCGGCAGCGCTGCTCCGGCGTGACACGTTGGAGGAAAACTAACGGGGTCCCCAGGAGAAGGAGAACCGAAAGTCCGCCCACAACGTGGAGCTGCTTCTGGGGAAGGGCTGGGAGCCGAGGGGCAAACGGTACAGCGGGTGCCCCTGGAGCAGCGCTTGCTGTCACCTGCGGAGATGCACCAGCCGTGCCCCCTCTCGCGGGCCTGCTCCCTGCTGGCAAACGCCGTTCAGTGAGAGGGACCCCCACTGCGGCTCTCCATCCCCGTCGCCCGACAGTGACATGGGCCACCGCCCAGCAGCGTCCGAGCTCCAGGCCCACACCACGGCCGGGGGAAGCGAGAGCTCAGTGAGGACGCGCTCCACCACCAGGGTACCGGGCAGCGCGCCACGGGGAGCCGGTGGACAGCGACCGCCTGGTGTACCCAGGGCAGGGCTGACACGCGGTCAGGGCTGGGCGCTGCGGAGACCCCGGGCCCTCAGGCGGCCACCTGCACCAGGGCGCGTCTGAGGGCTGGCAGCGCTTCCTGAATCCTGGGGTTTGTTTCCTTCTATTTAACGCCCACTTTACACTACTTCCTGGGAAATTCACTTTCTCTTCTCAAACTACGGGACAGGTTCCAGGCCCGAGGAGTCACGGGAAGAAGGAAGGAGACAGCACCCACACTGCAGGCCTTCGCCGTGCTCCCTGGTGAGCAGGCGGGACCCGAGCTTCCTGACCAGCCAACGCCTGCAAACAGTTTGCAGAAGGTGCTGACGCGTGTGGCTCAGAAGAGAGTGCTGTCTCCTGCGTGTGTGGGGCTCCCCTGAACGTGCCCGTGAGCTTCACCGCCATGGAGCACGCGCAGGGTGACCTACCACGGGGCTGCCGTCACCCTGGGCCCTTCGATGGTGACACAATCCTTACTTAACTTCACCGGCAGTTCTCGATTGTATTTTGGCTGCTCACCTAGCACTGAGCACTTGAGTGAGCCCCCTGCTTGCTGGTCACCCTGAGCCCCGCCCTCCCCAGCGCAGGTTCTCCCGCCACAGGGGCCTCGCGAGGGTGTGGGTCCGGGAGCCGTCGGCAAGTCACTCAGCGGGGCAGACGTGACACGGAGCTTCCCCGCTGACTCTGGCAGTGGAAACCCCGTGAAAAAGCAGAGCCAGCCATGGTGAGACCACAGAAAGCCATGAGCAGTGGTGCTAAGGCGCAGGGCGTGCGCAGGGACCAGGGAGCTGCGCGGCCCGCTGCTCAGGAGACGAGCCGCAGCGGCCGGACCAGCCCGACGGCATCCCGGCAGCGTTCACACGCTCACAGGGCGCCCGCGCTCCTGGCCGGGCTGCTGGCGGGAGTGCCAGCTGCGGCCACGCCTGGGGTGCCAGGCGAGGGGCCTGCGATCCACCGGCCTAAGCAAGCGGCTGCTGCTCACGGCGTCACCTCTGGGCAGCCTGGCACTTTCAAGTGAGATAAAATGGGAGCCACTTTCAACTTCTGTACAAATCTGTCAGTGACGAGATCGGAAAGGCCTCTGGAACCCTCTGGAATTCCTGGACGAGTGTTTTCCAGATGTGGGTCCCAGGGCTGTAAGGGCTCCCAGCTGACCGGGACCGGCCTCTGGGTGACTCTCGGCCACTCCAAGGCCTGGAGGCCGGTGCTCGGACCTGCTGCCCATCATAGCCCCTGGCCCCTGAGATGTGGCCAGTGCGACCTAAGAACTGAGCTTTTAATTTTCCTTAATTTTAGTGAACTGAAACAGAAGTCAAAGAGTCATAAGAGACTAGGCACACTGGGAGCCGGGACTGGAGACAGTGGGTGTCAATCTTCCATCTCTCACATCTGCTAAAAAAGTGTATTTATTTAGCAGAAGCCATTCTAGTGAGGCTTTAAAAAATAAAATGTCTTAATCAGTAAAGAACATAAAAACAAAATGCACACTCTAACTACAGACACTAGAAAAAAATAAAGTTTAGACCAGACTCAGGTTTTTTTTCCAGGGAGTTGTCTTGGAAATCCGCAGAGAAAACCACCAGTGAGGGGAAGTCCTCACGGGGTCCGGATGGAGCTGTGAGTTCAGGCCGCGTGGGCGCTGCAGGGCGGGAGGTGCGGGCGCTCACTCACCTGGCGTCGGCCTCGCTGTAGTACTCTCGCGCCACGATGTCCTCAAACAGTTCCCCGCCCGTCACTCTGTGAGAGAGGAAACACCAGGTGGCTATGGGTCTGCACCACACTCATGTGGATTTTGTGTTATTTGAAAATTACTATAAAAAAGTGCTTTAAAACTGTAAGCATTGCCATTTCCTAGCGGTCGGTCTACATAACCTACATGTTCCTCTCCTGCCTACGCCTGTGTCACCAGACCCTGAGGACACCACGCTTCACACCATCAGTCACCCAGGACTCATCTCCGGGCAGCGCTGCCGGAGACTCCCATGCAGCTCCCCGTAGTGAGTGTGGGGGTGGGAGAGTGTCGGCTGTTGTCTCAGCGCCGGAGGACGGCCTGTCGAGGTGGCAGAGGGATGCGCGGGCAGCCTGCCTGAGGGCTCCTCGCCGCCTGGGATGGACATGCCTGTGGCCAGAGGTGGCTTTGCAAGATCAGAGCCGGCTGGGAGCTGGGCTGTGCCGACGGCCGGTTCTCTCAGGCCCCGGGTTTGCCAGGGATTGAAGACGGCTTCAGGCCATGTCCCGGGAGGCGGTGGTGGTGACCGGCCAGGAGTGGGCCTGCGCCCCCTGCGAGGACTCCCCTCATCCCCAGCTGGACTCCGTTCCTCGGGGAGCTCACTCACACCCTGGGCTCCGGGCTCCCGACAGGACGGGGCGGGGGGGAGGGGGTGGACCTGGAGGTCGCCTGTGGCCCTGGTTCGGGCTAGAATCCTCCAAAATCTCTGGCTTGGGTTTCTTCCTTTCCCCTAAAACAGCATGGTTTTAAATGTCGAAGTGACAGTGCGATAGGGAATTTTAAAGCTATGGAGGTGCACCCAGCGCGCCCCGCTCTCGGCACCGACCACCCGCGGGCGCAGATGTGCTTCACGCGCATCCCTTTAGCTTGCTCATCTGTGAACACGGACCCTTCCCTCCGCGCAAAGACACAGAGAAAACACACGGCCCTCACCCAGTGGGTGGGGCGACAGGCACATCAGGCCACTGTGACTTCCTTCCAAGGAGTCGGGGCCCTGCCTCCTGTCGGAGCCTTTCCAGTTGAAATCAGTCACGGAAGTCCCCGTGCGCGCCCTTCAGACATTCACCGCTTCCTTAGGTAAAACTGCTGGGCTGAGCGCAGCCACATCTGAAATTTGGAGCAAACCTCTCACGTTGCCAAGGGGCCACCTCATCACCGTGGGGTTCCTGGCGCCCACCCAGTGCGGGTCCCCTGGGGATAAGCCCCTCCCAGCTGGGTGAATTCCTGCCGCCAGGGCCCTGGGCCCTGCTCAGCACTGAGCAGCCGCTCCCCCGACGGTGACCGGGAGGGAGTCCTGGGTCATGACCGCTGTCCCCGGCTGCCGCCCTCTGTCCACCCGTCCCGTGGCGAGGACACGGAGCTGTGCCGAGCTGCCCTGTGATGGCGCCCCCGGCATGACTGACGGCCGCCAGGGGGAACAAGGTTGGCAATAAGCGTCCAGGTGTGAACTGAAGGGAATACATTTGCATTAAGGAAAGATTTCAAATCAGTATCATACCTTGTTCTGAATAAAAATACAGAGAACCTTACATTTTTAGAGCTTACATCCAAAATGTAATTTATGTCAACGGCCTGATTTAGCCGAAGGGATCGGGGTCCCACACACAGGCGGCACGTCACAACCAGCACAGTGACACCCCCGTCACAGACCCCGTGTCCGAGCCGGAGGCCCGCTTCCCCACCGCGCACAGGCGTGCAGGCTGACTTCCAGCCCGACGCTGTCCCCCCACACCGAGCCATCACTGGGTGCCCCCCTGCCCCCCCACTGCGGGGGGCAAACTCCCGGGAATGGGCATTCCTGCTGAGGTCGGAGGAAAACCGCAGGACTCTTGGCCCGAGCGCTGACCTGATAAATGTCAAACATGCGCTCACAAATGCGGACACTGTGCATGAGAACATGAATCCAGCCATCCACTCACCACGATGGATGTGAGAATTCCAGAAGGTTCCTAGCCCCTTCCGCCAGGAAACCCTCCATCAACAGCACATGGCGTGATCCACAGGTGGGAGCCTCACTGCTCCAGGTCAGACCAACCAGGCTTCGCACAGCAGCTCTGGCAGCTCCACGAGCCACGGGACGGCTCCCTCCCTCCTGCGGGCACCTCTCTGGCTGTCAGTCATCTCTGGGCCGTCTGTCTGTCTGTCTCAGTCCTCTCTGGGCCGTCTGTCTGACTGTGTCAGTCCTCTCTGGGCCATCTGTCTGTGTCAGTCCTCTCTGGGCCGTCTGACTGTCTGTCTGTGTCAGTCCTCTCTGGGCTGTCTGTCTGTCTCTGTCAGTCCTCTCTGGCCGTCTGTCTGTCTGTCTATGTCAGTCCTCTTTGGGCCGTCTGTCTGTCTGTGTCAGTCCTCTCTGGGCCGTCTGTCTGTCTGTCTGTGTCAGTCCTCTCTGGGCCGTCTGTCTGTCTCTGTCAGTCCTCTCTGGGCCGTCTGTCTGTCTGTGTCAGTCCTCTCTGGGCCGTCTGTCTGTCTGTGTCAGTCCTCTCTGGGCCGTCTGTCTGTCTGTGTCAGTCCTCTCTGGGCCGTCTGTCTGTCTGTGTCAGTCCTCTCTGGGCCATCTGTCTGTCTGTGTCAGTCCTCCCTGGGCCATCTGTCTGTCTGTGTCAGTCCTCTCTGGGCCGTCTGTCTGTCTGTGTCAGTCCTCTCTGGGCCGTCTGTCTGTCTGTGTCAGTCCTCTCTGGGCCATCTGTCTGTCTGTGTCAGTCCTCCCTGGGCCATCTGTCTGTCTGTGTCAGTCCTCTCTGGGCCGTCTGTCTGTCTGTCTGTGTCAGTCCTCTCTGGGCCGTCTGTCTGTCTCTGTCAGTCCTCTCTGGCCGTCTGTGTAGGCAGGAAGCTCTGCCCAGTCCTTACCTGGTTCACGCTAATTTAACCAAATTAAAACCTCGGCTGGCCTTGCCTCGCTCGCAGGTCCTAAGGGGTGAGGGGCAGTTGGACGTTAGGGTGCAGTTTCCGTGTGAAACCTTCCACCAGAAGCCCGGCCCGCTTTTCAAGGAGGAGATTTTCATGGAGCGAAATGGAGCCGGTGCAGCTGCTCCAACCCCTGCTCTCTCCTCCCCGTCCCAGGACCCTGGTGAGATGCCATCTTATTTTCCAGAATAAGGGGTGATCGCCTTTCCATTTGTTCTATGTGAGACCAGACACCACGACCGAGTCATTAAACAGGTTTCCCTCCGATCTCCTGGGCAGATCTCGCCACTTGCAGCAGCGGCAGAGAATGGCGACTCCGACCACGGTGACCCTGAGCCTGGGTTTGGTTCTGTCACTCCCGGGGGGCCAGTCCGCCCAGCGGGGAGCCTGAACAGACGTGGTCTTCACAGCGGGCTCACGCCATCGCTGGCACACGCCAACCTGCGCCCAGCCGGCACGTCCGGCTGCTCTAAGACGACACCTCCTTAACCTGGAGAGAACTCCTCTCTGGTTAGACAAGGTCAGATCAACTGATGCAGAAAAAACACCTGACAAAATTCAATGCCCATCCTGCTCTTAACGCTCAGCAAACTAGGAACGGAAGTGACCCTCCTCCACTCGATTTAAAAAATCTACGAACCGAAACCGGTTTGGCTCAGTGGATAGAGCATCGGCATGAGGACTGAAGGGTCCCGGGTTCGATTCCGGTCAAGGGCATGTACCTGGGTTGCAGGCATGTCCCCAGTGGGAGATGTGCAGGAGGCAGCTGATCGATGTTTCTCTCTCATCGATGTTTCTAACTCTCTATCTCTCTCCCTTCCTCTCTGTAAAAAATCAATAAAATATATTTTTTAAAAAAATCTACGAAATACGTAATATGACACTTCATAGTGAGGAAGTGGATGCTGTCCCACAAGATCAGAACGAGGCAGGGTGTCCTCTCTCGCCCTGGAATCCTAGACAATAGAGGGAATGAAGTGTACGCACTGGCAGGAAAGAATACAGTGGTGTCTGCGCAAGATGACGGATTCTCTCTGCAGGAAACGCTACAGATTGACAATGAAACGTGCGGAGCTAAGCCATCACAACAAGCCGCAGGGTACGAGGTTAACATCTGACAGCCTACTGACTTCTTACAGAGCACAAGTAGGCAAGTGAGATTAAAACACTTGCCCATCTACATCCCACTTCCCAGAAAGGAGATACTTGGACGTACGTCTTCCATGGAAGCGCCACATGGAAAAACTGCACAGCGCGGCGAAGATCTCGCAGAAGAGCTACGCGAATGGAGAGATTTCCATGTCAATCATCAGAGAGACTTGCTATTGTCCAGGTGCCAGCTCTCAACAACCCAATCTGTAAATTCAGCACAACTCCAACCAGGGTCTCAGCCGTCACCTATGGAGACGGAGACACTGATCCTGAAGTGTGTGTGTGAGGGGCCAAGACCCAGAAGAGCCGCACAGACCAGGAGAAGCTACAGTAATGGACAGCGTGGGATTGGTGAGAGAACGGACAGACACCATGGGACAGAACGGAGCCCAGAACACAGCGATCTCACCTCTGACACAGGAGCGAAGACCATGTACTCAACCGACGCTGCTGGAGCCACTGGACAGCCACGTGCAAAACATGAATCTAGACACAGGCCTCACCCCTGTCACAACAATGAACTCCAAGTGGATCAGAGCCCAAAATGTGAAATGCAAAACCATGAAACTGCTGGGAGATAGCATAAGGGAATATGTAGATGACCCTGGCTTTGGCGATGACTTTTAGATACAACATCAAAGGCACAACCCATGAAAATAAATCACTGAAAAGCTGAACTTCATTAAAAGTAGAAACTTTCGCTCTCCCAAAGTCAATGTCAACGAGAGGATGTGCAGAGATCTCGTGAAGGGCTATCGAAGGGGACAAAGAAGCTTAAAGCTCCACACCAAAGATAAACAGTCTGATTAGAAAATGGGCAAAAGACCCAAAGAGAGACCTCACCAAAGGAGACACACCGATGGCCGGCCAATGGAGGCAGCGAGCTGAGCGGCACGCCCGGCACACGCACAAGCCGGGGCCGCCCCAGCGCGGGGTGCGGAGCAGCAGGAGGCTCACTGCCGCGGGCACGCACACGGCGCAGCCCCTGCGGAGGCGGTGCGGCGCCTTCTTACACAACTACACACACTCACAAGGCCCAGCAACCATGCTCCTCGGTATTTTCCCAAAGGAGCCGAACACTGTGGCAACACAAACGCTGCACACAGGTATTTACACGCAGCTTTATTCAGTTGCCAAATCTGAAAGCAGCCAAGATTACGCCAGGCAGTTTTCAGAGGAATGAAATTTGCTCTGAATAGTAGGCACAGGACACTGAGAAGACCACGCTGGCCCTGGACCTGTGACAAGCGGGGAGCGCGCAGGGAGCTGTGCACCGGGGCCAGGAGGCATCGCCAGCACGAGAAGAGCTGCACTAGCCAGCACGGGACCAGCGTCTGGGCAGCCCAGAGGTGCTCGCAGACGCGGGGGCTGGTCCGCCTGTGGCGAGTTTGCTGACTGTGGCTGCGCACCCAGTGCCCCAGCAGGGGAAGGAAGCAGGCGCCTGGCACGGGGGCTCCCTCGCTGTCCTCCAGGGAGCTCGCCTGCAGGCCGGGCATGGAGTGTGTGCTCTCGGGACGAAGGACAGCCCCAGACGTCACTCTGTCTGCCGCAACCTCGGGCCCGACACCCCGCAACCGTGCTCGCGCTTTTCCGCGCAGGTCTGCACCGTGGTGTTTCCACGCTGCCCTGCCTTTCTGAGTGTGAGAGCTCTGAAGAGGGAAGGCGTCTGACTGCCCTTCAGTCCCGACATCACCAACACAACTACCAGCTCCGGGCCAAAGGGTGTGGTTTGAAAAAGTATTTTTAATATTATGACATTTCAAAATCCGTGGGCATGAAAAATATACGTAAGTACAAAGCAAGCCCAGCCTTCCAGCGGCACAGCTGCGCTAAGGGGGCGGGCAGCACGGCCGCGAGCGCTCCTGGATCCGTGGCACCGGGACACGTTCAGAACCACGGCTTCCCGAGCGTCAGGCACAGTGCTGTCCGCGTGTGGGCACCACCCTGCACCGCGAATAGGATTTCTTACCCGGAAAACACCAACGCTCAGAACAGAGGGAGAGAGAAGCACTTCATGGACCGGATGGGCTTTTGCTGGGGAGTGGGGGGCAGAGGGAAGCTCTTTTGAAGATGTAATAATGGCATTTTCCCCTAACGGTTTAGAATCCTGACAGTTTCTAATATTTAAACAGGACACCAGGAGCCCCACTAATTCTCCCGGAAATCTCCAATGGATGCGAGCGGCCCAGTGGCTCCCGGGACAGGACAGGACAGGACAGGACCAGTGAGACAGCGACAGCTCCCACCTGCCCTACCGCTTGCCATGCAGGGAGAGACCGGCTCAGAGACAAGGTCGAGTTCAATGGCCGGCCCTGGGGAGCGTGAGCCGGAAACGCGAGCCTCGCTCTGGGTCAGCCCTCTCTCTATCGCCTCCTCCGTTCCTGGGGAGATGGCACACGTCGCCCGGTGCTGTCTCACCTGGTGCGATGGCTCCACGTGGGCGCTCCCTCCCCTGCAGGGGCCACCCCTTCTCTGACAGGTCAGTCAGATGACTCCTGGGGAGGCCTTGCCCTTGGGACCCCAGGCCTTGCTCCATGGAGCTCAGGGAGCCCGGGCGCCGGCCCACGGAGGGCCGCTCTGCGCGAACCCCCCTGCTGCGGCGAGGACACCTGCGCTCTGCCGCCGCCTTTCCCCTGGTCCCCGGTCCACCTGCAGAGCGGCTGGGAACGGTGGACAGACACCCGATAAGCCTGCCCGTTAAACTGCAGATGACGCGACTTTTCCACAGACCCACAGCCCTCGGGTTGCTTTTCAGGAAAGAAAGGTGTCCACCAGGAACACTCAGCGCACCTACAAACAGGCCTGCACTCAGTTCGCCACGGCCAGCCCCCCGGGAGGCGGCCACAGGGCCCTGGAGGGAGGCGAGCCGCTGCCTCCCCTTGGAACTGACTGCGTGGTGACTCCAGCTTCCCCAGGGGGCATTTCACGGACCTGAAGACCACACTTTCCTTACCGACGCTTAAACATGTTCTCATGAAGCACTTACTCCCCTCTTCACAGGACGCCACTGCCACCCTCAGATGATTTAGAGGAATTACACATTTATGTTTTTTATGTTTTTTTTAAAACTGATTTCCAGGAGGAAGGGGGGCGGGTGAGAGAGAGAGAGAAATGATCAGAGAGAATCATTGAACGGCTGCCTCTTGCATGCCTGCAACCTGGGCATGTGCCCTGACCGGGAATTGAACCGTCACCTCCTGGTTCATAGTCTGACGCTCACCACTGAGCCGTGCTGGCCGGGCTGAAGCAAGTTTTTAAAAGAGAAAGGACATCATGAGAGAAGGGACCTGGAGAAGCAGGAAGGGAGGACGGGTCACGGGAAAAGCAAACAGGAGCTGAGAAAGGACGTGCAGTGGGACTGGGGCCAGGGGTGATGGCACCGGTGCCTGCACACACGGGGCTTCAGCCTGTCCCCTGCACACGCGTCACCCACATGCTGGCCGTCCACCAACAGGCCCTGCTGCCGCTCGGAACTGAGCCTCGAGTGACCAGCTCCTGGGCCGACGCCCAGCCCGGCCTCACGCTGGGTCAGAGCTCGGGAAGGTGTGCCTTTGGCCAGTCTCGGCTCAGACGTGGGCATGACAAGCAGGACCAACCAAGGACGAACACAGCTTCTCAGGACGGGGGAGGAAGCGGGTGAAATACATGCCACGAGCTAATGCTCCCATTTCTCCATCAGGGGAGCCTGAGCCAGAGGACACGCCCACCTGCGAGAGAGGACAGACAGACAGACCTGGGTTCCTCAGTGACAGCACCGAAGGGCTGCATGAACCAAACCTACACCCACTGCCCTTTAGACTCATCATGTGAAAGAGCCTTTCTGTTCTGTTCCCCACCCATCACGTTAACAGCCGGAGACGAGCCAGGCTGTGCGCTTCCCGTGGCGGCACAGCTGCTCCCTCGCTGGCCCTCAGGCTGCTCTGCTTTCCTCTCTGGGTCCCGTACAAAGGAGGACGCATGGACATGGCTCAGCAGGAAGCTCTGTCTGCTGAGGACACACTTTCCAAGGACGTTGATCCGAGGCGTGAACTGGTGACGTCAGTGACAGGAGCATGTCTGCGTGAGGGTCAGACTGATTTCTGGGACGTGAGATCTCTGAAGCCCCTCCCGCCACATGATGCTCTGTGTCACACGTCCCGGCCGGCCGGCCGGAGCTGACCGCTCCCAGGCCCTCCCCGCTCAGGCACGCACAGAGCCTCAGCCTACAGACCCGCCGCCCGTCACCCTGGGCACTCCCCTTCCTCTCCCAGCGACCAACCCTGGCCGATGACAGCGGGGGTTTTTCTGGGTAGAAGCGGGGTTTTCAGCTTTGACTCCTAAGAACGCGAGGCAGTGTCCTGCCCTGGGCAGCCCCGCGTGAGGGGACAGGGGAGGGCAGCCCCACTGGGGACAGGGGAGGGCAGCCCCGCATGTGGGGACAGGGGAGGGCAGCCCCGCGTGTGGGGACGGGGGAGGACAGCTCCGCGTGAGGGGACAGGAGAGGGCAGCCCCGCGTGTGGGGACGGGGGAGGACAGCTCCGCGTGTGGGGACGGGGGAGGGCAGCCCCGTGTGTGGGGACGGGGGAGGACAGCCCCGTGTGTGGGGACGGGGGAGGGCAGCCCCGTGTGTGGGGACGGGGGAGGACAGCCCCGTGTGTGGGGACGGGGGAGGACAGCCCCGTTGGGGACAGGGGAGGGCAGCCCCGTTGGGGACAGGGGAGGACAGCCCCATTGGGGATGGGGGAGGGCAGCCTGGGACAGGCGTCAGGCCGGGGGGTACTCACAGGTCGAACACCAGGTAGTGGAAGCCCTCCTCGGAGATGCTATCGTGCAGCCGCACTGGGGAGAGAGAGAAGGCAGTGTTAGCGGTGCGGGCGGCCCCAGCTCCTCCCTCCCAGCACCCTGCCCGCGCGGGGCTCACACAGCCACGCGGGAGGGGCGGCCCTTACTGCTACCCGTGTGGTCACAGTCAGGGAACTGGCCGGTAATGACCCGGTGCCTGCCCTGAGGACGGCTGGAAGGTGAGGGAGGGGAGTGACCAGTGGAAGGAGTTACATCTGCCAGGGCTCCAGAGGGCGCCCCCCAGGCCACGCTGTGCACACCAGCCAGGGCCTCCCCGGCGCCTGCACCCGCAACAGGCTGGCAGGACCACTGTGCGCGGCTCGCTCTATTTTTAATCCTCCCCCGAGGATATGTGCTTTCATTGATTATTGATTCTATAGCGGAAGGGAGGGGAGGAGAGACACACCCCTCGGCTGCCTCAGCAGGCACCCCGACCAGGGTCACCCCGCACCCGGTACGAGCCTCGCCCAGAACCGGCCCGAGCCCCGGTGGCAGGACGATGCTCTGCCCGCTGAGGACCGGCCAGGGCGGTGAGCGTCTGGTCCGGGTCTCCGCCTCTGCGCCCCTTTCCTGGGGATCCCAGCACAGCACTCCCTGGCGGCCTGTCAGCCGTGCTTACGACGCTGCTGCTTCTGAACTCACACCACTTACCAAGTTAGAAGCCAAAATGTGCTCAAAAACCTCACACCAGCACGGCCTCCAGGCTCCAGGGCGAGGCTTTCACCGACAAGAGCCAGAGCACACGTCTCTCCTCCCGAGCGGAGAGCACGCGGCGCCTCCCGAGCCTCTGCAGTTAACACGCGAGAACTCACACCGCGCCCCCCCAGAGGTCAGCCTCCCGATGACACACTGCCTGGGTGGCGAGGCCCTCGCTGGCGGCTGCAGGGGCAGGAGAAGCTGCAGGGGCAGGAGAAGCTGCAGGGGCAAGAGAAGCTGCAGGGGCAGGAGAAGCGGCCGCCTCGTGGGACCTGCTTCTGAGCAGCCAGGACCGGACACGATGCACCACGGCCCGTCCTTAGCATGCTCTCCACGCGGTGATGGCTGCCACGTGGGAAACGTGGACTCAAGAGAACCGTGAATGGTCACACCGACTACCACTACCTGTGAGGGACTTCGCAGCACATGCTCCTCCGAGGCTCAGACCCAATGCAAAGCCATCCTTTAATTCATTTTTTTTTGTTTTGTTAATCCTCACAGAGGACTTTTTCCCATTGCTTTTCAGAGAGTTGGACGGAAGGGATTGGGGGGTAGAGAGAGAGAGAGAAAGAGAAACATTGATGTGAGGGAGACACGTTGACTAGGTGCCTCCTGCACACGCTCTGACCAGGGGTGGGAGTGAACCTGTAACCCAGGAAGGTGCCCTTGTCCGGGAATCAAAGCTGCGACCCTTCGGTGTGCGGCTGACACTAACCATTGCACCACAACGGCCAGGGCCGAAGTCCATTCCTGAAGCCCAATGCCAAGCCCTTCAGACATCATCCTGGCTGGCTACTGAACCTTTCCAGCCCCCTCCCCAGGAATTTCTCCAAGGCAGAGACCCGCCCTCCCTGCCAGATGATCCCTTGGAAAGTGGGCGTCTGTCCTAGCAGGGGGACGGCTCAGAACGTAGGGGATGGGGGGGCCGCGCTGTCCCCTCCTTCCCGCCTCAGCGCCGCCTGGGCAGCATTGCTTGCTTGCACTAACGGCTGAGCTTCCTTCAGTTCCTGGAATTCCTTCTCACCCACAAACCAAACGGGAACCATGTTTCAAAAACCCGGGATGCTCGGTGCTCTCCCAGGCCAGGCGCTCCCCACGTCTCTCTGCACCCACTCCCCACGCAGCAGGTGCAGCCTCCTGGGGCTGGAGGGTGGGCCCTCTCCCGCCTGCCTCCGTCCACACCGGGCGGGGGTGGGGGGGAGCCTGGTTTCTGCCGACGGCCGTCCGGGCACTGACCACGTCCGCTGCGGGCCACACGTACATTTAGACTGCGCCTGCTACACGTGGTCCAACAATTAACTCGCCCTAATGCCTTGGCAGGGCCAGACGGAATGACCCTGCGGACCGCCCACAGCCCGCGGGCCGATGTTCCCACCCCCCTGCCTGCTCCCAGGCTCGGCCGGGGGGGGGGGGGCGGGGGGGGGGGGGAGCTGGGCGAGCAGGCACTGCCTTTTCTGAGAGCCTCGCAGTCCTCAGGGGCGGACGCGCGGGGGAGCAGTGTCTCAGTGAGCCGAGCGGTGGGAGAATGAGGTGGACTCCAGGCTACAAGCCCGAGGAGTAAGTCTCACTGTGCGCCCGGGGTAGGAGCCGCTGGTGGGCTCCCGCGGCCGGGCCCAGGGTGCAGAGCGAGCAGGGCACCCGGCACCGCTGGGGGCTGGGGCTCACGTCTGCTTGTGTCGGGGGCACACGTTTCTCAGTCCAACAACCACTGCTGCCCTGACGGGGGGAACAGCCGTCCTTTGGGGGGACGATTCTGAATAAGTCCAGGTGCTCAGATGCATCCCGGTGACCAGACCCTCTGTTTCCAGTTCAAACCAGTCTCAGGGAGGCGCCTCGCCAGTCAGCGCAGGGCAGTGATTAGAGACAAGCCACTGGCCAAGCTCCTGCATCACACGATTCCAGATCGTCCCACGTCCTGCTGGCATCGGGCAGGCGAGGCCGACCGAGAGGATGATGTCAGGACAGCAGAAACCCAGCTGCATCTTTACGGGGAAACACGTGCACATTTCTCCCTGCTCCTCCGACCCTGCCACCTTCCAGAAACCCTGGATGTGTTCAGTGTGCTAATCCAACCAGGAAACCCAGTCTCCACACAGGGGCTCCACCAGCCAGGCCCTGACCCCACCGTGGCTCCTGTCTCAGCTGGCCTTTCACTGGGGGCAGGGTCTCAGCTGGACAGGTGTGGCCCCCCTCCTGAGACCAGGGCTGGGACGGGGTCTCGGCTGGACAGGTGTGGCCCCCCTCCTGAGACCAGGGCTGGGGCGGGGTCTCGGCTGGACAGAGCCCCAGCGCCACCTCCGGGCAACACTCCTCCCAGTGAGCGTGCGGAGGAGACTTCAGCTCTTTCGTGGGAATCTGTAAGCACGTTTTGGAGACGGGGCTTCAGTTCTCCCCACGAACAGCAGCACATCGTCACTGGAGGCATCACATTCATCTTCAGTCCCCGCACAGCTGCCCTCTCCCGGGCTAAGGACAGTGGAGAACAACACCCCCAAGTAATCACGCCAGCAATCCCATGTAGAAACGTGTTTTCTGTCGCTATAACGACATTCGGGGGCCTCCCGGCCAGGCCTCCCTGGGCTGTGGTGCTCTCCCAGCCGGTGCTCGGGGACAGGCCAGCCCCTGTGGCCTCCACTCGTCCGCCGGCTACAGTCCCTGCCCCGCTCTGGTGCCCCTGCTCTGGATCCCTGGTCACGCGTGGCGCTGAAGCACAGCGTGGCGCCAGGACTCACCCGCAGGACGTCTCCACCAGCTCAGCTCACACGCTGTCCCTGCCACCTCGCATCCTCGCAGCCGCTGTGCGCTCAGGGACACCGGACAGCGCGCCCACGTGGTGCTGTGGCCACGTTAGCTGGCTGCTCGCCACAGAGGCAGAACCATGGGCTAAACAGATGGCGGTCTGAGAGCTGACACGCGGTGTCACCGCCCTGGAGCTCAGCTGGCCGCCCCGGCCGCCCCCGAGTCTGATCCCAGCCCCACTAGGAAGGGGCCCGAAGGCTGATGTGCTCACAGACGAATGTGAGTGAGCAGCGAACGCCCGGACACGTGTCTGTGAATCCTGAGGACTGACTGTGTGCATCCCTCCCCGCTTCACGGGTCCTGGCTCCAGCTCTCCATCATCGGACGCAGTGCCATCGCGGCACCATTAACACACAGTGCGGAGGGCGAGGGGCAGCCTCTGGGCGTCTATGACACGAAGCTTTCTGACACCTCAGGTCAGCCCACCGGAGGCTACGTCTCCAACACCATGTCCCTAAGCATCCCACTCACCACATCACAGACAGTGACAGCATCAGCTGCACACGCCACAGGCCGCATGCTGGCCCCACACCAGCACACACGACAGGACACGTGCTGGCCCCACACCAGCACACACGACAGGACTCACGCTGACCCTACACCAGCACACATGACAGGACTCACGCTGACCCCACACCAGCACACACCACAGGCCGCGTGCTGGCCCCACACCAGCACACACGACAGGACACGTGCTGGGCCCACACCACACACACGACAGGACTCACGCTGACCCCACACCAGCACACACGACAGGACTCATGCTGGGCCGACACCAGCACACACGACAGGACTCATGCTGGGCCGACACCAGCACACAAAGGGCCGGCAACCTGAGTGGGACCGTCTGCACCATCGTCAACTGTAAAAACCAAACATGACTCAAAACAACGGTAAGATTTTGGCTTCTCAGGGAAAGACAGATGACACTAACTGACTAAAAGGGAGTTTATAGCCTTTTAAACTTTTTAGTAAGAAACGACTCAGTGAAAGCACCTACTGTGGAGCACACACCTGAGCAGCGTCCACACACGCAGCGGCCCACGCCCCGGCCCACGTGTAACCGCCACGCACGCCTCTACCGTCGTCCGCCACGTGCCCAGGTCTCTGCCGTGCCCGGCTGGCCACGGAGTCCCGTCCACACACAGCGCCAGCCTGTCCTCGCCCACAGGGCGCAGGCTGGGCACTCGGTGAGCACGGGCTCCCCCTCCACGCGCCTTCGCTGGAAATACACGTCCTAGAAGTTCCCTATTGTCAACATCACATTCGCAGCGAAAATGAAGGATTGAAAAGCAAACTCTCTGCCTGCCGCTGTCCCCGCCCTTTCAAACCAGTCTCCGCGCCCCTCACGGAGGCTGTGTGGCTCTGAGGCCTGGACAGGAGCACACGTGATCGGAGCGTGCGGGAGCCTGGCCGCCAGGGCGCACACGCAGCACGTGCCGGCCTCCCCTCTCCCCGCCCGTCCGTCCCACTCAATCACTGCCCAGAGCATCGCTTGCTGGTCACAGATATGACGCTTCACTCCAGGGACCAGTGTTCCGTCAGAGGGACAGAGGGGAGAGAAGGGAGCAGACGGACCAGCACCTTGCTCCTCAGCGTGTCTGCAAGGCGGCTGCCCGGAGCCTCACCAACACGCAGCTGTCTCCTGTCCTGGCCTCCTGGGTCCGCTCGTGACACGCAGGGCACCATCAACATTTGCTCGGTCAGGCCCTCGGGGCTAGAACTGGAAGCGCGAGGACACGCCACCTGTGCTAAGGCCTCCATCGAACTGGCAGGAGACAGCTCCGGGCCTGGCTGGGAAGCTCATGGCGAAGCTTCCAGGGAGAAGTCCCCACACCAGGGCCCAGAGCCAGCCTGCGGAGAGCTGCCTGTGCCCGCACCGTCACACGGACTGGAGCCGGAGGGCCCGGAGGAGGGCCCCGCCCGTGGGAGAGGACGGGGTCTGGGCGCCACCCACCAGCTGGCCCCTGGGCAGATCAAAGCCTGGACACTAAGCAACGCTTCAGGAGGAAACAGAAAAGCAGCTGAGCCACGTCAGACCCAAAGGCGGGGTCCTTCCCAGCTCGATCGGGAAGGCGGCACGCGTGGCAGAGCCCACGGCTCCTCAGAGCCACCGAGGCCAGGCTGCGCTGTCCTGGGTCGGGAGGGGTCCATCCCCAGGCGCGAGCTGGTCGCGGCTCCTGCAGCCCCTGCGCTGGAGGAAGAGCTGCTGCTTTCTCCGCAGAGACCGGCAGGGGAGCCGGCCAGGCAGCTGCAGAGTGGGTGCCGCTGAGGAACACACGGGGGGGAAGCCAGGTCAGTATGAGGGCGGTAAGTGCGGGCAGTAAAGGGTCCCTGTTAGGAGTTTCAGAGGCTGCAAAGCTGTTTGTACAAAAACACATTTAGAAAGTGACCTGCTTCCTGTGTGGGCGTCTGTCCGCCCGTATCCTGGGCACCAGCGAGGGCGTCCCCCCGCGCAGGTGGGGGTCTCCACGCCCAGGCTGTCACCAGAGTGGCCACAGTCACGTAGCTCTTAGCGCCCGGCCTTTCAAAGGATGTGACTAAAGCAGTCTGACACGGACACGTGCACGTGTGGGGAGAGGGCAGAGCGTGGTCGACAGGGCATCACCTGCAGCTGCATTTGCGGGAATCGAATGCGCATTTGGTTTACCAGACACAACAAGTCGTGCTTCCGGTCGTTGCTGCGGTGGCGTCTCCGACACGGCATCCACCGGGCTGTAAGCCCTCTGAGAGTGGAGCCGCGCGTCCCCCTCACCGTCAGTGCAGCGAGGTCCCAGCTGCGGGCACGGACTGCCAACCGGACCCGCACCGAGCCTGCGGCATCACAACACACGGAGGACACTGCCCGACGCCGTTACTGCCATGGTGAGAGTCAGGTTAAAGGGGCAGTCACGGAACAGCTGGGACGGGCAGGGCCGCACCTGCGTCAGGCTATTTCTGGAGTGTGGGGAAGCGCGGGGCTCGGTTGGAATGTCGGTGAGGAGGAGTCTCCGAAAGGCGGGGGCCTCTGGGGGCAGCCCCGGCCTTGACTTTTCCAAACAAGTCCGAGCCCCCGGGTGTTTTGCTGGAGTCTCTACGTTTAGTCTTTTAGACCCGACCTTGTAGAAGCATGTGCTTTCTCAAGGACGCTTACCCTGCTAATATTTCTATAAATCTAGATACTCTGGAGTTCTATAAATGATGTGGAATCTTGTCTTTCTTGAAAAACACAATATTCCACAATATTATAACCCTAGAGGCCCAGTGCACAAAATCTGTGCATGGGCAGGGTCCCTAGGCCTGGCCAGTGATCAGGGCTGATAGAGGCCTTCCGGCTGCCGGCTGGGGCCTTCCTCCGGCTGTGGCCTTTCTTTGTTCCATGCTGCCCCCTGGTGGTCAGCGCACAACAAAGCGAGCAATCGAACTCCCGGTTGATATGCAAACATATGCAAATCAAATGGCCAGTGGAATGACCGGTCAGTATAATGCACACTGACCACCAGGGGGCAGAGACTCAATGCAGGAGCTGCCCCCAGCCCACAGGCCCTGACCAGCGGGTGTGAGCGGGGGCCCCGATCACCCTGCCGGTCGCCCCACAGATCAGTCCTGATCGCCGGCCAGGCCTAGAGACCCTACCTGTGCACAAATTTCATGCACTGGGCCTCTAGTTATAAATAAAAGCATATTAGAATTTATTTAACATGCATATAATTATAATAGAATATACTGACATTCATAAGAAGCTAAACAGAGACAGTAAATTCCTTAGCAGAGAAACAATTCCCTGGAACTTGGGAATCCCAAGCGGCTCCAATGGCTTCCTGCACAGTCACTTTCCTTTTTTTTAAAAAAAATATATTTTATTGATTTTTTACAGAGAGAAAGGGAGAGGGAGAGAGAGTTAGAAACATCGATGAGAGAGAAACATTGATCAGTCGCCTCCTGCACTTTCCCCACTGGGTATGTGCCTGCAACCAAGGTCCATGCCCTTGACCGGAATCGAACCTGGGACCCTTGAGTCCGCAGGCCGACGCTCTATCCACTGAGCCAAACCGGTCAGGGCCACTTTCCTTTTCTTACTCTAAGTTTTCGAGGGTCCGTTGCGTTCCACTGCATTCCTGGCTCCTCACATGGGGCACCGCTTTGTCGGGACTGACCGGCAGACCCTGAGCGACAGATGAATGGATGACTCTGACACATGTTTCTGTGAAAGAGAGGCTAAGGGGCTGCTTGGCTATTGCCACCAAGTAGCCCTGTTCACCTGCTTCCTTGGGCTTTTATTGTAACAACAGCTTAAACTCAGATTAACCTCTAGACCAGTGGTTCTCAACCTGTGGGCCGCGACCCCTTTGGAGGTCGAATGACCCTTTCACAGAGGTCGCCTGAGACCATACTGCAGATCAGATATTTACATGACGATTCATCACAGTAGCAACATTACAGTTATGAAGTAGCAACGAAAATAATTTTATTGTTGGGGGTCACCACAACATGAGGAACTGTATTAGAGGGCCAGAAGGTTGAGAACCACTGCTCTAGACACAATCCACAGGGTAAGTATCCTTGAGAAAGCACATGCTTCTACAAGGTCAGATCTAAAGACTAAACATAGAGACTCCAGCAAAACACCCGGGGGCTCGGACTTGTTTGGAAAAGTCAAGGCCGGGGCTGCTGCCTTCGGCAAGGGCCCCCCAGAGGCCCCTGCCTTTCAGAGACTCCTCCTTACAGACTCTCCCACCAAGCCCCGCGCTTCCCCACACGGAGAAAGTCTTTGTTTTTTAAAGACGGACAGAGAGCACAAGCAGAAAGCAGAGAGCGATGTGGGCGGAGTCCTGCAGACCCAGCGTCCCATCTAGGACACGGCCCTCCGCAGCGGACATGGTATCCCAGCCGCCCGTCTTCCCTCCCTGTTCTGACCCTCGGCATGTCCAGTAGGCTCCGGGCTGTGCCCACTGCCCGTCTGGCTGCCACCAGGCATCTGGGAGGCTGGAGAAGGGACCTGAGGCTCCTCCAGGAGGCGATGGAAGGGCACCCGCGTGGACGAGGAGTGGGCGAGAGGGTGCGTCAATGCGTCACTTCAACAGAAGAGGAAAAACGCCACACCACCCACGAGAGGACACCCGCCCAACACCAGCAGTGCCCGTCCCAGGCCTGCCACTTGTCTGCCGGTCAACGCTGCCCTCAGAGGTGGCACCGGGAGCCCCAGCTTCCCTGGGACTCCCAGGGACCTGTCGTTCAAGAGCCCACATGGCCTGTGTCCACAGACTCTCTGCACACACTCCGAGCACCGAGGTGTGCCCGCACTTCCTCGACAGCCTGCCCTGACTCCCTCCTGTGCCCCCAGCAGAGACGCGCTGAGGCCGGGGGTGTGGGGTCCGTCCTCTTCCCGACACACACTGGGCCCTGCCTTCACTCTCACACGGGGTGCACAGCACGGCCCCGGGCCGCAGAGTCAGGAGTGGGGTCCTCTCCTCCCAGGCGCCTCAGCAGAGGGCGCCCAGCCCCATGGTGGCACCACCTGCGTCCCCCAGGCCTGAGGTGAGGAAGAGGGTCCGGCCCAGGGCCCCGACATCTCCCCGGCCACGTTGGCCTCGCGCTCTGGAATGCAGCCCAGACCCAAACCCAACGTGTGCGCACGACTGTCCTGGTGCCGCCTGGACCCTGCACTGCTGGGAAGGCGAGCAGGCAGGTCCCTCAAGCTCCAAGAACACCCATGCGGGAAACGGGGCGTGAGGCGCGCAGCTGTGACGGGCCCCACACAGAGCCCGAGCCCCAGCCATCAGGCGGTCTTGGTGTTTGCTTTACCGACTTTGTTCCCAAAAAGCCGGGTGGCTGCCGGTTGGGGTGCTGTCCCTACACTGAAAGGTTGTGGGTTCGGTCCTGGGTCAGGGTGTGTACCGGAGGCAACTAATGGATGTTTCTTTCTTTTTCTCCCTTCCTCTCTCTTCTAAAACCAATAAAAAAAAAACGTATCATTGGTTGAGGATTAAGAAACATCTTTCTAAAGGAAAAGGAACTTATTCTGCAAAGGCAGGTGGGCTGTGGCCGGGCTGGGCTCTGAGGCAGGCGGTGCTCTTCAGAGCATGTGCTGAGCCCCTGGCTCAGGCCCAAGGACAGAAAGCGACGCACCCTGAGTGTGAGAGTGAGAACCCCACGGTGGAGGGGTGCCTGTAGCGGGGATCCCGGGGGACAGGGCTCTGCCCCTCCGTCCTAACCACTGGCCCAGCCCACAGGCTGCTCAAGATGTGGAGCCTCTCACGGCTGCAGCTGGCAGCTCCCATGGCCTCGCCCTGACAGCCACCGAACGTCAGACGTCGTCCGACTGCCGTCCTGACCTCTCCACGTGGAAGTCTGACTGGTATTTTGCAATCCATGTGCTCAGGGGGAACCCTCGCCTTGCGTCACGACACCAGCCCACACGCCTGTCTCCCGCCAGCTCCATCCTCGCGGCTCCTTGGACTTCTCCTGGCCCTTGACAGCAGGACCGTACGCTGGCTCCGCCCGCAAACACCCAACCAGACCACGGCCGCCCAGCAGGCCTCAGACACAGCGGCCAGAGGGACCCTCTCAAAGCACAGGACCCCTGGGCGCCCCCAGACGGCCCGCAGCCCTCGCCTGTCCGTCCGCGACCACCACAACCTCATGCCACGGACTCGGGCTCACACAGTCGCGCCCCTCAGTCTGGGACCCGCTTCTGGGGAGGCTCCCCTCCGGCTCGAGATGGCCACCCTCTCACCCACCCTCGGAGGGAGAGGCCTCAGGTCTCCTCGCACGAGGGCTCAGGGCGCCCGTGGGCCTCACCCTCGGGAGTGGGCTTCAGCGTGAACGCAGCACCGGCTCCCCAGGCGGGAAGCAAGGCCCTCCCACCATCAGCCCCACCCCCTGGGGCCTCACCCACAGCTCCAGGCCTGCAGGGCACACCGCCACCCCTCGGCCTGTACCCTCACTCCCGGCGGGCGCGGCGCCCTCCCATGTGGGACCCCGGAGTGCAGGCAGGACGAGGCCAGGGGAGGGCGTTCGCTGCTGTGTCTGCAGGGCCCGGCCTGGCAGGGCCTCACAAGCCTTTGCTAACAGGAAGGAATGAGTGTGCTGCAGCGGAGGCCGCGGGAAGTGCAGCTCGGCCATGAGTTCCCTGCGACCTGGAAACAGTCCTATATCCAAACTGGAGCAGAACCTCAGTATTGTGCCTTGTTTCTCAAAATAACATAACAAGACCCGTCCAGGGGAAAGCAGCCGAGCGAGAGTGAGCTATAAAAGGGAGGCATTTAGAGCCGCGGGCCAGTCATCACCCCGCGCCCTTATCTCCCTCCCGGTTTCGCTCGGGTTTGGTTTCAGAACCTCCTGGGAGCTCAGTGCGTCTTTTGTTTTGGTCTGGGTGCCACAGGAAGCCTCCAGAGGCTCAGGGACAGAGTGCCCGCCAGGGAGATGGGCCAGGCAGGGCGCCTGGCACCCGGGACCGTGGAGGCCGTGGCCCAGTGCGTGAGCAGGCGTGACTCCATGCCACCTCCTGCGCTCCACGCCGTGACCACTGGCGCTGGTCTTGAAGATAAACTGCGAGGGCCGTCCCCAGGGCCGAGGAGCTCGGCGCAGGGGAGTCTGGGACATAAATGGGTCACGTGGTACCCTGTGCAGAGTGAGCAGCAGCCCCACAGGCGGACCCCAGAGCACACCCAGGTGCCACGGAAGGCGAGGCTGTCGTCAGGGGAGGGTGAGAGAAGGACCACTCCCCACCCAGGAGTGTAAGGGAAGGCAGCAGGCAAGGACAGAAGCCGGGACACTACCCTGGGAGGAAGGTGGGTGTGGCAGGGAGCAGAGCACCAGCCGCAGGGAGAGGAGGCTGCGCGTCAGGTCGCAGAATTCAGCCTGCAGCTCGCCAGGCAGGGCTGCAGAGGCTGACAGCCCCACGGGCGACTCTAACGGCCGCATCTCAGAAGCAGAGCCAGGAAGCGAGGGAAGGGAGGCGAGGGAGCCTGGCTTGATACCAGGGCAGAGCTGGGGACTTAAAATCCATTCGGGCCACTGAAGGGGGAACTGCTGCTAAGGTGTCGGGAACTGAGGACAGGGGACACCAGGCTCTGGCTCAGCCGGCTGGGAGGCTAGGCGGGAGCCCAGCGGAGGGGCAGGTTGGGGTGGGGCTGGTGGAACCGGGTGAGAGCCAGGTCCCCTTATCAGAGCGTCACTGCTGCGCACAGCGGCTGCCCCAGCAAATGTGGTGAATGCAGGGAAGGTGCGTGCAGAGCAACAGGTGGGGATGTGCTTCCCCGCGATGCCGGCAGATTAGAGGGCAGGGCCCGGGAGGGCGTCTCTGATAAAGGAGGAACCCAGGTGCCAGTCACAGCGTCGCCGGCAGGTGACTCACACTCTCACTGCAGAGCCCGGGGAGGCCGAGTGGAGGTTGCCGGGATGAGTCAGCAGGAGGGATGGGTCCTGGACCGGCCAGTGCCACTGGGAGCCCGAGGGTGGAGCGGGGACTGGGAACCCTGCCCCTTCTTGGAGCTCCGTGCCCTGCTGGCGGGCTCGCCTAAAAGGCTCACGGCCCTGACGATGTGGAGAGGACCGCCCACTGTGCTGAACCGACTTGTTCCATGATTTGGGGGCAACTCTGTCCCCCCAAACGTGGTCCCTGAGACAGGCGGCTCTGCCCGGTATCTGCAGAGCACCCGCAGGCAGCACGAGCCTCTCTGACCCGCTCCGCGGTGCGGCTGGGTGCTGGCTCAGAGCGGACGCCCTCACTGCCGCACGAGTGGGCGGGGGCGCTAGGGCTGGGATCCTGTGGTCTGGCCCGGCCAAGGCCACCGCAGGTGGGACTGACATCCGGGCGCTTCCTTCCTGCGACACGTTACATTAGGTGAGTTCTACGAGCAATAAACACCCATGGCCCTGGCAGGACGAGGGCTCCCCCGCCCCGGGGGCAGCTGCCAGCCAGCCGGCTCCCAGCAGGAAGTGGGGACAGGGCCCTGCAGACAGACCTGGACTTTGGAATCAAACAAAGGCTCTGACTCCAGCCCCACCCTTGGTAAACTGTCCCCGCCTGAGCCGCTTCCTGCCTGCAGGGCACAGGGTGGCACAGGGCGGCTCAGGGCTTATCACTCGGACTCCGAAACAGGAGGTTGGTGCCCAGAGTTCCTGGGAAGGAGAGCAGATACCAGGCAGGGGGTGGACGCCCGGCCAGCGGGTTATCACGCCTCAGGCTCCACCTGTCCTGGGTGCGTTCCTGCTCCGGACGAAGGGGACAGGAGGCAGGTGGTGGCCGAGCGGAACAGAAGGCTTCGCCCAGCTTGGTGACAGCACCCTGAGCACAAGGGCTCTGTGCCTGCGTCCTTGGAAACCTTATCAGAATCGCCCGGGGTGTGTGACTTAATAAATTAATAAACATCAAAGCAAGAAAACCAACAACGAGCGGTGACAGCACGTGGGCTGTGCACGGGGTCAGGGAACGCGCACACGAGTGTGTCGCCGCCCGGGCTCCAGGACCCCACGGGACAAGCCCCTGGAGCCCTGGCTCTGGAAGGGGAGGGATGGTGGGAGATGCCAGAACAACAGGAACCTCAAGGCGTGTGGCCACTCCCCAACTCCCACATTCTTCCCGCCTGCAAATGCCACCAGGAGGGGACAGCGGGACAGCCAGGCTGACACCGGTGTCCACGCAAGGGGCTGCGAGGACGCCCAGGTCAGGTGTCCCTCATCTGTGCACGCTCACCAGGCCGCCTCGAGGCCACGCCGCTGCGAGCACCGGAGACTGTCCCCTCCTCCTGCACAGGCCCCACACAGCTGCCTCCTGAGCCCGTGAACACGGCCCACACAGCTGCCGTCCTGAGCCCGTGAACACGGCCCACACAGCTGCCCTCCTGAGCCCGTGAACACGGCCCACACAGCTGCCCTCCTGAGCCCGTGAGCACGGCCCACACAGCTGCCTCCTGAGCCCGTGAACACGGCCCACACAGCTGCCGTCCTGAGCCCGTGAACACGGCCCACACAGCTGCCCTCCTGAGCCCGTGAACACGGCCCACACAGCTGCCCTCCTGAGCCCGTGAGCACGGCCCACACAGCTGCCCTCCTGAGCCCGTGAGCACGGCCCACACAGCTGCCCTCCTGAGCCCGTGAACACGGCCCACACAGCTGCCCTCCTGAGCCCGTGAACACGGCCCACACAGCTGCCGTCCTGAGCCCGTGAACACGGCCCACACAGCTGCCTCCTGAGCCCGTGAACCCGGCCCACACAGCTGCCTCCTGAGCCCGTGAACACAACCCACACAGCTGGCGGGCCCCCGCACATGGAGCAACTACACCGGGGCAGCAGAAGGACTGGTGGCTGACATGGGCTGGAAGATGAGTTTAATAAAATATTACGTATTGGAACCGATATTTTTCGTTGCCTGTTTCTTCAGTTCCTCATTCAGAGGCTACGAAGGCCTTCAGTTGAGAGGGGACCATGTGGCTCAGGAATCCGTCTGCGTATCGTGTGACTCACACACGGTGTGAACTATTTCCACACCGTCTCACGTGCTTTGCAGAAAGAATGCTCTTTTTAAGATTAAAACATTGTCAGGAGCCTCTAACATGGGCAGAAAGACACTAGACGGCGAACCTGCGCTGGGCAATGTACAGCCACGACAGCTGCGTGGGGCCAGGGCGCACCTGCCAGGTCAGGAGTCCTGCATGCAGGGCTGACATGCACCCAAGGCCGGGGCTGCAGGACAGTCCCAGAGAAGGGGGCCCTGAGCAGCAGCGAGTCAGGCACGCACAGGTCTGCACCGCGTTCTCTAACCACACGCGGAGTTACCCGCGCCATAGAACTCAGGGTTAGAAAGGAACAGCCAAGTCCAACAGTGAGTCACGAGGCTGAGGGGCACCTTCCTCAAAGAGCAGTGCGTTTGCGTCTGCGACACAGTCGGCGTCCGGCCCTCGGAGGCCTGCAGGCCTGGGGCAGGGGCCAGGTCACAGAGCTGCCTGGCTCAGGAGCAGACTCTAGCAGAACACGGTGGGCCCAGGAAGAGCAGGAAACAGGAGCCCTGCACAACCCCGGGCAGCAGGGTCGGGGCATGGGGCAGGGCCGGGCGCGGGGAGGCAGGTCGGGGTTGGCGCTGTACCTCCCCAGGGACCCTGACGGCCGTGGGAGTGACACTCAGCGTGGCTGCAGCTCTGGGCGAACCAGCCTGCCCCTCATGCCCACCCGCTGGCCCTGCCTCCCCAGGGACATTCCTCTGGTACCTGCAGGGCTGTGAGCAGAGGCTGTTGACATTTTAGGAAAGGAAAGTTACATAAACCGCAGATGGCTCAGGACTGGGCAGGGGCAGGGCCCACAGGGCTCAGGACTGGGCAGGGGCAGGGCCCACAGGGCTCAGGACTGGGCAGGGGCAGGGCCCACAGGGCTCAGGACTGGGCAGGGGCAGGGCCCACAGGGCTCAGGACTGGGCAGGGGCAGGACCCACAGGGCTCAGGACTGGGCAGGGGCAGGGCCCACAGGGCTCAGGACTGGGCAGGGGCAGGGCCCAACAGAGCTCAGGACTGGGCAGGGGCAGGGCTGAGCAGGGTCAGGACCAGGGGCCGACAGGGGCCAACATTCGGGAGGATGTTTCCTCGGGAGGGACTAGACACCTACATTCACCGGCCTCGCCGCCCCTCACGGTCAGACAGCTCTCACCCGAGGCCACGCTCCTTCAGCTTCCTGAGCCCACATACCTGGTCTCATGTGTTTGGGGAGGATGGGCAAAGATGAGGCTCGGGAAATAGGCCCCACATAGCAGAACATGCAAAAGAGACCACAGCTGCAGGCCCCCGACTCAGAGCGCAGCACATGCTGGCCCAGCAGTTTGGAAGTGAGGCACAGCCAGGGGTTGGATTATTTTAGAGCAGCAAGAATGTACATTAATTTCAGAGAGGAAGGGAGAGGGAGAGAGAGAAACATCAGTGATGAGAGAGAACCATGGATCGGCTGCCTCCTGCACACCCCATACTTGGGATCGAGTCCGCAATCTGGGCATGCGCCCCAACCAGGAATCGAACCATGACCTCCTGGTTCCTAGGTCAATGCTCAACCACGGAGTCACACGGCTGGGTGAATTTAACTTTTAAACAAAAATTATAAATACTACATCACTGGCACTATCCTATACACTCCTATATAATAAAAGTGTAATATGTAAATTGAACAGAGGAATAACCAGTTGCTATGACGCACACTGACCACCAGGGGGCAGATGCTCAGCGCAGAAGCTGCCCCCTGGTGGTCAGTGCGCTCCCACAGGGGGAGTGCCGCTCAGCCACAAGCCAGGCTCATGGTTGGCAAGTGAAGGGGCGGGAGCCTCTCCTGCCTCCGCTGCAGGAAGGCAGTAAGGAGCGAGGGGTCCTGGACTGTGAGAGGGTGCAGGCCGGCTGAGGGACACCCTACCCCAGTGCATGAATCTCGTGAACCGAGCCTCTAGTATTAAAGAATAAAAGAAGAGAAAGCTAGAGCAGACCGTGAGAATTCTTGAAAACAGGTATTTGCTGGGAAAACCCCGCTGTTTCCAGATCTGCTGCAGGAGCACAACCAGCTGCGCAGCACGAGGGTGTTCCGAGCATCGAGCCTCCCCAGCAGCAGGCAAGAGAAGGAGGGGAAGGAGGTGACTGTGAGCGTCACATGACCGCGGCAGGAGGGCACAGAGGACACGCCGCTCCAGGGACGCTGCTGGGTTTCTCACAACTGCCACTCACAGCGAAGTACTGTGCAAGGTCATTCCCACGGCTCCTCAGGTTGACATTTTAGGAAATGAAAGTTACATAAACCGCAGATGGCGCGAGCTGTCACTCACAGGCACAGACCGAGTGCAGAGAGCGGGGCTCTGGCTCCAGCCCGGCCGGCAGAGCCCGCAGCCTCGTCCCTCCACTGTCCGACCAGGGGCATCTGCAGGGCACCTTCTGCGGCACGCGCTCCTGGGGGGCGGACGAGGCCGCGGTACCTCTGACGCTCACTCCAGAACTAAGTCTTGGGTTTTGTGTTAGAACTGGAAGGTTTAACTTGATGTCTATCCCGAGGAGGGGAGACTCCAAGGTCTCCTGGGACGGGAGCGGAACAGCCACGCCTGCACCTCGCTGCTGCCATGCAGGCGCCCTGGCCCCTGCGCACTAGAGGGTCTCCCGGCCCAGGCTGGCGTGTTACAACCAATGGTGACTGTGGAGAAGTCATATGGATTCAAAAATCTTAGTTTCCTCAATTACTAAAGCAAAAAAAATTAAATAAGTTTGCATAGATGACCCCCGGGACCTGTTATTGTACTATTACTCACATTTACATATTATGTACCACACACATGACGTCACAGGCAGCACGTGTGGTACAGAGAGCTCCTGCCACAGGCTTCCCGTGTGGCATCTGTCCTCAGAACCACGAAGCTCTGACTGACTCACCCCAGCTGTCTGTTGACACCACACGTCTTCCTGGAGAGTGAGCTAATCCCCAGGCAATCCTTTGAGTAATGGTAAATGTGTGTCTGCGGAAAAGAGCGCAAGTAGGAGCTCCTGGGCAGGTGGGAGGCCTCGAGCTCAGACAGTGGGTGAGGGGGGGAGGGGGAGCGCGGTCAGAGGGGAGCGCAGTCAGAGGGGGAGCGCGGTCAGAGGGGGAGCGCGGTCAGAGGGGAGCATGGTCAGAGGGGAGCGCGGTCGGTCAGAGGGGAGCGCGGTCAGCGGGGAGCGCGGTCAGCGGGGAGCGTGGTCCACTGAGACAGGCGCTCCTTTCCCTTCATTTCCATCCGCCCGACGAGGCGCACGGGCGTGTGCCTGTCTGCGGTAGTGGGGGGCCAGCTGGAAGGAAGGAGATTGTCAGGCGTGACGATGTGGCCCATAGGTCACCGCACTGCACGCACTGACCAGACAGGGCGAAAAGGGCCTCAGGCCTAACAGTGGGCTGCGGTCCAGGGCTCGGGTGGACGCTGAGATGTAAATGCTTCTTCAACCTTTTGAGACGAGGCGTTGCCTTTCTAAAGTCTATAGCAGGGGTCCTCAAACTGTTTAAACAGGGGGCCAGTTCACTGTCCCTCAGACCGTTGGAGGGCCAGACTATAGTTAAAAAAAAAAACTATGAACAAATTCCTATGCACACTGCACATATCTTACTTTGAAGTAAAAAAACAAAACGGGAACAAATACAATATTTGTATTTGCATGTGCCCCGCGGGCTGTAGTTTGAGGACCCCTGGTCTACAGTGTCAATCAAGGCCTCTAGAGAACGGACAGCCCGCAGCAAACCCTTCCTTCCTCCAGCCGCACGGTCGCCCGCATCCGTCCTCGCCCGTCAGGCCCGCGTGTCCGCTCTGCACAGGACCCGCTGGTCCCCCCTTCCTCCCGGGCCCACGCCTTCACGCCAGGCGGGGAGACGGCCGTTCTGCCTGCCTTCCTGGCTTCTCCAACGTCTGGGCTATTTGGCTTCACCACAGGTTTCAATACATTTCCCAACAGTGATGCTTCCAAAGATCAAGCGCAAAATCAATGGAAACGCGAGTGAAAACAATGTGGCTACTGCCTCAAACACGTCACCATCACCTTCAAGGTACTTTCCCCAGGTCGGGCGTAAGCTGATGTAGCTCAATTTGGTTTAACAAATATTAAGAGAAAACCAGTTATTTTGTGAAAATAGAAGATGCATAATGATAAAAGGGCAGCGAACCAGAGGAGCTGGCGTGAGGTCCAGTTCCCTCCACCTGTCGGCCCCTTTGTGGTGAGGCTGAGCCACCCTCGGCTCCCCAGCGGGACGCAGGCCCTGCTCGCGGCAGCCCGACGGTGAGGGGCTGCCGCCCGCTCCCATGTGCGGGGCCTCCGGGAGCCGGGGCCCTTCCATGCGGGAGGACCACGGAGAGCCCGGCCGGCCCCAACGCTGACATCTCCTGAGCAGAGGGGGGCCTGGGGTGCGCACGCTGGGTCGCGAGGACACAGCACTTCCATGGGCAGCGTCAGATGGGTGCACCCTCTTGCTGAGCTAAGACCTGCCCTGGCTTCCCACCCGCTGAGCACGAGCTGGTTCCACAGCCCCCACCCAGCCTCCCAGCCCCCCTTCCCCAGGGAAGGTTGCGCGGCCGCTTGCTCCCCGACGGAGGGAAGCCCAGTCCTCGGCTGTAACCTCTCCTGGCTTCTTCCTGACTGACCCTCCTGTCACCTGGAGGTCACGGAGACGTGACTCCTCAGACACATCCCTCTGCCCTGCACGCAGGCTCCCCGAGCCCTTCCCCGGGCTGTGTCCGGGGCCCTGTCCCCACCCTCAAGGAGTCAAGGAGTCCGAGCGAAGAATCCTGCTGGGTCGTGCCCTCTCGGACCTGTGACCTCACCCACCCGTGGGGTCTCAGTCCTCGGCCTGCCTCTAACAAAATCGTTCTGCCCGTGTAGTCAGACCCACCCCCACCCCATATATCCCCGTGGTCATTCCACCACTCACACCATGCTGCTCCCTGCTCCCGGTCCCCCCAGTCCCCAGGGCTCCCCGTTCTAGGTGGGCTCCCAGTTCTAGGAGGGGCCATGTCCCAAGGAGGTTCCCAGTCCCAGGGGTTCCCAGTCCCAGGGGCTGCCAGTCCTGGGGGCTCTGCTCGACTGAGCCTGAGCTAGCTCCCCCGCGCCCCCTGCGCCCAGGACACTGAATGACACCTCGGCTTTAGCTCAGGCAGGACTGCCTCTCTGACAGCAGCCACACCGTCCCGGCACCAAACTGCCCACCTGGTCCTCATGGAGCGATCCCTGCCATGGCGCGGACGGGGGGAGGGGTGGGAAAGCAGGGACGCTGTCTCCCTTGACCGCTGCTTCATCACCACAGTGACACGTTCATTTTGTTGAGTTCGAGACAAAAATTACATTTCCCTGGTTCACTAAAGGGCTATGAAAATGCTCACAAGAGATCTGGAAGCTAACAGACACGTCAGATGCACTACAAAGGCAGAAATGAATACGAGTATTAAGGTTGTTCCCTCTGGTTTCTTCATGCATGATGGCTTCCGCACTTGCCACTAAGTGTGTGCATTACTGTGAACATCAGATAAACATCAACGCAGCCCTGGTGAGACAGTGCTCAGCGACCCCCCCACCCCCCGCGAGCCCCCCTTTTCATGTGTTTCTCTGGGAGAAACTGTCTCCTGGCTGCAGGTTCTAGATTATGGACCCCGTGCCAAGAGAAAGGCACACAAAAATAAAATGTACCAAGTTCCCAGGGGAAACACTGTCCAAGCAGCATCACCTCCCCGGACATGCTAAAGCCTGGCAGAGAGCTGAGCACGTGATACAGTGGAGGAAGGCGAGGAAGGGGAAGACGGGGACCAGAGGCCCCTGCCTCTTGGCCATCGCATCATCTGTTCCAGGGAGAAGAGCCAGGCTGTTCCCTGTGTGACTCTCAGGGGCGCAGCACCTGCACATGGGCCCAGCCAGGGCCCCGCTCGCTGTCGATGCTTCAGGGTGACCTCGCAGAGCCTGCTCGTTCGCGTCAGAACCTAAGGAACTCCAGGCCTCTCCGTGGTGACGGCGAGTCCGGCTGCCCAGCCCCTGGCTGCCACGGCAGAAGGCTCTGCGGCAGTGACCCTGCAGAGCTGGGCCGGAACCTTCCCGAGGAGACCCCACGCTGCAGAGGCTGGCAGCGGAGCTGTTCGTCCTTTTCTTCCTGTTCCTTATGTTCACCCGTGTTTTATTCTGAACGTCACTCAGCTGTTGTCAGACTCAGGAGAGGGGCTACTCTACACTCGTTTCACTCGTCTCTGGAACAGGGTCAGGGACAGTAAGCAGACTTCCCACAGGGCTGGGGGGGGGGGCAAGGAGGTGCTGAGCGCCCGGCGCAAACCGCCTCCGCCTGCACCCGCTGCCGCGCAGAACCCGTGGAGACACACAAAGGCCTTTTCAACTAATACCTTACGTTAGTTTTTAAATGTTAACATATATAGAACTGCTTTTTCTGGAAAAACTTAAAAAGCTTTAAAGAATCAAATGTAACCAAGACTAAAAGTTAGGAGCCTATTTGAAATAGTTGCAAATACTAGATTATTAAAAAAAACCCACTTTATTGTGGTAAACATCCCCACCATAACACTTTAAACTAGAACTTAAAGGCACTGAGCTCATTCCTTACCGATGTTGGGGTGCTTGAGGAGACGGCAGATTCTGGCTTCCCTTTCCAGTTTCTGATGATCTGTAAGAAAACCACAAAAGTAAATCACAACTTTAGCAAAAAAGATTAAAGGACAAACAGTGTGCCCAAACAACAGAAAGCCTGCACATTAACTTATCCTTTGATGTCTTTTAAAACACAGATCATTTGGCCTGGCCAGTGTGGCTCAGTGGTTGAGCATCCGCCTAAGAACCAGGAGGTCAGGGTTCGATTCCCGGTCAGGGCACATGCCTGGGTTGTGGGCTTGATCCCTAGTAGGGGGCGTGCAGGAGGCAGCCCATCAATGATTCATTCTCTCTCATTGATGTTTCTAGCTCTATCCCTCTCCCTCCCCCTCTCCCTCTAAAATCAATAAAAAGAAATATTTTTTTAAAAACTGATCACTTGGATGTGGAGCTGCGTGACACGCGGTTTTTAACAGTCTGACTGCCTTCCCTTCCCACTGGCTGCAAGCTGGGCAACAGGGGATGGCAGTCAGCGGTGCCCTCCTCTCTGTGTGCGCTGCTGCAACAACTTAAATCAGCAGCGGCACCCCGGAGCCGAGGGCACATCTGGAACCCAGATGCCCGGGGAGGGCCCCTGCCACCTGTCCCGTCGCGGTGCCCGTCTCTGCACACAGCTGTCCTCCCGCCTCCCGGGGCCGGGCTCTCCCTCAGCCCCCGCTGCCCGCGGTGCCCGTCTCTGCACACAGCTGTCCTCCCCGCCTCCCGGGACCGGGCTCTCCCTCAGCCCCTGCTGCCCGCGGTGCCCGCCTCTGCACACAGCTGTCCTCCTGCCTCCCAGGACAGGGCTCTCCCCCAGCCCCTGCTGCCCGCGGTGCCCGTCTCTGCACACAGCTGTCCTCCCCGCCTCCCGGGACCGGGCTCTCCCTCAGCCCCTGCTGCCCGCGGTGCCCGCCTCTGCACACAGCTGTCCTCCCGCCTCCCGGGACCGGGCTCTCCCCCAGCCCCCGCTGCCTGCTCTTCGCGCTTCCCTGACCCCGCCCTTCTGTGAAGGGGCTGGGACACTGCAAACCTGCGCTTGACGAACCACCTGACGCCACCAGTTGTGTTTGGTGTCTCTGTCGCGGCTCACGTGCACATAATTATAACAAAATCACCAGCCAAAACTCAAAGCCAACGGCGGAGAGAAGCAGGAGCACAGCGGACACCCACGCGCCACGGCGCCCGCGGAGGCCAGTACGCGAGCTTTACAGACGTGGGCACCTGATGCCCCTCACGGCCGAGACAGACCGTGCCCACCCCTCGCTTAGGAGGTGCCCCCAGCACAGACAGGCTGTCTCCCGGGCTCACAGAACCAGCAGGGGGCGCCCGCCAGGCAGCTCTGCTAATGGCATAACCCGCCCTAGAGAACGTGGGGCACCACCCACCCCGGAGAGCCTGGCACGGGCCTCAGCACCTAGAACCCACAGGGCCTTTAGGTGCTTAGATCTGTTAACATCCACTCTCTTACAACACAACCGAGCAAACTGTAAATACTATTTAATTCATTTAAAAACAATAATGACCCATGGCATATTAATATAAGTGCCTGCATTTAAACTTTAAACTTTTACTTGGAAATAATTAAATCACAAATCTGGAGAATAATAGTATAGAACCACCTGTGTGCAACTTATCCAGATGCAGCTCTTAACACTTCACCCGTTTTTAACCATTGACCTCTTTCCGCCACGTACATCTGTGTGCACACACACATTTACCTAACTGACACCCACGTGCACCTATACAAACACATAAATGCATGTTTACGCCTAAAGTACCTTCCTCTGATCCGCCTGCAGTAAGTAACTCAGGGCACGACTTTAAACGTCTGTACTGCTGTGAGCTGCCCACAGAGAAATGTTTACGGCACCAGCGTGGCGCGGGGCGGTCGGCAGTGCGCCCCCCACCTCCAAATCACCAAAGGCAAAGGCTGACACACTCGGCCACACCACGCTCTCACACTACCCGCCTTCCCCCATCTCCTTCTAGAATATTCTTACTTAGAAATAGACAACTAAACCCAAAACTCAGGTTCTGAAAGTGCGCCCAACAGCACCGTAGCACCGTGAAGGGTCACCCGCGAGCCACGAGAAAGTGTCCTCCCAGGCACTACGGTTCTGCTGTGGACGGAGATGTGCAGACACATGCAACACCATGAGGAACAGGACAGAGCCGTCACACAGATGCACATACAGTGACCCTCCGACTCGTGGACACTGTGTTACGATGAAGAACAGGGGCCAAGACCTTGATGGTAAACGTGTGCAGTCTCAGCCGTGGGGCGGGTGTTGCCCGGCTGGGCACGTTACAGTGCCAGCTCGCCAACCCATCCAACACATCGCCTGTGCGCCAGCTCCCTGCCGTCAGAGACGAGCTCCGCACTCAACGCCTGGAAGTGTGTGCGGTGGGGCCTGGGCGCGGTTAAGGACGTTCTGGGGGGTCTCGGGCTGCAGGAAGGCATCCCCAGGACTCAGGGCAGTGTCTCCCATCTTCACTGGAAGGATGTCTCCAGGCCCAGAGCCGCGGGCGTCCTGGGTCCTTGGTCCTCAGTGACACTGAGCGGAGGTCTTCGTCCCCCAGGTGCTGGGGGCTGCGGGTCCCCAGATAGTCCCTCCTGCTCACCGGGGAGTCTGCCTTCCACCCTGCACAGCACCCATGATACCACTGCAGCCAGTCAGGAGCTGGAAGTCACCAGGCGGCCCACATGGGGGCAGGACGACACCAGGACAGGAACCCCAGGAGCCAGAGCCGTAGGGCCACCTCCAAGGCTCCCAGGGCTGCGTCTCCAGGAGCCTTCTCACGACAGGAGCGCTGACCTGCGCCCTCCCCCACGCCCCCCCAGGCCCGGCCCTCCCGGGGCCCGACAGCCCCCCAGGCAACAGCCTCGGGCAGTGGTGCAGTGCTCCCGCCCCACAGGGGCTCCAGCTCTGCTTGGGGAGGAGCCGTGGCTTCCTGCCACCCCAGGCATTGCTGAGCTGCCCTGAGGAGGAGCTGCGTGTCTCCCTTAGAACGGCTCCCTGTGCCGTCCAGCAGCCTCCCGCCTCCAGCCCGCTCTCCCTCCAGCCTGGGAGGAGCAGGAGACCACACTGAAGCCACCTGGGAAGGTCCTGGCCTCCCCACGCCCCATGCCCGGCCGCGCACAGACCGCCTCACCCCCAGCTCACTTACTATGGGCCCGCTCACTGGCTCTTGCTCTGGCGCGAGCCCATCTCAGGCCGTGGCGGCCCAGGAGGAGGCCTGCAGGGAACAGTGTCTGGGGAACAGCGTCCACAGCACGCAGAACTCGGACCTTAACATGGTTCCTGGGAACTCTGAGAAATATGCTTACTCCCAGCTTTAAGATACCTCCCTTTTTTTAACTTAAAAAGATTTTATTTCAACGGAGGAGAAAAACAGGAACTCAGCCCTAATGAGCTAAATCCCTCACTTCAGTTCCCAATCCAAGTTCAGTCTGTAGCCGGTGGGGCTTATGTCCCTCAGAGCAGGGCCGTCGCGAAGCTCCAGGCAGGACGACCACCCCTGTTGGGTGGGGACGCGCTTGCAGGGCAGGGAAGCCCAGCAGACGCCCCTCGATGCCTGGGCCCAGGGGCCACGGGGAGCGGTGCAGTGCCTCTCGGAGTGGCTCAGGGAACCTTCGCCGCAGCCACCCCCACGGCCTTGACCGGGAGGCCTGGAGGCCAGAGGGGTCCCCACCTGCTCCCTGCCCGCCCCACGGAGCAGCCTTGTCAGCACAGCCAGTGCCAGGAGGTTTGGACAGAGGGCCTGCCTCCTGCGTGCCTGGTCAGTCAGTGCCCCGGACACACAGGGGCACAAGAACAGCCTCAGGAAGACCCGATGGCCCCCACGGGCAGATCCTACCCTGGGAGCCACGCAGCCGCTGGGAGGAGGCCACGTCCCTGGCCCCCGGCCCGGACCCCGCCCTAGGGCCCGCCCCGCGCTAGGCTCAGATCAGCCCTCAGATCCCCGGTTTCGAGGGCGGCTCACTCGCTCCTCCGGCTGCAGGACAACCAGCCCAACTCGATCCTCAACGTGTTCATATTCGCTCAGTTTCTGAGAAACCCAAGTCCCAGTGAGAGACCTCCCTGCCCAGGACCCGCCCGGCTGCTCCCGCCTCAGCAGAGGAGACAGGCGCATCTGAGGCCGCCGTGCCCGGCACCTTCCCCCACACGCGTCTACGCTTCTCCAGGAGGGAGGGACACGCGTGCACTGACACCTGGGCGCCAAGTGGTGAGTGGATAAGGGCTGCCTTCCCTGCACGCGCGGCTGTGAACAGCACGAGGGACCCAAACCATGAACACCCCCCACACACGTGGGCTGTGGGGACCCGCCC
Organism: Myotis daubentonii; assembly: GCF_963259705.1. NCBI lineage: Eukaryota > Metazoa > Chordata > Mammalia > Chiroptera > Vespertilionidae > Myotis > Myotis daubentonii. The sequence continues at coordinate 1,246,413 of NC_081844.1, forward strand.
TCCACAGTGTCTTGTTGGAGAGTGACTCCCAGCAAGGGAGGGTCCTGGGATGGGGGGGGAGGACAGGCGGTCCTGGGGGGGAGGGGGGAACAGGCAGTCCTCGTGGGGGAGACAGGTGGCCTTGGGGGGGACAGGCGGTCCTCAGGGGGGAACAGACGGTCCTGGGGGCACAGGCGGTCCTCAGGGGGGGACAGACAGTCCTCGGGGGGGGGACAGGCGGCCCTCAGGGGGGAACAGACGGTCCTGGGGGCACAGGCGGTCCTCAGGGGGGGACAGACGGTCCTTGGGGGCACAGGCGGTCCTGGGGGGACAGGCGGTCCACAGGGGAGGACAGACGGTCCTCAGGGGGGAACAGACGGTCCTGGGGGCACAGGCGGTCCTCAGGGGGGGACAGACGGTCCTCAGGGGGGGACAGACAGTCCTCGGGGGGGACAGGCGGCCCTCAGGGGGGACAGGTGTGGTCCTAGTGGGGGGATAGACGGTCCGGCTCGGCAGGTCACATTTAAAACCTGGCTGTCCGTTAGGCGCGATGGAAAGTCACCGTGTTACAGCCCGAGCATGATGTAGATGGGTTTAAAGCCGTCATCTTTAAGTTCATAATTAACTCCTGTACTTCCGTCTTATACTTTTATCCTACACTTGCAGCTCCGTCCTAGGGCCGCAACAGCCCCACCCCGTCCACCAACACAGGCCTGCCTGGGGAGAGTCAGGCCACTGCACCGGCCAGGGCTGCTCAGCTCTGACGCGAGGCTGTGCTTGAAGGGGCACGAGGCTGAGACTGGCGGGCCGCGGGTGCAGCAAGGGCGTGAGCGGGGTCTGCAGTGCGGACGCCTGTCTCATCCAGGACCCGGCTTCCCGCTCACTGCCACTTCCTTCCCCCAATCCGACCTTCACTTGCGAGTCCCCGGTCAATCCCTCCGGACGCAGAGTCCGGAGGCCCAGGCCGCTGCTGGGAGCCTGGGCAAGGCCGTGAGCTGCCCATCCCGCGTCCCCGACACTCCTGCGGGGCACGGCTACCCCTGCTCCTGGCCCCACGGGGCCTCGGGCCGCAGCAGGAACCCGGCACAGGCTTCACGTGATGGGTGACAGTTCCTCGCGACATGCGTGCTCAGCCTGGGCCCCCTCCACGGCCACGGCAGCCCCCGCCCGGCCCAGAGCCCACACATCCAGTGCCACTGCGCTGACTGGTGCCTCCTGGATTGGGGAGGACGACGCTCGCCTCTAAGTGGCAACTTGAAGGCTGCCAGGCACTGTGTCCCGGGCCCGTGACAGCGCCACCTGCTCCCCTACGAGACCCACCGCCCATGTCGGTCTGCAGCGGCCTGAAAACACCTTCTGATCCGTTAGTCCGCAGGTGCGTTCAGAATCACAGCCGCTCCCTCACGGCTGGAGGGCAGGGAAGCCCTGGGCTCCTGGGTCTGTGTCACAGTAAACCAGTGGCCGCCTCTCCTGGGACAGGACGCCGACACCGGGGAAACCCATCCATTTGCTCCCGACGAACCCGAGACCTGGGACTCTGCCAAGTGACCCGGAAAGGGGACCGTGACAGGCCCTGTGACGAGCGTCCTGCCGTCCAATCAACGTGTGCCAGTGCACCGCGTCCTCCCCGCGCAGGTCCCCGCGCCGGCACGAGTCCACGCCCCTCCACATGGCCATTCTTGACGGGTCCCCATCCTCGCTTTACCTTCTCTTTTCACCCAATAATACTTTTATTTTTGAAAGTAACTTATTGCAAAGTGATAGTTTTCCATTGGAAAATGTATGTGACATTTTTCAAATGAATCTTGGTGCAGAGGCGGCCGGACCAATGAATGGCAAGAGCCTGCGCACCTGCCGGGCGGAGAGCCTCCCGCAGACACGCCCGTCACAGAAGAGGCCTCTGCGTGTTCCTCCAAAGCGTGGGGCCGCGGCGCCTCACACGCCCGCGTGGCATCGGAGGAGACCTGAGTATTCTGACTGCGAGTCCGCTGCTGGGAGGGAACTCAAGACGATGTGCAAACCACGCGAGCAAACGTGGCCGTGGTCCCGGTGAGCAGCCACCGCCGCTGATGCAACGCAGCTCCGTGCAGCTTGCGCCACCTCCGCGGGCCCCGCGCTTCACCAGCCGCGCCGCTGGCCTGGGCACAGGCTCTGGAGGCCCCGTCGCTGGGATTCCCTCTACCAGGTACGTGATCATGCGGAGACAGAATGAAATATGGACGAGGCATGCAAAATCCAGGCCACGCTGTCCTACAAACCACGCCACCTCAGGAAATGCTTCCTGGGCTGGAGTGAACATGCCCCACCCCAGCCCTCTGACCCACTCCATCACCTCGCTTCCCCCGCTGCCAATTGGGTGCCCAGCAGTCCCTGGCCTCCTTGCCCGGTGACCTTCACACCACTCCCCAAAGTCCCGGTCCTCACAGCCACTCCCTGGAGCTTACTGTCCTCCAGAATCAGGAGGTTCAAATCCCCACTTCAACCACCAATGGCTCACTTTCCACCGCGTGCTCATCGTCTCCTAGGTAGTCACCCTCCTCCAAACCATCAGGACCAGCAGCCACGGGCTCCTCTGCGCCGGGCCCAGGGTCCCTTCACTGTCTATGTTCCTCCACGTCCCACACCCTCTCCTCCAGCCACACGGCCTCCCTCGACTCCCCAAAGGCATGAGCCCTCCAACTTCAGCGCCCTGTGCACACAGCCCCTGCAGATGCCTGCTGTCTGACCATCTCTCAGATGCTAGACCTGCTTCCAGGACGCTCCAGGGTCCGGGGGAGGCAACGTGCACCAGCCCCAGGGCATGTTCCCAGCCTGATGTCCTGACAGCACGAGGCACAGACACGCAGACACCTGCACACGCCACCGCACACTGTGAGTGACCCTCCCCCAAATGCACGCTCCGTGACCAGAACCCAGAGGCCCCTTGGCCCCCCGCCTCCCTCACCACAGCGACTCTCCCCTGTGGCCTCCATCTCTGCTGGTGAAAGGCCAGCGCGGCAGGCGCCGTGCCCGGCTCTGTGTTGTCCCCGAATGCGCTCCAACCATGCAGCACTGCTCTGGGGTCTGGTGCGGCACCAGTGCTGAGAGCTGAAAGCGAGCGAAGGTGCGCGATGGAGACACGGAAAACAAAGCATGAGAAGCTGTTAATGTGAGAAGGGCCCTGGGCCGGGCGGCAGAGGGGCTGGTGGGCTGGTCCTCACTGAGCCCGCACTGTCTTCCTACCCAGGGGGCCCCACGCCTCCGCTCACTGTGCGTGTGTTGATACATGGGCTCCTCCCAGCCCTTCCTTCCCCTCATGCTGCTGAGATGCCTGCCCTAGAGCTCGTCATATGCTCCTGTCTCTGCTCCTCTGACTGGGACTGAGAGATGAACAACAGCCCGGCCGGTGTGGCCCAGGGCACAGAGCGTGGGCCTGTGGACCAAAGGGTCCCGGGTTCGATTCCAGTCAAGGGCACGTACAATGGTTGCAGGCTCAGCCTGGCCCGGGCCTGGTCAGGGCACATGCAGGAGGCACCAATCGATGTGTTTCTCTCACATCGATATTTCTCTCCGTCTTTCCCTCTCTCTTCCACTCTCCATAAAATCAATGGAAAAATATCCTCAGATGAAGATTAAGAAAAAAAAAAAATGAACAATAACATCCCCTAACCATGGATAGGAAGAAATCAAAGTTTTAAAAAGTTACCTAATTGAGTTTTGACAACTCTCATTTCAAAATATTAGAGAAATGTAAGTCACGTCTCTAAATGGAAATGGGAAATTAAAGCAGAGCAAGGGAACAGCAGGCCATCTACACGTACATATAAGAGGCTAAGTGACTGGCCATCCATCTGACCGACCAACCGGCACATATGACACGCACTGGCAATCTATATATATAAAAGCCAGCGACCAGAATGCCAGAAAACATCAGGAATGATCCGAACGACTCGTCACTATGACGCCCACTGCGGCGGCCAACTGCCTGCAGCCCTTCCCAGAAGCTGGTCTCGCCCCCGATCAACACCTCCCACCCTGATCGGGGGTGGGGCCGGTCAACCGACCTCCCATGTCCCCTCTCCCATCGGGGCGGGCTGGCCGGGACCCACCTGTGCTCGAACTTATGCACGGGCCTCTAGTCCTATATAATAAAAGGCTAATATGCAAATCGACCAAACAGTGGAACAACCGGTCACTGTGATGAGCACTGACCACCAAGGGACATATGTTCAATGCAAGAGCTGCCCCCTGGTGGTCAGTGTGCTCCCACATGGGGAGCGCCACTCAGCCAGAAGCCCTGAGCCGGGCTCATGGCTGGCAAGGGCAGTGGCGGTGGAGGGAGCCTCTCCCTCCTCTGTGGCAGTCAGACATCCCCCAAAGGCTCCCAGACTGCGAGAGGGCGCAGGCTGGGCTGAGGGACCCACCGCCCGAGTACACAAATTTCATGCACTGGGCCTCTACTCTATATATATAAAAAGCCTAAGTGACCGTTACGACTGAATGACGGGAACAACCAGACGACCGGCCATAGCTATGACACACACTGACCCAGACCTTGCTGCTGGGGCCCTGACAGCCCAAATCGAGTTCACCTGCACCCCGGACCCAGACAGAAGGGAGGAGGGAGCCCGATTCCTTGTGGAATCAGCCACTAGTTAGCTTGCTGCTAGGGCCAACCTCCGGCAGTCCCTCCTGCCGGCTGGCCAACCTCCCGCAGTTCCTCCCACAGGGGGCCAGCACCCCCGATCAGCCCCGACTGCTAGCCAGGCCCAGACTCCATCTGTGCACAAATTAGTGCACCAGGACTCTAGTCTATATGTTCTATAATAATAAAAGTGCAATATGCTAATTAGACTGGACGTCCTTCCAGACAAAGCCAGGGCTGTGAGGGAAGCCCGGGTATGGGGTGCCTGCTGGCGGCCAGACGGAAGCCCGGGTCCCAGGTGCCAGAGGGAAGCCGGTGCCGGCAGCTGGGGGAAGAAGGCCTACTCTTGCACAAAGTTCATGCATCGGGCCTCTGTGTGTGTGTGTGTGTGTGTGTATGTGTGTGTGTATATATATATATATATATGTATATATATATATATACACACCCACACACACACATACACATATATATGGCTAATATGCTAAGTGTCCTTCCTCCGTCTGGGTGATGATGTCACATAGCAACGCCTGGCTTCTTCTCCCTAGGAACTAGCCTCCTTGCAGTTTATTCAGCCCAGGAACACGACTTGCTTTATAGCCAGGTGGAAACATTTTACACTGTAACCAAATGTCTGTGAAGTGTTTCTCCGTGCCTCATCTCATTTGATCCTCACAGAAGTCCTGGAGTAGGTAGATAGGAGACTTGGTGGAATGCTATTTTCTTTTCATTAGCCAGAAAACGGAGATTTACAAAGTTTAGAAACTTGACCTGACTGAAAAGAAGTAAGAAATGGTGGACCTTGAAAATGACTTCAGGTTCTCACTGCACAGAATATAGCCAAACAATGCTGCAGTTCAATATTTTACCCTTTATTCTCCCTGCATGATCTACAATAATCATCTGCTTCGTGTTGATGTTTACTGCTTTGTTGCTGACAATTACCTGAAAGAAAAGTTGGGGTGCTTCACCGGGCTGCAAAAAGTTTAGCTTAATCAGAAAGCAGGTCTAATTTAGCAAGTTTGTTCTATATAAATAAAAAACTAAGTTGGAGAGGAAAGATGGCGACTGGCAGGAACGCAGGGAGGGAGAGTGTGTGAGAGAGTGAGGGAGCTATAGAGGAGTGTGTGGGTGTGTGTGTGAGTGAAATAGGGACAGTTAGGTCCTGCAGGTCTTTCAAGGGGCTGCCAATCCGGGCAATCTTAGACGGCAAAACCCCGCTGCCGCCACAAACGCTCCGGGGAGGACACCAGAGGCGCGGAGACCACGCCATCTTGAAGAACGGAACTGCTTGGGACTGGGATCCTAGTCTCGCCACCACCCAGTCTGGTCTCGGTAGCAAACCGGAACCCCACAGCCGCTCTGGTGGAAGACCACAGCTGCAGACCCAGGGACACCAAGACTCCAGGTACCCTGGCCGCAGATTTCTGTGAGTCACAAAGCCAATCCCCCTCCCCGGCCGCCCCCGGGGCAGCGGCATAGGAACTGCCAGACCCCGGCTGCACAGTGGGGCTGTCTGCACACACTCAGCAGCAGCAGCAGCTCTGCCTGACTTTTAGCCGTGGTGTCGGACACGGGAAGTTTGTTTCCCACGACCAGACTCCGCGGGTGGGCAGACTGTGCTGAATTTGAGGCTGGGTGTGCATCCTTGGTGAGACTGTTCTCTGGGACCAGATCCCGCAACCACGCAGGGCAGGGAGACAGCGCTGAGTTTGAGTCCGGATGTGCCCAAACTTGGGGAATCTGTTTCCCCGCGAAGAGGCTATGCACCCAGGCAGGGAGACTGCTGAGTTTGGGCCTGGGTGCGCATTGTTGGGGACACTGTTTTCTGCGACTGGGTCCTGTGCCCACGCGAGGAGGCAACACTGAATTTGGGCCTGGAGGTGCAGACCCACAACCAGACCCTGCACCCTAGCAGAGAGGCTGCGCTGAATTTGAACCTGGACATGCGAACCCGGGGAGTCTGTTGCCCTCGCCCAGGCTCTGCGCTCAGGCAGGGAGAGTGTGCTGTATCTGAGCATAGGTGCGCAACCTCGGGGAGATTGTTTTCCGAGACCAGGTCCCGCGCCCACACGGGGAGACAGCGTTGAATTTGAGCCTGAGGCACGAACCCAGTGAGTTTGCTTCCCATGACCAGACCTGGCACCCAAACAGGAGACTGCGCTGAATTTGAACCTGAACATGTGAGCTTGGGGAGTTTGTTCCCCACAACCAGACCCCGTACCTGCCGGGAGCCGGTCCATGCTTGCTGTTTCAAGGGACCTGGCATATATGGCATACTGTTCTTAATATGTTTGCTCACCTTCTTGGCACTATGTGTTTTAACCAAGGTCTCTGAGAAAGGTTGTTTTCCCCAGGTAGGGATTTTCCCCTGAAGTTAGGGAGGGAATAAAACCCCTCAACTAAGTGCCAGGCGGGTAGTTAATCCCTTTAACTACGAACAATCATGCTTAAACTACATAATCTTTTCTCCCTGGAATGGAGATAAGAAACGCCCTAACCTTTGTAATAGAGATTGATAGGATTGAATCAACTGGTATAAATACAGTTGTAACAAGACAGAAAGAGACAGAACTCAGAACACAGAACTTAGAACAGAATCAAGAAGACAGAATCTACACGGAGCCTAGAGACAGAGCCTAGCAGGAGAACATGGCAAGGGATCCTGGACTGAACCTGACTACAGAGATTGGCAGGAGAACCTGACTGGAACCTGGACACTGAACCTGACTGGAGAGCCTGGACAGAGCCTGGCTGGGGAACCTAGCGAGGGAACATGGCTGCAGAGCCTCGCTGGAGATCCGAAGCAGAACCTCTCTGGAGATCCGGGCTAGAGATCCTGGCTAGGTTGCTGATCAACTGAACGCTGTCTCCATGTCATTCCTTCTTCGCCGACTCCGTCCACGCCTTTGGGGACCCCTGGACCTGCTGGGGTTGGACCTCGGCACGTACCCATGCAGGGGAGCAGCACTGAATTTGAACCTGGGCGCTTGGACACGGGGAGTCTGCTTCCTGCAGTGCACACCCACGTGACCAGACCCCACACCCATACTGAGCGGCAGTGCCACCTGACTTTGATTCAGGGCAAGCACACAGAGAAGGCTGTTTTCCACGGGGCAGGAGTGGGCCTCCTGCCAACACAGTGCAACTGTGCAACCCGATCTCCCAAGCAGATCGGGGACCCTGAATCTCCACGCAAGCGGCAGCAATGAGCACCAGGGACTAGATCAGCCGTGGGCAAACTATGGCCCGGGGGCCGGATCCGGCCCGTTTGAAATGAATAAAACTAAAAAAAAAAAAAAGACCAAACCCTTTTATGTAATGATGTTTACTTTGAATTTATATTAGTTCACACAAACACTCCATCCATGCTTTTGTTCCGGCCCTCCGGTCCAGTTTAAGAACCCATTGTGGCCCTCGAGTCAAAAAGTTTGCCCACCCCTGGACTAGACTGTTTCTTATTGCATGCACCTGGGATCCCTGATTCCCAGTACAATCACACTAAGAGCCAGAGACTCCAATTCTTGGTGCATGCGCACAGAGGAACCCTGATTCTTGGTGCAAGATAGCACCAAGCAACAGAGACTCTGATACTCGATTCTCGGCGCAGTCACAGGGAGCCTCAGATTCCTGACACACACTAGGAGACTTTGATTTTTGGCACACCCCAGCAGGTTCCCTGTTCCAACGTGGTGCAGGCAGGGTCCCTGATTCTAGGTGCGCACACCAGGCCACACTAAGCGTCTGAGACTCTGACCCGGGGTGAGCATGGCTCCCACCAACCACAGCAGCCGCACGTCTTGGTGTCAGAGCTCTTCAGTGACACTTGGGGGGCGCAAAACTCCCACTGCACATGGCCCAGGCCCCTGTAATTTGACATTTGAACGTTCTGGTGATAATCAGAATGGGGAGATAATAAAACAATCCCCAGAGGAAAGAAAATGAGGAGTTGCCAAGAAAGGAAATTAGTGAAATTGAAGCATGCAGCATGACAGGAAAAGAATTCAGAGTAATGGTCATACAGTTCATACACCGGATGAACGAGAAAATCAACAACCTATGCAAAAATCAGGAAGAAATGAAAAATGATATAGCTATAATCAAAAACACCATGGAAGGCTTCAACAGTAGACTAGAAGAAGCAGAGGACCGAATTAGTGAGTTAGAAGATAAAGTACAGAAACAAGCCCAATCTGAACAGCAACTAGAGAAAAAAATTAAAAAGCAGGAGGAGAGCCTAAGGGAGCTTTGGGACAATGCAAAACAAAATAACATACATATAATAGGGCTGCCAGAAGGACAAGAAGAGAAGCAAGGATTAGAAAATTTATTTGAAGAAATAATGACAGAAAACTTCCCTGATATGGGGAAGAAAAAACTTACACAAGTACAGAGAGTCCCAAGGAAGGTGAATCCCAAAAGACCCACACCAAGACATGCCATAATTACAATGGCAAATGTTAACGACAAAGAGAGAATCCTAAAGGCTGCAAGAGAGAGAGAGAGAGTTACCTACAAAGGATCCCCTATCAGATTATCAAATGACTTCTCAACAGAAACACATCAAGCTGGAAGGTACAAAGGATCCCCTATCAGATTATCAAATGACTTCTCAACAGAAACACATCAAGCTGGAAGGGAATGGAAGGAGATATACAAAGTGATGCAAAGCAAGGGACTGAATCCAAGAATACTCTATCCAGCAAGACTATCAATCAAAATTGAAGGGGAAATCAGGAGCTTTGCAGACAAGAAAAGGCTAAGGGAGTTTATCACCACCAAGCCAGCAATGCAAGAAATGCTAAAGGGACTCATGTAAAAAGAAGAAATAAAAAGGTAAGAAGGAATACAGGCTCAAAAAAAAAAAAAATAAAAGTGGCTACAAACAAGTACCTTTCAATAATAACTTTAAATATAAATGGACTAAATGCTCCAATCAAAAGACATCATGTGGCTGAATGGATAAAAAAAACATGACCCATATATATGCTGTCTACAAGAGACCCACTTCAGAACAAGGGATTCACACAGACTGAAAGTGAAGGGATGGAAAAATATATTTCAGGCAAATGGAAATGAATAAAAAAACTTGGGTAGCAATACTTATATCAGACAAAATAGACATCAAAGTGAAGGCCATAACAAGAGATAAGGAAGGCCACTTCATAATACTAAAGGGATCGATACAACAAGAGGATATAACTCTGAAAAACATATATCCACCCAATGCGGGAGCACCCAAATACATAAAAAAAACTCCTGGAAGATATCAAGGGAGAGATCAACAACAATACAATCATAGTAGGGGCCTTTAATACACCACTGACATCACTGGATAAATCCTCTAGACAAAAAATCAGCAAAGAAACAGCAATCCTAAATGACTCACTAGATCAGATAGACTTAATTGACATCTTCAGAACATTTCACCCCAAAGCCGCAGAATATACATTCTTCTCAAGTGCACATAGGACATTTTCAAAAAATAGACCACATACTGGGTCACAAGCAAAGTATCCCCAAATTCAAGAAGATTGAAATCATACCAAGCATCTTCTCAGACCACAATGGCATAATATTAGAAATAAACTACAATAAAAACAACCCCAAACACTCAAACACTTGGAAGCTGAATAGCATGTTATTAAATATTGATTGGGTTACCAATGAGATCAAAGAAGAAATTAAAAACATCCTGGAAACTAATGACAATGAAAACACAATAATCCAAAACCTATGGGATACAATGAAAGCAGTCCTGAGAGGAAAAAGTTTATAGCTCTACAGGCCTACCTCAAAAAACAAGAAAAAATGGTAGCAAATCATCTAACCCTACATCTCAAAGAATTAGAAAGAGAGCAAAAAGAAAAGCCCAGAGTGAGCAGAAGGAAGGAGATAATAAAGATTAGAGTGGAAATAAATGACATAGAGACCAAAAAACAATACATAAAATCAATGAAATCAAGAGCTGGTTCTTTGAAAGGATAAACAAGATTGATGAACCTCTGGCCAGGCTCACCAAGAAGCAGAGAGAGAGGACCCAAATAAGCAAAATCAGAAATGAAAGAGGCAAAATAACAACAGACCCCACAGAAATACAAACAATTGTTAAAAAATACTATGAACAACTCTACTCCAACAAACTAGACAACCTGGAGGAAATGGACATATTCCTAGAAAAATACAACATTCCAAAACTCAATCAGGAAGAATCTAAAAATCTCAATAGGCCAATAACTATGGAAGAAATTGAGGCAGTCATCAAAAAGCTTCCAGCAAACAAAAGCCCAGGGCCAGATGGCTTCACAGGGGAGTTTTACCAAACATTCAAGGAAGAACTAAAACCTATCCTCCTCAGACTGTTCCAAAAAATTCAAGAGGAAGGAACACTTCCAAGCTCATTCTATGAAGCCAGCATCACCCTAATACCAAAACCAGATAAAGACAACACAATGAAAGAGAATTACATGCCAATATCCCTCATGAACATAGACGCCAAAATCCTCAACAAAATCCTAGAAAATCGGATCCAGCAGTACATCAGAAAGATCATACACCATGACCAAGTGGGATTTATCCCAGAGATGCAAGGATGTACAATATCCGCAAATCAATAAACGTGATACATCACATAAACAAATTGAGAGACAAAAACCACATAGTCATATCAATTGATGCAGAAAAGGCATTTGACAAAATCCAACACCCATTTTTCATAAAAACACTCAGCAAGGTGGGAGTAGAAGGATCATACCTCAACATAATAAAAGCCATATATGACAAACCCACAGCCAACATCATACTCAATGGAGAAAAACTAAAACCATTTCCCTTAAGAACAGGAACAAGACAGGGATGCCCACTCTCACCACTCCTGTTTGACATAGTACTGAAGTATCAGCCATTGAGATTAGACAAGAAGAAGAAATAAAAGGCATCCAAATTGGAAAAGAAGAAGTAAAACTGTCCTTATTTGCAGATGACATGATATTATACATAAAAAAACCTAAAGGCTCCATCAAAAAACTATTAGACTTAATAAATGAATTCGGCAATGTAGCAGGATACAAAATTAATGCCAAGAAATCTATGGCATTTCTATACACCAATAGTGAACTTACAGAAAGAGAGACTGAAAAAGCAATCCCATTTACCATCACACCAAAAAGATTAAGATACCTAGGAATAAACTTAACTAAAGAGGTAAAAGACCTCTACTCAGAAAACTACAGAACGTTGGAAAAAGAGATAGAGGAAGACATAAACAGATGGAAGAACATACCATGTTCATGGATTGGTAGAATCAACATCATTAAAATGTCCATACTACCCAAAGCAATCTATAAATTCAACGCACTTCCCATTAAAATACCAACAGCATATTTCACAGAGGTAGAACAAACTCTCCAAAAATTCATCTGGAATAAAAAAAGACCCCGAAAAGCTGCAGCAATCCTGAGAAAGAACAAAGTAGGTGGGATCTCAATACCAGATATCAAGCTGTATTACAAAGCCACTGTTCTCAAAACTGCCTAGTACTGACACAAGAACAGACATATAGATCAATGGAATAGAATAGAGAGCCCAGAAATCGGCCCGAACCAATATGTTCAATTAATATTTGACAAAGGGGGCAAGGGCTTACAATGCAGTCAAGACAGTCTCTTCAATAAATGGTGTTGGGAAAATTGGACAGATACATGCAGAAAGATGAAACTAGACCACCAACTTACACCATACACAAAAATAAACTCCAAATGGATAAAGTACTTAAATGTAAGACGGGAAACCATAAAAATACTAGAGGAATCCAAAGGCAACAAAATCTCAGACATATGCCGAAGCAATTTCTTCACCGATACAGCTCCTAGGGCACTTGAAACTAAAGAGAAAATGAACAAATGGGACTACATCAAAATAAAAAGCTTCTGCACAGCAAGAGAAACCATCAACAAAACAACAAGAAAGCCCACTGCATGGGAGAACATATTTTCCAATGTTATCACTGATAAGGGTTTTATCTCCAACATTTATAGGGAACTCTTACAACTTAACAAAAGGAAGATAAACAATCCAATCAAAAAATAGGCAAAGGACCTAAATAGACACTTTTCAAAAGAGGACATCCAGAAAGCCAAGAGACATATGAAAACATGCTCAAAGTCACTAGTCATCCGAGAGATGCAAATCAAGACAACAATAAGGTACCATCTCACACTGTCAGAATGGCTATCATCAACAAATCAACAAAAGATAAATGCTGGCGAGGATGTGGAGAAAAGGGAACACTTGTGCACTGCTGGTGGGAATGCAGACTGGTGCAGCCACTATGGAAGACAGTATGGAGTTTCCTCAAAAAATTAAAAATGGAACTCCCATTTGACCCCATGATCCCACTTCTAGGAATATATCCCAAGAAATCAGAAACACCAATCAGAAAGGATATGTGTATCCCTATGTTCATAGCAGCACAATTCACCATAGCTAAGATTTGGAAACAGCCTAAAAGCCCATCAGCAGACGAATGGATTAGAAAACTGTGGTACAGCTACACAATGGAATACTATGCTGCTGTAAAAAAAGAAGGAACTCTTACCATTTGCAACGGCATGGATGGAACTGGAGAGCATTATGCTAAGTGGAATAAGCCAGTCAGTGAAAGAAAAATACCACATGATCTCACTCATTTATGGATAATAAAGACCATTATAAACTTATGAACAAAAATAGAAAATGCAGAGCAGCATTGAACAGACTGTCAAACTACAGTGGGAAGGCTGGGGAAGTTTGGGGGACAGAAGGGGGGATAAGAGATCAACCGAAGGACTTGTATGCATGCATATAAGAATAACCAATGGACACAAGACACTGGGGGGTAGGGGAGGCCGGGGGAATGTCAAGGGGGGAAAAAAAGAGACATATGTAATACTCTTTGTAATACTTTAAGCAATAAAGCAAAAATTTAAAAAATTTTTAAAAAATTTTAAAAAAACACCCAGAAAAAAACAAAACAAAAACTAAGTTGACTCGTACATGCGCAATACATATAAAGCTCTCGCTGGCGCCAATCGCACACGTTTTTTTCAATCTATCATTGTCAATTGCGAATTTGGTTGACACTTCTATTATAGAGAAAAGGCGAATAGCGATATTAAAATATTTCTTCTAATTAATGTGCACAAATTCGTGCACCGGGCCCCTAGTCTATATATAAAAGGCTAATATGCTAGGTGTCCCTCCGCCCGTCCAACTGGTCGCTATGATGCACACTGACCACCAGGGGGCAGACACTCAACGCAGGAGTTGCCAAGCTGCAGTGACTTGGCAGCGGCGGTTCTGGGGTGATGCACCCCAGAACCAGAGAGGAGGGAGCCCTATTCCTCGCGGAGCTGCGTGATTCTACCTTCAGCGGTGGGTTATGTTGTTGCTGGGGCACTGTCGGCCCTGAATCTGGTTTACTGCACACTTGCATTTGCGTGCCACACCCTGTATGACAGCAACTTTGCAGAGTGCCCTCTCACTCCGGAACCCTCGGGAGATGTCGGAGAGCCAGTTTCGGCCCGACACCCTCAGGCCAGGCTGAGGGACCCCACTTGCTAGAGGGACCCCACTCACTCCACAGAGGCTGGAGCGGGACCGTGGGAGGTGGGCTCCAGGGCGTGTCCAGCCGGTCTTGCCCAGTCCTGCCCCGCTGGCCACCTTCTAATTAATTTCCTTTCAATGTCCACGAATCCATGCCAGGTCACTAGTTTAAAAATACAGACAGTCCTTGGGTTATTTTGGACTTGATGTACATCGTTTCGTGGTTACATCGCCATCTCCCATTTATTTATAAATAAATAAAAAGTTCCGTCATTTCAACGTATGTACATATGAGCTTTATGTTTTTTTATTATTTATTTACCACAAGTAAAGGTCAGGAATTGTTATCTTTCACATTTTTTTTTTTACTGTTTCACTTCATTACTGTTGTATATGTGCTCCATGTGAGTGATGTAGGTGCTTATGTAGGTGGGTTCCGACTACAGCGAAAATCGAATTATGTTGCGCCGTAGGAACGGATCTCCGATGTAACCAGAGGACCTACTATAAACGTTGACTTGCGCTTGCGTGATATTTGTCCTCGTCTGACACTGGCCTCCCATTTAAGTTGATTCAACGAGTTTCCCGTGATGCCAGCATTTGCGATGACTATTAACAAATCACAAGGACAAACTCTAGACAGAGTAGGCATGTTCCTGCCTGAACCCGATTTCGGACATGGTCAGCTATGTGCTGCTTTCTCTCGAGTCGAAGAGCGTGTGATGTTAAAGTTAAAGTTGTAAATACTTCAGCACAAGGGAAATTAGTCAAGCACTCTGAAAGTGTTTTCACTCTTAATGTGGTGTACAGAGAGATATTAGAGTAAGTTTAATCACTTTATCAGTCTTTGTTTTTATCAATGTTGTTTTCATATCATGTTTTTGTTGTTTTAAATCATGTTTTTGTTGTTTTATATCATGTCTGTGTTGTTTTTATATCATGTCTTTGTTGTTGTTCTATCATTTTGCTATTGTTTATTTATTAATCAATTTATGTATTACTTTCATATAAATGCTACTAATTTTCTTTCATCTCTGACACTCCCATCATAGAGAAAGGGCGAACAGCGATGTTAAAATATTTCTTCTATTAACTTCCTCTCCATGTGCACGAATCTGTGCACTGGCCACCAGCTAGGATGTGACCTGACTTCAGAGACGCCTGCACATGTGCTTTCTAGTGAGGCTGACAGCACAGCAGCTGGCGGGCTTCCAGGTTCTGAGGCCAAAGACGACCAAGTGCAGACTAAGAGCAGACCAGGTGCAGACCGCTGAGGAGAAAAAGGATAGAGGGCGGAGGGGAGGCCGTGCTGGGACCCTGCCGATGGCTCAGGACAGCGCACCCGCTCGGGGCGTGGCTCGGGGCAGCCCCAGGACTAAAGAGAGCCACTAAGCAGAGACGCGGAGAAGGGTTCTTCAGGATGAGCAATGGAGAGTAAACACACATCACACACTTAGACAAAGCGCACGAAGCAGAACTGACACCGTCCCTGCCAAAGGCTCCATCCAGTGGGAGAGTCCGACACAACGATCCACACGGAACTTGCAGACCCGCCGGCGGAGGTCCCTGCGGGTGTGCTGTTTCACCAGGAACCACTACTGCCTGCTCTCTGGAGGCCGCCCCCCGGGTCCTGGCTCCCCTGGTTGAGCTCCTGCCACCCACAGGCCTGTGGAGGCCGATGCTGACAGACAGCGAGACCAACACCTGGAGAGGAGAAGGAGGGTGACCAGGCCACGTGAGAGACGACTGTTCCCCCGGCTACCGAGTCTGCCCTGCCCCTACCTGTCTCCCCCGCCCAGGGGCAGGGCCCTCCTGGGCACAGGGTCGGTCCAATGCACGATGCTGAAGACACCGGGTGGCACGAGGGCAGCAAGGTCAGGGCTCCTCCAGGATCACGGAGGGCACCCCTGCCTGGTCACACAGAAATAAAGGAAAGCTGCTCTGGGTGCCACGCGAAAGCTGTCCTTGGCCTGAGCGCAGTGACCATGGACGTGGAGTGATGGCGCCGTCCTGTGGGGCCCGGGACAAGCCAGGCCCCAGGACAGTCTGACTGATGGGCACCCTTCTCCGGGCAGCGCGGGCCCTGGCCAGCAGGGCATGACTGACCTGCACCATCCCCCCGAGACCGGAGGTCACAGACAGCGTCACCAGAACTGAGCGCAGAGAGAACCACTCGAAGGAACCTGAGCGGCTCTGCTCCGATCACCGTAAGCCGGGTGGGGCCGCAGGAGCCAGCGCAGCGCCAGGGCTGTTTGCTGAGGCCAATCCTGGCGTTCCTGCCAGCTGTGCTTAACCTCGGGCCCAGCTCTCTCCTTTCCGCCCTCCATCCTCCTGGGTGGTCCTTCTACGCCAAAGAAACGACCCGCACTGTGTGCTCCGTATCGCAGTGCAGTGCGCGCCGTGGCCCGAGTACAGAGAACGCCAACTGTCAGAGAAACATTTCAAACGTCACCCTGAGCTCCTGCCAAGCTACAGATACACGTGACCAGATACCGAGGGCACAAATCGTAAGCACCAGTGAGCGCACCCTTTACTCGGACCCTCTATTGAGATTTAAGTGACAGGTGAAATATGGGTCAATCTTTTATTCAGAAAACGTCTGCTTAAAATATGCCAAATAATATGCCCGATATAAAAGCCAGCCCCTCCAGCATCGACGTGCGGTCTGGTTAGCTCTGCGGTTCCGGTCTGACGGGCCCAGCCCGGGGCCGCCGAGATCACCCCGCCGCTCGGCCAGCGCCGAGGCCGGAGCCTGAGGGCGAGGTCACGGGGAATCGAGTGGGCACACGTGCTCCCCGCGGAGGCACGGGCACCTTCTCTCGTCCGTACCTGGCCATGGCCGTGCAAGGTTACACGTGGTCAACATAACCCTCGTCCTAGACACCCCGGGGCATCGCATGGATGAGTGTGACGGGATGAGAACTTGGAAAGCAACCACTGACAAGAATGGCGTCCCTCATCTGTGCCACATGCGGCAGAACAAGGGGCGAGGAGCGCACCTCGCAACCCTGCAGCCAGCGCCAGACTCAGGACAGGAGAAACCCTCCCGCCCTCCTTCTGCCCCGAGTCCCGTTTACTGGAAAAGCTGCAGAAATCTTTACCAAAAGTCCACTTAAAATTCTATTTCTCAGAAAAACAGTGTTACTCTTCAGTCCAGAAATAACATCTGGGCCTCAGAGAACCAAACTGTTCTTACTCCTAAAAATAAACAGGTCAAGTCTTGAGGTCAGTTCCAAACGCTGTGCGGGGCAGCGGGCGGACGGCTCCCCGCAAGGCCAGGTGTGGAGCGGCCCCCACCCCCACACCCCTGATGGCCGCCCAGGCGAACACGGCCCAGCAAGGCTGGCCCTGGTGGCTGCCCGCAGGGGGCGCCAGGAGAGCAGGCCCAGGAAGGGAGATACCCCGGACCAGCCCGCAGCCTCTCCCAGGGGCAGCTCAGCGCCCCAGACCCTGCGGACTTCCCGGGGAGCCCCTGACGGCACCTCAGCATCTGTCATCACAGTCCAGACGTCAGAGAGGAAGCCAGGAAAGCGCAGAGAGCACAGTGTCTGTGACTGTGAAAGAGCAGAAGGCGGGATCCTGCAGGAAATGTGCACAGTATTTGACATCAACTAAGTCATGAAAATTGTCCGTTTTTTAGAATAAATAAAAGAAACTGTGGGAACCAAGAGGTAAACATTGAAGTGATATATCCCCATTGCTTTCTTTGAAAATTACAATTTAAACAGATGAATTAATAAAGAATGAAAGAAAGCCAGTCACTAACATGCACTTGATGCTGAACAATGTCTTTGACACTAAAATTTACATTCACTTTCGCCTGGAAGGGAACAGCAAATATTCATCGCACTCTGTCCAAGTGACCGCATCCAAGTGACAGACCCGCCGGCCCGCTCGTGGGGAGCGCCCGCTCGTGGGGAGCGCCCGCGGGATGCTTCCAAAGAGCAGGTGCGGCTTCTCCCTTCGGTGCGAACCACTGAGCGGCCACGCCCGCGGCTGCTGTTTTACATGCCATCGGTGACCCACCTCCCCCTGGGCTCTCCACCTCTTAGGAGGGGGTTACATCCGAGGGAGCACCCCTCTTTAAAGCAAGGAGTGTGAATCCCACATCCAGACCACATCCTGGGGGAGGTAAGACCGGAAATGAAGCCTCAGGAAGTCTGAGCCACAGCCCGAGGCTGGGAGGCCCTGGCGCCTGTGGAGGAGCCCTGGGGACGGAGCCGGCCGGACTCTGCCTCAGAAGAGAACCTTTCTCGCCCACAAGCCGAGCGTCAGACTTCAGGCCACACACGGAATGCAACATTAAGCCCCTTTCTAGTTTTCAATGCACATGCACACCCCCCCCCCCCCCCCCCGCACTGCTCCCACGGTGACAATGCCGCGCAAAAGGCACCTTCAAGTCACCAGGGGACGAACAGGAAGGAGCAGGCTCGCGCACCACCTTCCACGGGGAAGGGAGGTGTTTCCCAGGAGGAGGAACACCCACTCTGTCTCTCAGGACGCGTGCGGAGGCTCCAGGGAGCGAGCAGGAGCACCAGGAATCGGGCCCTGGCAGCTGGATGTTTCCTGACTGAATCACCATCGATGGTGTTTAGTACTGTTTTTTTTGTTTCTTTAAAGGTGTTTTTATTGTTTGTTTGTTTTTTTTAAATATATTTTATTGATTTCTTACAGAGAGGAAGGGAGAAAGATAGAGAGTCAGAAACATCGATGGGAGAGAAACATTGATCAGCTGCCTCCTGTACATCTCCCACTGGGGATATGCCCGCAACCCAGGTACATGCCCTTGACCGGAATCGAACCTGGGACCCTCCAGTCTGCAGGCCGACGCTCTATCCACTGAGCCAAACCGGTTTCGGCTGGGTTTTTTTTGTGTGTGTGTTTTTATTACTTTTTAGAGAGATAGGAAGGGAGAGAGAGAGAGAAACATCAACTGGCTGCCTCCTGCATGGCCCCCACCGGGGATTGAGCTCACAACCTGGGCATGTGCCCTGACGGGGAATCCGGTGGCCTCAGTGCACAGGTCAACACTCAACCGCTGAGCCCCGCCAGCCTGGCACAAACCACCTTCTTAGGGGCGAGCCAGGTCATCCACTCAGTCCAGCTCCAATGGCTCAGCACCCGGGAGAGGCAGGGCAGCTGCAGGCGCCAGCCCTCGCCAGGAGCACTGGGACCAGGGGCCGGGCCGCTGCGTCCAGCTCAGAATGCACAAGCCAGCAGCCTGCGGGGCTGAGCCGGCGTCCGGCTGAACGCGGCCCTGTGCTCGCTAAGGCCTGTTGGCTGGCACGCGCTGTGTAAGAAATGACCTCTCGAGCCCCATGGACACCACGCACAGCTGGAACGGGCGGCTCCCGCCTGCTCTTTCAGTAACGTCACAGCGGCCAAGGGCAAGGGGCCATCTGTGCCCACCGTGGCCCAGACCCTGAGCTGCGCACCGTCAGTGGGTCCCGGTGGCACAGACGCTCACAGGGACAGGGCTTCTGCGTTCACATGGGTCAGGTAAGTCACCTGCTCAGACAATTCTGTTACCAATAATATACAAAGCAGCACGTCTCCTGGGAGGTGCAGGAAGCCGAAGGAGGCCCTCGGGAATCAAGGGAACGGGCTCCGGGGGACGGTCCCTGAGCAGGCCTGCGCCCACCGACCCTGATCGAGGTCTCCACAGTGCGGCCTGGGGACTGAGTGTGTTCCTGTGGTCGCCGTCTCAAAAGCCAGTGTGTTTCACACACGGCACACGGCACACGGCACGACTCCTGTGCTGGGCTTCCCTGCCGCCTTGTCCTGCATCGTCTGAGGACGACAACGCTCTCCTCAGCTTTAAAACAGCCCTGCACGGGCCTCCACCCATTCACCACACGTTCACTGACTCCCCCGCGCGCTGGGTGCTGTGCCAGATGCTCAGGTACCGGGGGACCGAGGGTCAGGCACGCGGGCTGCGCGTGACGAGCTCCCCAGCTCGGGAATGCTTCTCTGGCTCCCACACTTCCTCTGGCAGCTGCGGCAGGCACTGCTGTGAGTGCCCTGAGACCCCAAACCCCAGACATAGCCGAGGTCGCGGCTGCAGCCCCACAGCTCTTACCGCCAGCCGGGCCTGCACGGGCTTCTCTTCCGCGGGGCGTGCACAGACTCCTCTGCAGAGAGCTGCTCCGCAGCCACAGCAGCTCCCTCCCAGGAAGAGGCCCTAAGGCTCCCTCCATGAGTGGAAGCACAGTTATCATCATGGCACCTTCCAGGACCGGAGACTGAACCCCGCCCGCCGGCCTGCCTGCCTCCGAGACCAGGCCTCTCCGCGCTGCCCACAGCTCAGACGGGAGGCACGCGTCACTGAAGACCATGGCGGCCCACGCCACGGCACTGGGCAGCGGGGCAGGGCACGGCGTGGCACGGGGACGAAGGGGACACCATCAGGCGGGCAGGCCCTCTGGGGCCGGTCCCTCCAGGCTGCCTCTGTGTCTGAGCAAATGAGTAAGTGACCCTCGCGGCGGGGACCCCATCACACGGCCGCTGCTGATAGAGGAGGCGGGGCGCTGGCCCCTTGTGAAGCCTGCCAGTAACAGAGTCCGTTCTGTGCTTTAATGACATGTTCTTCCTGCTCCTGAGAGAAAGACAGAGAAAAGCCGAGGCGCGACCATGAAGCAGTCGCATCGTCAAGGCCTCAGCCGCCGCCGAGTCCTTGCCAGGTGTCAGCCTTCCGCCTCGTCTCTGGGTTCCTGGCGAATTCCAGGTGCGCCTCTGCCTGGGGTCCTTCTGACCACTCTGCTCCCCTTCCTACACCAGACGCGCTCAGCCCCCCTGAACAGGCGCAAGTGTCCTCAGTCCCCCGGCAAAATATACTGAAAAGAAGTGAAATCCACTTGGTCTTCTCAGTCGCTAAATAAAAACATGTCCATACCTTCAGTCTGTGAACTTTTTTTGAGAAATATTAAATTTGGGTGCTTTGCATTTAGTGTTAATTCCAGCTGCACTAAACATTCATAGAGAACACGCATGCACACACATCGGTGCACATGCTAACACACTCTACTGTACCTGCTACAAGGACCCTTGTACGCTGCACTGACACAGTCGGCAGCTCCCAGGGGTTCCTCAGGCACAGGCCCTGAGGACTGCCACTTCCTCGTCCACAGGCCTCTGACCATGGGGGCGCCTCTGACCACGGGGCAGTGAGCCGCTCTGAGCTGACCTCCTTGACAACAGTCTACCAAGCAGGATGGGCCAGGCAGGATTCTGAGGAAGGGCTGGATGAGAAACCCCGTCCCACACCATGTCCCGGGTGGCAGGCCTACCCCAGCGGTTTCATTATGGTGTCAGAAGCAACATGCTTAGGGGCCCACAGCTCCCATAAGAAACTCCTAGGCGACCAGCCTGACACCAAGAAAGCCAAGGAAGACCTAGCGAGTCTGGGCAAGTCCCAGGATGTTAACAGCTGCAGAGAAGGTACCGGGTAAGGCGTTCGGAGACGACCCAGTGAGCGCCTGCCTCTTCCTGTAGCCTCAGTCAGGCCTTGTGAAGAGCACCCGCTGCAGCCCCAGCTCCCCAGGACCTGGCTGTCTCCCTCCCGCACGTCTCTGTCCCACATGCCCATGCACTCCACCTGAGACGGAAATGTTTGGTTCCAAAAGGTTAAGGGCTCCAATGGAAACTTCTGCTCAGGACCTAGAATCTAAAAGTGTGTTCTGTGACTTGTGATGTCAGAGATGGCTAGAACCAAACGAAAGTACAGAAATAAAACAGTACCTATCCTATCCTATATAATAATCTACACTAATAAAAGAGAAAGATGCAAATTAACCGTACCTTCATGACACCCATCAGCCAATCAGGAGTGAGTATGCAAATTAACCCAATCAAAGATGGCAGGTCGATTTGCATACGCAGGCTCCAAGCGGCCAGGGGTGGGGCGGGACGCTTGCGTCATGGCCATGGCGACAACGCAGGCGTTCCACACCATCCAGCTGCTCCAGGCCTCTGGGCAGTGTGGGAAGGTGGAAAGGTGGCTCCGGGCGGAGTGAAGGCAGTCCCGGCAGCCAAGGGAAGGAAGGCCCATTCTTGCACAAATCTTCGTGCATCAGTCCTCTAGTATATAATAAAGAGGAAATATGCAAATTGACCCTCACGCCCTCACATCACAAAATGGCCGCCCCCACGTCATCACACGATGGCCGGCAGGGGAGGGCAGTTGGGGGCCATCGGGCAGGCAGGGGAGCAGTTAGGCATCAATCAGGCTGGCAGGGGAGTGGTTAGGGGTGATCAGGTAGGCAGGCAGGCGAGTGGTTAGGAGCCAGCAGTCCCGGATTGTGAGAGAGATGTCTGACTGCAGGTTTAGGCCCGATCCCACAGGGGTCCCAGATTGGAGAGGGTGTAGGCTGGGCTGAGGGACACACCCCCACCCCCAGTGCACAAATTTCGTGCACCAGGCCTCTAGTTATCAATACAAATGTTCACACTCGTCTAGATTAAAGCTGTTTGGGGATCATCCACAGGAAATGTTGGAGACATTCTTACTCTGTCCACATAATGTTTTCTAATTTTAAGATCCACTACAGTGACTTCCAGCTAGTGTGACGCAGAACGTTTAAAACATGCCATCCTGGCTATTGAGTAGGGCACTGACCTCTCCCCTTATGTTGTCAGATAAGAAATTACCACAGTCAGCACATCAATAGCTGGTGAATGAATCAGAACGATACCTCTATTTTGTCAGATCGACAAAATGCATTTTTTTGGTGCGTCATAGTCTTAGTAATTAGCTTGTGTGGATGAGATGGAAAGGGTTGAAAATCGCTGATCTACTGAAAGGAACCCAGTTCGGAAGACGTTACCTGCTACAGAGCCCCGCCATTCACACGCCGAGGCTCACAGGTGAGTCTCCCCGGTCACTGTCCCTCCCTCGCTCCTGGTAGAGCAGCATTTCCGAGCCAAAGCCAGAGCTCTGCTTCCGCAGACAAACCTCTCCTGTTTGTTCGTCTCGGGCCCTACGTGAGGGGACGGGGCACTCACGTCCCACGCCAGCCAGCTCGCCACTGGGCGCAGGCAGGTGTACCAGAGGATGGAAACACCACCTGATACTGTCTGACCTCAAACTTCAGTGGATCCTGACCCCAGAGCATGGAGCCGCACTGAGCCTTCAGGAAAAGGAGGTCCGGTTTCTGGGCCGCCCTCATTATTCATGAAGCACCGACACAGCTCTGCCAGGGAGGACGGGGCTTCCGTGTGGAGCTAAGCGTTAGGGACCAGAGGCAGCCTGCAGGCCCCTAACCAGGGTTCATGTCCCAAGAACAGGCGTTTCCCTGGCCAGTGGCTCAGCTGGTGGGAGTGTTGTCTGGAGCATCAAAAGGTTTCGGGTTCAATTGCCGGTCAGGGCACATACTCCAGTTGCCTGTTCGATCCCGGCTGGAGGTGTACAGGAGACAACCCATCAATGTTTCTTCCTCATATGGATGTTTCCCCCTCTCTCTCGCTCTCTCTTCCTTTCTCTCTAAAAAAAAGAAATAAATAAAAACGTACCCTTGAGGGAGGATAAAAAAGAAAAGGAGGTGTTTCTACGAACGAGGGCTCTTCCTTTGGGAGGTGGGTCCCCCTTCATTGACCTGAGGGAAGAGCAAGCACTTTGACCTGAATGCCTATCACCGTGTCACCAAGACCGGTGGGCAGGGGACAGACGGAGAGCACTGCCCAAGGCAGTTAAAGGTTAATGTCCATCCACTCTTCCTCACGCTGCTCTCACACACAGCCCACGGCACTGGGCACAGCACCTGGCCAGGCTCTCAGGGCTCCTGTCCTGCAGGCGCCTGGCTCCAGTTCTCAGAGCTCCTGTCCCACAGCCACCTGACTCCAACTCTCAGGGCTCCTGTCCCACAGCCACCTGACTCCGGCTCTCAGGGCTCCTGTCCCACAGCCGCCTGGCTTGGGCTCTCAGGGCTCCTGTCCCGCAGCCACCTGGCTCGGGCTCTCAGGGCTCCTCTCCCGCAGCCGCCTGACTCCGGCTCTCAGGGCTCCTGTCCCGCAGCCGCCTGACTCCAGCTCTCAGGGCTCCTGTCCCGCAGCCGCCTGGCTCCAGCTCTCAGGGCTCCTGTCCCGCAGCCGCCTGGCTCGGGCTCTCAGGGCTCCTGTCCCGCAGCCACCTGGCTCGGGCTCTCAGGGCTCCTCTCCCGCAGCCGCCTGACTCCGGCTCTCAGGGCTCCTGTCCCACAGCCACCTGACTCCAACTCTCAGAGCTCCTGTCCCACAGCCACCTGACTCCGGCTCTCAGGGCTCCTGTCCCACAGCCGCCTGGCTTGGGCTCTCAGGGCTCCTGTCCCGCAGCCACCTGGCTCGGGCTCTCAGGGCTCCTCTCCCGCAGCCGCCTGACTCCGGCTCTCAGGGCTCCTGTCCCGCAGCCGCCTGACTCCAGCTCTCAGGGCTCCTGTCCCGCAGCCGCCTGGCTCGGGCTCTCAGGGCTCCTGTCCCGCAGCCGCCTGGCTCCAGCTCTCAGGGCTCCTGTCCCGCAGCCGCCTGGCTCCAGCTCTCAGGGCTCCTGTCCCGCAGCCGCCTGGCTCCAGCTCTCAGGGCTCCTGTCCCGCAGCCGCCTGGCTCCAGCTCTCAGGGCTCCTGTCCCGCAGCCGCCTGGCTCCAGCTCTCAGGGCTCCTGTCCCGCAGCCGCCTGGCTCCAGCTCTCAGGGCTCCTGTCCCGCAGCCGCCTGGCTCGGGCTCTCCTTGAGGCCTAGTGGCACTCTGTGCAGCGTCTCTCTGTCCCCCACGTGTGCACAGACTGAGTCCTGGGTGGGCAGACCTGCACCGCACACGCTGACACACAGATAAACACACCAACGAATGCAAGGACAGCAGGTTCTCCACACTCTGCCTGGAGCTGAGCGGCCGCCCAGCAGAGGCTGGGAGAAGATGCTTCACCTCGCTGAGCACTTGTCTGGTTCTGGTCAAACAAGGACAGGAGAGCAGAAAGCTGACGACCCTGCCAGTGCCAGGGCCACGCGGCTTTGTGGGGTGGGACGGGGCGGGGAAGGGGCGGGGAGGAGTGAGGGAAACAAACTAAAAGAGAGAGACATGGCAGGTCCCGCTCGCTCACCTCCCATCCGCCATCTCCGCGCTCACTGTCAGGAAGTGGGGCTGACGGCCCTCTCTGGCCCTCCCGAGGGCGAGAGCGGGGAGTGGCCGGGACCTGGTGAGGGGCTGTTAACGCCCTCTGGTGCTGCCTGGTCTCCTGACTCACTGGACACATGGCCCTGCTCGCCTGCCAAGTGCCAGGCAGCAGTGTAGGTCCTGGCGGCACAGCAGGGCCCAATCCAAGAACACGGCTGCCTTCCCCGTGCTGACATTTCAGTCCTAAGTGAATGTAGTGGTTCCTGGGATGGCAACGAGGGCTGGGAGCGAGGACGTCAGGGAAGGGGCGACAGAGTGTGTGAGTGAGTGTGTGTGTGTGTGTGTGTGTGTGTGTGCTCGCGCTCTCCTGGGAAGGGATGTGTGTGTGCGTGCGTGCGTGCGCCTGGGGAGGAGTGTGTGTGTGTGTGTGTGTGTGTGTGTGTGTGTGTGTGTGCGTGCGAGCCTGGGGAGGGGTGTGTGTGTATGTGTGTGTGCATGCGTGTGTGCGTGAGCCTGGGGAGGGGTGTGTGTGTGCATATGTGTGCGAGCCTGGGGAGGGCTATGTGTGTACGTGTGTGTGCGCGTGCGCGTGTGCATGTGTGTGTGCATGCCTGCGTAGGGGTTGGGCTGCCACCGTGCAAGTGGTGGTGAGGAAAGCCTCGCTGTAGGACACATCTGGGCGGGGTGGTCCTGGGGGGAGAGGAAAGGCTGCAGGCCCCTGTGAGGAGCTTTCAGGCAGAGGTTTAGGAGGTGCCCAGGCCCTTGGGGCGCACACTGGCCTGAGCAGGGGACACAGGAGTCACATGCTGGAGCAGAGTGAGGCCGAGAGAGAAACAGTGTGGTGAGGGGCGGCCGGTCCCACAGGATAGCTGCCACAGCAGGACTGGGCGAGATGTCTCAGAAGGGTGTGGGCGGGTGCTGACACCTGACTGGATGTGACGGGCGCGGGGAGGAGAGGCGGAGGCGCGGGAGGCTGCTGAGCCACCCAGGTGCGCCCCGTCGGCCTGGGACCGGGGCTGCCTGGAGGTGGTGACAAGTTCTAGACTCTGGTTCCAGTTGAAGCAGAGCCGTTAGAACTGCTGAGACGGGGTCCTCGGCAAACAGCCTGGTGAGGGAGGCTGGACCCGGTGCAGGCGGCAGGGACACTGGAAAGTTTTGAGAAGGTCAAGGAGAAAAGAAGGCAAAAACCCACATATGGAAACTCGCGTGTGCAGGCACGTGAGACATGTGAGTGCATCCACTCACCACCTGTTCCGCCCGGACCCTGGAAGCCACAGCCTCCTGTGCTTGGAGCTCGCCTGCCCACAAAGGTGGTTACAGGGCGGACATGTGGGGCTTGGAGGGTCAGAGCAGGCGAAGCTGGCCATGGAGGTGTACGAGGCGTAGGGTTCTGGGCGACACAGGAACGCCGGGGAGTGAGGATCCTGTTCTAAGTGCCTGGAAGCGGTTTTCCTCCCTCCTGGCCATGTGACTCCTGCAGGAGAGGAACTCCTCGGTGAGCATCGCCCAGCCCCGTGATAATCGTGGAAAATGTGAGAGGGATCGTCTACTGTCCTTGGCCAGTCCTGAGAGAATGACTCATGCAATGCCTCTCTGTTTTGAAATTCCTGCAGAAAATTCCAAAGCAGGGTTGATTTTCCCCCCTGGAAAGGACTCCCTCAAATACAAGTCCCGAGAATTCCTCAAAGAGCCATGTTCTCCTTGAATTAAACTCCTAAGAACTACTGGGGATCACAGGGTCTAAGGCCCCGGGCGCTGCCCTGTGATTCCTGCTCACAGCATAGCCAGCCACGGCGCCAAGTCCCCGGTCCCATGGAGGCCATACACACGTGGCAGCACGCTCAGCACCTGCCCGGGCTTCCCGGGCTCCCCTCACAGGGCTGGGACACGCCACAGTCTCTGTGCCTCCGCGCCACCACCGACAAACCCGGGACCCCCAAGCCTGGCCCAGTGGGGTGTCGGTGGCAGCTCGGGGCTCGGGTGCCCGGCCCATCGAGCACGGACTGCTGCCGGCCTCAGCTTCCTGCCAGCGCTGTGTGCGCATTCCCCGTGCGCTACACACACTCCCTGCAACCCAACCCCCAGGCCAGAGAGGAACCCCAACGCCCCTTCGGCCCGGGCTCAGCCTCCGCAGACATGCGCAGCCTGCGTGTCTGCCCAGACATGCCCGAGACAGGGCACCCAGGACACTGCGACCCCAGACAGTCTCTTTCCTGTGCACAGAAACGCGGCCGCACTAGCCAACTGCTGGCATCTGCCCTCCTCCCGAGACGCCACACAGCTTCCAGGCGCTTACATGTCTCCCGCCGGCGCCACAGCTCAGGCTCCCGCCAGTGGGCGTGGAGGGTGCAGACAACAGCGCTTCAGGGAGCGTCTGATGGCGCACAGGCCCGCGGGGACCTGCCGTTCTAGAAAGGTGCCTGCAGGCCCAGCAGCTGTGTCTACACGCAGATCAGCGAGATCGCGACCGCCGAACTGCTCCAGGGAATGGCCCCCCAGCGACACGTTTCAAGTCCTGACGGTCACACTAACCTAATGAGACAGACGTGCAGGGACCCCACACTGAGAACGCGGGGTCTGGCCTGTGCTCACGGGAACCGCGACACAGAGCGCCCTCTCCTGCTCCGTGAAATGGGAGTGAAGACCGTGAACCCTTCTCTTCCACTCCCCTGACACCTCTCCTCCGTGTCAGCCACTGCGCCACGCACACGCTCCACGGAGCTGTGCTTTCCAGGCGTCACACTCGGAAAACACTGACGCCCAGCCCTGGGCCTGTCCACGGCCTGCGCTTTATCGGGGTGAACACTGCCTGCGTCTGCCCCTCCAGAGGATGGGGGTGCCGCCACACACTGCACGCTCGGCCCCTCCGGCGCCTCCATGCTCGCTCCAATCCCAGCAGTGAGGAAGATGGGTGGGAAACAAGAAACTAGCCCTGCAGGAGGGAGCGCACTCCAGGAGCTCCGATGCAGCGAGAGCACAGCAGACGCTGCGCCAGAGACCAGCGGCGGAGACAGAGGCTGAGGGCGCCCTCCCGGGCAGTGCGCTCACGAACGTGCCCATGACCAACCACAGGCAGTGACTTTCAGGAGCAGCCGTTCTTGTAAGAAACCCCAGACGCTGCGAGGCGAACGCTGCCGGGAGTCGGGAGGCAGGGCCAGGAGCTCCTTCTGTGCTTCCCGCGCAGCCCCGACCCGCCTGTCCACGCTCCATCTGGCCCTGTGTGGCGTTCACAGGCCATTCCAGGGGAAGCACAAGCGCGCGAGCTCGGCAGCTGAGGTGGGAGCCACTCCAGAGGCTGGCCAAGGCGGCCAGCCGGCCTATTCTCAGAAGACACCCGGCTACACCGCACCGCCTGCCCAAGGGCTATTTTTAACAAGCTCATAATTATAGGTGCCTCCTGGCTCTTGTCCTGAAACTTAAGTGCAGTGCGTTCCACGAATTCACAGTGAGGCCCAGCAGGGTCAGTCCTGCCAGGCGGGTCACGGCCTACAGTGCTCTGCGGACAGGTCCCGGAGGGAGCAGGCTCGCCGGCCCCGCAGGCCCGCCCGGTGTGCCCCTGGGGAGGAAGGTGGCCCGCCTCAGCTGAGAGCCATGCCAGCTACGAGCTCCCTCTGGTCCAGAAACAGCAGCAAAACTCGCAGCACTTCCCTCCACGCCAGACAGACCCGCGGATGACTCCGGAGGACACACGGGCCAGGCCGCCTCCCCAGAAAGACCACCGCCAGGCTCCTCCCGTCTCTCCGCAGTGGCTCCTCTTTTCCTGGCAGAGGAGGAGGAAGTGGTCCAGCCGTCACCCCAAAATCAGAGCCGACGGGCCACAGCTCACCTGCCAGCTCCTGCTGGGAGCAGCACTGCCGGGGGGAATGCAGCTCGGCCCCCCTGCAACCACACGTGTAAGTCTGGGCTGCTCGCAGCCACGTCAGAAAGCAAAAGGGACCGCGCGGCTCAACCTTCAATGCACTCGGAGCCCCAGAAAGCGCTCTCACAGACGTGAATACGCGCTTTACGTTCTGCGTGTCTGAAAGCCGTGTGCACTTATGTTTACATTCACTCTCACCTGGGCCCGGCCAGTGCCAGGCTCATTAGCCGCCCGGAGCCGCGGCCAGCACCCTGAGCGCCGCGGGAGGAGGCAGGGCGGGCGCCGCGTCCACAGACGCGCCATCCATGAAACAGCGGTTCCTGAGGGCCGCTGCCGAGGGTACAGCTCAACACGAGGCGGCGGCTCAGCGTTTCTCAGACTGTAGTGGGGGCACCGACAGGTGACAACGAGGTGCCTGGGTGTCTGGAGAAAGGGCGACAGGACGACAGGACGAGAACAGGGAGGTCTTAGCGGATCACCTTGTTGGTGAGCGTCCACGCGCTGTGGAGCCTTCAGACTTCCTTACCACCTTCCCACCACTGCCACCCTCTGCGGGAGGCCCTGCGGTGTGGGGCGTGGCGAGGACACCTCGCGGCCGGCACGGGCACGCCCTTCTGGCGAAGCGCCGCCTGTTTATAGACGCTCCCAGCCTAGCACAGGACGGGCACTTCCCCCAGACATGCTCCCCTCCTGCCACCGGTGCAGCTCCCATCCCTCACGGAAGGGCCAGGCGCTCCTGCGGTGAATGACGCTCTCTGAAACCTCAAGGGGTCCATTCGTTTTTTCTTGCTTCTGTGCAATCACATTACATGGTTCCCGGAAGACGTACCTGACACGGAAGAGCCTCAGGGACAGCAGCCGCTTTCACTCCGGGCGCCAGCAGGACGCTGAGTAAAACACAAGACTAGCATGTCCATCGCGTCCCCAACGACCTAGCAAGCTTCCCAGACTCTTGGTCCTGAATATTTCTAGCATAAAAGGAACATGGTCTGAGATGGTTTTTTCCTTTGTGCCCCTGAAATGTTATGCTATTAGGATATCCTGGTATACTGCAGTCATTATAAAAAAAAAACAAAAAAAAACTAAGAAAGGAACTTTACTGTTATAATGAAATAAAAGGGGAAAGTTAGTTTTCCTGGCTAACAATTTAAATTTTACCAACCTAAAGCAGTTTTACTTAGAGTAAGTCCATGCTGCTTCTCTCTTACAGAAGCCTGTGTGTTCGAACACGTACGGATGGAGAACCGCCGCCCGTGGCCGTGGGCAGCACCTCGCCCCTGGCATTCGCTGCGCCTCCCCTGGGGCGGGGGCTACGGTCGGGCTGCCAGCAGCCCTGCCTATGGGCAACTCTCATAAATGGAGAACTGTTTCAAAAGAAACAGTTCCGACACAGGTGCGCTGTGAAACTGTTCAGTGATAGTTTTGTTTTTCTATAAACCTGCCCAGACTGGAGGCCGAGTGTCCTTTAAAGCTGGTGGGGAGAGAACTTGAGGGAAGAACCCGCACCTGTCTCGCTAGGAAGTGGGAATTGTGGTCGGCACTCGGAGAGGAGGCCCTCGGAGCGCAGGGCCCTGCAGGTGCCGGACCTCGCGCACCTGACGGGCGGGCCAGGCGACCACGCACCTCGCAGCAAGTCTCCGAAGGTCAGGCTAGGAAACCCGCGTCTGAAAGCTGTTCAATCCAACAGGCATCATCGTCAGGAAGGTGCTAGTCGACGGGGAAGAAGGGATTTTGAAATGATTTTCCAGACTCGCCGAGTCGCACGTTTTCTATTTGGAATGCCGACTTCAGGGGCCCACTCCAGAGAGAAGCGATGGGTCTTGCACCAGGACTGACTCAGTGATAAGCAGTGACGAGAGTCCTCTCAGCACTTCAGGTGGCACCGAGGGAGCAGCAAGCGTCCATCCAGCGGGAAAGGCGTGTGAAGATCTCTATTCTAACGTGCAAACGTGGGAGACGGACAGAGGAGAACTCGGGTTCCGTCAGCACCGCCCGACTACAGGTGGTGAAAACGAGGCCTGCCTGCCCAAACAGAAATGCAACTATGCCCTCTTCCCCAGAAGAAAGAAGGTCGTTTGGGCATGAAATCAAGTAATGAAATAAGCAAATCTGAAACTGAAAAGAAATGACAGCAATACCACTTGCAGGAAACTGCGTCTGTGAGCTACGACGGGTCTGATGGGAGGAGAGCCGTGGGAGCTCGGCTGAGCGCTCGGTCTGTGAAGGACGGGGGGCGCGCCCGGGCCCGGCTCTTCAGTGGAACAGCGGGTGTAGCAGAGAGAGCGCCGGGCGGAGCTAAGGCGCTCGGCAGGCTGGGCAGCACTGCAGCGCTGGGCTGGCGGGTGAGAAACCCCGTGACTAAGTGCCTGACCAGGAGGCAGAGTCGCACGGGGGCTGAGGTCTGGTGCAGAGGAAAGGCCTCCGCAGGGAGCAGAGCGTTTTCAATGATCCCTGTGCGCACGGTGAACTCTCTTAGAAGCTCTTCCCCATCAGGATAGTCTGCGTACCTAGCAGGTCTTCTCTGTCGTTTCGCAGAACCGTGTGTTCAGGGGAATGAGCGGCAGCGCACGTGGGGAGGCCGCCGTGGCAAACACAGGACCAGCCTCGTACCGCAGGCCCGCGCGTGAAACAGGAGACGAGCCACCCTGGTGTGCTCTAAGCAAGCGTCACCGGTCATAAATAGCAGATGAGTCTAGAAGCTGAGGTCAGCCTCCTTCTTTACCCACCTGCGTGACTCGTCCTGGACACCCACGCCCAGCTAAGCTGGCCACTTCCGAGGCTGCAGAGTGGTGAGGGGGAAGGCAGCCCCAGGTGATGAAAAGGAGGACGATAAAAGGAGGGGAGTGTTCCGGCGGCGACCACACGTCTGATGTCCCTGAGATCTATCGGGGTGCGGCACTGAGGACGGTCACCAGCTGTCCTCTCCATTTAGGACAAACCAGGAGAGAAGTCCGTGAATCAAAGCAGCGACACATTCAGGGACCAAGGACAACGTGGGTCTGTTCCAGTTACGTAAAGCTAGAGCCTCAATTTCTACATCCTTTACCCAGACGGTGGGAAGTGCAGAAAGAACCATCGGACATTTTGTAAAGCCGTTTCTAACATTTTTTATTTCTTGACTTTGAGAGAGGGAGGGAGGACGGGAGAGAGAGAGATCGATGTGCTGTTCACCTACTCACGCATTCACTGGCTGCTTCTTGTATGTGCCCTCACCGGGGTCGGACCTGCAACCTTGGCGTATAAGGCGATGCTCTAACCAACTGAGCTCCCGGCCAGGGTCCCGTCAGACATTACTGAGCATATCAATTACTCTGAGGCCATGGAAGGCTGGAAGGTAGATGGTTCTGGATGAAACCACCACTGGACACATGGGAAAGACTGTTAACCTGAGGGTGCTCCAGCCTCGAGGGCGCCTTCATCTCCGCGGGCATGGAGACAGAATCCACCCCAGGCGGAGGAGGTGGCCTGAGACGCTGCGTGTCTGTGCAGGAGCCCGCCCACCGGCCCACCCCACGGGTGCAGCGCGCCGGGCTTCCCAGCCGCAGGGGGAGCAGATACAGCACCAGGAAGCACCCTGCACCTCTGCTCCCATCATTCACAGAACTGAGAGCAGACAAGCAGAAGCACCAGCCACCAAGAGGGGCCTCTGGCCCCGGGTCCCGGCCCCGGCCTCCCTCTCCCTCCGCGCAGGCAGGCCTGGCCTGGCTTGAATATCACCAGGGCCCTGCCTCACAGGCAAGTCACGGAGGAAAGGGCTCCACGCGCTGGCGTGGTCCTGCAGGTCACTAGTTGAGGGGCCCAAGGTCAACGCTGCATCTGAAGGTTCCGAAGGGCTTCGCACTGAGAACACAGAACGCGGGGACGGTGCTCCGGCGGACGCACCCCGTCGGCAGCTTCCGGGCAGGGGCCAGCTCAGGGCTCTACCTCGAGGCAAGGGCACCAGCCCTGCGTGCAGGCTCCCCCCGTGGCCGTGCTGCCGGCACAGGGCTCTGCCCCGGCCACTCACGGGCACCACATGGCAGCAGCCCTCACGGCGAGAAGGCCCCGTGCTGCGGCAAGCGCTCCGTGGCACCTCCTGCTTCACGCACACCAACGACAGCCGGACAGTAAATATTCTTCAGGGTGCAAGGCTGTGTGATTCCTAATCCGCCTCCAATTTGCAATTTTAAGAAATACAGCTACCATTCCACTGAATACACGTCTCCCTCATTCCGGTTCGTGTTCCTCGCCTCCGAGGTATAGCATGTGCTCTCCAGGCGACGGATTTCAGTCGCATGAAAGTCACGGTCAAACCTCATCCCCCAGTCACTGGAGGAACCCTAACTTCCACTTTCAGAAAGGCACTCTTCACGTAAGTCTTTGAACTTCCTTAAAATGCAAGTCGCGTTTGGAAATGAAACTCATCATTCCCCTCAGACACTCCCCTGACTGCGTGCGAACGTCTCGCTCCGGAGTGGACCTCGCAGGAGGGACAGGGCCACCAGCCGAGGGAAGAGAGAGCTGAGGGACCGGCCAGCCCATGGGCTCTGCCCACCTGACGGCGTCCAGGAAGGACCCGTGAAGGACGCTGGTTGTGTGATTTAAGTTACTCTTCACCCGCAGAGTCAGGTTCATGTTCACGAACGGCTGTAACCGAGAGCGTGGGAAAGCCCGCCTCCCCCTGGGTGCTGACCTGGAACCCCTCCGAGCGCACCCCTCCCCGCCATTACCTGTGAGCTGTGAGCGCCCGCCGCGCCTGACCTCTCACCTCAATCAGACGCCCTGAGTTTCTGGGGCATCAGCCACCCGGGCACGAGCGGTCTCAGGGGGCCTCCTCTACGTCTCTCTGATTCGGAGATGGCAAAACGTACATCACTGAGCATTTTTTCTCTGTGATTCTGTGATAGCTGCACTTTACAGGAAACAACGTAACAAAAAACTCTGCCCATCACCTTTAACCAAAATTACCAGCACATCACCGTCCACCCGCCTCTGTCCTCCCGAGAAGGCGGCTGTTTCAGGAACGCCCTCCCCCTCCAGGGGCTCCCTCACCTCCAGGCACAGGCGGGCCCCACCCCAGGGAACACCCAGTGCCCTGCGCGCAGCGAGGACGGTGGCCGCTCACTGTCACGCGGTCCTGGAGCTGCCACTGCCTTTTCCCAAAGCGGCCTCCACAGTTCCCGCTGTGAGGGCCTAACTGGGAGAGGACTTTAAGAGGCCACTGAGACCAACAGAGTGACTGGCGACTACTTAAGGAGAGACGCTAACCTCACCCTCAAACACAAATCGAGTGACCAAGTCACACAGGACGAACACACGGGCCAATCACAGTGACCGCCCAGCCTCCGGGCCTGTCCTCCTGGGACCCCACACCCCTACCCCACCCACCAGTCCCCCACACCCCTACCCTCCCCACTAGTCCCCCAGCACTCCTACCCCACCCACTAGTCCCCCACACCCCTACCCCACCCACCAGTCCCCCACACCCCTACCCCACCCACCAGTCCCCCACACCCCTACCCCACCCACCAGTCCCCCAGCACCCCTACCCCACCCACCAGTCCCCCACACCCCTACCCCACCCACCAGTCCCCCACACCCCTACCCCACCCACCAGTCCCCCACACCCCTACCCCACCCACCAGTCCCCCACACCCCTACCCCACCCACCAGTCCCCCAGCACCCCTACCCCATCCACCAGTCCCCCACACCCCTACCCCACCCACCAGTCCCCCAGCACCCCTACCCCCCCACTAGTCCCCCAGCACCCCTACCCCCCCACTAGTCCCCCAGCACCCCTACCCCCCCCACTAGTCCCCAAGCACCCCTACCCCACCCACTAGTCCCCCACACCCCTACCCCACCCACTAGTCCCCCATACCCCTACCCCACCCACCAGTCCCCCACACCCCTACCCCACCCACTAGTCCCCCACACCCCTACCCCACCCACCAGTCCCCCACACCCCTACCCCACCCACTAGTCCCCCAGCACTGCTGTGCTAGAGGGAGAGTGACCCCCCTGGCTGAGTGAGCAGCACAGGCCCGTGTGGCCGGGACAGGGAATTGTTACCGATGCTGTAACAAAACCGTTTGCTTTTCAGACTCTGACTTGCTGACTCTGTGTTTTCACTCATTTTATTTGCCTTTAAAGACCAGCTTTTCCCCCTCAGGGTTTCTAATCTCCTCGAGATCCGTTTCTGAGAAAATGTGACCGTGGGAATGAGTTAACTTCCTCTTTAATAAGCTCAAGATGTGGGCTAAGACACATTAACTGAAAACGAACCAGGCAATCATTTTGAAGGTAGAGAATGGGAGCGACTGTGCAGACGCAGGGGCTCCGCTGGGAAGCACAGCTGGAGGCCATGCAGCCGCCTCCTGGGAAGGAAGCTGCGGCAGCCAGGAGCACGGGGCCAGGAGTGGCCGCGGCCAGGAGCGCGGGGCCGGTGGCAGCCAGGAGCACGGGGCCAGGAGTGGCCGCGGCCAGGAGCGCGGGGCCGGTGGCAGCCAGGAGCACGGGGCCAGGAGTGGCCGCGGCCAGGAGCGCGGGGCCGGTGGCAGCCAGGAGCGCGGGGCCGGGAGTGGCCGTGGCCAGGAGCGCGGGGCCGGTGGCAGCCAGGAGCGCGGGGCCGGGAGTGGCCGCGGCCAGGAGCGCGGGCCCGGTGGCAGCCAGGAGCGCGGGGCCGGGAGTGGCCGCAGCCAGGAGCACGGGCCCGGTGGCAGCCAGGAGCGTGGGGCCGGGAGTGGCCGCGGCCAGGAGCACGGGTCCGGTGGCAGCCAGGAGCGCGGGGCCGGGAGTGGCCGCGGCCAGGAGCGCGGGCCCGGTGGCAGCCAGGAGCGCGGGGCCAGGAGTGGCCGCAGCCAGGAGCGCGGGGCCGGCCGGAGCCAGGCTGGACGGAGGGCTATGTGTTCACTCAGTCCCTCCACCTGCTGACTTTTATTCCTAAAGATGAGTCCCTCTTCAGACATAACAGACACGTTTCAGTGTGGACATCCCCGCCTTCTGCTCGGCCTCAGATCTGCTGGGAAGGAACGAGTCCTTTCTAAGCCGCGGGCGGGAAGTAAAGCTCTGCCCCAAATAGCTCACCAGCAGCCAGAACAGGTTTAATCTGCTTAGAACCAATCACGTTAAAGTTACTCTCAACAAGCCTTTCTGGAGTGGCCAGGACGCATTGGGAACAGTGGTTTGGCCCTTGCGTAGCCAATAACCTAATTCTTTTATAATGGCCCTAAAAACTCTTAAAATAACGAAGGCTGATCTCCTTACACCCTACCACACTTATTCACACTGATGTTTCCTAACTCTAGAGAAGACAACTGAGAATAATCATGATATAGTAATAATGGTCCAGTCATTCCTCCATCCTTGGTTTTGCTTTCCACAGTTTCAGTTAATCATGGTCAACTGTGGCCTGAAAATATCAAATGGAAAATTCCAGAAAGAAACAATCCACAGGTTTTCAACTGCACACCGTTCCGAGTGGCATGAAGAACTCTCGAGCCGTGCTCGGTCCCGCCCGGGACAGGAGTCACCTCTGTCCTGATGCCCTCCCCTCCCGCCCGCCAGCCACTTGGCAGGCCCGATGGCAGATGTCCGTGCTCAGGTGCAGGCGGCCCACCTCAGTCACCGTGTTCTCACCGCCTTCACGTGACTTTAATTACAGTGCGCGGCCGTAATCGTTCCATTTCATCACTCGTTGGCACTGTGCCCGACTGGTAAATCAGACATTACCACAGGCATGTATGCATAGGGAGACAGGGCATGTGTGCAGTGTGGTACCACCCAGGGTTTCAGGCATTCACTGAGGGTGTCCATTCGTAAGGGGGACCACTGCACAGTTAAAAATCCAACTGGTTGGGAAGCATGAACTCCTCTCTTTCCGAGATTCCCACGGCTTCTGTCTTCAAAATATATCAAAATTCTTCAAAACGTATCAAAATCCAACTGTTTCTCTCTACTGAATGACTGCCCTCATATGAAACCATTATATTTTGGATTTTTTATAGCCGCCTAACTGTGCTCTTAGCTATGTCCTTGCCCAGCAGGGTAGTGAGAGGGATCTGTAAAGATCAGTCATTTCAGAGAAAACCCACGGAATCTACAAAAAAAGCAAGGGCACAGGATGCATGGCCAACACACAAAAATAAGTCAGACCTCGTGTGTCAGCCATGAAGATGTGGGAACTGACACTGAAACACAATGCCATTCACAGTTGCTGAAAAAGATAGATTACTTCATATAAATATAACAAACACACACAGATCTGTGCGCCAAAATTACAAGCATTAATGAAAGAAATCACAAATCTAAACGAAGGGAAAACTCTACTCATTTAATACAGTTTCTATAAAAAAAAAAAAAAACCCCCAGGAACTTTTGTAGATATGGACAATGATTCTAAAACGTATGTGCAAATGCCATGTAACCAGAACAGCCACAAAGGATTCTGAGGAAGGAGGAGACTCACTGTGTGGTGTTACCAAGACCTACAGCGTCCAGCAGTCCAGAAGCAGACACACAGCGGCTCTCCTGGAAGGACAGATGGAAGGACAGACGGCCTTGTCAGCCAGTGGTGCTGGGTGTGAGGTGCACACGGCCCTAGTGAGCCACCACCCGGGCCTTACTTTATACAGAAAAGTACCTCGAAGTGAAACCTTCTTTAAAAATGAGAAAAATGTCAGGGTCTAGGGCTACCCAGAGTTTAGGCTTGACACCAAAATCACAGCCCATAAAGGGACCACTGGTACCACGGAACCCCGTCTGTCCGCTCTAGAAACGGCCACTCCGCAAGCCCTGCTGAGAGGAGGCACAGCTCCCGGGGAGCAGGCTGCACACCAGGCCGGAGGAAGGCCAGGGCTCCGGCTCCAGCTCAAAGGACTCCCGCCGCGGGAGGAAGCCGCAGCCACATCAGGGGGGCAGGGAGGCGGGCAGACACCGCCGAAGGGAAGCAGCACGGGAGCACTGACACTGCCGGCCCGAGGAAGCGAAGGGACCACACGGTGAGCATCACTGCACGCTCCTCAAGGGCTCAGCGCGAGCGGCACCCGCGGACCCGGACCCGCACCCGCGGGGAAGCAGCACTCATTCCTGGCGGGATTGAAATGGCTCCGCCCCTCGGGAACAGGCTGGCAGCTTCTTAAACACTAACAGGCGGCCCCCGGCAATTACCCTCCCGGGCACTGACCCCAGAGTGAAAGCGTAAGCCCACACACAACCTACAGGCAGTGCGCACAGCAGCTGGACAGTAATCGCCAAACCTGGGGACAGGGCTGCCCTTCGACAGGGAGCGATTGAAGAAGCTGGCTGGAGAGTAAAAAGGGACCAACATACTGATACATGCAACAAAGTAGGTGAGTCTGAGGGAATTGTGCTGAATTTTAAAAACCCAATCTCAAAGGTCACACACTGTATGATGCCATTTACATAACCTTCTTCAAAAGACAAGATCACAGAGATGGAAAGTCAGAATGCTGCAGGGGTGGGCCTGAGCCTGGGCCATGGGAACTCGGGGGCGTCAGGGGAGGTGACAAAAGAACAATAGGAGAGACCTTTGCTACTCGGGGTTGGTGGTGGGGCTGGCCGTGGGACCCACACACACCAGTGAGTGTAAAGCTGCCGAAATGAGATGATCAAATGAGTGTTCATTTCTTGGTTGTGATATTATTATCCTCAAGTTTTGCTAGATGCTGCCCTGGAAGAAACAGGGTAAAAGGTACGTGGGATCTTTCAATATTAATTCCTACTGTGGACGAAAGGGGCCACACGCTGACCTGACAAGCTCAGGGAAGGCCTGCGTGGCAGCCTAGCAGACTCAGAGACCTAAAATAACCACAAAGGATGGTCTGAAATTAAACTTTGACTAAAAGCAGTGATGGTGGGCAGTTATGTCCTGGGCCGGTATCTTCCCTGACAAGGTCAACTTTGACCCTTACTGAGCCCATTTGCCTTTTTGCCTCTAAGATAACATTCCTTTGAAGTGTCTGGGTAACTTGTAACTTCCCTTTTTCTGGAGCCCCTGGGGCACAACCAAATGTTCTGGGCGCCAGGACAGATACTACAAATTCCTTCATGATCATGTTAATTGATCCTGTACCCACCTAAGTATGTGTTCATCATTTTACTTTTTATCCTATCACAGAGGTTTCCGCGCTTCGCTTAATCCCACCTCCTTAAATCTGTCACCAATGAATTTCATGTATAAATACGGGTGTTTGCCATTCTCCGGAGCACTATCTCAATTCATTGAGGTTCTGCTTCCCGGCATATGTGGACAGTTTGGCTCAAATAAACTCACAAAAATTCTTTACAGGTTTCAATGGTTTTTTACGTTAACACTACCACTGCATATGAATCTATAATTTTCTCAAAAGAAACAATAATTTTTAAAAATATGTGGGTTCAAGTAACTCAATGTTAAGAGAGAAACTGATGTCTTTCAATGCTAATATTAGAAAAGAAGCTTTAAAATCAACAATCTAAGCTTTGTCCAAAGAAGCTGGGAAGATATGATCATATCAATCCTAAAATAAGTAGAAAGAAGGAATAGTGATGAGCAAAAGCCCCTGAAATAGGCAAATGAAAAGAACTAAGAAAAACCAATGAAACTAAAAAACGGGTTCTTGGATAAGATTAAGAAAACTGATAAGTATGCTATAATGAAAACTTACAGACACGACTAAGAGAAATTAAAGAAGACCTAAAAAGTCACATGTCATGTTCATGGATCAGAAAACAATATTCTTAGAGGTTATTTCCTGCCATATTAATAGAGATTAACTGCGATGCCAAGCAGATTCCTACCCAACTTTGTTGTGGACACTTACAAGCAAATGCTGACGTGTACAATGAAGCACAAAGGGCCAGACAAGCTGAAGCCACCTTGAAAAGGAAGCACAGATGCGAGGACTACAACTTAGAGACCTGCCAGGCAGTGCAGTTACAGACACAGGAGTCAGCACAGGACAGACAGACGGGTTACAACCACACGTCAGAGTCCGTGACCATCCCACATGCGTGACTGACTCATTTCAACCAAGATGACAGTAATTCAATGAAGAGAAAGCATTTCCAGAGCCAGGGGCGGTCACTGAACTGCCCCCGGACTTGACTTCACACCACAAACGCTGCTGAGAAACCTAAACGCAAGAGCGAAATCTATAAACTTTCTAGAGGAAAACAGGAGACAACCTTGTGCTCTTGGAGTGAGCAAAGCCTTCGCAGGACACAGGAAGTACTGACAACGAGAGAAAACTCGCTGAATTAAAGTTTCCCAAAGCTGATGCTTCTGCTCATCAAAACACAAAAGAGA
The DNA here is from genome assembly GCF_963259705.1 of Myotis daubentonii. NCBI lineage: Eukaryota > Metazoa > Chordata > Mammalia > Chiroptera > Vespertilionidae > Myotis > Myotis daubentonii. The sequence goes on from NC_081844.1 coordinate 1,286,824, forward strand.
ACAAGTAGTGCAGGGGCTGGGAGGAATATTCACAACAGGACACAGAGCACTCCCACACGCCGAGAGCAGAGCGTGGAGCCACCCAGACACTGACCCACACAGACTCCTCGATTGACTTGCCAAAGGCACCGCAACAACTCACTGGGGGGAGGAAGTCTTCTCAACAAAGGTGTTGGAACAGCCCAAAAATGTGAAAAATGAACGCTTCCCTTTCCCTAATACCATATACAATGAATAAAGTTTAAATACAGCAAAGACTCAATTCTAAAACTGACAAATCTTTTAGAAGAAAACACAAGAGAAAGCCTTCGTGATGGTGAAGCAGGCAGGCTGTGGAGAGTAGCAGTGGAGACGAAGCTGGGAAGCTGGACTCTGTCAGCATGGAACACCAGAGGCCCGGTGCACGAAATTCGTGCAAGGGGCTCGGTCCTTGCAGTCCCCAGCCCCGCCCCCGCCATCTGGTCTAATTAGCATATTATCTCTTTATTATATAGGATAGGATTCTGCTCCCAAAGGAACAGGCAAAGTACAGTTGGGGAGACCATTTCCACAAGATCTGTATCTGACAAAGATGTGTGCGCCTAGAAACCTGCAATAAAGGTACAAGTCATCCAAACGTTTTGTAAGGGACAGAAGACAAAACACTTGCAGAAAATGACATACAAATGTCCAATAAACACAGCAGAAGGTGCCTGACACCGTCAGTCATTAAGGAAATGCCAATTAAAACTACAATGAGATACCACTTCACACCCACCTCGACGACTAAGTTAAAGCTGAGATAATACCAAATGCTGGCCTGGACGGCACACCACTCTACAGGTCGGGAGACATCTTACCTGTGGTCCAGCACTGTACCCTCCACAAACGCTCCCCAAAGTTTTATTCATAAAGTAGCAAAGAACTGGAAACCATCTGAATGTCCCTAGACAGGTAGGCGGGTTGATGCATTATGTATATTCATATACGGGAATAAGAACGAATGACAATAATCAACAACACAGGTGCGTCTCCACAATGTTGTGCTGGGCGAAGGAAGCCAGACACAAAAGAATACACAGAGTTTGTTTCCACTCCCCTGCGGTCTGGGGGTGGGAGAAGCAGGGCCGGGGGCGGAGGGTCTGACTGACACGACAAAGGAACGCTGTGCAGTGAAAGAAGTGCCCGTGTTTTTATTGGGGAGTTGGCCACGTGGGTGGATGCATCTGCAAAATTCGAGTGTCACTTTAGAGCTGTGCATGTTACTACCTGTAAACTGCCTCGATAAAAGATACGTTCCTCTTCTTCTTTTGTAAAGGAAGTGTTGTAGGTGGGGTATCAGAAGGACCAGGTCAAGTTCTCCTCCGTGCGTGCGACCTTGGGAAATGTCCTTCACGCCTCAGCCCTAGGTTTGCTCATTTTCCAAGTGGAGACAGCAAAGCGCCCACCCCACAGGGCTACCGTGGAGTCGGTGACATGCTGGGTTAGACAGCCCTGCGGTGCGTGAAATCAGAGTCGGCTCGGACCCCTCCACTCTGATGGACTCCCCCATCACCGCTTCCTAAGAACACGCCCAGTACCACCGCAGGCGGGGTATACGCAAGTCTCCACCCAAAACTAATCTCTCGCCACAGTGGGTTACAACAGAGAGGCTCTTATGGTCTTGTATTTATGATAAAAAACCATGATTATTATAAAACGGCTTTACAGTGGGCAATGGAAAACACAGGATTAACTCTGCGGCCATGAAGACTGTAGACGACGGGGGGTGGGGGGGGGAAAGGGGACCCCCAAACCAAACCGTCCACCCTGCACAAGTCCGTGGTCCGCGGGCTCACCACACAGCTCTCCTGCACTTTTCTCATTCTGAACCACTGACTGTTTCTGAACAATTCAGGGTCCTGCTGGGGTCAGCTCACTCCAACACCGTCTCAAGGTGAAGTCCACAGGCCCACCTGCCCAGGAGACAGACCCCGCCACAGCTGCCCCGTGCGCCTGGCTGGCCGCCCTCTCCCTGTGCACCGCCTGCTCTGCACAGACGGGCCTGCGCCCACGGGCTTGGCCTCCCCTCGCCCTCGGCCTCCCCTCGCCCCCGGCCTCCCCTCGCCCTCGGCCTCCCTCAGCTTTGGCCGCCGTCAGGTCCGCCTGCGGGGAAGCCTCGGCTGGCCGCCCGCCGGGCGCACCTGTCAAGCCCACCCGCTGTCCGGCTCCAGCCCCGGAGGGCGGGTGTCTCCCCTGTTCACTGGGCTGGGAGGCCTGAGTCATTCACCTGGAACAGCTGGTGCCCACGGCGCCTTCCAGCCCCGCCCTCCGCGCACTTCTGCTCTGAGCCACCATTTCGCCGATCTCACGTCTTCTGTTTGGGCAGCGCCTTCTGCTCAGGGACGCGGTGGGTTTCAGGATGGGGCGACAGCGAGTCTCTGAGAGAATTCCGTAGAAATGGCAGACAGTCCTTCCAGGGCCTGGAGACCGCTGGGAGGTACTCCTGGGAGCACTGGACACACACTGTTACTCCATTGGCTGCAGAGACCTCCGCGCTGAGCAGCAGAGGAGCAGGGCCTGAGCGGCCTCCCAAGACCACCACAGACCACAGGCGGGACGACAGCCACGCCCTGCGCACATCTCCTCGCTCCAGTCCAGGGACTCTGTTCCTTCGCTTTCAATCACTGGCCCCCTGGCCCCCCTCCCTGGCGGGACCCCTGCAGACAGAGGCAGCACTGAGCCCTCCCTCCAAGTTCACCGCTGCTCACTGCACGCAGCGGGCAAGGCCATCACTCCTTCCCTGCCGCCCGCACCGCTGTCAGACGCCCCACTGGACCCGGGAAGTCCGACGCTGTCATCACACACAGGAAGGCACTTGTTAGCAGGTGCTGTGGCATCAAGTATCTCAATAGCTGACTTAAAAAATGCAACACATATAACCCTTAGATTCTAAGTCTTCAATTTCAATATATTCCCCGGCTGACTCTTTTCAGGAAGTGCTAGTGAAAAGCCAACTGACTTCCTAGCGTTCCACCTCTCTCCCACCAACCTGCCTCTCTCTAAGGAACAAAGAAAAGCGAAGTTAAAACATAGGTAATGGGCCCGGCCGGCGTGGCTCAGCGACTGAGCACGGACCCAGGAACCAGGAGGTCACGGTTCAATCACTGGTCAGGACACATGCCCGGGCTGAGGGCTTGATCCCCAGTGGGGGTTCGTGTAAGAGGCAGCCAGTCGATGACCTCTCTCATCAATGTTTCTCTCTCTCTCCCTCTCCCTTCTTCTTTCTCTAAAAATCAATAAAAACATATTTTAAAAAAAATATAGGTCATGGGCATAAAGTAGGGTGAGGGCTGAGACCAGGATCTCATGGCCCTGGCCCTGCAGGGGCCTCTCTGTGATCAATGCTCCTGGTGAAAACCAGGGTCACTGACCCTCCCTCCTTATTCTCGGACTTTATAAGGCAATAGAACTGTAACTGCAAAAACACTCCACAAAGTTTCAGGGCCATCAAAATAATACGTCTGCTCTTACGGAGTTTCCCAGGAGCCAGAGACTCACAGTGCAACAGACAACCATTTCCTAAGCGCATGGACACGACCTTCACCAGCCCCGTCACTCCTCGCCTCACCGCCCTGCACGGCGAGTCCCGAGCCCTGAAAGGACTAAGGCAGGGCTGCTGCTTTCTGCGACCACCGCCTCCCATCGCACCCCGTCCAGTCCACAGCTCCACAGGGAAGTGACCCGACAGCGGGGCCGGGCTCTGGGCTGCCCTCTCCAGGTGGCGTCAGATGGGTCACTCGGCGGCCTTGAGCCCAGTTTCCTCCTCTTTAAAGTCAGGCAGCTGGACTCCAGCTGGGAGACGATTCTCGGGGCATCAGCACCCTCTCAATGTCAAAGAGCTCAGTAGTGGTGTTTCTGGTACTACTGTCTGAGCTTCGTGAATTCAGTAAACATGTACATGAACCGCCTTCCATCGAAATGGCCGTCATTCACAGTGGTGTCAGCTGCATGCTGCCACGTGCCCCACACTAACCAGTGCCCACGACATGGGCCTCGCCACGGAGAGGCTGTAGAGCGCCCCCTCCTGCCCGCGCCGAGGACAGCGACACAGACCCACCCGGGCCCAGAGGACACAGCCGAAGGCGGCACCGTCAGTCTTCACAGTGTGCACAGCCCGGGAGGCTGGCTCTCTGCAGCTGCTGGGAAGCAGGCCTTCCAAGACTGACAGCTTTCCTAGAGCCACCTTCTTGGGCCACACATTCGTCAGAAGAAGGAGTGTGATCTGAGTTTCCATCAGCAGCTCTGACCCCAGAAGAGAGTGTCCTCCATGTGGGACCTGGGGCCCCATCTCGGGGGCAGCACACCAGAGTGCATGCTGGGAGTCCGTCTGCACGGAGATGCCTGTGAGGTCACTGCACAGCCTCCAGGGAACGTCCAGTGAACAGAGGGCAACACTATTTCCAGCCGTAATGGACGTAAGAAAGAGCCCACGCGGGACGGGGCGTCGAGTGCCTCCCACTGAAGACACTGGTCAAGGTTTGCGGGAGGAGTGAGGCGGTGCTCCAGGCCGATAGCCGGGCGCAGAGGCAGACAAGGGTGAGCCACAGGCGGCTGCTGCCACTCAGCACCCAGCACCCAGATGGCCACTCCGGCAGGTGCCAGCCCCTGGGAGGAGCTCCCGGTGTGCTCGGGAGGAGCGGCCTCCTCCTCGCTCCGCAGGGGGGAGGCGTGAGCCCCGAAGGCAGGGTCCGGCACAAGGCCTGCTCTGTAGCTGGCGGCCAGCAGTGCTAACCTTAACTGATAAGCTAACGCCTGGTCTGGTCCTGCTTTTTCCCCAGCCACTCTTGCTTTAAATGAGTTAAAAATCCCCACATAAAGAGAAGAAAATGCAAGTGACCCGGCTCAGGCCTGCATTCAGGTAAAACACCAATAATGCTGAGATTCTCGGAGAGGGACCTGGGCTCTGCTGGAGGCTTGGCCGCCGTGCTGGCAGCAGGGCTCCGGGAAGAGCTGCACCGCCCAGTTCACATGGAGGGAAAGGCCGCTCCCTTCCCACCCAGGAGGACGGGTGCTCGCACAGGTGGCGTCACGGGGGTCCTCAGAGCGGCCTTCTGGGGAGTGAGCCGGAGGCACCGGCACGTAATGGGCCTCTTCGCCAGCTGATGCTTGACTTCGGCCTTTGAAAATAAACACGCACATAACTGCTATGACTCACCCGCTGGCGAGCCACACGCAGGCCAAGTATGTGCAGATGAGAAGTTTCCACTCCGCCTCTGACGAATGGACAGGAAAAGGGCTCTTAAGGAAAGTAACATCCATGTGAACGGGCAGAGGCTCCCGCCTGACTCTGGGAGAATGAAGGGCAGGACTTGGCTCTAATCGGGTGTTATGGTTCAGGTTTCAGTTGTGGGCATTAATCAAAACCCCCGAGAAACACAGAAGGGCAAGAGGAATGCAAACACCTTATTCCAGATGCTGGTGACGAGAGAGTAGTTCAGTTGTTTGGCCTTCCTTTAGCTCTTTCTCAGCTCTTTCTAAAACACGGCATGTCGTGGGCACGGAGGGCGTGGGGGTGGTTTCACGCGACCTGACTCAGCGCTGGTGACTGGGAGGGAAGTCACATGGCTCACGGAGTCATGACTAACACATTTACAGAATGGTGCTACTCTATTCTAATGTGGAATCATTTAGGGGGCTCTTTGTCATTGCTACAGTAACCTCTTGGATTTAACCATTTCAAGATAATTTTCCAAACAGATGGCATCTACCCAAACCACGAGTGAGCATGCAGACCACACTGTGCAAATCGCTCGGTGTCACCCGGACAAGAGGAGTGGGAGGTCCGAGCATCAGCGCCACAGCAGCTCGCCATCGTGAGGACACCTGGCAGCCGAGAAAGACTGGTTATGGAAATGACAAGCTTTCATCGTCGACAGGACAGCCAAGTAGAAAAGCTGATGGGGAAACACACTTGCCTGTGACCGTGTTTCTATTTCTCTAAATGCCCATATGCGGGAGGCTAGCACCAAGGGTGCACTGTAGGCAAATAAGAATAAAATGTGACACTCCACTCAATTTTCTAAAATGCCACAAAAATTTAACCAATTATACTCCTCACAGCCTTAGGAAAATTAAAAAAAGAATGAGGCAGGATTTTGAAATTATTTTAAATGGCAAACTTCTTAGGCTTTAACGTATAATCACCAAGTCAATTCTGCAGATTCAAAAAGGATCCAGGACACACAAGAATGAAAACAGTGACAAAACAAAACACAAATAAACTGCCCGTCCGAGAATCGGGACGCCCACCGTGCACAGGAGCCCACGGAGCGCCCTCGGGGGCCTGGCCTGTGAGCCGGCCTGAGAGCGCCCACCCTAACGGTGAGGAGGTGGAGCTGTGACAGCTGGAGACCGGCATTAGCTTCACACACAGCAATTTCCTAAGCAGCAGCAGGTAGCTGAGAAGATTTGTGTTTAACATAAAACAGTGAGAAAGAAAGGAAAAACAAAGAGGAGACTCAGTAGAGAGATAACAGCCAAATAACAGTAGAGCAGGCATAGATGTGAATATGCTCGCACCATCACCTCTGCAAACGGCAGCAGAACATGAACTCCCATAATTTTCTAAGAAAGAAAAAAGCTAATACTTTGAACATCAGAAAAAGTGAAAATGAAAAATGTCCTTTTATCGTCTTTGCTAGAGCATCAACAAGACCTAAACAGGCCCCGGCCCTGTCTGTGAGTGGGAAAATGTCCTTTTATCGTCTTTGCTAGGGCCGGCCCTGTCTGTGAGTAGGCAGCGGGGACGGAGGGCTGCTTTGGGAGGAGTCTCCGGCATAGCCCTACTGAGGCGCAAGCCTCCGAGTCACACGGGTGAAGAGGACCCGCCGCCACCGCCCGCCATCCTGTGCAAGAGCCTATGTGAGGGAGCAATGCCTATCGCTCAGGTAGAGGGAGCTACCAGCTACCAGCTGATCAAATGAATCCGTAAGAAATACAACACCACCTAACAGCAGGCCTCAAGAAGCGGGCTTTTCAAAGCGGCCTTTCCCACCCGACTGCGCTTTTACTTTGACGTGTGCACCTGCGACCAGACCTTGCAAGTCCAACTATTCCCAAGGCTGTTCGATGCTCTTCCTCAGCGCAGCTGAGCCACCCGTGTGCGTGGGAGCACGTCCGCCCTAAGAAACCGAGTGAACCCCTCTCCACCCAGATGGGCCCCCAAGTCAGACGTGTACACACCCCCTTCATACCGTCCAGCATTTACACGAAACTGACTGCTTCAGGCAACTCACTGCTAACATTTCTCATCTGGACTCCACCGAAGTTCGTGCCCGTCGCGCTTGCGTGCTCCGAAGCAGATGACACGGAGGAGCGGGCGCCCTCCCTCGGGTTCTTCCTGCGTCAGCACCGGCAGAGGCCGAGGGCGTCTGCAGGCACCTGCACGGCTCGGGCCGGGCCACACACAGGCCCTGCAGGAGGTTCTCCACACACCAACAGCCTTCAGCACCGCCCAAGGCATTTAGATTTGAAAACATAAACACTGACCCTTCACCCAAATTAAAATTAATATGATCAAACTAGTCAAATGGGAAGTCACTAGGAAAGCCAGACCCAGGACAAAACACACACACACACTGCTAAGCTGAGGGTTAAAGAGGGTCCAAACACCCCCCTTGCTCCTCTTGACTTAAGTCACATCACAACGCACGGAAGAAGCCAGATGCCGAGGGGAGTTTGGGGCAGACCGCAAGATGATCAGTGCCTTGGGGTAAAAGTCCACACACCCTCATGTACAGCAGAGAAGTCAAAATTATAAAATAGATTATAGTTCCCTTCCTTCCTTCCCTCCTGGCTTTCCTTTCACCCATTAGAACATTCAATGTAATGACCATAAAGAACTTTTAGATGAAACGCTTAAACCCCCTACTATTCACAACAGCCAGGAGGTGGAGCAGCCCACTGTGCATGGTGGGACGATGGAGACACAGCGGGCGGTCCGCACACCATGGAACACTGTCCCGCCTTCAGCAGGAAGGAACGCGATGCAAATGCACAGCTGCTATGTCAGAGAACGGCCCACCTGAACCCTAGATAACTATTAACCAATGTCACCCAATACGTTTAATTTTTTTAAAAGGAAGGAAAGTTTGACACAGGCTACCAGCTGAATGAGCTTTGAGGATGTTTGCTCAGTGAAATAAGCCAGTCTCAAAAGACAAACACTGTGGCTGCATTTCCATGAAGTGACCAAGCGGAGTCATAGGGCGCCAGGGGCTAGGAGCGAGGAGAGGACGGGTTTGGTGAGTGCGGGGTTTCCGTTTGGGAAGAGGAAGTTCTAGGGGTGGTGGTGACGGCCACACAGCACTGTCACTGCATCTACTGCCCACAGGGACACCGTGAACATGGTGACATGGTGGGTGTTGGGACCACGTGCCTTACAGCTGCTCACAGTTCCCACAAATCTCAATTAGCTTCCAAATAGCAAAACACCACCAAACTGCCTACAGTCATCCCCCGATGTTCGTTTCCAACTCGTATAAAAGAATTGGTAAATCACAGCTTTCGTTTTTTGCAGATTAAGAACGAGTGAAGAGTCAAACTATGTCTTTGAAAAACAAATTAAACCCCTGCTTGGGAAAGTCTCCTCCTTCACTCCGACAGTCGTCCCTCTGGCGGCCCGAACATCACCCTGACGGGCTGTGCACGCTCACGCGCCCTCCAGGCCAGGCCCAGAGGTTCCCGAGGCTGAGCCGACAGACCCACAGAGCCACCGGGAGGGGTGTGTGGGAGAGTTAGCCAGTTCTGGGTGTCCAGGTCTCAACCTGACTTTTAAAACTGAAAACAGGACACTGCACAATCAGTACAATATTCTGAGTGTGTTGTCATCCTAGTTGGACTTGGGCAGAACATAAATGGTACTTTTCCTAATTCCTATGTCTCCTTCTTAGGAGCCCTGTCTGAGTGTGTGTTCACAAAAGACCGCATAATGTACCGTTTCTTTATATTTTACTTGTATTATCTTTTCATGTAGTCTCTTTGGAATGGAAAGATAATGAAATAGCACATTCACTATTTCAAATATTAAGGCAGACTTTTCCAATACAGATTTCTCCATGTCACCAAAAGTCAGCCAACTCTGAGGCTTAAAGGCAATCAGTCCAACCCCGTCGTTAAGGCCAACTGCCGCATCGCATGATCGATGTAATGAGGAGACAATACTTAATTGGCCTAGAAATATAAATGTACGTCAAAGTGCACAGACATTTGACAACACAGGACCCGCCCAGGACAGGTTTGCAAAGTCAGTTTCAATGCTAGATGAGGAAACAGTGACCTGCGTGGACAGCCCTTCAGCAAACAGCTTCTCCCTCCCCTCCCCTCCCCCTCCCCTCCCATCTCCCCCCACCCCCCCCTCTCCTCCCCTCCCCTCCCCTCCCCTCCCTTCCCTTCCCAGCATTCTGGGCAGGAGGGCACAGGGCCAGCAGCTGCATGGCTGGGCTCCTCCCAAGCAGGGCCAGCAGCAGAGAGAGCGAGTCCACGCCGGGCTCACGGGAAGGAAGGAGGGAGTCGCTCGCTGGCCTCAGGGAGCCCCGTGTTCACTCTTCTCTGTAGAAGAGGAAGAGGGAAGCTTCTGGCTGGTTATCAAGCTCATCCAGGGTTTGCGTGAAAGACACTCCCGCCTGCTCCCTCCTCACACCCTCCGCATCACTCCCAGAGCAGCTCCGCACCCAAAGCCAGGAGCTAGCAACCCCACCGGTGTGGACAGACTGCCAGCCGCTCTCGGCCACGCAGGACAGGCCCGGCTCCAGCGGGGGACAGGAGGGTGGGCCTCACAGGAGAGCATGACCACACCTGCCATCAAACACAAAATCCCCGGCACCAATATTCTAACGAAACCCTGGTGCAAACAAAGACCCCATGCCAAGCCCTTCTGAACAGTCCACAGGAGCGAGGGCCGCAGAGGGCAGGCAGGTGGGATGGATGGTTCTCTGGCTTGGCACAGATGCTCCGCTGTGGACACAGCTAATTTACACCACGCCTAAATCAAGACTTTCCTCCTGGGGGCGTCTCTCTTCCCTGTTCAAAGGGAAAAGGGCCATAACTCACTTTCTTGCGTTGGAACTCTACTTGCATTTCTCTTACAGCCACCAGCATCTCTAAGTCCCAATGCTTTCTGAGCCACTGGTTACACACACATGTGCTATGTGCACTTTAACCAGGCCAGTAACCAATACATCCTACACTCCACTACATGGCACTGTCTCCATGGTAAACTGCACTTTATCTTCAGTGTGTGTGTGTGTGTGTGTGTGTGTGTGTGTGTGAACAGCATTTCCTCTCCCTTAGGCATATATACAAGAGAAATAAAACATAGGTCGAGACAAAAAACTCCGACACAAATGTTCACAGCAGCATTAGCTACGCCACCAAAGAGTGGACACACCCAAATGCGACCCAGCCACACAGTGGAACTTCACTGGCCTCCGCGCGTGGCTTAGCAGGGCCGAGCCTGGAAAATATGCAAAAGGAGAGAAGCCACACCAGCACCACAAGATGCGCAACATCCAGAATAAACAGCCACCGAGCAGCAGATGGCGGTCTCCTGGCGCCGGGAGAGCGGGGCCAGGAGGAGCGGGGTGGGGAGGCAGGCAGTTCCTCTCGGGACGATGCCTTTATACCAACAGGCCTCAACCTGAACTCCTGGCCCCCCAGTCCCATCCCAGGTCCCAGGTCATGGCACCACCAGAGCTCCTTTGGCCATAAACGAGGAGCTCCGCCTCCATCCCCCACACACCTGGCCTCCTCCCTGTCGCAGGTCTGTGCTCCCTCCTCCCGAGAAGCAGCCTCCCCCGCTGCCACCTGCTCCTCTCCCGGACCTGCATTCCTGGGCAGCCGGGGCCCGGCTTCCCCACAGGCTCGCAGGGCACCGCTGCTTCGCACACCACCCGAGGCTCTGCGTCCCCTGCCCCTGCCAGGATCCCGCGCTGCTCTCCTTGCCCGTCACACCCCAGCCACGGGGACCTCCTCTCTACTCCTGTGCCAGCTGGAGTCCCTGGGCTCTGGCCTGACTTCTCCTCCCCTGGCTGCTGCGCCTCACCCACTGGCGAGCGGTACCTCGGAGCTGTCTCCCTTGCCTCACGCCCCGTGCAGCACCGCTCCGTCCATGGCCCGTCCGGCCGCTCCCACGCCAGCCTTCTCCTTGCTGCACCCCAGAACCAGGAACGGGGCCTCCCATAGCAGCTGCTCAATCAATACTTGTTGAAGGGGCACTGAGGGCGAGACACGGAACGGTAAGACGTGGATCACTTGCCAGCTGGAGAAACGAAGTCCACGGCCACGAAACTCGGCATAAGCCCAGCAGATGCATCCACGCCCGAGACAAAAGCTCCTCAGGGAGCCAGGGGGGAGGCGGCCTCTCCTCCGGGGCTGAGAAGTGGGGACCCAGGCACACGCCTGGCCGTGGAGCTGGGCTGGGGGCGGGAAGGTGAGGAGTTGGCTGTTGGACACGGACCCGAGCAGTCATGATGCGAGTGTGGGAGGTGAGCAGGAGTCGGAGCACCGACGTGAGGAGACACAGCTCCCGCTGCTCACAGCGGCCTCAGCAGCAGCCTCTGGCTTCAGGCTTTTCTCAGGGAACGAAGGAGCCCTGAGCCGCTTAGGAAAGCAAACTGACAGCGACAGAGATTCTAGAGAACTGTTAGCACCAGTGCCTTCGGGAAAATTAACCAAAAGTCCTATCATCAGGCAGCGACCAGGCAGCGACCAGGCTGCGAGAGGAAAGCAGGCACATGGACCGGAGCATTCGCGGTGCTGACCACTGAGCTGTCAGGACACACGGGGCCCGCGGCTCAGTCTCCACAGCATGTACTTCCTGCCCCCGACCCGCAGTCACTCCCTCTTCAGCGCCTTCCTCCCGAGGAGGCTCCTGCCCTCCAACCAGGGCCGCTGCCAGCGGAGCCTCTTCATGCGGAGAAATGGAAGGCGCGTCCACAGACTGAGCGCAGACCCCAGGCCCCGTCGGACGGGAAGGAGTCCGCCCCCGGGCATTCCAGGTGCTGCACTGTGCTGTCCTTCTGTGGGATGAGTTTCCTCCCCCTGGGCCCCGCCCCCTCGGCCCTCCACCCCAGGAAGAGCACCTAGGACAGCCGTGGGCAAACTACGGCCCACCGGATCGGCCCGTTTGAAATGAATAAAACTATTGAAAAAAAAAGACCGTACCCTTTTATGTAATGATGTTTACTTTGAATTTATATTAGTTCACACAAACACTCCATCCATGCTTTTGTTCCGGCCTCCGGTCCAGTTTAAGAACCCACTGTGGCCCTCGAGTCAAAAAGTTTGCCCACCCCTGGGCTAGGAGGACAGGGCAGGGCTCTGCTGGGACCAGGGGCGCGTTCAGGGCCCAGCTGCTCGTTCTGACTGGCTGCACCGTCCAGGGAGCATTAATATAAAGCAAACACTGAGCCATTCTCCCTCCACGTTGACAAAGTGGCAGAGTCCCTGCGGCCTCACCTGGTGGAGGCCAGGTCCTGGGCCTCCTGGCAGGCAGGCCCTCTGGGGCTGGAGTCTCACCACGTCACTGCCCACTAATGACCCCTGCGGTGCCCACGCCTCTCTGAAGCCCTAAGACCAGAGCACCCCTGCTCCCTGCCCGCCCCCCCCCCCACCCATCCTCACCCCCTCACCCCCAGGCCAGTCTGCCCCCCCCACCCCCAGGCCGGTCTATCCTCTCTCACCCCCAGGCCAGTCTGCCCCCCACCCGCACCCCCAGGCCGGTCTCTCCTCTCTCACCCCCAGGCCAGTCTGCCCCCCACCCGCACCCTCAGGCTGGCCTCTCCTCTCTCACCCCCAGGCCAGTTTACCCCCCACCCGCACCCCCAGGCCAGTCTCTCCGCTCTCACCCCCAGGCTGGCCTCCGTTCCCCGTGGACCTGGAACTGGATTCTCACCCAGATGTTGGGCACCTGGGCCGCTTGTCCCCTCCCTGCCCTGAGCCTGGGGAGGAGGAATGTCCCCCACACTGACCCGGGCTCCCTCACACCAGGTCCGGTCTCTGCCCAATAACCACACTGCTTCCCTTGCTACCGACTCTGTCTCCCCCATAAGCTGCGGCTTTACCTACCACCCCCCTGGCGGGTCCCTGAAATGAGTCCTGAGTGTCTCCAGTTTTCCATTTTATTAAAAAGGCAAGGTTTTACATAGCATCTCCATTTACTCTTTAATTCTAAGAAGCAGTTGTTTTTCTTCACTCATTCAGCAAACTTTATTAAGCAGTGGCTAGACTTCCCGCCATCTGCTTGCTGGGGTGGGGATGAGCCTGCCGCCCGCCCGCCAGCCCGCCCGCCAGCCCTCCTGCAATCGGGGTGGGGGCTGGGCCCTCCCTGCCAGGGCCCTGCTTCCCTGGCCGGGCCCTGCGCACAGCACAGCGCCAGGCCCTCTGGGAGCACTGCGCCTGCTGGGGGCCGGCCCCTCCCTCCGTGCCCTGAAGGAGCCCCCTCCTCCACCCAGGCTCTCCTCGCTCCCATCCTCCCCCTCGTGCTCTCTCCATCCCTCGTGGGGACCCGTCACCAGGATCCAGGATGGGCAGCTGGAGCGACGCCCGCCTCACAGGGGAGTCGGCGAGGCCACCAGGACCAGCCAGCAGCGGGGACAGGTCTCGAACCCAGGCCGCTGGGTCCCTTCCTCAGGACCACACCCATTTCAGTGGCCTTGTCGGTCCCTGTCTGAATCTACTGCTCACAGCCCATCCAACACCTCAATGCGGCATCGCCCCCATCACAGCAGTCCCTGATTCTGACTGCTCCATGTGTGACCGACCCGGACCCCTCATCCTCCGTCCCCTGTGCCGTCCGCCGCCTCCTCAGCGCTGCGCCCTCCCCCTCCTGTCCCTGCCACGGGGCCGCCCTCACATGCTGGAAGCTTGCCTTTCCGATTCCCCAGCTTCTCTATCTTCTGCCCCAGCAGGGATCTTGGTTCTTCCCCCACCACGCCCTGTCCTCCTTCCTTCCATGGCGTTTCCTTCCTCAGCCGCAAGCTGCTTCACGCACCTCCACCCCAGGTGTCAGGACACGGGGCCTAAGCACCCCCCCGCCCCCCGGTCCCTGCACATCTCTCCTTCACCGCCCAGCAATGCTGCGTCTCCTACCCTCCAGGCCAGGCCCTAAGTTTTATTGTCGGAACTGACTATATTTTATTTCATTTTATTTACTTAATCCCCACCTCAGGATATGCCTGTGTTGATTTTTAGAGACAGAGAAAGAGAGAAAGATCAATGTGAGCGAAAAACGATTAGTTGCCTCCTGCACGCACCTGAGCTGGGGATCAAACCCACAACTCAGACGTGTGCCCCGACCGGATGAGCCGACACTGTGTGTGTGGGACTAGTTCCAACACCTGAGCCGTGGCCCGAGTGTCCTTCCTGCCCCTGCCCTGCAGCCTGCCGGGGGGCCGTGCCCAGGGGTCCCTCCTGGCTGCTCCTCCCGGCAGCTCTGCAGCACCTGCGCCTGCTGCGCCCTCGCCCTAGAGGCGGCCATCCTGCAAGTCCCGCTGCTGGACGCCAAGCTGCAAAGGCACAGCTCACACAGGTTCATGTCGGTGGGGGTAAAGCGGCAGAGAAAATGGCTGAGAGACCATTCAGGAATAGGGTTACTGACCCAGAGACCTAGCCCAATGCCACCCAGCATCCGCTCCGGGGAATGCTGCCTCGCCCACTGCCGGGCCTGGGGGAATGTGAGGGCACCTGGAGCAGCGGCCCCGCCCCCCGCGCCCACACCCACCGCAGGGGCAGGGCGCTGTGGGGCTCGGATCCTGCAGGAAAGGCTGAGGAGGCACACGGCAGCCTCAGGGACGGCCTGGACCCTCAGGCTCACGCCCCATCCCCCAGAGGCTGCAGAGGCCTGAGGACACAGGGGCGGTGGAAGGGGTTTCCCTCTCAAAGCCACGGCTATTTTTAACCTGACCCTGTGCGTTCACAGCATATTTCCAACCCTGGCATCTCTCAATTTGGACTTTTTGTTTGTTTCAGATTATTCCAAAACGTATTTCTACCTGAAAGTCTCCTACCTAAAACGATTTCTTAAAGTTTACAAACAAGTAACAAATAGTGAAATCAAGTAGCATTATTCTAAAGGGTAAACACTCGGCCATCCTTTCTCTGTGCTAAGCCATGGGCAGAGCAGCGACAGCAGCAGGAAAGGGAAGGCACGGGCTATGGTGACTGGGGGACTAGCTCTCTGTTAACATAACACAGGCCATGGGTATATTTCTTTCCAACAGACTTAAGGTTAACATTTCAATGGTGTTTCCCTTTCCCTGATCATAAAGATGCATAAGACACGGGGAAAAGTCAATCAAAACAATGTTTTTTTCCATAAATAATTTCCAAACCACACACACGTCAGAGAAGCAGGCCTCAACCCCATTTGCGGGGATAGTGTTTTCTTCCCCGTTCTGCTGGACTGCCCTGAACCAGGGGACGCACACGCAGAACAGCAGGGGCCCTGGACTCGGAGGTTTGCTCGACACCTGGAAGCGGGGTTCCCCCAGCCGGCCTCCCAGACAGTACCACCCCGTCTCCGCTTCTACAGCAGCGGGCCTCTGCTCCCGCCTCAGCTCAGAACACTCCCCTTAAATACAGGCACACTGAGTATTTCCCTTGCAAAGCTACCGGCACCCCGTCCCTAACATCAATAAAGCTGGGAAGGAGCTTGCAAGTTAGCTTTTCACAGCTGCTAAGATCTTTTTAAGAACAGGGGCTATTGCATGGCAGAGCCCACTGGGGAGGTCAGACACTATTTCCATGGAAGAACCTTAAGTGAACGATATTTTTTTCATTATTTAATAAATGATTACTTCCAACCACCAGCTCGTGCTAAGTTATAAATTATATCACACAATTCACATAACTATTAAATTTTGAGCTTTTCTTAAAAAATATTTTTAAGGCCGAAACCGGTTTGGCTCAGTGGATAGAGCGTCGGCCTGCGGACTCAAGGGTCCCAGGTTCAATTCCGGTCAAGGGCATGTACCTGGGTTGCAGGCACATCCCCAGTGGGGGATGTGCAGGAGGCAGCTGATCGATGTTTCTCTCTCATCGATGTTTCTAGCTCTCTATCTCTCTCCCTTCCTCTCTGTAAAAAAAAAAATATATATATATATTTTTAAGGCAAAAACTGGGAACAGTACACAAATCTTAGGTTAAAAGCTCTAGGTCCTCCGTGTGCTCATGTAGCATCATTACATGAAGTCTGGGGGGGTCAATAATTCATTCACTTATTCAATAAAAACCTGAGAAGGGTGCCAGGCCGTATTCCAGACCCTGGGAATTCAGGAGCTCCGGAAGGAGGCTGAAAGCACTTCTAGACTTCCTTCTCACCGGGTTTGAACAGAACCCTACATCCTCTGCAAGTCATTATCCAACCCGGGCTGAGGGGCGGCCCAGCTCGCTGGTGATCCACAAACAGGCTCCCTGGGGCACGGGAATGTGGGTTGATTTGAAAAAATCTCTAATTATCCCCTCCTTTATCTCCCACTTAGTCACTCCGTTCTTGTTTAGATCGCCCAGAGCTAAATGCAACAACACGGTGGGGGCGATGAGAAGCTGCCATTCCTCCCAATGGATCGGCTGTTTATCCCCAGTGAGTCAGTCGGTGCCCAGCCCAGCGCCCACCTCCGCCTCCCTTCCCGCCTGGCTGCCAGGGAAAGTGCCTGCTCTCTGGAAACTCTCTACTCAGGCTGAGCATCTCCATCCAGCTGGTCTGGTCCGGTACCGTTTTCTTCCTTGCTTCTCACATTGTTTATAATACCCTCTTAATTTGTGTCTTTTCTACCAGCTTTAAATTCAAACTGGCTTTTTTCAGCTCCCCATTCAGACAACTCCCCCGGAAGTCTTCCTGGCCCCTCAGCAACCCCCGCTCCGCCCACACCTCCAGGCCAGCACTTCCCCTCTGGGCCCTGCACCTGGCAGGGCCCCATGGCTCCTCCAGCTCCTCTGGGGTGAGGAAGGACCTTATCTCAGTGCCTTTATTTGTCCTGCACCAGGTCTGCAAGCAGGTTTGCAAGCAAGGGGAGCACATGGGGTGTTCTGTATGTTTTTAAATTGAAATTTACAATCACTGCCCCCCAATTCGGTTTCACTGATTATGTAAATGTCATGGGTGGAAATGGACACAACTTTCAGGACAAAACTGGCAACATTTTATCAAGAATTCTGGAAACTCAACCCTCTAACCTATTAACTCTCCTTTACGAATATTTCCTAAGAATCAGAAATCTAAAGACAAATTTTACTATTATGTCATTATCATAGCAAAGAACAATTTTTAAAAAACCAGTTATACTAACGTTTTACTCACTGATGTATAATTCGTAAAAAATTCAAAGAATTTTTAGTAAAAGAGATATTTTACAATATTAAGCAGTACACAAAATTGTATATTTTAGTCCAGTATTCTGAGAATTATTTTTAAAAAGAAAGAAGACAAAAGATTAACAGTGACTGGAGAAATTAAACTATAAATATGTCTTCTTTCTATTTTTCTGTATTTCCCCAGATTCTATATTTTTATATAATGTTTTTAATGTTTTATATAATGTTTTATATAATGTTTTTAATGTTTTTATACAAATTAGTAACAAATAATTAAGAAAATATTTCAGAGCTATGTCCAGATTGTATAATTCTTTCTGTACCTAACCACTATTTATGTACAAGCTTTAATATAAAAGAGCATATACAATTTGTTTAATTAAAATAAAACATTCATAATGGCTAAAGTTTCTACTCAATGGCCAAAATGCTCAGCTGAGTTAATTTTCACATACCACTTCTGCCACCATGACTACAACCTTAAGTTGCCTTTTAAAACTATGAATGGCATTTTGGAATATGAAAAGAATAGCATATTTTCTAAAAATGTGTGTGTGTGTGTGTGTGTGTGTGTGTGTGTGTGTGTCCACTGAAAGCTGTAGACTCACAAAACCCCTGGTTTCCGGGAACGCACCCCACAAGGAAAGCCTGGGGGGCAGGCGGGGGGCTACAGGGCAGGTGCTGCAGACGAACCACGGGGCCCAGGGCCTCCAGCTGGGAGGCAGCCGCCTAGGCCTCCCGCCGGCTCTGGGATGACAGACACGGCAGCTGTGACAGCTGGCCTTACCTGCCTTTACTAAACCATCAAATCATCTCCATAAGCAAATAACAGCCATCCGCTGTGTATCCAAAACGCCATAAAGTATCACCAAAACCCTTTTTAAAACGAGCTTCTTTGAAACGTGTCAAAGCAAGCACCCTGGAGAACGGATCATGGCTAGGGAACCCCGAGTGCAGCGATTAATTTCTAATTCCCAAGTCATTTCATTCTTCCCTGATGATCAGTGAATCTTTGTTGCAACTCAGAGCCTCAGGCTCCTCTATTTAAAAAGGAGAGAGCAGTCTACCCAGAGGGCGCGGTGTGGATTAAAGAAGACCAAGTGTCAGGAAGAGTATACTGTTGCCTAGAAGGTTCTCTTTAAACAATGACTAATAGCACTTTCATTTTCTTATTATTCCTATTATTATCATTGATTTGGTGGTAATAAAGTCAAGAAGTGAAAAGGAGAATGTAGTGTCAGAAAAGAGCTAATAAGCTAAAAGAATCAGTGACGTTGCTGCTCTGTGTGTAACTGCGATGATACTGAAGATAGTAAGAATCAAAAGCAAACAAGTAAAGCCGACTTCTCCCTCTCAGACCTCCCATGTCCCCCGCCTGGAGAGAGACGGGTTCTGCAGACGAAAGGTCTATGAATTCACCTTAAGAAGTACTGTTCTATCTACCTGAACGGGAATCATAGGAATTCTGACACCTAAATACGTTCAACTTCATTTAAAAGTATTTAATTCTAAAAATAACTTTATATTGATAGTTGCAATAAGTTTATGATATGAGTAAAATAACATTTTCATGACAAGCAGATATTAAGCTATTTTGAACAATCTCTCCAAATTGTTTATTTGCATCTGGGCACCTGAACACCAGCCGCGTCCTGGCTTAAGTTCCTATTTCAGTCCGTGTTAGAGGCGCGCCTGCCTCGTCTCCCTGGGCAGGAAGATCCCACCTCCTTTGAAACCACAGCCCTGACTCAGGCCAGACTCGAGCACGTCCTCACGACACCTGTTTGCTGGGTAAGCCTCGTTTTCCCTAACACTTTGCCCTTGTAATCACTCCATATTTATTCAATAAAAACACATAAAGTAAGGTCACACATGTGAATGTGACCAGTAATCTATAAAGTGGTGTGAAATATGTTACTATTATAAAGGTACTACGTTTTAGACTAAAAATATTGCTAGAGACTCCATTTAATGTATCACAGTGAAGTGATACTATAATAACTTACACACTTTAACACACCTCTTATGTAAACAACCATTGATTCATTGCCAATATTTATTTTTAAAAGCCTTGTGCACATTATATTCTAATAAATGGAGACAGATGTTTTTAAAAAAACACCCACCCAGTCCTAGCGACACTAGCAGGGTGGCTGCCTCATTATCAGCCAAGGAAGATTATAAAAAATTAATTAAAATTCCAGGTAACAAAAGAAATCAAATGCCCAAGAAAATACTACTATGTGCTTCACAGCAACTCACACTTAACATTAAAAGAACTATAAAAAGTGATTAACTACCAACTTTTACATTCTACAGTGAGTTGATTCAGTGTGTCAATGGGAAGACAAATACTGCTCTCATGTGTAACAATGAGGTTCCCAGGGCGCTCAATTCCGGCCACAGAATCTGCCCACAGAGTCTGCCCACAGACGCTGACCCTGGTTGTTAGGGTCACAGCCAGGGACCTGGCAACCACAGCTTTGCTAAGTCTGCCTTATTTAAATGATGCTGGAACACAAAAGGAATTCTTATTATTTCCTAGAAATGTAGATATGCATTTCCATTTTATTTCCTAATTGGTTTTGAATAGCAATAACATTTTCATTCACCAAAAGAGGAAAATAAATGTCTAATGCCAGGGCCTATGTGAGGATGGAAATACAATTAAACATAACTAAGGAACACAGCATGAGAAGGATGATGCATGCCATTTTGGGGACCAATGATTGAAGAGTTGTAGAGATTCTATGAACAAAAATAAAAATGATTTACTAATTTTTCTTAAAACATTGTTGGAGCCATGAAACTTTAAAAAATATTAATTTGTTTAATGAGTTCTAAATAATCAAATCAGTAACTTATATTCAAAACAAGTTGACTCACCTACATCATTTCATCTATTTGTACTTCAAAACAAGTAACCAGAGGCTGAGAAATTACATAATTTCTGGACTATCTAAATGCCAACATAGAGAAAGAGGAATAAGAGTTAGTTACTGACATACCTATTATAGCATAACAGAGGAACTTCAGAACATATATTCAACCTTCGGGTTTCACGGCTGAGACCTAATGGTGTGTACATGGCCAAGTAGCTTCATCAAGTCATCAGTATGTAGGAACTAACAGAAGTACCAGCATCAACGACTGCCAACATGATTTAATTGCATTATGTCTGAAGAGTTATAGAAAAATAAGATTTGAAACTCTTTTCTAACTTCCGTAGCAGAGTAAAGTAACTACACTTATCACAGCATCATTATTTTCAGCTTCCGTTAGAATTCATTGTATTTAACAAACACAGGGACTCCTGACACATCACACTCTACGTCATGAGCGGCTTCTAATGATCAAAAAATACCACAGGAGACGCACAGCAAGTCACCACGACCATAAAAACCTTTCAGCCCCGGGAGGCTTGACAATGCAGAATCCACCCCTGTCCTGTTTCTAAAGACACCAGTCATCAGGGCCACCAGCCACCGGTTCTGACCTCAGCACTGCCCTGCGGGACGTTCCAGAACCTGACAGCACCTCACAGAAAAAATCGTGTCAAAACAGACAAAAAAACAACAGAGCAAGCCACAGGAGCACTGCCTAAGCACTAACCTAACTGTTTGGGATCAAAGTGATCCAATTCTAATTCTCATGGTAAACACATGAGACAAAATCCAAGTACCACCACCTAGCATGGACCAAGCACGCTTTCTCTTCCCATCTAACACAGCACTTCTCAGAAGGCAGGAATTACGTATAAAATATCAGATGCTTGAGACTTTTCTACATTATTTTTTTTTTAAGATATTTTTATTGATTTCAGAGAAGAAGGGAGGGGGAAAGGGAGAGAGAAACATCAATGATGAGAGAGAATCATGGATCGGCTGCCTTCTGTATGCCCCACACGGGGGATCGAGCCCACCACCTGGGCTTGTGACCTAACCAGGAATCAAACCATGACTTCCTGGTTCATAGGTTGATGCTCAACCACTGAGCCACACCTGCCGGGCTACATTATTTATTTTTAAAACAAGCCAGCCGAAACCGGTTTGGCTCAGTGGATAGAGCGTCGGCCTGCGGACTGAAAGGTCCCGGGTTCGATTCCGGTCAAGGGCATGTACCTGGGTTGCAGGCATATCCCCAGTGGGAGATGTGCAGGAGGCAGCTGATCGATGTTTCTCTCTCATCGATGTTTCTAACTCTCTATCTCTCTCCTTTCCTCTCTGTAAAAAATCAATAAAATATATTTTAAAAAAAAAAGCCAAATTATATGAGCGTAATTATCTATCTGATCAGAATTGCATAAGGAAGCCCTGTGCACAGGTGTTAACGCAAAAGGAATGAAATTCTTCAAGACTCTGAGTCTCCCAAATATGGTGTGTGACCAGCCGCTGAGGAAGCGCAGCTGAGAAGGTCTGCTGGAAACCCACCAGGACCTGCGGGGGCGCGCGCGCGCAGGAATGCAGCCACATTTTTGGCAATTCCCTTATGGTCTTGGATGACAATCACTGACAGTGGCTTTCTTCAGTTGTAATGTTATATTTAAAGAACATTATTTTGGTTGAAGGACCTGTCTGGTTGGTCTTTAAAACTAATAGGTTCAAAACTCGGATTTACAAAGGTATGTGGCATTTCAAATAAAACACAAATTTTTACCAAAAAAAAAAAATGTATATGTTCCACAAAAAACACCATATGCGCCCCCGAAAAAAAAAAATTTAGCGTGCTATTTTGCATTTCATCCTACATTGCCCTTTGCATACAACGTTTGTGATAGTAGTGTTTCAGGATCATTATATTCTGGGCATGGAGTGTTTTAAAGCAGAACTCATCTTTTAAAGCATATGCTCTGATACACTTTACAGATGACTTCACACCCCGATGTGCTTGTTCTGAAGAAACGAGGTGCCTCCCTCCTTTCCACTCGATTTAAGAGCCATGTCTGGTCCTGGATACTCTACCTGGCCATCCTGTGTCCTCCAGGCGGTGGCCTGTGACACTATACAACGAAAGCACAGCATTTCTCCTCCGAGGGCTTATGATTTAATGTGGGTATATATTAAACAAATATATACATTCAAAGGCACAAGTAATTTATAACCAGTTCAACTGTTTTGACAATATAAAATGAATTAAACTTCTTGAAGGAAAAGTACTGTCATATTTTCAGGTGAGCAGTAATAATAGATAACACAGACACAGCGCTTGGCAACTTAAGAAGTGACTCTCATACAATTCAATGACTCCTCACAACCACCCAGGATTCTGTCTGGCATCCTGCCCTCCAATCTCACTGAGGAAGAACTTGCGATCAAAATAACATAGAAACCGACGCGGTTCCACCTACTGGTGGTGGAGCCTGGAAGCCAACTGGGCTCTGATTGACCTTCCAGATAGGTCACCTCACGGGCTCACCACAAGCCACAGAGATAAGAGCAGCTAACCGCACGCCCAGCACGGGGCCCTCGGTGGTGACTCCTCACTCCTCACATGCCCCACAACAGCAAGTGTTCTAGTGTTACCCCGTTTTCAAGGTGAGAAAATCGAGGCTCCCTGGAAGCACCTAAGTGCCCAAGAGCAGCTAGCAGGCAGAGGAGTGAGCATTTACTCATTTGCGGCAGGTTAAGGCCAAGCAGGTGAGGAGCCGCCTGCAGACCAAGGAGAGGGGAGGAGAGCGGGAGGCTGGTCTTCTGTCCTGCACCCACCACCTCTCCGGAATGAACGTAACTGGGACAGTGGGGGGCGTGCCTCCAGGAGGGCAAGGGGGCTTGGGGTGCAGACTGCTCTTTCAGCAGGTGATGGGCAGAGAGGGGGCAGGAGCTGCGGAGGGGGGAGAGAAAGGAAAGAGGTAGGAGGAAAGAGGAGGGAGGAGGGAGAGGGAGGGGGGAGAGGGAGGAAAGAGGAGGGGGAGGGAATGGGAGGAGGGAGAGGGAGGAAGGAGGAGGGAATGGGAGAAGGGAGGGGGAGAGAGAGGAAAGAGGAGGGAGGAGGGAGGAGCAGGAGGGAGGAAGGAGGAGGGAGAGGGAGGAAGGAGGAGGGAGGAGGAGGGAGAGGGAGGAGGAGGAGGAGAGAAGGGGAGGGAGGAGAGGGGGAGGGAGGAGGGAGAGGAGGGAAGAGGGAGGAGGGAGGAGGAGAGAGGAGGGGGAGGAGCTGGAGAGGAGGGAGAGGGAGGAGGGAGGAGGAGGGAGGAGGAGGGGGAGAGAGGAGGGAGAGGAGGGAAGAGGAGGGAGAGGGAGAAGGAGGAGAGAGGAGGAGGGAAGAGGGAGGAGGGAGAGGACATGGCGTCTGCCTCTCAGCATGGGTCAGGTGGATGAAGAGGGACACTCTAATTCAAGAAACAGCAAAGGAAGCACAGCGTGTCTGCTCTGTGGGAAAAGTCAGCCACTGGAACTCTGGGAGGGCTGAGATGCCTGGGAAAGAAGTGCGTCCCACTGGTGCCCAGGGCCTGGCGCCCGCACGGAGGAGATGGCACCAGCACTGACAGGGGCCCCTCCACACTTTCTAACAACTGAAGTGTCAGCTGCAGTGTAGCAGCTCCCCTCCCTGTAGAAAGCCTTCCTTGGGGAGCAGCAGCGTGAAGGGAGCACCCCTGAGCCACGTGCTCCGCGGCGTCTGGCCTGCGGCCTGGCCTGCTGGGCACAGAGGCTCCTCAGAATCACAACCCAACCCCCGAACCAACTCCCTGAAATGCCCGTCTACACCCACAGGCCACGCTCAGGTGGGATTTGCAACATATCTCAGCAGAGGCCAAGGCGTGATGTCACAGGCCAAGGCAGCAGCACTCTTTGAAGACGAATTAAGCCCTGATGGAACTCCTTTTCTTATTACTTAGATAAAACAAACCAGGTCACTGAAACGGGCTGACACTCCGCATTTTGTTCATGTTCATTTCGTGTTTCTTTCGTTAAGCCATCAATCCCCACGGCAATGCCTCAGCCACATGCTCCCAGTAACCGGGTGCCTC
The DNA here is from genome assembly GCF_963259705.1 of Myotis daubentonii. Taxonomy (NCBI): domain Eukaryota; kingdom Metazoa; phylum Chordata; class Mammalia; order Chiroptera; family Vespertilionidae; genus Myotis; species Myotis daubentonii. Next base: position 1,311,119 of record NC_081844.1, read on the forward strand.
ACATTTCAGGAGGAGGACTTCCGCACGAGTCCAAAGGAACGCGAGTGCAGGGAGGGCGCGCCAAGTTTCTTGCTTATGTCAACAGCTATTCACGAGCATGAATTATCTCTGTGACTACTGAGCATGTGCAAAACACATTCCGGGTCTGTGAGCAATCTCCCTGCTAAGGCCAAGGGGAGGGCTGAAGTGCCCATGGAAATGTCAAAACCGGCTGAACTTCCTAGAATACAGCAGTCAAATTTTTCCTCCCAGTGCCATGAGTGTTAAATATACCTTGATGAATTAAGTTCAAGTGTAACTACAACTGAAATATATGAATCAACTGAGCTCTGACCTATTTTCCTCTCAAAAGCAAAAGGAAACAATGATAGCTGTGAGACTTACATTTTTTCCATTCCAGCGGCTTTTGAAAGTTACTTCACAGTAGAGCTCAAGGCAAAATACACTTTGTGACATTTATTTGCTTTGAAATATAGTTATCTGTGTTATTGCTCATAGGACAGAATTTTTATAAAAACTTGTTAAGTTATATTTGTTCATTTATTTTTAAACTGTATAGACCAAGAGGCATTCGGGAGAACTAATCTCAGTATGTGACACGCCACCTAAGCCCATCATTCAGCGACAACCATGTGACGTGCTTGCAAGAGAAGCACAAAGGTAACAGACACGCACAGTGGACACCACCTACCCCTGGCAGACAGCTTCTTGGTGTTGATGATTTTGGCAGCATATTCTTGACCAGTAGGGATTTTCATACATCTTCTCACCACTGAGAAAGCCCCCCTGAAAACAAAACATTGCCAGGTCACCTCTATAATCAGCTCTGACGGTTACTTAAAAATGACAGCATGTGGAGCATTTCTGGTGAAGGTAGTGAACTGTCAAATATCAGTGCGCTACGCACTATCCAGAAAATGACCCACTCTTCCTGGAAGCCCGGACCAGCCTTGATGCCCAGAACAGAGTAAATCTTATTTAACTGGGAGCACACATCGTTAATCAACAAAATGACAGGGACTGCCAATTCCCAGGCTCCTGTTTGCACATGAAATAGGAAAACCTTTTGCAGTTCACACTCACACCGCACCAAATGCTCCAGAAAAAACAACCCTGCAGAGCCGAGCTGCGGAAGAGCAGCAGAAATAGCCTGGTAAGAAAAATTAATGTGGCTCCAAGTGAGTAAAGATGGCGATTGTTTTCATTAGAATATAAATCTTGGGAACACTGGTGTGGTTTAACGTGGTGATTTCTCTGTGCCTGTTTTGGGCTGGGGGAGGGGAGAGATTTGAATGAAGCTGCTCTTCCGACATATTCTCCATATTTTAACAAACAATGCATAAACATGTAAGGCTAGAAAGTTCATTCCATCTAAAAGGTATTTCCATTTCCTCTAATTCAGCTGCAGGAACATCATCACACACCACACCATCTCATCAGTAATCGTGGAAACAGGCAGAGGATTGGGTTCGGGTCAGATGCTGCATAAACCATCAATCAGCATCCGGGTCGCCCCTGGGTCCCTGTGCACTACCCGGCCCTCAGCAAATCCGTGCCTCCTGCACACCTCCAGCCCCTGGGTCCCCGCGCACGGGCCTGGGGGATGGGGGGTGGGGGGCTCCCCTTGGCCTCCCTGCACATCTCCAGCCCCTGGGTCCCCGCGCACGGGCCTGGGGGGGGGGGGGCTCCCCTTGGCCTCCCTGCACACCTCCAGCCCCTGGGTCCCCGCGCTCGGGCCTGGGCAGGTCCTTGCTCTCTCCCTGCACGCCTCCAGCGGTCCCGCAGGTCCATGCACCGCTAGGCCACCTGGGGACACCACGGCGCCCAAAGGGCTCTCGGGCTGCCTGTAAGTCCTCCGAGGAAGCGGGGATGCGCGCGAGCCCTGGGAGGGGACGGTGGAGGAGTCACCCGGGACCAGGGGTGACCGTGGCGCGGGGCAGGGTCGGCCTTGCCCGGGCCCCTCTCTGGACGTGGAACTCGGGGCGTCAGTGACACGGCACGGCGGGGACAGCGCGACCCGGCCGCGCGTGGTCTCCCCGCGGGCTCCGGAGGCATCTCGGCTCACAGAGAACGCTCTACGACTGCGGGTTCTCCGACTGCGGGGCCCGATGCGGGCGGGGGCAAGGCGCCCGGTCCGAGCCGCCCCCGCGGAGAGCACCCTCCCGGCCTCCCCGGCGCCGCGCTTACTTTCCGAGCTCTTCGAAGAGCTGGTACTCGTCCGTGAACCGGGTGCAGGTGGTGGTGGAGGCCATCGTGGGGCCGCGCTGTCCCCGGGCCCGCTCGCCGCCCGCGTCCGCGAGTGGCTGCCCGCCGGATCGCGCGGGGAGGGGGCGACCTCAGCGGGCTCCTGCTCGTCCGCGCGGCCCTGCGGCCCCTCCGGACGCCGCGCGCCCTTCTCCCGCGGCCCTCCCCGCCGCAGGGGCACCGCGCTCGGTAACCCGGGCCGCGAAGCGGAAAACAGGCGGCGCGGGGCGAGACGCGAGCAGCCAGCAGCTGCGAATGATCCTGGGTCCGCGGGCGGGGCGGGGGCGCGCGGCCGGGGGAGGAGCCTGGGCGGGGCTCCTTCGCGGGAGGGGCGGGGCTATGGGCGGGGCCCAGCGGCAAGGGGAGGAGCCTGAGCGGGGCTCCTTCGCGCGAGGGGCGGGGGCGGAGCCAGCGAGAAGGGGCGGAGCCAGCGGCGGGGGCTGGGGCGGGGCATGGTGCAGGGGCGGGGAGGTAGGAGGGTCACTTGCGGGGCTGGAGGGCCGGCGCCCCCGGAACGACGGCCTCCGCCTCGCGGTCCTGAAGGCCCTCGGCGACCCCCGCCCGCCCCTCCGGTGTCGCTCGCGCCCGCGTGGGGAGAGGCGGGGCCGGGCCGACGGGGCGCAGGACTGGGCGGCGCGTGACCGCGGGGGCGGCGGCCCCTCCGCGAGGGAGACCCCGCCGGGCCGCGCCTCCCTCCCAGCACTGCCTAGGCCCCGCCTTCCCGCCGCCTCCGGGTCGGGGTGCTCACACTCGGGCGGCCCCCAGCGGGTCGCCTGCGGCCGTCACGGTGGCGGAATGAAAGCAGAAACACCGCCCCCAGCCACACCTCCGCTCCTCAGGGCCGCCCCGTCCGCTCCGTCAGCTCCGAGAGGAAGGCGGTTCTCGCGAGGTTTGCGCGCCGCTGGCGGGGCGGGGCCTCTGGGGGGCGGGGCCGCGGTCACGCACCCGGTGGGCTGACGTCATCCGCACCACGTGAGCCCGCCTCGCCCGACCCCCTGCAGAGAGGCCGAGGGCGGGTCGCGGGTCCCTCGGGCGCGCTGCGCTGCGCTCCGCTCCGCCGGGTGGTGCACGCGTGTCCTGCGGGGAGGCTGAGCGCGAGCCCCGGCTGCTCCGCCCCGGCTGCCCCTGAGCACGCGTGTCGTTTACAGGAAAAGGCGAGGAAATAACGGTGCGCCACGTGGGAAACGGGGGGATGAGCTCTGACTGCGGCGCACCCCTCTGCCTGTCACCTTGGAAGGCCGGCTGGACAGCGGCCGGAAGCAATGGCGCAGGGAGCGGCGGTCCGCGCCTTTGGCTTCACTGCCTCCTGCTTTCAGCGCCCGCGCCCGCAGGGAGGCCTCGGAGTCCATGGCGCGTTTGCTCACCCTGAGCATCTATTGCATCAGGGACCGGGCACCTCGCAGCTGGGAGAGGGGGGGCCCTGGAGGGAGAGCCCGGGTGGGAAGGCGGTGCTGCTTGCACCCAGGGCTGCTGCTGTCCTTGTCCCCCCTAATTCCCTTAGGCCCCCGCCTGGGTCATGTCACCCTGCCAGTAACCTGAGCTTTCACCAAAGTTCTCAAAACGTCCACACTGTCGCAGTGATGGCGAACCTATGACACGCGTGTCAGAGGTGACACGCCAACTCATTTTTTTTGGTTGATTTTTCTTTGTTAAATGGCATTTAAATATATAAAATAAATATCAAAAATATAAGCCTTCGTTTTACTATGGTTGCAAACATCAAAAAAATGTCTATATGTGACACGGCACCAGAGTTAAGTTGGGGTTTTTCAAAATGCTGACACGCCGAGCTCAAAAGGTTCGCCATCACTGGAACGCTTACTGCAACAGAATTGAACTTTATGCATGTTTTGATTACCAGCCTTAAAAAAGTAAATATGACACTGGAACAAAACAGGATGATACCGGAAACTACATACAGGGAAGAAACAGGGTGTCTAAACATTAATAGTTGGGCCATAATGTTGGAGAAAAGGCCCCCCACCAATTTGGTCTAGGTTAAAAGATGTTTAATCAATAGCTTGAATATTTAGCAATATGGTTCCAAGTTATCCTGCAATAATTTTATATTCTCTGAACCTAAAAATGAAACAGAAAAAAAAGTAAAATTAAAACAATAAATCAAGTTATCATAACATTTTACAACTCTGGGGAAGAAAATGGTTTTTTAAATACTCACATAATGAGGTCTACATAATTACAGTATTTATCTCTGTTCCTTAAATGACTGGTAATTGTAAGTGGTTATGACAATAGAGGAAATGTAACTGAGTTTTAATAGTGATGTATTAGTAGACAACCAATGTGTGCTTTTTTGAAGCAAAGACTGTCTACTCATCTGTGTTTGCTCTGGTCCTTGATCTACTGTATAGACCAGCCGTGGGCAAACTATGGCCCACGGGCCGGATCCGGCCCGTTTGAAATGAATAAAACTATTGAAAAAAAGATCGTACCCTTTTATGTAATGTTTACTTTGAATTTATATTAGTTCACACAAACACTCCATCCATGCTTTTGTTCCGGCCCTCCGGTCCAGTTTAAGAACCCATTGTGGCCCTCGAATCAAAAAGTTTGCCCACCCCTGGTCTAGACTCTATACGTAAAGAGCAAGAGCGGAGGAGACTTTCTGAACAACTGTGACAAATCAATCAATATGGAGCCGCTGTCAGCCATGACTGCTTATGTCAAGTGCTATGTCAAGACTGAGGCAATGGGGTGTAAAGGGGATGCCCTTAGGAGGGGCCAGGAACACCCCAAACCGTAGGTCTGAACGCTTGGATAGGGAATCCATCTGGACACTGATACGGTAGGAGCAGAAACAGAGTGTGGGGCCCAGCGATGACTGTAAGGAATGTCGGTCCTGCTCTGTTAGCCGTGACTGGGTTGCTCTGGTTAAAGAAGGCGCATGTTAACCTGGCTGGGAGGTGCAGGTGGGCCCTGGGAGCTCACCCCGGAAATGCGGCCCATCCTCCCCAGCCGGGAGCTGCCTGTGATCATGGAAAGATCAACAACCTGATGCAGAAACCAGAGCCGCCAGCCTTCTGTAGACCCCCAGCCCTTGGCATATCACCAGCCCTTTGAAGACCCCCAGCCTTTGCACACCCACAGGCCTTTGCACACTCACAGGCCTATGCACACTCACAGGCCTTTGCAAATCCCCAGCCCCCGTTACCTGTGAACTGCCCCTTTGGTGCACCCTTTTGCCCACTTCCCCATGTAATCTTTGTCCTTCTACCCCATATAAGCAGCTGGCATGTGGTGGGGCAGAGCAGATGTCTGTGGGTGGCCTGCTGCTCCCCCTGCTGCCGGCAGGATTGGAATAAACGCTCACAGAGGATCCAACCCTGTCTCTGCCGAATTGGCTCAGGTGGTGACAGGCGGCCGGACCCCTTGGCTGTCGGTGACAATATGAGTGGGACCCCAGCCCTGTGGCTGTAAGAACTCAGCTCCAAGTCTCCACACGGGACGCTCGCTCTGCTCGCTTCTGTGGCACGTGCGTCCCTCTCCGTGTAACCTGTGTGTGGCTGTCGGCTTATCAGGCAGGTCCCCCCTAATGAGCCTGGCGCTGGGGAAAGACGCCAGTGTGTGCGAGTGACACTCTTTGGGGCGCTCCCTGCCTCATGACATCCATGTCTCGAACTAATTAAAACATTTCTCTTATTTAAACAAACACTGACAATTCCTGCTGAAGTTGGACCTCCTCAAGACAGAGGTCCGAAAGTCACTTAGACGTGATTCCGTTTGGATCACAGCCCTGGCCCCCTTCGCTCGCAGCCCAACAGCCAGAATTAGCCCCTTAAGAACTTGGTCAGAACAAGGATCCTTTTGCTCAAAAATTTCCGAAGGCTTTCCGTCTCAGACTGAACCCCAAATCCTAAAATGGCTCCCAAGGGCCCAGGGCATCTGCCCGCCACCCAGACATCCAGACTCCATTAGTCTTCCTCGCTCAGGCTGGGCCTGGCTCCTTCCACGCCGGCCACTCTGGCCCCCGCTGGCCCCGGCGAGACTGGGCACTGCAGGTTAGGGGCTTGTATGTGCCCTCCCCTCCTCCCAAGATGGTCCCCTGTGAGTTATCCTGTCTCATTTCTTCACCTCCTCCCAGCATGTGCTCAACTATCACCCATAGGCATGGCCTTCCCTGGCAACTTATCAATCACTTCTCTTTCCATCCCTGCTTCCTGCTTCCTTTCCCCTGAATAATACCTTTCACCCCCTACTACTGCATACATTTCTCTTGTCCCTTGTGAACCATTTATACTTCACAGCGAGAAAACAAGCTCCCCACGCGCATGAGTTGTCGTCTGTTTTGTTTGCTGCTCTATTTCCAGCGACTAGAATAGCGCTGGGCTCATCCTAGCGGCTCAATGAACTGTGTTGAACAAGCGGATTCATTATTGGTGGCTTAGAGGAGCTAATCGCCATGTCCACATTACAGTTGGCAGCTGATAACGTGCCCATAAGACTTCTTACTATGAAGTGTGATAGTTTTTAATCAGGAGGGTCATGGTAGCCCATGACTAAGTTCTTATGCAGAAACATGGATTTAAGAGACACACTAATAACTGGCATCGAGGGAAAAGGACCTCGTACTAATTTTCTTGCCATTGAAGTCTTTAAAGAAACAAGGAATTTCTGGTTTTGAGATAGATGGGCCTCACTAAACTTTTCATTGTAACGCAAGGCGCCAAGATTTCAACGAGGCCTCGCGGAGGCACAAGTCGGTGGAAGGAAGTGAAAGATGTGGTTGTGTGTTTCCGGTCACTGGAGCTGAGCCATCTTTTGGTTTTCCATTTTTTAAATTAAATGTAGTGGGGTACCAGTGGTTAATAACATATAAAGCTCAGGTGTGTAGCTTTACCATATCACGCCTGTGTGTTCCTGGGTTCGGGTGTGCGGTCCCTCCTGGGTGTCCCTCCTGGGGCAGACACCGCCCTGGGATCACCGTGCGCCCTCAGGGGAAAGTCCACCCCGCCAGGCGTCTCCCTGGTCTGGCCCTCTTAGTGCCATAGACTCACCTCCTTGTCCCCCCACCCATCCCGTGACCCCTAAACATGTTTAGGATCATCTGTCCCCTTGTCATCACTGCCCTTCAGACCACACTGTCATCTTCTCTCAGCCAGTCTGTGGGAGCCCTGCATGGTTCTCACCCCCTCTTCCCCCGCCAACAAAAGCCTTTCTGCATTTCAGAAAGCCCTGCATGCTCCGGGGCTGCCTCTTACATCTGGTTTAAGAGCCTTTTCTAATCCTCAAGTTATCTTCTCCTTATATTGTTATACTTAGACTAGAGGCCCGGTGCACGAAGTTCGTGCACGGATGAGGGGGCGTCCCTCAGCCCTGCCTGTACCCTCTCCTATCCGGGACCCCTCAGGAGATGTCTGACTGCCTCTCGCAATCCGAGACCACTGGATCCTAACCACTCGCCTGCCTGATTGCCCATAATCACCTCTGCCTGCCTGCCTGATCACCCCTAACTGCTCCCCTGCTGGCCTGATCACCCCTAAACACCTCTGCCTCACCCCACACCTGGGACCCATGATTCCCTTCTCCGGCCGGTCACAGGCACCTGGGACCCGGGCTTCCCTCACTCTGGCTGGCCCCAGGCACCCAGGACCCAGGCCACCTTCGCCCGGGCTGGCCACAGCCACAGGGGACTATGGGCAGGTGGCTTCACCCATGCCACAGCCACAGGTGCCCGGGACCATGGGGCATGTGGCTTGTCCCTTTCCCGGGCTGCAACCCCAGCCGCTGGCACCCAGGACCACGGGGCGTGCAGCTTGTCCCTCTCCCAGGCCACAGCCTGGCTGGTCCCCATTCCTCTCTCCCCAGTGTTGAGTGTCTGAGCCGTTAGGGTGTGACGGCATGAGGGTGTGATGCCCATTTGCATATTAGCTCTTTATTATATAGGACTAGGGGCCTGGTGCACGAAATTCGTGCACTGGGTGTGTGTGTGGGGGGGAGTGTCCCTCAGCCCAGCCTGCCCCCTCTAACATACTGGGAGCCCTCAGGCGTTGACCCCCATCACCCTCCAATTGCAGGATCGGCTCCTTGCCCAGGCCTGATGCCTCGGCCAGAGGCGTAGACCCCCATCACCCTCTGATCGCCTGATCGGCCCCTTGCCCAGGCCTGACACCTCCGCCAGAGGTGTCAGGCTTGGACAGGGGACCCCCATATCCCCCTGATCACTGGCTCTGGCCCCCGCTCAGGCCTGAGGCCTCTGGCCCAGGAATCATGCCTGGGCAGGGGACCCCCATCTCCCTCTGATCGCTTGCTCCACCCCCCGCCCAAGCCTGACGCCTCTGACCCAGGCTTCAGGCCTGGGCAAGGGGACCATCATATCCCCCCAATCCCCAGCTCCGCCCCCCGCCCAGGCCTGATGCCTCGGCCAGAGGAGTTGACCCTCATCACCCTCCGATCACCAATCACCGGATCGGCCCCTTGACCAGGCCTGAGGCCTCCGGCAGAGGTGTCAGGCCTGGGCAGGGGACCCCCAGCTCCCCACGGTTGCAGGCTCCGCCCGGCTGAGGCATCTGGCCCAGGCAGCGGGGACCCACAGCTGCAGCGGCCCCGCAATCGTGGGCTCTGCTTTAGGCCCAGGCAAGGGACCCCTAGCTCCCGGGACTGCCAGCTTCGACCGTGCCCAGCTCCCATCGCTGGCTGCACCCCTACTTCCTGCTATCACTGGCCAGGGCGGCAAAGGCACCTGATTCTCCGATCATGGCTGGGGGGCAGGGCAAAGGCGGCCCCAGGGCCGCCTTTGCCCTGCCCCCCAGCTCTTAGCTCCCCCCTGGGTTTCCGATCACTGTCAGTGGCAGGGGGCTTCTTCCTGCTTTCCCTTTCGCCTCCCTGCATTGTGCCTACGTATGCAAATTAACCGCCATCTTGTTGGCAGTTAACTGCCAATCTTAGTTGGCAGTTAACTGTCAATCATAGTTGGCAGTTAATTTGCATATAGCCCTGATTAGCCAATGAAAAGGGTATCGTCGTACGCCAATTACCATTTTTCTCTTTTATTAGATAGGATGATTGGGGTTTTAAGCCGTCTAAAATGGATAGTGAGCCCCGTCCTTGAGCGTCGACCTGTGAACCAGGAGGTCAGGGTTCGACTCCCGGTCAGGGCACATGCCCGGGTTGGGGGCTCGATCTGTAGTGGAGGGCGTGCAGGAGGCAGCCGATCCATGATTCTCTCTCATCATGGATGTTTCTCTCTCTCCCTCTGGCTCCCTTCCTCTGTGAAATCAATACAAATATATTTAACAATAATAATGAAATGGCTGGTGAGCAGCATGAGACAGGGTCTACTTCCAATTTCTCCCTGAAGCAGGTGGCCAGTTTTGCCAATGAATTAACTATATCGTTCATATTTTCCCACTTATTTAAAAGACCTTTTAAAAAAAAATATCATCTATCCATTTATACGTGGGTTGGCCTGTTCCTGTGACAATTCTTTTTTCTTAATTCATGGAGTTTTAATGCTCTTCTCTTTCACTTCTCATACCTGGAGGGGGCAGGGGAGCTTCAATGAGTCGCGTATTTATGCGCAACGCTTCTTTTTCACAACCACTTGGTGGATTTAACAAAGATGGTGTGCCCTCAAATTAAGAGTGAAAAGGTGTTTCTGAAGGTGAAGGCAATTAAACCGGGTGGATTTTCAACACGAGCAGAAAACAAAACAGAGAACCCCTGCGGCTTAAATGTGGAGAATCGTGCGATTCCTTTTGCAATATTTATTCCAGAAATTGCATTTCTGAATGAGGCCAGGCACGCTGAGGATGCACAGCAGAACCACGTGATAGTGTCCCCACTTTCATAGGGTTTGCTGTCGAGTGGGGGAGATAGACATGATATCAGTTATTCGTGAAAGTGTAATTGCTACAAAGGAAGAGTGTAGGGGGCTGTGAAGACGTATTCTGTTTGTCATGGTGGAGCAGGCAAAGGTTTTTCCTGAGAAAAGGAGAGCAAACTGAGATCTGCAGGGCAAGTGGGAATTAACGAGATACGAGAGAGGCCAGGGAACAGCATTCTAGGGGGTGGGATGTGGCCATTCAAGAAACCAAGAGGCCCACTGTGGCGGGTGCAGGGAGCAAAACCAGGCTGTCGCATGGGGGCTTGAGGACTTAGCATGGGTGTGACATCTGGACTGTACAGGCCGTGTGGCTGCCTCCTGGAGAGTGAAGGTCAGCCACCTAGAGTCCCCTGGTCGGCAAACTGCGGCTCGCGAGCCACATGCGGCTCTTTGGCCCCTTGAGTGTGGCTTTTCTTAAGCCTTAGGAGTATCCTAATTAAGTTAATAACAATGTACCTACCTACATAGTTTAAGTTTAAAAATTTTGGCTCTCCAAAGAAATTTCAATCGTTGCACTGTTGATATTTGGCTCTGTTGACTAATAAGTTTGCTGACCACTGAACTAGACTATCAGCTCACAGGCAAGGTGAGAGAAAGGGATGGTGGTGAAAACAGATAAAGACAGAATTAAAATACATTTGGGGAAATTAATCTATAATAATAAAAGCATAATATGCAAATTGACCAAACCCTGAACAGTGGAACGACCATCCAGATGACTACTCTATGACACCCACTGGCTCCAGGCCAGCCAAGGCGGATGCAATGCAATTGTTCGGGGGCCTGGCTATTGCTCCATGATCACCCTGCAGAGGGAGGCCCAGGCCACCGGGCAACAGGGCAATTGATCACTCAGGGGGCTCCATGATCACCTAAAGAGGGAGGCCCAGGCCACCGACCTGTGGGCTGCGGCGGGTGGGTGGGGGGGGGGCGCCTCCTTCTGCAGGGGTGATCCATCACAGAGCCCTGGCCAGATGGGCAGGGCCTACCTCTTTGGGGCCATCCATCGCGGGGCTCCTGGACTGTGAGAGGGCACAGGCCGGGCTGAGGGACCCCTCCCCGCCAGTGCATGAATTTTGTGCACTGGGCCTCTAGTATCAAAATAATAAAACATTGATAATTGAGGCCATCTGTGTTAATATGAATTAGATAAAACTGTAGACTGCCTATGACTTAAATTAGCATGACTTAGATTCCATTTTTTTTGTTTTTAGGAAAAACAGTAGTATTCAACAAGTTTCTTTTTTTAAATGTATTTTTACTGCTTTCAGAGAGGAAGGGAGAGGGGGAGAGAGAAACATGAATGATGAGAAAGAATCTTTGATTGGCTGCCTCCTGCATGCCCCCTACTGGGGATCGAGCCCACAACCCAGGCAGGTGTCCTTGTCCTGAATTGAACCCAGGACTCTTCAGTCCACAAGCTGATGCTCAACCACTGAGCCACACCGGCCAGGGCAGCTAGTTTCTACATGTAGCACATTATTCCACTTCCACTGTGATAACTGCACCGGGGACACGGATACGGAGCTGTCGCCCTTCGTCGGAAATACTTGGATGGGTTGCAGTCATGTTTCATCGCTGAAGAGCCCTGTGGGCCCTGGAGACGGGGCAGCGTGGCTTAACCGCTAGGCGGCTAGGAGCTGGCCATCCCTGTCGTCCGGCGGTCAGCTCTTTCGGGGCCTCTGGTGAATTTTGAGGAGGGACGTGGACACACGGACCCTGTGGCTCTCCTCTGGCGGGCACGTGCTCTAAGGAAAATCCTCTTTAGTGCGTGTTGGCATCTTCATTTCTGAGCAGTCGTACGGTGTGGGTGGGTATTTTACTTTCATCAGCTGATGACTCTTCCCGGGAAGCAGAATGAGTCTGGAGTGTGAGGCAAGGGACGTCCTGGGATTAACAACAGGGAGAGGCGCTTAGAAAGTCTATGGGGAGAAGCAGGCAACAGGGGCCTGGATGAGATCCCGGGAGAGAAGAGAAGGGAGGATGGCAAAGGACAGAGAACCAACTGCCCCCACCCCCAAATGGAGTATTGGCACGCTTGACGACATGAAGTCAGGGGTGAGAGACTGGCTGGAAGCCGGGGACCAGGGGCCTGTGTGGCTGGGTTCTGGGGGGCCCCTCCCAGGTGCACGGGGGAAGAGCAGAGAGCGGGACAGTGCTCGTGCTGTCTCCTTTCAGGGGTCTCACCTTTGAGAGGGCTCCCCCTCAGGGCCCCCTCACCGCCCAGGAGCCCTGCCTGGGGATGGCCACCATAGAAACGAGGACGTTCATGGCAAGCCCTGGGGAGACACAAGTGTTTCATTCCCAGCGGATGCTGCTGCTGTCGTCGTAGCCAGGAAAGCTGGGACTCGGCCTCAAAGGCTGTGCCGTGGGGAGGGCGGGAACCAGGCACCGGCCCCGTTTACCTGACACGACGGTCTATCTATCGTCTCCTGATCTGCTCACGTCCTCCCCCTGAGACACAGGAGTTTAATTATTGCCAACGCAGAGGTAATGCTGCAGCGCTGAGAACAAAGCAAAGGACAGTCATTCGTTTTATTGTGAGATGTAGTATTTATAAATGTGACTCTAGGAAGAAAAAAAACAAAACCCTAAATATCTTTCTGGAGAGTAAATTGATGCCAAAAAAAAAAAAATGGTGTAAAATGGCTGAAAAAAGGAAAAACTGGCTTACATAATGCAGACTGGATCAAAACTTGCTTTGGTTTACAGGACAAATTCTGCAAATCATGCTGTTTGAGAGTCGGCTTGGCTCGGAGTAAGCGCAGCCCCTCACGCATGCATTCCGCCCAGACGGGAAGACACACGGAAGGGCCCGGGGTGTCGAGATGTGTCCGCAGGAATTCTGACGTCGTTCTGACACAGGAAGCTCCCTTTTGCACTTAAAGTGCTTAAATGGCAGCACACTTTTCAGCCCTGAGCGGCCCGGAGCCTCCCACGCCTTCACCTCGAGCACTGCCCTTCCCTGAGCCTAATGCTGAGCAGTAGTATCCAGGCCGGGCTGGGCTCTCCCGGCCGGAGTCCCAGGACCCATCCTCGCCCCTCAGCTGCACCAGGGAGTCAGAGAGACCGCCTCCGCTGGTCAGGGTGTGGGTGTGTGAGGCCGGGGCGGGGCTGCCCTGCTGTCAGGGGAACATGTGAGCACCCACAGGCCATGGTGGAATCCTATCCCTTCATTCTTATCCTCTGGGCATTCATGGGCACAACTGTAGGGAGTGGCTATAGGTCAAGCCTCAGGCTGACCTGTGGCAGGGCCACAAACAAGTCCCAGCCTGGAGGGCAGAGCCCTCCTAGCATAATTAAGTTTGACCTTATAGTCCTCCCTTGCTCCTTCCTGGGTAGCTAATGGGCTGTGGGAGGTGCAGCAAGTGCTGCCAAAACAAGGCGAAACTCACAAGAACCTTGTAAACATGTTGACCACTTCCCTGTTTTGCTTTGTGTGCTCTGACTATAAAATAAAGCTTTGGCTTGCAGGCTGGGTCTCTCTGTGTCCTCATCCAGGCTCGGGAGATCCACCTAGCCCCAGCTGTAGTCTCTTGTCTGTCTTCTTTAAGCCTTCACTGCCCCTCTCAGGTTCACCCTTGGCCGTGCTGGCCCGGCACATGCAACATGGTCAGTCAGGACAAACGGAAGGGTTCCAGCGGCTCCGGGGTTGAAACATTCGCTTGGTGCTGTGCGCGAGGCAGGGACTATGCTGTACCTGGGAGGCAGGAGAGGCAGCATTAGCCTGTACAGGCATCGACTCCGTGAATTACCCTCTGCATTGGTTAGCTATTGCTGAGTAACAAACAACCCCCCCCCCCCCCAATTCCATGGCTTGAGCCAGCGACATGTATCATCTGCTCCTTTCTGTGGACTGGGCATCCCTGGGTGGCTTAGCTGGGTGCTTCTGCCACAAAGTCTCTAACGTGACTGTGAGCACAGTGGAGCCAGGGCTGTGATCACATCTGCAGGGCTGACCGGGGAGGGTGCAACCTCAAGTTCCCTGGCGTGTGGTTGGCAGGTTTCTGTCCTTGTCAGTGTCGCACTGAGGTCTCAGCTCCTCCCTGGCTGGTGGCAGGGTCCTCCCCCAGCTCGTTGCCACGTAAGCCTGTCCACAGGGCAGATGAGTAAGTGGGTGAGCACGACAGGGCACTGAGAGGGGAGCCAGTCTCCTGCCATGGAACCTTGAGGGCACCACGGGCACCAGCGTTTCTGCCATATTCTAGGCATTAGAAATGAGTCTCCAGGCCCAGCCCACACGCGAAGGCGGGCCCTCGCCAGTTTTTCTCAGTGGTTAGAGCATTAGCCCACGGACTGAGGGGTCGTGGTATGGATACCTCCATTGCAGGCTCGATCCCCGGCCCCAGTCGGGCACATGCGGGAGGCAACCCATCGATGTCTCTCCCACATCGATGTTTCTCTCTGTCGCTGTCCCTCCCTTCCACTCTCTCTAAAAAGCAATGGAAAAATATTCTCAGGTGAAAACTAGCAAAACACACACAATCCCAGGCGGGAGTTTACAGGGGCGCTCCAACCTCAGGAGGCGGCGCTTTGGGGCCGTCCAGAGGTGCCCCACCACGTGTCCTTCGCGGCTGAGGAACCACTCAAGAGTTTAGGGACATTTTCGGGCAAAACAGAGCGTAAGGTTAGGAGCTAGAATCCAAACTGAGGTCTGACGTGGGGCAGCACTGGGACGAGTCCAAGCATCGATATTAATAATTTTCAAAGGAGCGAGGCTCTGAGTCAAGGTCAGCCGAGGGAAAGTGGGCTATTTTTATCCGCAGGAGATAAGAAAACCAAGTGGGCCACGATGGCATGGCTGTGTCTATAAATATTTCAAGTGAACCCGAGGGACAAGGATTAGAGTTTATTTTGAAAGTTTGTTCAGAAGTTTAAAGAAACAAATGAATTTTCATTCCCAGCAATTAAATGCGAAGAAAATAAAATACAAATGCAGTACTACCGACAGAGGCAAAGACATCAAACATCTAGGAACCAGTTTAATGAAACACACAAGACTTACAGTCTGGAAAATACCAATTGTTGTTGAAATTCCTGAGGACTGACATAATTGGTGGGATAAGACATGCTCATGGTTCAGAAGAAGCTGTTACCCATGTTGTAAAGAAGTGAATTCTTGCCCGTCCGGCGTGGCTCACTGGTTGAGCATCAACTTATGAACTAGGAGGTCAACGGTTCGATTCCCGGGCGGGGCACATGCCTGGGTTGCGGGCTTGATCCCCAGTGGGGGGGTCGGTCGTGCAGGAGGCAGCCGATCCACGATTCTCTCTCCTCATTGATATTTCTATCTATCTCTCCCTTTTCCTTCCTCTCTGAAATCAATAAAAAAAAATTTTTAAAAAAGAAGTGAATTTTTCCCAAATTGATGTACAGATTACATGCATTCCAAGACATGCCTCCCATGCTGTGTGAGTGGTGTGTGCTCACCGACCAACCCTTGTAAAACTTACATGGAAAAACAAAGGGCCATGAATGACCCTGACCACCTGCAGGAAGGAGAACCCGCTGGGGGACTTACTCTTGAGATGAAGCTCGCAGAACTCTGGTGGCCCGGGTCCAAGGTCAGACAGGGCAATCATGGTGTCTGACCACAGGCTGCAGACTGCCGCGCTGACTGCGCGTTTCCAGACTCAGACGCAAATCACTTCCCGCTCTGCTCTTCCTCTGCGGGCCCACACCCGCCGGTAGTGAGCGCTTTCCCATTTAGCGCAGTTCATCGTGGGAGAAACTGAGCAAATATCACATCCTTCTGAGTTAATCTCAGTCTTTAAAATTGTGTTTTCTCTAGGACTTATAATTTTGAAAAAGTATAAAGCACTTAGAAATAAAAAAAAAAAAGACCCCACTAAAATGCAAGTAAATTAAACATCCTATATAATAAAAGCCTAATATGCTAAGTGTCCAGTCTCTGTTCAACCAATCAAAGCATAATGTGCTAATGATATGCTAAGGCTGCTCAACCGCTCACTATGACGTGCACTGACCATCAGGGGGCAGACACTCTGACTGGTAGGTTAGCTTGCTGCTGGGGTCTGGCCAATCAGGACTGAGCAAGATGGTCCAGACACACCCTGGAGCCCTCCCCATCTGGCCAACCTCCTGCATCCCTCCCAGGCCCTGATCCTGCACCAGTGGGGTCCCTTGGCTTGGCCTGCGCCCTCTTGCAGTCCCGGACCCCTCAGGGGATGTTGGAGGGCTGGTTTCAGCCCAATCCTGCAGGCCAGGCCGAGGGACCTCACTGGTGCATGAATTCATGCACTGGGCCTCTAGTATCTTAATGATTTCTTAAACCAAAGCTGGTTGCAGGGGTGTCCTAGGGAAGGCGTCAGTGCTGTGGTAACTCGGCTGGTGTTCCTAATGTGCTCTTAGGGCACCTGCTTGATTTTGAAACCTGGGGAACGAACGGAAGGAGACTTGGCCCTGCAGGCTGCATAACAATGAACCACAGGTGGCATTGCCTGAATGCTGGCTGCCTTGATGTGAATTTAGAACTGACCTAAATATCTCCAATTTTAAAAAGGGGAAAGATTTTTTGCTCATCGCTCCCCGCTGCCAACCATGGCTGCTGCCTTTTAACAGAAAAGCAGAGAAAGCCTCGGAGTGGAGGCAGGAGGGGTGCAGAGGGCAGGCAGGGAGGTGCTGAGGGCAGGAGGGGTGCAGAGGGCAGGCAGGGAGGTGCTGAGGGCAGGAGGGGTGCAGAGGGCAGGCAGGGAGGTGCTGAGGGCAGGAGGGGTGCAGAGGGCAGGCAGGGAGGTGCTGAGGGCAGGAGGGGTGCAGAGGGCAGGCAGGGAGGTGCTGAGGGCAGGAGGGGTGCGAAGGGCAGGCATGGAGGTGCTGAGGGCAGGAGGGGTGCAGAGGGCAGGCAGGGAAGTGCTGAGGGCAGGAGGGGTGCGAAGGGCAGGCAGGGAGGTGCTGAAGGCAGGAGGGGTGCAGAGGGCAGGCAGGGAGGTGCTAGGGCAGGAGGGGTGCAGAGGGCAGGCAGGGAGGTGCTGAGGGCAGGAGGGGTGCAGAGGGCAGGCAGGGAGGTGCTGAGGGCAGGAGGGGTGCAGAGGGCAGGCAGGGAGGTGCTAAGGGCTGGCAGGGAGGTGCTGAGGGCAGGCAGGGAGGTGCTGAGGGCAGGGAGGGAGGTGCTGAGGGCAGGCAGGGAGGTGCTGAGGGCAGGGAGGGTGCTGAGGGCAGGAGGGGCGCTGAGGGCAGGCAGTGAGGTGCTGAGGGTAGGAGGGGTGCAGAGGGCAGGCAGGGAGGTGCTGAGGGCAGGCAGGGAGGTGCTGAGGGCAGGGAGGGAGGTGCTGAGGGCAGGCAGGGAGGTGCTGAGGGCAGGGAGGGAGGTGCTGAGGGCAGGGAGGGAGGTGCTGAGGGTAGGAGGGGTTCTGAGGGCAGGGAGGGTGCTGAGGGCAGGAGGGGCGCTGAGGGCAGGCAGTGAGGTGCTGAGGGTAGGAGGGGTGCTGAGGGCAGGCAGGGAGGTGCTGAGGGCAGGAGGCCGGGCGATGCACAGTTCATGGATGGCCAGGCTTCTGATTTCAGGAACCACACTGCTCTTTTCCTTCTGGTACTGTTCTGTGCGCTGTATATAGCTCGTGTGTGTGTGTGTGTGTGTGTGTGCGCACGCGCCTGTGCTTGTATGTGTGCCTGTGTGTGTGTATGTGCATGTGCATGTACATGTGTTCATCATGTATTTCCCTGTGCTGAGCTATTATTTACTCAATCAAATGTCACACGGAAGCCGTTGCAGCCATAGGAGAAGCACTGGGCTTGGGTGGTGAGTGACCACATGCTCCCCATGGTCCGTGGTGTTCAGGAAGACACTTTCAGATCTGAGAATTTAAGTTATAAAATACTGAGCCCTGGCTGGTGTGGCTCAGTGGGTAGAGCGTCGGCCTGCGCCTGAAGGGTTCTGGGTTCGATTCTGGTCAGGGCACATGCCTGGGTTGTGGGCTTCATCCCCAGTGTGGGGCGTGCAGGAGGCAGCCGATCCATGATTCTCTCTCATCATTGTTGTTTCTCCCTCTCCCTCTCTCTCTCCTTTCTCACTGAAGTCAGTAACAATATATTTTTAAAAAATAAAATACTGAGAGGCAACATTGCTTTCCCTCCTATCTGCTATTGCTTTTTTCTTTTTTCTTAAGAAAACAACCCTCAGTTTAGTAATCCAAATTTTCTGCTTGCTGGCTTAGTAGGAATAATTTGGTGACAAAAATGTGAACAAACATTTTTTCTATTAAAAATGTTTGCTCCTTTTTGTAGGCATTTTCCAGCCATTCAACCGGACACCTTTTTTTTTTTTTTTTTTTTAAGTTGAGAGGTAAAAATTAAAATACACCATTTGTTAGCTTGAAAGAAGATCCTGCTTAATTCTTTACCCTCTATCACAGAAGAGCGTCCTTTCGCCTTGGCCAGTGTTTTCATGCCCCTTTTCATCGGCTGAATTAAAGAGGAATTTCTCAAGGAGGAAACAACTGAGACCTGAAGACAGGCACTTGTCTCCTTTGGAATACACTGTAACGTGCTATTTGCCAGAGGCAAAAGCCAGGAGTCACACCTTTGAAAGCGGCCTAAAATAAAATGGTTCTATGAGTCAAATGAGTCCTCAGAGAGGGTCCTGGAACGGGGACCTCATGTGTAGACCATGGAGTCACCCCACGTTGCTGGAGTGGGTGCTGGGCGTGAAAGTTTCTGGAACAAACGCGTTGGGAAGATCGGGTCAGGGAGGCAGCTGGCGGGGACAGCCCTCGGCACCGCACCAGGCCGCGCCTTCCCTGCCTCCAACGCCCCTCTGCCGCCTCCCGCTCTGCACATCCCTCTCAGCCCCCTCGCCCGTGTCCCGCTCCACTTTCTCCGGGTTTGAGGGGACAGGATGGCAATGTCTCCGCCTGCCCGCTAGTGATCGTCCTGACGAGGAGAGAAGGTTCTGGCCCCGGAAGGGGTCCGTCCCGCGTCAGGGCAGCTTATCTGGGACCCAGCCTCTCCCAGCTAGCTGCCCTGTGCGCCTCTGGTCCCCGGCTCCTTGTGACATTTTGGGAGAAAACCTCCCTGTTCGCAGAGCCAGGAGGCTGCAGAGATGGCCGCTCACAGGACAGAGCCTGTGCAGCCCCACCAGCCGCGGCGGGACCCGGGGATAGCTGTGGGTCCCAGTCCATTCCTGCGGGCGGCACACCTGTGGCGGATGGGAGTGCGAGGTCCAGCATCGTCACTGCTCTGCCGGGGCAGCTGCTGCTGGAGCCCGGTGCTCAGGAAGGACCCCGTCCCTCCTGGGGAGCCGGTTCCACTCGGGCCTGGGCCTTCCTGTCCATCTTCAGTGCTGTCAGAGCCACAGCGACACTCTCACAGGGACACTGCCCTGCTGTCTCCTTCCTCCTGAAAAGAAAACCAGCCACAAGGACACTAACTTCTCTGCTGCCCGTCCTCCCAGGGTCCTCAGCACCCGCCCAGGGTCCTCACGGTGATGGCCGGGCTCCCCTGCCGGCAGCTCTGACCCGCCTCACCCCCCACATCCCTGCATCTCCCACCAGGTGAGAGAGAAGTGCCCAGGAAACCAGTCTGGTGCTGAAGGGAGACAGAGGGAGACAGTGGTTCCAACAGGGCCTGTAAGAAAAGCTTCTGGAAGGACCGCTCTGAGCAAAACTGGATGAAGCGCAGAGGAGAAAGTGGACATGGAGGAGCAGGGAGCGGCCAGCATGGCTGCAGCGCCCGTGGGCGTCCTCCCGCCATCCTAGGCAAGGCCGCAGAGGGCTGCGGCGCTTCAGAAATGTTTGAATCATACGACGTAGGGCTAACTCTTGGCCAACTGTGAAAGAGGAATAGCTCTTACTATTGATTTAATTAAGCAACTGTTACTCTGCTATTAATAGCTACACTATAAATATCATTGTTCCACTTTCCAATCACACAGTGATTGCATGCAACATCTCATTTGAACTCAGTGCGGTGGGAAGTTAGGTAGCTAAGCATCATTTTTTGTTGTGGTGGTTGTTAATCTTCACCTGAGGATGTTTTTCCATTGATTTTTAGAGAGAGTGAGAGGGAGGGAGGGAGGGGGAGACAGACAGGGGAGAGGGAGACAGAAACATTGATGTGAGGGAGACACATTGACCGGTAGCTTCCCAGGGCCAGGGATCGAACCGGCAACCCAGGTATGTGTCCCTGACCGACCCGAGACCCTTCAGGGCATGGGCGGACACTCTAACCACTGAGCACACGGGCCAGAGCCAGCTAAGCATGATTTTGCCATGTTTTATAAGGTGGAAGCAGAGGCTCCTGACTTTAGAACACACGTGGCTGTAAGTGGCAGCTCTAAGACGTACATTCAGCTTCTGTGATTCCATCCTCTGTGCTCAGCTGGGCGTGGACAGTCCCAGGAGCGCCTGGGCCAGAGCGGACTGATTCAGCAACTGTGTGTGGCACCGCTAACAGTTCCCACACTGCACTGGCCCTGGGGCGGGACGATGCCCACGACAGAGGGGTCCCTGCCGGCCTGCGGCTCTGGGCCATCGGGGAGAGCACACCCCAGGAGCCAAGGCAGGCCTGGGACAGCTGTAGGTGCCGAGTGCCCTGTGCAGGGCACGGGCGGCGGGTGAGAGCACCGGAGAGGCCGTCCGCGGAGGACGGGCAGTGACCTGGCCACCCCCTCACAGCTGCCGTGGGCGATGCTGTCACTGTGGAGGCCGGTGGAGCTGCACGCAGGCCACTCTGACCCTGGCGGCTTGGGGATAAGAGACGTGATTAGGGACCAGACGGTGGGAGGCTGCAGAGCTCACAGCCACGTGCGCTGCCACCGCGGGTCTCGCCTCCCGCACTCTGACCAGGACCTGTGCCGCCCGCGCGACGTGCACACAAGACCCTGACGGCCAAGGGTCTGGGGTGGAGCCCACGGCCAGGGCGTGTGCCCTTCACCTCGGCGCCTTTCCCCCTCCACACGGGACACTCACCAGGAAACGCGGTGTTTCACGTCCGTAAGTCTTTTAAGCACAAGGTCTGTCTGAGAACCTTTGGGGTTTCAGTTACCCCACATTTTTATCACATGATTAACTGCCTACAACAAGGCATGCCTCGTTTATGCAGCCCACCAGCTGGTGGCGAGTTTGACATGCTTGGCCCACGACATTTAATGGTGAATTTGAGCAGAGAGGAGAAACAACAGCTCCCCGGGAGCCAGAAACTGGGGTTTGAAAGGGCGAGGGCTACGCCCTCCATCTTGCCCTGGATCCTCCATTTTGGGGCAGCCATGTTCTCGGCAAGGAGCTTCTTCCCGGAAGCCTAGGCCTCTGCTGGCCACACCCAGGACTTCTTTAAACTAACCAATGACAATCAAGGGAAGTGCGCACCATAGATATAACCACATCCTGTGTAACAAGACACCGACTTGCGCCTGGCCAATCGGCAGGGCCCACAGTCCTTTCTCCTCCCCTTACTCCAACCCCCTATAAAACCCCTCTCCACACAGAGTTCTCTCTCTCTGCCACTTGGCTTGCCGTTGCGTCGGTGAGTGTGGTTGGGGAGCCGAGCTAGCTCGAATAAAGACTCTTTGCTTTTGCATTGGACTCGGCTGGCTCCCTGGTGGGCTTTTGGGGATCTTGAAATCTGGGCATAACAGGGTTTGTGTACACTTCTCTCTCTCCAGGCGCCAATAACTGTGTCCCCTTCCACAGACTGCTAACCTCTCCTGTGGGAAGCCACCCATTGTCGTCTGTAGCAGAGAGAAGGCTGGTGACCCTTGAGCCCTGGCAAAGGTCAGGGCTATGCACCCACTGTTTTAGTGGAGACAATGGTAGCGGAAGCAACTTCCCCACCAGATAGTCATGTAAATCCTCACTGATAAGATAGTCTGCGTGTTACTGGAACTTTCCTGCCTAAGGGCTATGGGTGGATCTCAAACTGAATAAAAGGATGGCAAGACCTGAGCACAAGTGGAGTCCTTCCTCTTGGGATGGGTTCCCACTGCCCCCCCCCCCAATTTCCAAATTATTATTTCTTATCTCGTCTCTGTCATTTGCACATGGCCCCTTCTCCAGAGCCCGAACCCTGAACCACGCGGGACGTGGGGCATTCACACTCTCTGGGTCTCTGTGTCTCCTTTAACCAGGATAACGGGCCGGTCACCTCCCTGCCTCTAGGGATGTCGTCAGGATTGATGAGCCGCCAGGGAGCAAAGCGTCCCTTCTTCCCTGGGAACGCTGGGTGTAAATAAAAGTGATGCTCTGCTCTGTGCACCCGCTTCCTCCAGTGCGTCCTCCCGCGTGTCTGACTGCCACGGAGGGAGGCTGTGAAGCAGCCGCGGTCGGTACCGTGGGTGTTGCATGTAATAACGGAGCTGCCTCCGGGAGCAACACAGGCGGCAGGAGCCTGAGTCAGAGCCGGCAGCCTCCCAGCTGATGGGAGCCGTGGGAGGCGGGGGCGCCTGCAAGTAAAATATTACTGTTCAGAGAGCAGCTGAGAGGAGGAGGAGGAGAAACAATGAAGTCTCCTCCTGAAAGCAGCGAGGAGGCTGCCTGCTGCCATGTTCTCTTCGCCTCCTGGGTTGGGAAGACGGGGCTGTGGGCGCGCTTTAGGATCCAACCGCTCGAAGCCACGAGAACTTCACGGCTCATTGTATCACGAGAACTTCACGGCTCATTATATGCAACCGGAAGTGAAACTTCAGTAAGGTAACAATGTTCTCAGCAATGCTGCAAAATTAGGCAAAGAGGTGTCTGTCCGCACAGGGAGTGTCACTTCCATGGGATGCCATCCCCTGGTTTTGATTGATGATATGATGTCAAAAACACAATCTTAAAAAGACTTATTCTTTCCCATCGATAGATGACGGATTTCTAAACAAAGCAATTCCTGCGGGCGGAGAGCAGCCACCCTCTCTGGTGATGATGGACTGTCCACCTCTGTAGTAAGGCTGCTTTCTCCATCCAGGCCTCTTCTCTTACGCCCCTAAGCAAGTGGTCCACGAACCTACACACTTCCCTTCGTGGTGCTTCCCGAAGCTTCGAGGAGGCACTGAGCGTGATTCAGCGGGGTTTTGGAGCTGTTCCCTTACCTTAACTTTTCCCAGGCTTGAGAATGGGAAACACGCACACCTCCAAATACCAATTCCATTTTACAATGTTAATTTGAGAGAAAGTGTTTTCATTCATCATTTAAAAATCAAGTCAATTAGGAAGAAGCAAATGGAAATTAAACGCATGGTTTCCAATCACAGCCTGGAAGGAAGGTTCTGAGGTGGGCAGGGGATCGGGGACTGAACTTGTCCTCAAAGGCAGTGGGAGCCATGGAAGCGGCCAGAGTCCCGGGGGCTCTCTCCTGCCCCTCCCTGCTGAGCAGTCGCCTGCCTCTCCCAGTAACACTTCCTGTTTCTCCTTCATCTTCTCTCTCTCTCCTTCCAAATGGCACAGCTGCTTCAGGTGGTTGGATGTGGATAAAGTTGGAATCACAGATGGCACAGGGACTGCGGAGGTGGGCGGCAAGTGCCCGTTTTAGGTTATTTCTTCCTCCCGCTCAAACTAAGCAGAAAAAAACAAAAACAAAAATAAAACCTAATTTTTGAAGAGGTTATGGAGCCCTCGTCGGTTTGGCTCAGTGGATAGAGTGTCAGCCTATGGACTGAAGGGTCCAGGGTTCAATTCTGGTCAAAAGCACGGACTTGGGTTGCAGGCTGAATCCCCCCGGCCCTGGTTGGGGCATGTGCAGAGGCAGCCAATCGATGTCTCTCTCTCACATTGATGTTTCTCTCTCTGTCTCTCCCACTCCCTTCCACTTTCTCTAAAAAAAATCAATGGAAAAATATCTTCTCGTGAGGATTAACAACAACAACAACAACAAAACAATAAAGGAGAACCAACACTTAAAGAGAAAAGAAGAAGAGGAGGTTATGGAAGATGCCTGCACTGAACAGTAACGATGGTACTGACTGCTGCTTGGTAAGAGCAAAGGGAGTGTTTTCCAGTCCTTTTCTTCCCTCCAAATATGGACACGGAGACTCGAGGGATGGAGCCAGGCGCAGAGCCCTTTGTCAGTGGGAAGGAAGCCATGTGGCAGCGAGGCTTGTGGGGAGAGGAGGAATGCCTGGCTCCCACCCAGAAGACTGCATGCTAAGCACTCCTTTGTTCAAAGCCACACTCACACATAATGGCCTGATTGTGCTTCAAAGGATAAGAACTGGAATGGAGTCAGCTTCGCTGGTATTTTCAGTGTCCTATTACTTCAGATATTCAAACTGGATGCAAATATATCAACAAATAATAAAAACCCCTTGAGATATCCAACAGTGAGCCCTGGAGCAGAAGCTCGGCCTGCCGGGGAGTGGGCACACGGCTGCCCAGCTGGTCACCTGACTGTGGAACTTGGCCTGTGCATGCCTGGAAGCTGTGCTCATACACCACGTGCCCAGGAGTCCCTGCCAGGATGCCAGTGGGCAGCAGTCTCTTGTCAGGCTTGCGGTGGCCTCCAGGTGGCTGAGTGCGTCGGGCTAGTCAAATGTGTCAGTTTACAGCGCCTAAGTAGGTAATCTCCTGAAGGGTTATGGAAGACAGCACAGTAACTAGTTGAGGAAAACCCAAACGCTTGGTAGACTGTATGTGCGTTCCTAGTACAGTGGGGCCTCGACTTACGAGTGTCCCGACTAACGAGTTTTTTGAGCTACCAGCTGTCTCTCCGCCGATTTTTTGCATTGAGTTGATAGAGTAATTTGAGTTAACGAGCTCCTTAACGAGCTCGGTCTCGGAAGGAATTAAACTGTAAGTCAAGGCCCCACTGTAGTTAATTTCAGCACACACACAGCTAATGAGCTGCTCTTGACTAACCTGTCCTCTCTCCACGTTGCCATCATTTGTTCCTCATACCTCGTTCACTCAACATATATCAATTGGATAGGAAGGTAAGGCAACCAGACAAGGCCCAGTCCCCAGGGAACTATATTCTGAGTGGGCGGAGGCACACGCTGATCAGATAGTTATAAATGTGAAAATGACAATTCTTCAAAGAATGCAAAGTTAGCACCTAGTGGTCTTCGGAGAGCACTGTTGGCGATTCCGAACGTACTTATGACTGCAGCCAGGCAGTATGCTGCCCCGCCTGAGAGTCTCCTCCTGCCCGTTCCTGACCCACTTCACCCTCAGCACCCTTCACTGACCGCCGGGCTCTGCAGGCCTAGCTCCCACCCCCCCTAACTACTCTCTAGTCTGAGTTGCCTCCCCACCTTCCCCTTCCATGGCCTCTGAATCATCTTGTTTTCAGGAGCAGAGAAACATCAGCCTTCACACTGTTCTCCAAATCTTTCTGTCTCCAACAGTGGTCAGTGGCTTCATTCTTTGGGTCTTTGGCTTGTGGGGCCAGGGGCTGGGAGAAATGCCCCCCGAGCACTGTGTGCAAAGCATTGGGAGAGACGATACTCAGGAAACACACAAATGATAGCTGAGAGGTACGATCCTGCACATAGTAGAGCAGACAGGTAGATGTCTGGCACAGAAGGACAGGTGGTGGGTGGCGGTTAGGCACAAGAAAGGATGAAGTTCAAGCCACAACTCAGGAATGAATCCGACTCTGGGAGTGATGGGTCAGGATAGCAGCAAATGGTCCATAACCACATCAATGAAACTGGGTGAGTCTGTGAAGCTCCACTCTGCTCTCTGGGTGTTGGGGTCCAGCCCCAGCAGGTCCAGGGGTTCCCCAAGGTGTGGACGGAGTTGGCGAAGAATGAAGGGCACGGAGGCAGTGTTCAGTTGATCAGCATAGCGAGGTTCTTCTCTAGCCAGGTTCTGTCTTTATTGTCCTGTTACATCTGTACTTATACCAGTTGATTTTAATCCTATCCATTCTATTCCAAAGGTTAGGGCGTTTGTTATCTCCATTCCAAAGTCACTACTCTATTGTTCTGTTAAGCTACAAGGAAGTAACTGAAGGAGATCATCCTAAGTGATTGTTCATAGTTAAAGTGATTAATTACCCACCTGGCACTTAGTTAAGGGGTTTTATTCCCTTCCTTAGTCCTGTTAATCCCTAACTCCAGGGAAAAATCCCCACCTGGGGAAACAACCTTTCTCAGAGAGGTGATCTTGGTTAAAACGCATAGCGCTAAGAAGGGGAGCAAACATATTAAGAACAGTATGCCATATATGCCAGGTCCTTTGAAACATGCTGTGCAGATGTTTCTTCCCTGCAGCGACTGTGTCAAGCAGCAAGGATAGACCGGCTTCCGGCAAATTCCCCCTTTTTTATTTTTTAAATGATAGCGCATGTAAATCAGCGGCCACCTCTTGGATTGGGTTGTTTAAGACACGGAAGACCTGTTTGTGACTTTGCCAACAGTTCAGTCCGAGGCTTAACCCTATATCGGCTCCCCACATCTGGGTATGCGTGGGGGTTCCTGTGTCAGGAACACATCCTGTTAGACTTCCCAGACCAGGCTGGGCGGGTGTTGCTGGCACATGGCAGAGGTGGGAGAGGGAGGAGATTCAGCAGAAACTCCTAAAGATCTTTCATAACCGTACGGTCCCAGATCTTCTCTGAGACCTTTGAAATGCTTACATCTTTTGACGCTGGGCTAAAAGTAAGCCGTAGCTTTGCCTGGAGGAGAGAAGTCGTGATGTCTGTATTCAGATAATTAAAGAGTTGCAGGAGTAAGAAACATCACGCCTGCTATTCAGGGCTTCGGGGGCAGAGACAGACGCTCTCCGATGTCGAACGTCCCCACAGTGGACTGGAGGAAGGTGGGAGGCAGAGCGTGGCCATGTTCGGAGGTTGCGTGGCCTTTCCTCACGAGTGGATGGACATCCCGGCACCAACCAGAGGCTCGAAACAAACTGTAAGTCCCTCCTGCTCCAGTTTCTAGACGGACATTCCCAACCCGAGAATCTCAAGAGCACAGGGGTTTCGCAACATTTTTTTTTGTGTGTGTGTGTGTGAAAGAAAACGTTCATATAAACACAACCAAAAACCGTGTAAGAAATAACAATATAACTTAAAATGGCAGGCGATGCTTTCGTTTCGATGTTTAAGCTGCTACGGGGGATTTTCCTGGCTTCCCACCTTCCCCTTCCATGGCCTCTGAATCATCTTGTTTTCAGGAGCAGAGAAACATCAGCCTTCACACTGTTCTCCAAATCTTTCTGTCTCCAACAGTGGTCAGTGGCTTCATTCTTTGGGTCTTTGGCTTGTGGGGCCATGGGCTGGGAGAAATGCCCTCAGAGCACTGTGTGCAAAGCATTGGGAGAGACGATACTCAGGAAACACACAAATGATAGCTGTGAGGTACGATCCTGCACATAGTAGAGCAGACAGGTAGATGTCTGGCACAGAACGTTACACTGAACACGTCATGATGTCACGGCGTCCCAGGTGTGCCTTCAGAAAGGACGCGGGGGCTGAAGACAGAAGCGGAGAATCGTGTATGTTTAACATCTGCTGTCCCCAAGAATGCTGTGATTCGCTGAAATCTGAAGCCTAGTTCTCAACTCCATTATAAGCCATACAGCCAATGTACCATTTCACACGGGACTTTTTTTTCTTCTTCTTTTTGGCATGAAGCATGATGACAGCAGGTAGTGCAGAGACCCAGCGGATCCTCCTTCATAAAGACGGGCTCTGCATCCGGCAGATCAATCACTGAACACGCCCCCTGGGGACCAGGTGCAGCCCGGCTCCTCTCCAGGCGGCGGAGGGTGCGGTGCGGCTGGGAAAGGCGCGATGGGCGACTCCGTACCCGTGTGCAGAGCAGAGAGCGGCCTTGTCTGGGCGGCACTTCCTTCTGCGACACAGGAGCCGGCTCCAGCCCCCAAGGCCCGGGACCCCCCTTCCGACGGGGACTGGAATACACACCAGGTCGGACCCGAGCAGAGGCCGGGCCGGCCGCCTCCCGCAGGCCCTGGTTGTAGGTGGGGGTCGAATCCAGCGCCGGCCGTGGGGCCCCTGGTGTCCGTTCCGAACGGGACACTCCCCGGTGACGTCATAAACTCACAGTAAATTCTCCCACGAAGAGCGAGCGGCGCCGAGGCCCCGCCCCGCACACGCAGCCCAGGCCCAGCGCCCAGGCTCCCCGATTGCGGGCCCGGCCGGTGCCACGCGCTCCGCTTTCTCCCACGTGGGCCAGCCTGTCGCCAAAGCGTGTGTTCGGTGGCGAGAACCATGGCGCCGGTCACACTGGCTCAACGGGCCGCCCCGCCGGGAGACGCGGCGCCCAGGGCCCTGCGGCCCATGGCGGCGTCACTGTGGACATTATGGCATTACCGCCCGCGAAGGCTGCGGCGGAGACATAGCTAGGCCCCAGCCCTGGGCTCCGTTTCAATCTTTTAAGATCACCGTCTCCACGTGGTTCTTCGTGGGAGATCCCGTGGGCGAGCACCGAACGCCCTTAGACTCTAAGGCTTAGACTTAGACTGTCCAGCTCCGCGCGGCGCTATCAGATCGTCACCGAGTACGTCATGACGTCACGACGTCCCAGGTGATAGACGGCTTCAGGGAGCCGGGGGGGGGGAATGGCCCAGGCTGGCGGGCGGGAGGGAACTACCACATGGCGGCATCACTACGTTCGGCGTCAGGCGTCATGATGTCATGACGTCCCAGGTGATAGACGGCTCGAGCTCAGCTGCCAGCCCCTGGGGGTCTGAGGGGAACATGGCCAGGGCTGAGGGGCGGGTCCTGTGGAGGGAGCCCAAAGGCAGTCACCACATCGAGGTGTCATACGTCGCGACGTCATACGTCATGACGTCACGACGTCCCAGGTGCTAGACTGCTGCTGGGAGCCTGAGAGAAGCTCAGCCCAGCCGGGGCGGGTCCCGCGGAGGGAGCCGGAAGGCAGGCACCGTGGCCAGGTCAGCGGCTCCCCTCTACCCCAAGGGTGACGTGTGTCTGAGGACAGGCTCCCGTGTGCGCCCGGTCCCGGGGAAGACACGTTGCCGGCCCTGAGCAGGGCTAGGTGTGTGCGGGGCTGTGCCCGGGCGCCGGTCCCGAGGACGCGGGCTGCGGGCGGGCCTGGTGGTGCGGGGAGCCATGGCGGTCAGGACGCAGGGGCGCCCTCAGCGGGACCCACGTGCCGCCGCGGCTGCTGGGGACACATCTGGGCAATTCCCCGAAGAACGCTGGGGCGGGCGGAAGGCAGAGCGCAGGTTCGCAGCGATCCCAGGGCTCAGTTGGCAGGGTGAGCAGGCCATTCCCAGTCGGACAGGACTCGGGCCGCTGCTGGGGCCTTGATTTCAGCCTCGGTTCGGAGCTGCTGAGAGTGGATCCGCGAGGGAAACGCCGGCAGGGGCACGGGCATGGGCCCAGGTGTGGGGGCAGCCACAGACCCGGCCCTGGCCCTGAGACCAGACACCAACACAACACCGGGGCCGATGCTGCACGCTCAGGCGCACGGCCCCTTCTCCCCGGGCTCCCGATGCCCGTGCAGAACGGGCTGCCTCTGCGCCCAGGCCTGGCTGACGAGCGGCTGTAAGGAGGGCTTCGCTGCGAAACCCTCCGCAGAGCGCGATGGAAGGAGCTCAGCAGCCGCGACCTGCTCTGCTCCTGACCTGTCCTCTGGGCGGGAGGAAGCAGGTGGACCCTGGAAGTGCCATCCTGGGCGCCATCCTGGGCGCCATCTGGGTGCCCTCCTGGGTGCTATCTGGGTGCCGTCCTGGTTGCCATCTGGGTGCCGTCCTGGGTGCCATCTGGGTGCCGTCCTGGGTGCCATCTGGGTGCCGTCCTGGGTGCCATCTGGGTGCCGTCCTGGGCGCCATCCTGGGTGCCATCTGGGTGCCATTTGGGTGCCGTCCTGGGTGCTATCTGGGTGCCGTCCTGGGCACCATCCTGGGTGCCATCTGGGTGCCGTCCTGGGTGCCATCCTGGGCGCCGTCCTGGGTGCCATCTGGGTGCCATCCTGGGTGCCGTCCTGGATGCCGTCCTGGGTGCTGTCGCTGAAGCAGGGCTGCTCTGAGCCATCCTAAGGGATGAAAGCTGATCACCAGCCCATGGGGAAGTGTCCACAGAAGATGGCAGAGGAGAGGGTTCGTGGAAAATATCGGAGAAACACAGGAGACACTGGAGGGAAAAGTCTTAAAAGTCACGGAATTACAAACAGTTGCAGGGGCAGATTTCGCTAAACTCATATATATGTGTGTATGTCATTGATTTCAGAGAGGAAAGGAGAGGGAGAGAGAAACATCAGTGATGAGAGAGGATCATGGATCGGCTGCCTTCTGCACGACCCCCACTGGGGATGGAGCCCACAACCTGGGCCTGTGCCCTGGCCAGGAATCAAACCCTGACCTGGTTCCTAGGTCCACACTCAACCACTGAGCCAGGGAGGCCGGCAGATTTCGCTAAACTCTTAAGAAGGCTGTGGGTGGATGGAGGCTGTGGGGGGATGGAGGCTGTGGGTGGATGGAAGGCGGTGGGGTTGTTCAGGTCATCAGCCCCGTTCAGAGGCATTTATCTGAGGAGTGCTTTGCTGGGTTTTGGCCTTTGGCTTCCTCCAAACTGTGTGGAATCGGTGGCCTCCATTGCTCAGCATCAGTTATGCTGGTCACTCACCACCTGCTTGCAAGTCCTGCACGTTGGCGTTGAGCAAAGCCTCCTGCACACCTTCCACCAGAGACGCTGTCATGGTAACCAACACCCTCTTGTCGGTTTGAAAGGAGTGTGATGCTGATACTTTCGAGCTGAGTGGCATTTTCTACTTTTTTCCCCTCAATTTTAAACCTTTTTCTTAGTTTTTTTTTTAAAGCATTTTCTACTTTTTTTAAAAAAAATTTTGTTTCATTTCTTAAAGTATTACAAAGAGTATTACATATGTCTCCTTTATTCCCCCCCTTGACATTCCCCTGGCCTCCCCTACCCCCCAGTGTCTTGTGTCCATTGGTTATTCTTATATGCATGCATACAAGTCCTTCGGTTGATTTCTTACCCCCCGCAACCCTCCCCAGGCTTCCCACTGTAGTTTGACAGTCTGTTCAATGCTGCTCTGCCTTTGTATCTATTTTTGTTCATCAGTTTATAATGGTCTTTATTATCCATAAATGAGTGAGATCATGTGGTATTTTTCTCGACTTTCAGGGGGCTGTTGCGGCCTCTCAGGGGCCGTCTCAGCCTCACGGGGGCCGTCTCAGCAACACGAAGTTTGGCATTCTGTCTTTTGTTGGGCGGCTCCTTGCTGGACAAAATCTCCAGGTGTTCTTGCTGGCTGAATTTCTGGTATGCTTGCTTGGATTTTGTTTTCTACTAAGTGGACAGACTGCTTGTCTGCCGTCTCCCGGCGTCCCATGTGAGATTGGATCTGGTGCATGTTTGTGCGTTTGCTGGTACAGCGGTTCCATGTTGCGGGCCCAGCCGGTTCCGGTTCCTTCTTCCTCCGAACCTGATTCCGCTTCTTGAGTGTGTCCCTTATGGGTGTGAGGAGTTGAAATCTGCAGTTTGTTGGGTTATGCTGTAAAAGCGCCAGTGTTTCCTTTTGTGCCTCTGGCACAGCTTGGGTGGGGATGTAAATTGAGTAGGGCGGGGTCTCAGGGAATCACCAGGGCAGAGCAAACAGCAATGGCATCTCCGCAGCTCCTCGCCTCTCTGCAGCTCCGTGGCTCCAAGTCCCCGAGTGCTGGCGAGCAGCTCCATGAGAAAGCCACTCTCGCTTTCCAACCCACTGCAAGGCCGTCCTGCCTCTCCCCGTAGGGGTCTGGGACCTCAGAATCCCGCCCCAAACAAGCTCATTGGATTTGAGAGTTTGTAACCCCTTTCAATTGAAAAAAACCGCACATCCAGTTGGAGCCCACCTGGCGCGTGACTCCGTCCGTACCTCTGCTCTTGGCGCCTCTGCATATCCTACTCAGTCTCAATGGTCTTCTTTCTTTCCTTCCAGTTGTAGAACTTCCACTGGGCCAGCTTTCCCATGGTTCTGAATGATAGCTGTTTTGTCCTATAGTTGGTTTTCTCAATGTTGTTGTGGGAGGCAGCACGCACAGGTCTGTACCCTATGCTGCCATCTTGGTTCTCCTCCCATTTTCTACTTTTAATGCATATTTAGACTAGTGAATTTTATCCTTACAACTACCTTGCTATTTAGGTAGGAGAAGTATTATATTCCCCCATTTTACATGGGAGGGTTCTGAACTTTCAAAGGGTTAAAAAGTAAACAAGCAAAGAGTTGGGCTTGAATTTAATCACCAGTCAAGAATTCCACAGAGCCACAACTGGTTTGGCTCAGTGGATAGAGCGTCAGCTTGCGGACTGAAAGGTCCCAGGTTCGATTCTGGTCAAGGGCATGTACCTGGGTTGTGGGCACATCCCCAGTAGGAGATGTGCAGGAGGCAGCTGATCGATGTTTCTCTCTTATCAATGATTCTAACTCTCTATCTCTCTCCCTTCCTCTCTGTAAAAATAATCAATAAAATATATTAAAAAAAAAAAAGAATTTGCACAGAACACACACTGGTTTGTTCCCTGCCTTATCCACCCTCTCTTCCCTCTGAAATCTTCCTCTGTGTTTGCATTTAACAAAACCCTTTCTTCTTAAAGCATTTAAAAAATTGTCCATCCCTCCTTGCATTCTTCATAACCATCTTTACTTTATACCTCATACAAGGCATCATTTCTGGACACTGAGGTGAGTTCTGGCTGCAGTTTTTTCTTTGAAGTAACAGAGGAATGATGAACTCTGTCTGATTTTTGGCTCTGAGAAAGAAAAGACAGAAAGAGAAAGAAAAAAAAAAACCATACCCCCTGTGATTAGAGGTTTAGCAAAAGCACTCAATAGTTTTGGTTGTCATGGAAACCACCACGGGCAGCTGCTCTAGATGCAGATAATGTGTAGGAAGGGTGGGCAGGACAGTTAGTGGTAGATGTGGTTCCAGTGGTGGGATGGCCGCGCTGAAGAGGCTCCTGGCCTCCCGGTGGGGAGCCTGAACAGGTCCCGGGAAGAGAGGATCAGCGCCGAGGCCCATGGCGTGGCGGGCGGTGTCGGAAAGCTTGCAGGTGGTCATCGGTGCCGCTTCCCCAGTATCTCCTCCTTCAGAGACCAGACAGGACCAGCAGGCTGCACCTGTGCCGGTGGGTGGAGCCAGGTGACTAGTCTGGCCAGTGAGCTGGGAGCAGAAGGGACTGTCATTCCAGGCCTTGCCTTTAACCTCTGGTACAAGGCCCTCTGGAGCTGTGGCTGCCTCCCAGCCCGGGAACGGCAGTGACCATAGCCCGAGGACCTAGAAGAGGGGCTCCCACTCCCACGGTCAGCGCGCCGTGTGAGTAAGGACTGAGCCTTTGTTGTTCAAAACCATTGAAATGATTGAGCAGGGTTGTTTTTTTTTTTAATATGTTTTATTGAGTTTTTACAGAGAGGAAAGGAGAGAGATAGAGAGTTAGAAACATCGATGAGAGAGAAACATCGACCAGCTGCCTCCTGCACACTCCCCACTGGGGATGTGCCTGCAACCAAGGTACATGCCCTTGACCGGAATCGAACCTGGGACCTTTCAGTCCGCAGGCCGACGCTCTATCCCCTGAGCCAAACCGGTTTTGGCGATTGAGCAGTTTTTACCTCCGTGTCACCTGGCCTGCCCTGGCACATCAGCTAAGGGGTGGTCGGTAAAATTCATGTTTTATATGAGAGGTTTTTTCAGTTACTTATTGCTGTGCAATTACCCACCCAGGACTTAGTGCTGTAAAACAACGCGTGTTTAATTGTGCTCGTGGATTCTGTGGGCCAGGAATTCAGAAAGGCAGCATGGGGCTGGTGGTCTGCACTCCACACGGCTGCAGTGACAGGGACGCAGGGCCTGCAGTTGTCTGGTGCTTCCTGACTTACACGCCAGGCACGTGGGCCGGGGTGGCCGGAGGCCCGGCGAGGCTGGGCTGTCCACCGGGACATGTGCCTGTGACCTCTCCAGGTGGCGTTGGCGCTCAGCCTGCGAGCAGAGTGACATTCCCGAAGACCAGTGGGCGCTCCGTGCCCTTGTATTCACACGGGGTCTGGTCCACGCTTTCCACTAGTTATGACCGAGTCACAAGGACAACCAGGGACCCAGTGGGGGGTGTGGGGGGCTAGACTTCCCTTCCCCACGGGCGGGTGTCTGAGGACGTGCAGCCTTTGTGAAGTTATCACTGACCGGCGAGAACAGGGCCATAGTCTTGGCAGGAGACTGATGTGCAGTGAGGTCAAATCGCAGTTTGTTCATACACACAAGGTCGCGCCTCTGGCTGAGCTCTGAGGCTCATGCACCGCCGCAGCCCGCCTGCTGCTGACGCGCGCGGGAGGCGGGGCTGTTGTTTCTATCCCTAGAGTACAGAAGAGTGAGAGGTTCTGAGAGGACCCGGACTCACCAAACACTGCCCCCGTAGTAAACAGACACTTACAGACCGCCCCTCCCACCTTACTCTGCATGAAGGAATATCGAGTGCTCAGCGATGAGGCCCCCGGAGACACGTGGGTCCATCTGAGGATGAGTGAGGCGCCTCTGTGAGCTTGGACACACACAGCACAGGCTGCCAGGAGGGCACCTCGTTCAGACCATGGCACAGCGTGTGAGCCGGGCCTTAGAGAGGGAGAGCTATGCAGGAAGGTGGCAGGGGGGTGGCCATCCTCCTCCGTGAGCAACAGCACAACCTGTGAACCTGTGTTCAGAGCCTGTTCCAGAAGCCGTGTGGGTGCAGTGCGGGGCGAGGGAAGCCGCGAGGGCACTGGCCTGGTGCCCGTCAGCCTGCCTCACACGGTCTCAGGTGCAGCTCGGACGCAGCATGCTGCTCATGGACGGATGGTTCGTCCTTGGAGGCACCTCCTGGTCACTCGCCTCTCCCTGGTCTCAGGAGGTTCTCCTTCTCCAGCACCTCCTGCACAGAGGGCCTCGCTCTCAGGGGTGGGTGACTGCGTCCAGACCGAGTTTCCTTCTAGAAGAATCTTAGTCGTTGACCTCCTAATTTAGGTGGTCTAAAAAGTATCCAAAAAACCCCCCAAAACCTGATTAAAGGAATGAGATGATTGTCACTGGGACAGGTAGAGAATGAGTCACTGATTTTATAGAGTCTTGCCATGGTCTGCCTCTACAATAACATTGCAGCAACAAAGCAGCTTCTTTCTAGGCAGGTTTTCAAAAGGATCTTTTCCAGTTCAATCGGGAACACCCTCTAGGCCGCTCCCCCTCTGCACCTCACCCCAGCTTCCGTTCTCCCCTCCACCCTCACATTACTCCGAATCCATTACCTATTTGTCTGTTTCCTGTCACCCACCCATTAAATGCCCTTCTGGTTACAACGACAGGGATTGAAAGCTTCGTACTTCCAGAAAAATATGATCTGACCGGGATTTTGCTGTGTAACTTTTCACGAGCACCAGGAGAGAGTGAGCCTGAAATGATTGCATGGAAATGACTGCGCCGCTGTTGCCAGGAGTGTGGAATTGAAAGTATAATGGCCGTGAGCATCTGGGCCTGATTTCACTTTACGCTCTAAACAGGAAATGACTCTCCCGCTAAAGGCACTTAAGCCCTTGTGAGGTTCCGAAGCGTGGAGTACGTGGGCCTGCAGAGAGGACCTGGCAATCCAGGCGGAAGACCTGATCTTGCCCCCAAGAGCAGGCGCCCCCGCACAGGGCCAGCCTGTCAGAACATGTGACGGGTGCAAACCCTCCCGCAGAAATCAGCGCTTCCGAGGAGTCGGCAGGCACAGTGCCTGTCATGTGACAGCAGGTGGATAAATACCTGTTAGGAGAGAAGAGCAGCACTAGAAGACTCCATGTTGGACAAGTGCATAAGCCTAATTAAAACCCATTTACAAGAGCCTGAAAGAAACAACCCCCAGGCCAGTTTAGGGGGACAGCAAATCACAGGGGATATAGAGAAACAATACAGCCAGCGACGAGCATTAAGGAAAATCATCCAGTCTTTAAGAATACGAGCTACCTCCCAGCCGGCGTGGCTCAGTGGTTGAGCATCGACCTATGAACCAGGAGGTCACAGTTCAATTCCTGGTCAGGACACATGCCTGGGTTGCAGGCTCGATCCCCAGTGTAGGGCGTGCAGGAGGCAGCCGATCCATGATTCTCATCACTGATGTTTCTATCTCTCTCCTCTCCCTTCCTCTCTGAAATCAATAATATATTTAAAGAAAATGAACTACTGTGTCCTGTATTCATCATATACTAAGGCTGCAGGGAAAGCGTGGTGTGCTTCTCGTGGCGTGTGAGTTCAATTACATGAACGTCTTGGCCCTTCGCAATGAAATAGCTTATTAATGCGGATTCCTAAAAGTGCTGACCCAGGTCTGGCTATTCCAGAAAAGCCTCTGTGCTTCGGTGGGCGAAGCCAGGAGCGAGGAGAGTCAGGATGAGGTCTTTATGAAGAGGCTGCAGGCTCCTGGGAGCTCTACGTCGGAGAATAGCTAGAGGCATAGTGGGCGCAGTGACCTGACCAGTGTCACCACACGCGTGGTAAGGGAAGAGCCAGTCTCCAGGCCTAGCTCCACAGCGCGGCTGTGTCCACCTCTCGCCGCTGATTCCGGGCTCAGGACACAAGCCCTGGGGCCCCTGAGCCTGGCCCATCTGGGAGGCAGCCCATTAGGGACTGTCCTCTGGGCAGAACCAGACTCCTGTGTTGACTCATGATAACCTGGGCTCTGCACACAGGCCCGTTCCTACCTTTAATTGTCATGTAAATAACCCTGTTGTTCGTTTTTTTATACACTAACCAGAGGCCCAGTGCACAAAATTCATGCATGGGTAGGGTCCCTAGGCCTGGCCGGTGTTCAGGGCTGATCTGTGGGGCAATCGGCAGGGTGATCAGGGGCCCCCACTGGCATCCACCTTGGCTGGCTTGGGGCCTGTGGGCTGGGGGCAGCTCCTGCGTTGAGTGCCTGCCCCATGGTGGTCAGTGTGCATCATAGCGACCAATCATTCCACTGTTTGGTCAATTTGCATATTAGACTTTTATTATATAGGATGATGAGCCACAGGAGTTTACAAAGAAAATTTCTGAAAACAACAAACCTTCCTTGTAAGATCTAAGGGAAGATGTGCCAAACTAGTATGTATCAGCCTTCTTTCCTGTCTGGCCAAGTTTAAAGTCTTTTGCTGAATGTATGACTGAAAAGAACTTTCAGTGAAGATATTAAACATGGTGATCAATGTCATGAATGCTGCTGTGAGAGGTCATTTTGGTTCAGAGGAGAGCGTCTGAGCTTATGATCCCATAACTGCCCGCGTGGACCTGCAGGGACGAGGACTATTGCTCCATCTGAGGGTTACGACTTGAGCAAAACACGACACTCGGGGCCTCCCAGGACCAAGGGAGACGGCTCCTCGGAGCTTCAGATGTTAATGATTCCCAGTGGGAGAGATCTCCCTGCAGCTCGCACTCTGAGAGTTGGCATCGGCTCCGCTGTTTTCAAGCTGTTCACACAGAAGAAAATGCGTTTCAGAGGCTCAGAGCAATGCATCCTCTTTAACAAGAGCTGGTGTGCATGAGGGAGATAACTAGACTAAAACTGAGTACACAGAGATAACCTCAGATCACCTGAGGGCCATGGCTGCTCTCTTCTGCCCCGTCAGCACCTGGTCTCCTGTGAACATCTTAATAGTACGCCAACCACTCCCTCTTCCCCACCGATGTGCTGAAAGCTTCAGGGTAAGGACTTTTAAAGGCACTTCTTGATCTCTCGGGCCACATTCTCGACAAACTGCCCTTATAATAATACCAAGAGCAACGTGAGGTATCTGCTGTTTCCAAGGGCAACCGGCCGATTCGCAGTAGCGCTGACGTGGACAATGAAAGCATCTGTAAGTCAGCCCTGAGAACAATGGACACAACTGGTTGCCTTACTTGCAGGTAAAATATCCCTCCTTCCCTGGCTGGTTTGGCTCAGCGGATAGAGCTTCGGACTGCGGACCAAAGGGTCCCGGGTTTGATTCCGGTCAAGGGCACATACCTCAGTTGCAGGCTCCTCCCTGGCCAGGCCCTGGTCAGGGCACATGCGGGAGGCAACCAATTGATGTGTCTCTCTCACATCGATGTTTCTGTCTTTCCCTCTCTCTTCCACCCTCCCTAAAAATCAATGGAAAAATATCCTCTGGTGAGCATTAACAAAAAACAAAACAAAACAAAAAAAATCCCTCCTGTTAAGCAATGCAGCTGGGCACTCATTTGACTTAAGAAGAGCAGCTGACTGACCTGGCCGGTGTGGCTCAGAGGTTGAGCATGGACCTATGAACTAGGAGGTCAGGGCACATGCCCAGGTTGTGGGTTCAATCCCCAGCAGGGGGCATGCAGGAGCAGCCAATCAATGTTGATGTTTCTCTCTCATGGATACCTCTCTTCTCCTCTCTCTAAAAATCAATAGAAACTTTTTTTTTTTTTTAAGAGCAACTAGTCTGGCTGGCGTGGCTCAGTGGTTGAGTGTCAACCTATGAACTAGGAGGTTATGGTTCGATTTCTGGTCAGGGTGCATGCCCAGGTTGTGGGCTCAATCCCCAGTGTGGGGTGTGCAAGAGGCAGCCGATCGATGATTCTCTCTCATTATTGATGTTTCTATCTCTCTATTCCTCTCTGAAATCAATAAAAACATATTAACAAAATAAAACAAAAAAGAGCAGCTGCCTGTGTGCACACCTCATGGGAAGGCAGTAATACCCTGATGAAGATTAACAAGACATTCTAAGACCAAATGTGTTGCATCACTAAACACATCACTAAATATATTTTGGTTAAAGCCTTTTAGGTGTCTTTATTGAAATCTATAAAATGAACTATAACTTATATACCTTAATATATAATTTAAAATAAAAGTGCTGATATATCACACCGATTGAGCTATTTAATTTATTATTATTATTATTTTTGTTAATCCTCACCCAAGGATAATTTCCCATTGATTTTTAGGAAGAGTGGAAGAGAGGAGGAAAGACAGAGAGCAAAATTGATGTGCGAGAAACACATCAATTGGTTGCCTCCTGCAGGAGCCCTGACAAGGGCCCAGGCCAGGGAGAAGCCTGAAACCCAGGTACGTGCCCTTGACCGGAGTCTGAGGCCGATGCTCTATCCACTGATCCAAACTGGCCAGGGCTCCCATTGAGCTATTTTACATTGAACCTATGTGGTGACTGTGGAGACTTGAAAAGTGCGGAGTAGAGGGATCCAGGTCTCAGGGCTCCGGGCCAATGGGAAGAGGAGATAAATCTGGCCCGGAGCCTGGGGCCCAGCAGAGCAGTGGCCAGCTTCCAGCACATGGTGTCCAAAGGTGGTGAATATGGCTGGAGACCCTGCTTAGCGGAGTGAGGCAGGAAGGGCTCGCGAGGAGTGGTGCTGGCCAGGTCGGTGGGACTCCAGATGGTCTCTCCCTGAGCCAGGAAGACAGCAGGCAGGGGCAGTCCTGGAGCCGAGCCAGCCCCAGTCCTAGTGGTGGCTGGGGACAGTGCCGCCGAGGCCGGCCACACGGGGCCCTCTGTGCGGCCTGGGCTGGTGTCCTCAGGGCTGGGTCGTGACCCCGGCTCTCCCCACACTCACTTGTGGGTGCTGTGACTCAGAGTTGAATCTAGAATTAGGAGTGGGCACTGAGAATGGGAGGACGCTGGGCCCCGAGTCCTGGCTGGCCTGTGTCTCAGCGTATCTGCTCATTCTCCGGTCTGGGTCTCACATCTCTGCCAAAGGGAAGTGAAGGCACCTGTTTCTTAGGGCTCGTGTTAGCACAGGGCCTGGTGTGTCCTGGTAACCGATGAAGGGAACTGTGACTATCACATCACAGGGCAAAGGGGAGATGTTGTATTGTTGCCATTACTCTTTTTTTTTTTTTTGATAATAGTGTAGTGCTTTATATGTATACTAGAGGCCTGGTGCATGAAAATTTGTGCACTTGGGGCGGGGGGGGGGGGGGAGAGGGGGAGAGGGTCCCTCAGCCCGGTCTGCACCCTCTCACAGTCTGAGACCCCTTGGGGGATGTCCACCTGCTGCCTTAGGCCCTCTCCCCATTGGGCCTAAGCTGGCAGTCAGACATCCCTCTGGCAGCTTGGGAACCCTCAGAGAATGTCTGACTGAAAGCCGCAGTCAGACATCCTTAATGCTACTGAGGAGGCGGGAGAGGTTCCTGCCACCGCTGCTAAGCTCGCAGTCATCAGCCTGGCTTGTGGCTGAGCAGAGCTCCCCCTGTGGGAGCACACTGACCACCAGGGGGTAGCTCTTGCATTGAGTGTCTGCCCCTGGTGGTCAGTGCACGTCATAGCAACCAGTTGTTCCCAGTCGTTTCACCATTAGGGTCAATTTGCTATTACCTTTTATTATGTAGGATATTTTATTGATTTCAGAGAGGAAGGGAGAGAGGAGAGAGAGATAGAAACATCAATGATGAGAGAGAATCATGGATCGGCTGCCTCCTGCACGCCCCCTACTGGGGATCGAGCCCACAACCCAGGCACGTGTCCTTGACGGGAATTGAACCTGGGACCCTTCAGTCCACAGGCCGACACTCTATCCACTGAGCCAAACCAGCCAGGGCAGTTGTCTTGTTGACAGGCTAGGCACACAGACAGCCGACCCTGTGGGTGCACGGGAGGAGGCAGGAGGAGCGAGGGCCTGGGAGCCTGGGCTGCTGTAGGTTAAATCCACAGCCGTGTGGGTGGAGTCTGTGTGTCCATATGCCATTTGCCATCACCAAGAGCAACTCGGCGTCTGAGCGGGGCGGGCCAGGCCTCAGCCAGGTGGGGAACCGAGGCACAGGCCCTGTGGTCTGTATTACACATTTAAGAGGAAAACCATGTGTGTCTGCTGAGAAGTGTATCTTTCTCAGAATTGCCACTTCGTTTCTGGCTCATTCTGTGCTGCTGGGAAGCCCCTGACGATGTGTCAGCGTGAGCCCCGCCTCGCGGGACTGCCACTGTACCTGCATGTCCCCCACTTCCACGGAGGGACATTTCTAGACTGTTCCTCGATGTTCTTGTTCCCGCCGCTGTAACATTGAGGGATGGATGAGGCATTCTTTCACAGCCTTTCAGTTCACAAATTGTGGCTCTGCGGTCACACCTCCTATTGGCTTCCCTGGAGGCCACGCGCAGAGACAGGACGTGCGATAGAGCAGCCACCTCCAGCAAGTCCTGGGATCATCATGGAACCGAACCTGCATTCTGTGCCGTGGTGCCTCCGTTCTGTGGAGACTTGGGTTTATAACACGTGTGCATTAAGTAACGTCATTCATGATGAGCGAGAGCCAGAGGGAGGACAGCTGACTGCTTTGCAGATGTGCTGTTTTACCATCTCGTATTAGGGGCGGAGTCGCCTGGAAAGGATGTGACCTTGACGGACGGCACCAGGGGTCCCTGCCGGCAGCTCCTCCCTCACGCCCTCCCTCAGCCCCCTCGCTGCTCTGAGCTCTGCCTGGCAAATGCGAGAACGCTCATCTTTGTAGACGTCGCACGTCTCAAGAACCATCAGTACTTCTCTGAAAGCATTTGCTTTTTTCCCCGATGACGTTATGTCAGGTCACACTGACTAACATCTGGGCCCATAGCGTGTGCCCAGCTCCGTGCTCAGGGTGTTGGGTGCATTTAAGTTTAATCTCTCAGGGCCCCTGCAGGGCAGCGGGCCGCTGTACCCATTTTATGGACAAGCAAAGTGAGGCTTGGAAAGGGTGAGTGTCCTGCTGTAGGCACACTCAGCTTTCTAGATGGGCATGAGGGATCGGTGGCCCTGAGGAGAGCAGAGCCCTGGATGTCGACCTGTGACCTTTACTATCGACCCCTCGAGGTGGTTGGTGGCTGCCCTGGAGCCCACGGTTGCTCTGTGGGACCCCCAGGCTTTCTCGTGGCAGGTGCGTTGCTCTCCCTAAGTCTGCTCACTGTGTTTTTCTCAGATGGAGCTTAAATCTATTTTTATCGAAACTCACAATTCCCACAGGCTTTCAGAGAGTTCGGGGATTATTTCTATCTGGAAGTAGCTTGTACCGCTTCCCAGGAGGAACTTTGCCTTTAAGGCTCTTGAAAAAATAAGTGATTTTCAGTTTACTGTGTCCTCGAAGAGCTATTATTGCCAACCAAATTCTAAGCATCACAAAGAGGCCAAGGGGTACGAGGCTGTTATGGTTACTGCTCCTTAAAATATTCATCACCAGGAATTGAAGATGAGCTGCCTGTTGGGTGGATCAGCTACACCGTGCGCCTGCCCCTGCGGGCTTTTTCCAAGTCCCTTTCCAGCGTGCAGGTCTGAGGCCTGTGAGTGGGGCTGGGAGAGGCACGTGAGGCCGCCCCCCTGCGGGGCCATCAGTGCCTGGTCCAGGCAGGAAGCCCGGCTTCCGAGGAGCCCTGTGCAAGCACCTCAGACTGTCTGCCGGGGACAGAAGAGCCGTGCTTCGTCCTGGGGCCCACTTTTGGGGGTGGGGGAGTCAGGGCGTGCCCCAGGCCCTTTTGGGGGGTCCAGGTTTGCCTCTGTGCTGGACTGGCTGCACTTCCTCCCAGCAAACCAGGTGTTGACAGACTCTGGGCAAAAAGCAGGAAACTGCTTCAGGGAAGGGAGGGCTGTCCGCTGCACCACCAGCCTCCGGTTGCCACGGCAACAGCTGGAGCGCAAAGTGGCTCCAGAGGAGATGCGATGACCCCCGGGAGACGTCCCCAAGGGTGGGGTCTGCACATGCCCGGTGCTTCACTGAGCAGCCGGGTAGTTACTGTGCTGTTTCCAGGTTTATGTTTTGCGGCCGTGAGCATCAGATGCATGCAGTCTTACCAGGGGTGCAGGTCTGAGAGGGGGTCCCCGTGGCGGAACTGCTCGTCACAGCACTTCATCTGCTAACCCTCGGTGCCCGAGCACCCGTATTGCTATCCACATTGTCACATGAGGCATTGGGGCGTTGGCGTCTAGGGATGGCGGCTGTTGGAAGTTTTTTTTAAAATATATTTTCATTGATTTCAGAGAGGAAGGGAGAGGGAGAGAGAAGCATCAATGATGAGAGAGGATCATGGATCGGCTGCCTCCTGCACACCCCACACTGGGGATCGAGCCCACAACCGGGCATATGCCCCAACGGGGAATCAATGGTGACCTTCTGGTTCATAGGTTGACGCCCAGCCCCTGAGCCACGTGGCCTGCCTGTCGCAGTTCTCGATGTCAGCATCCCCAGCAGTGAAAGTGGCTATAGTCAGTGGTCCCGGGAGCTGCTCTGTGCTTGGGACCTGGGCATGTGCTGTTCCGTTCCTCGGGGGGCCGCCCCCCGCTCCCACACGCCTCCACTCGGAAGCACTGGGACAGGGGCCCACCCGTGCTCCATGCTGCCCTGCCCGGTGCAGGCTCTGTGGTTGCCTGTGCTGTGCTCAACAGCAACTGATGTGTCCGGCTGTCCTGTCGGTCCCGAGGGCACCTGGAGTCCGTGCCTCCCATCTTCGTGGTCACTGCACTCCGCAAGCTGCTGGGTTTGCAGTCAGAGACGTGGAAAAAATGGGTGTTGCCCGGCCGGTGTGGCTCAGTGGTTGAGCATTGACCTAGGAACCAGAAGGTCAAGGTTCAATTATGGTCAGGACACATGCCCAGGTTGCAGGCTCGATCCCTGTAGAGGGCATGCAGGAGGCAGCTGATCAGTGATTCTCTCTCATCATTGATGCTTCTATCTCTCTCTTCCTCTCCCTTCCTCTCTGAAATCAATCTATACTAATAAAAGGGTAATATGCTAATTAGACCGGACGTCTTTTGGATGTCCTTCCCGACAAAGCCACAGCAGCTTGGTGGCTGTGAGGGCCAGGGCTCAGGCAGCCGCAGCAGCTGCGAGGGAGAGGGCTCAGCCC
Organism: Myotis daubentonii; assembly: GCF_963259705.1. NCBI lineage: Eukaryota > Metazoa > Chordata > Mammalia > Chiroptera > Vespertilionidae > Myotis > Myotis daubentonii. The sequence goes on from NC_081844.1 coordinate 1,354,888, forward strand.
TCACAGCCACGGCAGCTGGCAGTGGCAGCAGCAGCGGGGTGATGGGGGCAGCGCCTTCCCCTGATTGCCCTGGTCGCCTCCCGCAGAGGGAGGCCAGATTGCAGCTTAGGCCCGCTCCATCCCCTGAGGCCTCTTGGACTGTGAGAGGGGCAGGCCGGGCAGAGGGACCCCTCCTCCTGTGCATGAATTTTCATGCACCAGGCCTCTAGTATAAATATATGTTTTAAAAAAGAAAAAATGGGTGTTGACATGAGTTTATCTTAAAGGCACAGAGCCCCAAGGTCAGTGTTTAAGTCAGTCACTGGTATTAGATAACGGTTTCCACAGGATAATTCTGACAGCTGTGCCCGATGGGTGGGTGGGCAAGGGGAGGGGGGGGGCAGAGAATCTGTTTGGGATGCTTAGTGACTGTGGACATGAGGACAAATGAATGAATTTGAGAGGCTGTTTTGGGCAGGATTTCTGGGACCTGCCGAGTGGCTGGCAGTGGAGGTGAAGGGGGAGGAGCACAGGGCTGGTGCCTCTGGTCGTGGCCACCAGGTGAGGGAGCTTAGAGGGAGGCTGTGTGCCTGGGGAGGAGACAAGGCTTTTTCTGAACATGTGGAGGGAGACGTGCTGGGCAGACACATCCACAAGGGCAGTTGGAGACAGAGGTCTTGTGTGTATCTTGTATGTTTTATGTATGTGTGTATTATGTATTTTGGTGGTGCTATGTATGTGTTATGTGTGTTATGCATGTATTTGTATGTTTTCTATATTTGTATGTTTTGTGTATGTGTATATGATGTGTTGTGCTTATGTATTATGTATATACTAGAGGCCAGGTGCACGGATTCGTGCACCGGTGGGGTCCCTTGGCCTGGCCTGTGCCCTCTCACAATCCGGGACCCCTCAGGGGATGTCAGAGGCCCGGGGCATGGATTTGGCCTAATCCCTGCAGGCCAGGCCAAGAGACCCCACTGGGCCTCTGGTATGCATATAAGATATTTATTTGGTTAATCTCTTCCTGCCCTCCGCCCTCCCCCCTTCCCTCTAAGATTCATCAGTCTGTTCCGTGTTTCCATGCCTGTGCGTTGAGCATCTTCCCCCTGGTGGTCAGTGTGCGTCATAGCTATCGGTCAAACGGTCGAACGGTTGCTTAGGCTTTTATATATATAGATGTATTATTGTATGTAGGTATTGTGTACATTGTGTACATTTTGTACATCTTTAAGCATTTGTCTAAATATTTATATTGATGTCAAGAGTGCTTAAACAAATTGATGGAGAACTTGTTTATTTCTGTAATAGAAGCCTTTTTCTCCTTCTCTGCTGGGCAGGCACGTGCACTCCATGCCACGTTGAGAATGACGAACACAAACGCTCAACTGACCAGGCACTGGCCCCTCCTCGCCCCTCCTCATCTGACGTCCTGGGAGGAGGGCACACCCATGGCCTCCAGGGGCGCAGTGGGCACCCCGGCAGGATCGGCTCAGGCTCAGGGCCGGTGGGAAACAAAGGGAGCTCCCCATTTTCTGACTCCACGAATGTTTGCCTCAAGACAGCATTCGACATGTAGCCTGGCTTTCTCAGTGATGCCGAAAGACCGTCCCTCCCTTTCCTCCCAGGACCAAACAGGCACGGGTCTGCAGAGGCTGGCTCCCGGGGGTGCCTTGGGCCCGGGCTGTCGAAACCTGTGGCGTGAGTGGCATTCGTCCTTTAGTGCCCCTGGTGCTGTGCTGTAGACCAGGCATTGGGACCTGTCCCCTGTGACCTCCAATGCAATGGACGAGGCAGAGGGGCCCAGCGTCCCCGAAGGATTTGACAGGAGGCCACCCTTTCACTGAGGATGCTCAGCGTCTCCAAGTGTGGACGTAACTGCACCGTGACCTGTGCATACTCACCAAGGGCGTGCGGACCAGCACCCGCTCTCTCACCGGCGCGGCATCTACTCGCCCCTCGCTCCTGGCTGTGTAGAAACCACGGACAGTGTGTCTCTCCTGCACATCCGTGCGGTTTCTTCTCCAAACGCAGGAAACGCAGCCCCCGCGGATGGCGAGCGAGTCCGAACTCTCCCCGGGAGGTTTCTCCCCAAACGCCTGGTGCCCAAATGCAATTGGTTTCGAGCGCTCTTGAGTTTCTTGGGACTGTCATGGGTCTCATGAACGTGTGGCTGTCATTGTCCACATCAGGGCTGTCCATTCTGTGGAGCTATGAGCTTCAGGGTCTGCCCGACCCGCTCCCGCCCTGGCTGACAGGTGCACACCAGGCATTTAAGAAATTGGTTTGAGCCCTAGCCGATTTTGCTCAGTGGATAGAGCTTCGTCGGCCCGGGGACTGAAGGGTCCCAGGTTTGATTCTGGTCAAGGACATGTACCTTCGTTGTGGGCACATACCCAGTAAGTGGTGTGCAGGAGGCAGCTGATCGATGCTTCTCTCTCATCGATGTTTCTAACTCTTTATCCCTCTCCCTTCCTCTCTGTAAAAAATCAATAAAATATATTTTAAAAATTGGTTTGAGCTGGTTTGGCTCAGTGGATAGAGCGCCTGCCTGTGGACTGAAGGGTCCCAGGTTTGATTCGGGTCAAGGGCAGATGCCCAGGTTGCAGGCTCGATCCCCAGTGGGGGGCGTGCAGGAGGCAGTCGATCCATGATTCCAGACACTCGTCACAAAGCACTGCAGCGGCCTGGCCTGGCCTTGCGGGATACTTTGTTTCCACCTGGCTACGGAGTGTCCCTGCTGCCATGGCAACGGTGTCCCGGGATACGGCAGTTGACAACAACATTCTTTATGTGCTGCTTTTATGCTCAGAAACGTAGGCGGGCTGGTGGGAGGAACAAAACAACAAGCTGGAGGATAAAACTGCTCTAAGACGCTGTTGCAAGCCCTTTATCTCACACCTCACAGCCCGTCCGTCATCATCACCAGATCCCGCCTCCCCCCACGCCCACCTGGTCCCAGCCCCCAGCACCTCTCCCAGGATCCCTGTAGGCGCCTGCCCCCCTTTCCCCTGGCCGGTCTATTTCCTTCCTTGTACTCTCTAAGGCAGTGGTTCTCAACCTTCCTAACACCGCGACCCTTTAATACAGTTCCTCATGTGGTGGTGACCCCAATTTCATTGTTACAAAGTGAACGTAATTAAAGCATAGTGATTAATCACAAAACAATATGTCATTATATATGTGTTTTCCGACGGTCTTAGGCGACCCCTGTGAAAGGGTCACAACCCACAGGTTGAGAACCGCTGCAAGGGCTGTCAATGTGGGCCTTTTATAATCTGACTGGAGGCCCAGTGCACGATTAAATCGTGGGCGCGTAGGGTTCCCTAGGCCTAGCCTACCATCAGGGCCATGTCCACCGCCCTGTGACGCCTCGCATGCTCTGCCGATGCTGCCGGCACCCGGGGTGGGGTGGCGGGAGGGAGACCAGTCGTTGGGTTGTTTCGGTTGTGACACCTCTGGCCTTTTATGATGATGATCCCATTGCTCCTTTGATGTAGAGCCGCGGTGGAGATTCATGGGCTCCGCTTCAGTAGGTGCCTTGGTGCTTATAAGGCCCAGCATTCCTGTCTGCTGTCCAGGTCACCTGGGTGGCTCTGCTGCAGGCTCGGGGCAGGCGTTGCTGTCTTACCAGTCTGACCCTGGGCCCTGGCGGAAGAGGCAGTGTCCTCTGTGGCCGGCTCTCAGATGGCACCCAGGGCAGCCCCAGGGGACGTCCAGGCCTCGGCCTGTGTCATCGTCACTAAGGCCTGTCATGTTAAGAGCCCATGACCAAGGCCAGTCGCAGGTGTCCCTGGTGTGAGGGGTACACTCTCCCCCAGCGGAGGGGACTGCAAAGAGGAGGCCAGGGGTGTGGAAACTGGGACCAATGATCAGATCTCCCCCCGACGGCTGCCCTGGCACTTGGATGAAGCCCAGCTCAGCCTCCCGCAGCTCACGGGCCTCTGTGGCAACCTCTGGCCAGCTTCCAGGGAATCCTGCACTCTCCTCGTCCCCTCCCTACTGTTGAAGCAGAGGCACTCCGTTTTGTTCCCATAAATCTCTCTTTTGTAAAAACTGCTGTTTGAAATTTCCCACTAAACATAGATATTCCTTGGTCCTGCTATTCTTGGCTTCTGTAAACCTGCTTTTGCTTAAATAATAGGAAAATTAGCTCAAACTATCTGGCCTTGCAAGCCGCTCTGCTCCGTCCCTGGCAACTCCCATACCAGGTGTCATTTTATCTGAATAGTACTGTGCTCAAGGTTACAAGCTGCCTGCAAAAATATCGACATAGGGCTCTTTGTAAAGCCTGCGAAAGGTCCGGAAAACCCATATTTAGAAGACAAAAGAGCTGGAGGGGGTATAAAGGAAAAGTTTCCTCCACATTGCTTTGCTCAGACTTGGGAGGTTACGCCTCTGAGACCGCTAGTGTAATAAAGAGATCCATATTAATTTGGCTTACTGGAGTCTTCTGTTGAGCTCGCTGATTTACAGTATTACACTATGTGCTGGTCCTTTTCTGTTCCTTGAACCCTTCAGGGAGCCCCATGTCCCCCGCAGCCCCATCCCAGCTTCCTCTCCATCCTCTTCCAGGCCTCTGGCCAAGAGTCCCTTCCTGAGAAAGCCTGGGGGCAGCACTGTCCCCTTGCCCCCCACCCCCCTCCCCCCACCCCCCAGGGAACAGGTGTGTGCTATGCGCAAGACCCGCCTCCCCCACAGCCCCATGGAGATGATGTCGCTCTGTCCTGGAGGGAGTGAGCTCCGAGGGCGGGAGCTCAGAACGGGCTTGTGGCAGGAACGAGCGAGCAGATGGCGGGCTTCCAGGGGTCCCTGCCCTGGCGCACACCTTTGGAGCGGTGGCCTTAGCCTCGCACAGGGCCACTCTCAGAGGGGAATGCTGACCTGCGTGACCAGGGGTTGGAGATGAGGCCTGAGGGTTTTGCCGTGCGCTCCGTCCATCATGCCTCAGTCAGTGGTGTTAGCATCTGTCGGGGGCGCAGGCTTCCAGCACTGGTTGCCCACTGCCAGCCCCGCCTTCCCCTGGACCTTCTCCTGTCTGTCGGAGTAAGGTGCGTGTAGACTGAGGGCACGGCTGCTGTTCTGCTGCCTCCGGGGCTGTCCTGGGAGTGAGGAACCCACTGAGGCACTGAGGACGGCACTTTGGGAAACAGGCTCTCTCCAAAGAGGCGCAGGGGCACCGGGTCGGGCAAAGGCCGGTCTCTCCGGGCACGTCCGACAGTGGAGCGGGCGCCTGGGCAGTCAGCCGTCACCTGAGCGCAGCTGCACCTGCTCGGAGGGCCAGACCCGCCCAGGACCAGCGGCGAGCGGGAGGCCACAGAGGGACCTGGGTCAGTGTGTGATCTGAGACGGCCTTGGGCAGGGGAGCTGGGATCAGAGGGTGGGGACAGCAGCCAAGGCCTGGGACTGGGACGGCAGCCAATCAGGGCCTCCGCTAAGTGGCAAGGGGACAGGACGGTGAAGGTCAGCCAGTAAAATACACTGAGAAATGACTCACAGTCCTGGTCAGCGTTGAAATATGTGGCAGTCATCTTCCACTGAAGTAAAAGGAAATGATGCTATGAGGTTAGACATTTCACTACTTATTAACCCAGTGATAAGTCATTTCATAGTGGAGTAGTTTTAAGGCCATCCCTTCAACATCATTTATGAATTCTTTTACTTGTCAAGTTTTTATTAAATACCCTTTAGTTCTCTACAAAAGTACTCAATTCTATACTGATTACCAGGGTAACAGTGCTAGGAGCAGGAGTATTGGCAGCATTTGGCAGGACTGTACTCGGAAGTCAGTGCTTTTTGTAACACAAGAATGTCCTGTTTACAAATCAGGCAAATTCCTTTAACAAAACACACCCTCCACAGCTATCTCAAACAACGAGGGGTGTGGGCTCTTGACCCTGCGACGTTCAAAGGGAAAGAAGTTACTGGGTACAGAGACCCAGATCCAAACGGGAGAAGCCAAGATAGCAATGGTTGTTGCCAGTAATCTATACTAATAAAAGGGCAATATGTTAATTAGACCGGACGTCCTTCTGGAGAAAGCCATGGTGGCAGGGCCAAGGCAGAGGCAGTTAGGGGTGATCAGGCTGGCAGGGGAGACCAGTTAGAGGGATCAGGCTGGCAGGGGAGGGCAGTTAGAGGGATCAGGCTGGCAGGGGAGGGCAGTTAGAGGGATCAGGCTGGCAGGCAGGCAAGCAGGCAGGCAAGTAGTTAGGAGCCAGAGGTCCCGGATTGCGAGAGGGATGTCCCATATTAGAGTGGGTGCAGGCCAGGCTGAGGGACACCCCCTACCCGTGCACAAATATCGTGCACTGGGCCTCTAGTTATTTAATAAAGATTTATTCAGTATGGAGACTCGGGGTGGTGCACACACAGTGCAATGTACAGGCGATGTGCTGTGGGATGGTGTGCCTGAAGCCTGTGTAATTTTGTTAACCAGTGTCACTCCAATACATTCAATAAGAAGTAAAAAGTCAAATATTTATTGTGTGCAAAACATTTTACAGCGTTTTGCAGGTTATAGGCAGAAGGAAAGAGTTTTTTTTAATTATATAAATATAATTTTATTGATTTCAGAGAGGAAGAAAGAGGGAGAAAGAGATGCCCTAACTGGTTTGGCTCAGTGGATAGAGCGTCAGCCTGTGGACTGAAAGGTCCCAGGTTCAATTCCGGTCAAGGGCATGTACCTTGGTTGCGGGCACATCCCGTGGGAGGTGTGCAGGAGGCAGCTGATCGATGTTTCTCTCTCATTGATGTTTCTAACTCTCTATCCTTCTCCCTTTCTCTCTGTAAAAAATCAATAAAATATATTTTTTAAAAAAAGGAGGGAGAAAGAGATAGAAACATCAATGATGACAGAGAATCATTGATTGTCTGCCTCCTGCACACCCTACACTGGGGATCCAGCTCACAAACCAGGCATGTGCCCTGACCGGGAATCAAACCATGACCTCCTGCTTCCTAGGTCAATGCTCAACCACCAAGCCACACCAGACAGTGGTAGCAGATATGCTCCGGGAAGTGCTTGCGTCCACGGCTGAGGTGCCCACAGTGTGTCCTACGGGGACTGAGATGGGAGGGGTGGACTGAGACTCTAAAGGGCAGGGGGTTTGTAAGGAGAATGGAGAGGGCACGCAGTCTGAGAGGCAGGTGTGGAACAGATGGAGATTGTCCCATGGAGGGAATTGCTAAGGACCCCGCTGGCTGGGTTCCCTTAGGGCGGGAGGACCGTTTGTAGCACCTGGACTGCCTGGGCAGACAGGACGCGTTTTCTTAGAAGCAATGACACGCTACAGCGTCCAGAATGCTCACAGCCACAGAGAGCGGTTGTGTGCACTTGTTACTGCCCAGGCAGAAGGGTGGGCATGGGTGGTGCCCGGCCCAGCACATGTGTGGTGTTTGGTAGCTGCCTACTCATAGGTCCCCTCCTATTTACATAGAAGTTGGACCACCCCACCCCTCACCCCCATGTTCTCCATGCGAAGGGAGGAGAGTTGGGATGGGACCGTCCACGCTGAACCCTGCCTGCCACCTACAGCACGTGTGATTTGGGGCGGTCCCTTGGTTTTCACTTGACTGAAGTGGGGGTGACAATCGCATTATTACCAGCGTGTTGGAGAATTAGTGGACACATGGGAAGTGCCTAAAGTGGAGCCTGGCACGCAGTGTCCTGTGCCTGCGAGCTATGCAGGTGGTTACACACACACGCAAATGGGTGAGCATTTACATACTTAAACATATGGAATAACTACACCAGCATACACATGACAATTCCTTTAAAATTTTTTAAAAATATTTTTTGTTGATAGTATTACAGATGTCTCCTGTTCCCCCCTCCTCCCTCAACCCCCTCCTTCCAGCCCCTACCCACCCCCCAGGTCTTTCCCACCCTATGGCCTGTGTCCATGGGCTGTGCCTATCCTATATGATAAAGAGGTAATATGCAAATTGACCCTCACACCCTCACATCATCACAAGATGGCCACCCCCACGTCATCACCAGATGTCTGCCCCCACGTCATCACAAGATGGCCAGCAGGGGAGGGCAGTTGGGGGCAACCGGGCTGGCAGGGGAGGGCAGTTGGGGCAATCAAGCCAGCAGGGGAGCAGTTAGTCATCAATCAGGCCAGCAGGGGAATGGTCAGGGGGTGATTAGGCAGGCAGGCAGAAGCGGTTAGGGGCAATCAGGCAGGCAGGCAGGTGAGTGGTTAGGAGCCAGAAATCCTGGATTGTGAGAGGGATGTCTGACTGCCTGTGGGATCGGGCCTAAACCGGCAGTTGGACATTCCCCAAGGGGTCCCAGATTGGAGAGGGTGCAGGCTGGGCTGAGGGACACCCACCCCAGTGCATGAATTCCATGCACCGGGCCTCTAGTAAGTATATAAGGTCTTTGGTTTATCTCTTCTATTCCCCCCTACCCCACACCAAGGCATGTCAATCAGGTCCATGCCTCCCACTTTGGGTCTTATTTTGTTGGTCAATTTGTTTTGTTCATTATATTCCACATGTGCGTGAGATCATGTGATATTTATCTTTCTCTGACTGGCTTATTTCACTTAGCATGATGCTCTCCAGGTCCGTCCATGCTGTTGCAAATGGTAAGAGCTCCTTCTTTTTACAGCTGCATAGTATTTCATCATGTAGATGTACCACAGTTTTCTAATCCACTCATCTCCTGACGGGCACTTGGGCTATTTCCAGATCTTGGCTATTGTAAATTGTGCTGCTATGAACATAGGGATGCATATGTCCTTTCTGCTTGGTGTTTCAGTTTTTTTAGGATCTATTCCTAGAAGTGGGATCACTGGGTCAAAGGGCAGTTCCATATTTAATTTTTTGAGGAAACTCCATACTGTTTCCCCACAGTGGCTGCACCAGTCTGCTTTTTTATATCTCTGTGTATCACAAACTCTTATATGTATACGCATGTATATATATGTTGCAAAAGGGCTGATGATGTGTATAGACAGCTAAAGGTGCCGGCAATGGGAGTGACCATGTTTAATGATGGAAGGGCCCCTGAGGAAGACGCATCAACATTTACTGAGCGGAAGAGGTGGCGATGGGAACTGGTGCGTTGAGACAGGTGTGTGGACAAGGCAGTGTCGGAATCCGCCCGCGAGCCACTGTGGCACCCTCCTCACCGCGGGCTCCCAACGGGCGGTGTCACTCCCCCACCCCCCTCCCCGGGGTCACCGCACGCGGCGACCGCAAGGCACGGCCTTGGTGTGGAGCCAGCCCTGTCCACCCGGGATGTTTGAAGGTTCCCTCGGTTTGATTGACGTTTGCCATCTTTCAGCAACGCCTTCTCTCCTGGTCACGGCTGCCTCGCTGACCGGCAGCCATGGACGGGTAACTCAGGTGCTGTCTTCTCTGGTTTGCATCCGCTGTACAAAGCGCAACATCACTTAGGCACTGTGTGCGTTTGACTATTACCCTGGGTTTAATAGGGTTCGAGTCACGTTTTATTCAGGGTTTGCTGTGATGAAAGGCCCGATTCACAGTAGGCACCCGGCCGCCCTGCACAGGCAGGAGCTGTGTCCCTGACAGTCATGGCTGAAGGCAGTGGCTTGCTCTAGGGAGTGTTCTTCTCGTGACACGGGCCCGGGAGAGCGGGTTGGCTGCGTGGTCGCCTCAGTCACAGACGTTCTCTCTGCCTGTGCCCTCTGATAGAGGATGTTCCATAGAAAGTTCTGCGCTTCCTTCCTCCTCCTCTGCCAGGCCCTCCACATCCAACCTGGTAGCAGTGTGCAGAGTGAGGGAGGACTCCGCCTGGGAGAGCCTGACCCCTGCTCCACTGCCGTCCAGGGTCGGGGGGCCAGGCTGCGTCTGTACGGAACACCCCCCCCCCCGCCCCCAAGCTCAGTGAGTGAGAGCAGTTAGCCACCTGCCAGTTGTCCATAATTATGAGCATAAGGCCTTTGTTATTGCTTTGAGACCATGGGCATGCCGTGGACATGCTGTGGACATGCCATGGACATGCGGTGGACATGTGATGGACAAGGTATGGACATGCGGTGGACATGGTGTGGACATGGTTATGGACATGTGATGGACATGCAGTGGACATGGTGTGGACATGGTTATGGACATGGGATGGGCATGTGATGGACACACAGTGGACATGGTATACCATGCAGTGGACATGGTATAGACATGCAGTGGACATGGCATGGACATGTGTTGGACATGGTATGGGCATGCAGTGGACATGGTATAGACATGCAGTGGACATGCGGTGGACATGCCTCCTTCGTGAGCACTCCGGGTGTGATTGTTCTGTCTGAAAGGTAAAGTAATCGGGTTGATGTGACTTTATGCCATTACGTCTGAGTGTGTGAGGAGCACCGCGGGGTCCCATCATTTGTTTCCTCGCACCAGCCAGGGAGGGGCGCTCTGGCTCTCCTGGGCGGCACCCTCTCTGGTACCTGCTGCTGGTAAAGTGCCCTTCACTCACAAAACCCCCAGGGCGTGTGTTGGGGTGCCGTGCTCTGACCCTGTCTGTGGCAGTGAAGCCTGGAGACGAAGGGCGGGTGTGAGTGCTTGTAACGCCCCCTCTGCTTAGTGCTACTGAGGTCAGGTATTCCGTCAGGAGACCCGACAGCAGGCACGTCTGTGGGATGTGGAGAGAGAGAGCGGGGCCTCCGCACCTCGGGGAGCTCTGGCGCCGGCGCTCGCTGAAGCCAGTGGTCGGGCGACAGACCAGTTCCCGCTCATAGCTGTTCCGATGCACAGCCTCCGGGAACGTATTCCTCAGCTCCCTGGGTCCAGAGAGATGGCCATGCGTCACACTGAACGTGGCTTCGGGATTTTAATTCTGAAAGACAGGCTCTACTGCCATCTGATGGATGAGCTCACCGCTGCCCACCTCCAGTTCCCGCTGAGAACGGCCCTGCAGGGTGAGCACGGGACATGCCACAGGGCCTGTGGCTTCCTCGCTGCTCTCCAGGTGTCAGGGCTGGTTTTCCCACAGTCGCATAAGCCAGTGGACGGAGGCATCGGAGGGCTGTGCCAGCGTGAGGGGAAGGGGATCTCGGATCACGGACGCGTGTGTAAAGGCAGGGACACAGGCAAGTCGCCTGACTCCCACGGCCCCGCAGTGTCCTGACCTGCAGCTGCCCTGCGGCGAGGGCCTCCCCTCTGGGTGCAGACGGGCTCCACAGAGACCACAGCGAGACAGATGCTTCTCTCTTTTTTGAATGGATCTACTTTTATTTATTGACTAGAGGCCCGGCGCACAGAATTTGTGCGCAGGGCGGGGCGGGGTGTCCTTCAGCCTTGCCTGTACCCTCTCCAATCTGGGACCCCTCGGACATCCCTCTCACAATCCAGGACTGCTGGCTCCTAACCGCTCGCCTGCCTGCCTGCCTGATCGCCCCCAACTTCCCTCCCCTGCTGGCCTGATTGCCCTTTAACTGCTCTCCTGCCTGCCTGATCTCTGCCTCTGCCTCAGTCCCCACCACCGTGGCTTTGCTCTGCCATGGACACGCCGTGGACATGCATGTGGGAGCAGGTGGGTGGGGCAGCGCTTTGTAATAACAGGGTGGGCCGGGCGGCCTGGGCTGCATCCTTCTATGCAGCTGGAGCCGCACTTGCTCTGTTTGTTTTTTCTTTTCACAACTTGCTACAAAACATACTCACAATCCCAGCCTCCTCGCCTCTCGCACATGCTCATGTACCATGTCCTGGGATATTCAAAGTGTCAGTAGGACAGCCGCTCACCCCGTCGGGTGATAAGGTAGAGTTTTCCCTGTTTTGCAGGGTTTTGCCCGGCTTTGCTCTAATGCTTCGTTCCTGTGAACACCTACTAGGGGTGGGTTTCGTGCTAGAAACGTCTGCATTGCCCATCATTGATGATTCTCTCTCTCTCTCTCTCTCTCTCTCCCCCTTCCTCTCTGAAATCAATAAAAATATATTTAAAATATTTGTTGACTGAGTGGATTTTCGTTACTCACAGTGAGGACACAGGTCGTGAGTTTATGGCGGTTTGGGTGCTGCTGGCGGCAAGTGGGGTTGTTCCTGCCACCAACACACATGCCGATTGCTCCCAGCAAACCCGCTCTAGGCCTAGGAGCCCGTGGGTGAGGGCTGATGGCAGGTCCTGCTGCCAGGGAGGCACCTGGGCACTAGGTGTGGGGGCATCGCCTGGGTGCTTGTTCCGCTGCCAGTGCTACTGCGAGTCCTCTATTCTTGAGGTGTTAAAAGGGGCCCTACCAGCAAAGCTGGAACAGTCCCTCCATGTTGGACAGAGAGGAGAGGGTGTGGGAACAGGTGGGTGGGGCTGACAGTGAGGAGAGGGTATGGGAGCTGGTGGATGACAATGAGGAGAGGGTGTGGGAGCAGGTGGGTGACAACGAGGAGAGGGTATGGGAGCTGGTGGATGACAATGAGGAGAGGGTATGGGAGCAGGTGGATGACAATGAGGAGAGGGTATGGGAGCTGGTGGATGACAATGAGGAGAGGGTGTGGGAGCAGGTGGGTGGGGCTGACAATGAGGAGAGGGTGTGGGAGCTGGTGGATGACAATGAGGAGAGGGTGTGGGAGCAGGTGGGTGACAGTGAGGAGAGGGTGTGGGAGCAGGTGGGTGACAATGAGGAGAGGGTGTGGGAGCAGGTGGGTGACAGTGAGGAGAGGGTGTGGGAGCAGGTGGGTGACAGTGAGGAGAGGGTGTGGGAGCAGGTGGGTGACAATGAGGAGAGGGTGTGGGAGCAGGTGGGTGACAATGAGGAGAGGGTGTGGGAGCAGGTGGGTGACAGTGAGGAGAGGGTGTGGGAGCAGGTGGGTGACAATGAGGAGAGGGTGTGGGAGCTGGTGGGTGGGGCTGACAGTGAGGAGAGGGTGTGGGAGCAGGTGGGTGACAGTGAGGAGAGGGTGTGGGAGCAGGTGGGTGACAATGAGGAGAGGGTGTGGGAGCTGGTGGGTGGGGCTGACAGTGAGGAGAGGGTGTGGGAACAGGTGGGTGACAATGAGGAGAGGGAGTGGGAGCTGGTGGGTGTGGCTGACAGGAGAGGGTGTGGGAGCAGGTGGATGACAATGAGGAGAGGGTGTGGGAGCTGGTGGATGACAATGAGGAGAGGGTGTGGGAGCAGGTGGGTGACAATGAGGAGAGGGTGTGGGAGCTGGTGGGTGGGGCTGACAGTGAGGAGAGGGTGTGGGAGCAGGTGGATGACAATGAGGAGAGGGTGTGGGAGCTGGTGGATGACAATGAGGAGAGGGTGTGGGAGCAGGTGGGTGACAATGAGGAGAGGGTGTGGGAGCAGGTGGATGACAATGAGGAGAGGGTGTGGGAGCAGGTGGGTGGGGCTGTCGGTGAGGAGAGGGAGTGGCAGGCCCACCAGGTGCTCTCACTGACCGCAGGCACCGACAGCCTGCCTGCTTTTTATTGTGCTCTATTGTTGGTGCAAACCACAAGTCACACTGCTGACACGTGACTTTTCCGTGGCCTCCGTGCCGCAGGCAGGGGGTCCTCACGTGGAAACATCCATTTGTAAACTCTGTATTTTTTACCGTGTTGTTAGCGAATCACACCTTCTATTGCCGACTAGTAGAGATTTTTGTTTGTGAAGATGAATAATATATTATCTCAAAGTTGAAGCAGGAAAGCCACACTGAACTTGCGAGTGCCATAAATAAACCATTTTAATAATGAAGATACATAAATAAGGTGTTTGTGACAGAAACAATAAAGGTGTCTCTCTAGCTCTGTACAAACACGGAATTTCCCAGTAATTTGTAAGAAATATATCCATCTTAGTACATTCAAAATGATGGCTGAACAATGATGATTATCATTTTCCTGCATCATTTCCTTTTCATATTCTCTGAATTCCCACCATGTTACAGTAATTTATAGTATCACAGTGCTTGGTAATCTTGAAAATATGCAATAAAATTCTTCTAATGGTGTGGCGAAAATAAAATAAATAATTAGAAGTCATTTGCATAGTACTTTATGGAAACAAAAGTGTTTTTTCTGTAAACATACATGACGGGCTGTGCTGGACCGTCCTCCAGGAAAGTGCTGAGCACACAGTGACACCAGCTGCTCATATGTGCTTGGTGGCTGCCCCCTACACGTGCTGAGAGGCGCGGCTCCACCGGAGGAAGGCAGCTGGTTTTCCGGGAAAGGGAAGGACTCGGGAAGGAGCTAATTCACAAACCCTAGTGCCCCGAGACAGACATACAAAAACTCACTCAGAAAATATATTTCTCACCTTGGCCGGTTTGGCTCAGTGGATAGAGCATTAGCCCAAGGACTGAAGGGTCCTGGGTTCGATTCCGGTCAAGGGCACGCATGTACCTCGGTTGTAGGCTTGCATGCAGAAGGCAACCAGTCGATATATCTCTCTCACATCGATGTTCCTCTCTCTGTCTCTCCCCGTCTCTCCCCCTCCCGTCCACCTTCTCTAAAAATCAATGGAAAAATATCCTGGGGTGAGGATTAACAACAGCAACAAATCTATTTCTCGAAGCCTGGGAGGTGGACCAGCCTTTGGCTGTCCTTCTCAAAGGCAGTTTTAACCAGGCGCCTGGTCCCTCCGTCGGAGGAGCAGGCGCTGCGGCAGGTCAGCATCCCGTTAGAACGGAAAGCACAGTGTTGGCCACCGGCTGAAGCACAGCGGGGGAGCTCATAAGGCCACGACTGCCTTTCAAGGAGCGGGGGAGGTGGACATCCCCGTGTCCCCTAAGGGTGTCTCCAGAAGCAGCACCTCGAGCACCCAGCAGAAGGGCCCCAGGGGGTGTCCAGGTGGCCCCCGTGGCCTGTGATGGGAAGAATGAAACCACTTTTGCTTTCTGAATAGCAAACAGGTCTGTCACCCCCAAGGGGCACCTGGTCGGCTCTGGGGACCCGAGCCTGCCTCCTGTGGCCTCTTCTTCGTCTTCCTTCTCTTCTGCTTCCCCTCAGCCTTATTTTTGCGTGGCTTCTTCTTCTTCTTGCTTTCCTCTATGTACCAGGGCCCCCAGACGCCCCCATTGAGCTGAGGGTTGCTCCTGGGGTCCCTGGGGGGATACCTGACGGGCACCGCTGTCCTGTTAAACTGTGACAGTCGGCGGAGCAGCTGCCTCACGACGCCGGGGTACCTGCCCGAGAGGTCCACCCTCTCGTAGGGGTCGGCCGTGATGTTGAAAAGCCACACGCTCTGGCCCGTCGCCAAGGTGACCCGCTCACTGTGCCAGCGGTTGGGGCCCAGGTTGCTGAAGGCCTGAGGGGGCACCCAGTCACTGTACCCGGGGTTCCCCGTGAGCAGCTTCCAGTGCTGCACGCGGATGGCCGACTGGACGGCCGTGTTCCAGATGCCGTAGCCCGCCGCCCAGGAGCCGTGCTTGGCCTTGGTGTAGATGGGGTCGATGTTGTGCAAGATGTCCACACGGGGCGAGCGCAGGCCCTCGCTGATGGCCTCCCAGACGTCGTAGCCGTCCAGGCGAGCGTCCTCCTCGATGTGCCCCTCGGCCAGCGCCACCAGCGTGGGGTACCAGTCGGTGATGTGCACCAGCTCCCTGCACACCGTGCCCCGCTGCCTCAGGAGGGGGCTGTGCACGAACCCCACGGCCCGGATGCCCCCTTCCCAGTAGGTGCCCTTGCTGCCCCTGAGGGGCCAATTGCTGCCCCCGGCGGAGGGCTGGCCGCCGTTGTCAGAGGAGTAGATGAGGATGCTGTTGTTGTAGAGGCCGTGCGCCCGCAGGGCCAGGGTCACGTTGCCCACAGCCTCGTCCAGGCAGGAGAGCATGGCCGCGTACCGGCGCCGGTGCGTGTTGGCGATGGACCGGTAGTGCCTGAAGTACCTGCCGGGCGCCTGCAGCGGCGAGTGGACGGCCTGGTAGGCAACGTAGAGAAACAGAGGCTTCCCGGGGTCGTGGGCCGCCAGGATCTGCTGCACCCTGCGCGTGTACATGTGCGTGGAGTACACGCCGTCGTCGTGGTCCCAGGCGGCGTGGTCGTTCTCGTACAGGTCGTAGCCGCACGCCCCGGGGCCGTCGCACTTGTAGTGGGTGTAGTAGTCCCCGCTGCCCAGGAGGGACCCGAAGAAGGTGTCAAAGCCCCTGTGGGTGGGCATGCACTCGCGCCGGTAGAAGCCCAGGTGCCACTTGCCCACCATGTGCGTGGCGTAGCCCGCCTCCCTCAGCTTCTGCGGCAGCGTGGCGTGGCCCAGCGGCAGGCAGTTGGGCTGCGCGGGCCTGATGACCGAGTGCTGCAGGCCCGTGTGGATCTGATACCTGGCGGAGAGCAGAGAGCTGTCAGTGCAGAGCAGAGATCCCACTGAACACATGAGCCCTGGGAAGGTTTCCGAAGAGAAGCCCCGCACCCCCCAAAAACAGGACCACCTCCCCACGCCTGCGGGGATCTCGGGTCCCACCCAGGGAGCTGCATGTTACCGTTCAAAGTGCATTTGGCTAAATTAGAGAGAGAGGAAGGGAGAGGGAGAGAGAGAGAGAAACATCAACGATGAGAGGGGATCATGGATCGGCTGCCTCCTGCTCGCCCCACACTGGGGATGGAGCCCACAACCCGGGCACGTGCCCTGACCGGGAATCGAACTGTGACCTCCTGGCTCATAGGTATAAGCTCAATGACTGAGTCACACCGGCCGGGCCTAAATTAATACTTTTTAAAAAAAAAAATATATTCCATTGATCCTTCTACAGAAAGGGAGAGGGACAGAGAGTTAGAAACATCGATGAGAGAGAAACATCGATTCAGCTGCCTCCTGCACATGCCCTACTGGGCATGTTCCCGCAACCAAGGCACATGTTCTTGACCGGAATCGAACCTGGGACCCTTCAGTCCGCAGGCCGACGCTCCATTCACTGAGCCAAAACCGGTCAGGGCTAAATTAGTACTTTTTAAACTAAGTTTTCACCGCGCATCTCAAAGTGTTTTTAACATTCTTGTAGAAGAATTTATTTGAATAATCTTTACTCTTTCAATGAATTATATGACACAGAAAATGAACACGATAAAGGAAAAGATCTAAATTTCAGAGTCTTATTATTATCATTATTGCTTTTCATCCAAGGACCTCACATTTGCTCCTAAATCATTTCCTGAAATAACTTATTTCAAGCTAATTCTGCAGCACGGAACACGTGAAAAAATTACACAAAGGTCTTCTACTCGACTGTCAGAAATGCTCTGCGATCAGGCCTCCAGCTGTGAGGTCGGCCAAGGGAACCAGAAGGTCTCTGACTCACGTTATTGTTGAAAAACCATTTTCTGTTCCTAGCTTTTTAAAGTTTCAACTGCTGTTGACATTCAATATTCCATGCGTTTCAGGGGCATCTTGTGGGAAGTGATGTTGGAGTAGGTGCCGTGGCCAGTGATCAGGAAGGGGTAAGACACGGGGAACAGCTAATTCACAAGCCCGAGAGCGGGGGTTTAATGTCCCCCAAACAGCGGGGAGCGCGTCCCTTCCCGCTGCCCACAGCGCCTGCTTCCCTCACAGAGCAGGGAGGTGAATGGTGCTCACCCTTCCTGCGTTGGGGTTAAGGCACGCTGAGGGCCTGGCGTTGGTCGTTCCGTGGAGATTCTGCCACGGGTTACTTTCCCCCCCGAGAATGGTCATTATCACAGAAACGTACGAATTTTCAGTTTGGGTCAAGATGCACCGAGGAGTTCACGACATTTTAAAAGCCACGGATTCTGCCCTGGCCGGGTGGCTCAGTGGTTGGAGCGTCCCCCCACGACCAGAAGGTTGGGGGTTCCATTCCCGGTCAGGGTGACAGTGGGGACGGGCCCGTGATGAGAATGGAGCCACAGCCGGCTCACTATCACCCCCTCCCCAGCTACAGGTGAGACGCCGTCTTACAGACCCTGGGAGCCTGGGGGTGAAACGAGGCTGTAAAAGATCCGATGCCTCGACGGGTCCATGACCCAGGAGAGAAGTGCCTTTGAGAACAGACCACGGGCGGGGCAGGACAGGCTTTGATTTGGTGGCTGTGCCGGACCCTGACCCCTCCGGGGGGTTCTCTCAGGACCCTGACCCCCTCCGGGAGGTTCTCTCAGGACCCTGACCCCTCCGGGGGGTTCTCTCAGGACCCTGACCCCCTCCGGGAGGTTCTCTCAGGACCCTGACCCCCTCCGGGCGTTTCTCTCAGGACCCTGATACCCTCCAGGCCCAGGCACGGGCTGAGTGTGTGTCACATCACGGATCAGCCTCCTTGTTAGGGACTCTGAGCTCCTGGAGGCCGGACCCTCCCTTCCTTTTCCCTGTTACACTCGCAGCTGCACGTGGCCGTCTCTCCTGTGTGTGTGTGTGTGTGTGTGTGTGTGTGTGTGTGTGTGTGTGTGACCAGCCAGCTGGGAGGGCGTCAGGGCAGAACTTCCAGGTGCCCGCCTGCTCCCCCGCTGCCGGCAGGACTGGGATTAACACTCACGTGGGATGCAGCCCTGTCTCTGCTGAACTGGCTCCAGGAGTGACCGGCGGCCGGACCCCTTGTGTCCAGTCTCGTTCTTACAGCTGGGAACCCAGTCACCCGGTTTCATTCAGCTCCGGCGACCCTGGCGAGGCGGTGCCGAGAGCGGTCCCTAGAGGGCGGCAGAGGCTGGGAAACAGCGCGGAGCTGGCCTGGCCTGGGGAGCCTGTCCCTTAGGCTGGCCTGGCACCCACTGAGGAGGCTCATGTGAAACCGGGCAGAGACCCGAGGCGAGGGCATCACTCTCAGGAAGCTGGTATCCGTGTCAGATACAGACCCGCCCTGGCCGGTTCAGCTCAGTGGATAGCGCGTCCGCCTGTGGACTGCAGGGTCCCGGGTTCGATTCCAGTCAAGGGCACATGTCTTAGTTGCAGGTTCGATCCCCTGCTCTGGCCCCAGGCCCGGGTGCATGCAGGAGGCAACCAATCGATGTGTCTCTCGCACATGGATGTTTCTGTCTCTCCCGTCTCCCTTCCACTCTCTCTAAAAATCAATGGGAAAATATCCTCAGGTGAGGATGAACAACAACAACAACAACAAAGGAAGGAAGAAAGAGAGAAACAAAGAAAGAGCGTTGGCCCTGGAGCCTGGCCTGCTGACGCCTGTGCTCAGAGCTAAGGCCCGGAGTGCGGGAGGGGCCTCGATGCGAGGTCTGCAGAGTGTCCGCTGGGCGCCCGCAATGACTAGCAACGCCTCTCATTCGGAACAGCCCTCAAGAGGCCACAGAACCCCGTGCACGGAAAGGGAGCTGCGGTCTAAGAAACGTAAGTGCAGCTCGGGGTGCAGACAGGTCGGCTGAGCTGCAGCAAGCACCGCCCCCCCCTTGGTCACGGGGATCCCGGGGACAGGCCGGACCGGAGCCTGTGACCCTGGGGTTCAGGGACCTGCCTGCTCCCCCAGAGCCCTGTCTGCTAGTCCTCTCCTGTCATCACCCCCACAGGTCACGGTTCTCTCTGCTCTTTGTGGACGAAACAAAATACATCCTATAACACCCTCTTTTTCTTCACGTCTTGAGGCGCGAGCATGAGCCCGCTCACTGCTGTTAGCACTTCAGGGTGCTGGGCGGTGAATATGTTCATCTGTTTTTTGTTTGTTTGTCTCTTTTTGCTTTGGTTGCTGCTTATGACGGTGATTCCATTTTCATCGCTTCCTGTACATTTCCTCTCCGTTTTGTTAAATTTCCATTTCATGCCCTTTTTGCTTTTAAAGTGTTTGCGGATTACACAGTACATCGGACAGGCGCCGTCTATAAGAACGATTTAAAGGGGGAAGCGTCCCAGGGCCTGGAACGGATGAATCCCATTTCCACCGTTTCTAACGGGGAAAAGGCTCTGGTCCTCTAACCGCCTCCCGGGGTGAGTTAGGGTGGAGGGAGGGGGTCCCGCTGGACCCTGGTCACTGCCCTGGGCAGCTCCAGGCCGGGAACCCTGGGGAAATGCATTCACCCCGAAGCGTGTGGGCTCAGTCGTCACCCCGACTTGCTGGCTGAGACTGAACGGAGGCCAGGCCGCACCCACAGAAGGCGCCAGCAGTCAGCTCTCCCGGGTGCAAATGGTGAACGTTACGGAGGTGCAGCTCCACGTTTCAGGAA
Organism: Myotis daubentonii; assembly: GCF_963259705.1. Lineage (NCBI taxonomy): Eukaryota > Metazoa > Chordata > Mammalia > Chiroptera > Vespertilionidae > Myotis > Myotis daubentonii. Next base: position 1,374,869 of record NC_081844.1, read on the forward strand.
AGTTTTACTTCAAAACGACATGAAACTTGCGTTTTCAGACTGTTTTCACCGAGGTCGCCCCCGGAGGCCGTGGGATGAACTGCAGTCAGTCCTGCTGCTGGAGAGACTCGGAAAGATGGGGTGCCCAGTCCCTGCCCCTGCCAGGCCTCCCGGGTCATGGGCAAGGCCCCCGTCCTCAGCATGGACTCTGCCCCATGCTGGCCAGAGGGACCAGAACCGCGCTCACCCCTCCAGGCATCCTCCCTGCTCACCGGCCGTCCGCCCGCTCAGACCAGCTCCCACGGGGGAGGTCCGCAGGCGGAGGCCCAGGCGCAGCTGGAGGAGCTGGAAAGCCATCCTAACGGGGCAACCGTCACAGGGAGGCCCTGGAAGGTCCCGCGGGACAGCAGTCTGGCTCAGGAGCGTGGGGAGCTGTGCAGGGAGGCGGCATTTGAGCTGAGTCTTGACGATGGCGGGCATCTGGGCAGGGGGCCAGGTTATGAGACACAGAGGGGAGCATCATGCCAAGGGGGCGGTCAGTGCCAAGCACCTTCCCCCCGGAGAGAGAGGAGGCAGCCCGACCTGCACCCGGTGCCCCCACGCCCCCCTCGGGGCGGGCAGAGCGGGGCAGACGAGAGGCTGTTGACGCCACACACGTCAGGGTCAGACAGGCTGTGCCCCTGGGACGCTGTGTGACCGTGACCGACACATGTAACCTTCCTACCCTCTCACAGCCTCCATGCAATGACATCTGCTAAATTATTTCACAAATATCTTTCAAAATAATACGAATCTTTTGCCTCCGGGGCAGGTGTGATGGGGAGACAGCAGGGTGCTGGAAAGAGGGTGGCAGAGCCGGACGGGGTTTCTCTCCCTTCTGCGGCCGTCCGTGGGGACGGGTGTGCTGGCTGCGGGTGCGGCTGTGACGAGACTCCGTCTGAGGGAGGCTAAGGGGCTGGGAACCAGGAGGGAGAGGGCAGCGGTCAGACACCCCAGGGCCGCAGCGCCACGGGGACAGGTAACGTCCAGGGTGGTAAGAGCCTGGCAACAAGCCCTGATGCCGTCAGAGGGAGAAGCAGAGCGCGGGGCCTCACGGCAAATCCCGGGCGGTGGCTGTAGGCCAGTGATGGCGAACCTATGACACGCGTGTCAGAGGTGACACACGAACTCATTTTTTGGGTTGATTTTTCTTTGTTAAATGGCATTTAAATATATAAAATAAATATCAAAAATATACACCTTTGTTTTACTACGGTTGCAAATATCAAAAAATGTCTCTATGTGACACGGCACCAGAGTTAAGTTGGGGTTTTTCAAAATGCTGACACGCCGAGCTCAAAAGGTTCGCCATCACTGCTGTAGGAGAAAGACAAAGGGAACCAAACTTGGGGATACCAGCAGCTTTCATCAGGGCTCCGGGGGAAATGGGACTCCAGTCTTGGGTCCCCATCTTTTTAAAATGTTTTTTTTTTAATTGATTTCAGAGAGGAAGGGAGAGGGAGAGAGAGAAACATCCATGAGGAGAGAGAATCATGGATCGGCTGCCTCCTGCATGCCCCCTACTGGGGATCGAGCTGCAACCTGGGCATGTGCCTTGCAGGGACCTGCCCAGGACAAGGACGCATGGGCAGGCGACAGCCCCCTGCTGCCAGGTGGGGCGATGCCACTGACTCGGGGGCCTGGACGCTGCCAGGTCTGTGCAGGAGGGAGAGACTCCACATGGTGACCCCAGCACACGTCAGGGAGGGGTTAACAGCTTCAGAAACCGCTTCAACCACGGGCGCTCTTTCTTTATAAATGTGAGGAGACTGGAATCCTCTCCGGTGTCACATAACCTAGTGTCTCCTGTAAAGTAGCTCAGCCCAGGTGGGTTTCTGTTGCTTGTTTTTTATTTAGAGGATCCAGGATCCGCAGCACGTCCCCGGGGAGGGAATGGCCAGCTTCCCCGGGCTCCGCGGCATCCACGCGTGGCTGGGCCCCGAGCCCGGCTCCAGCGCCACCCTCTCCCGTCTGCGGGACGTCGCGGGACGTCCCAGTGGTTCGTCAAGAGCAAACTGCAGCGGGGCCGGCGTGACTCAGCGGCTGAGCATCGACCTACGGCCCAGGAGGTCACGGTTCGATTCCCAGTCAGGGCACAGGCCCGGGTGGCAGGCTCGATCCCCAGTAGGGGGCATGCAGGAGGCAGCCGATCCATGATTCTCTCTCCTCACTGATGTTTCTCTCTCTCCCTCCCCCTCCCTTCCTCTCTGATGTCAATAAAAATATGGTTGTTTTTTTTTGTTTTGTTTTTGTTTTGTGTTTTTTTTTGTTTTTTTTTAAAGAGGGACCTGCAAGTGCCACGCACCTAACTGTCCGATCCAGACAGGAGCACCGGTCGCTGTGGGAGCGCCGCTGGCCGCGCTGGACAGACATTCCCACCGATAAGTCTCCTCAGGAGGTGCCCCTGAAGGAAAGGGCAGGAGGCCCCCTCCGACTCCAGGACTTGTTCCCAACTTCCTCTGTCTCCTGCCATTAAGCCACCATAACCATAAAAGAAAACCCTGCCCTGGCCAGTGCGGCTCAGTGGATAGAGTGTCGGCCTGCGGACCGAGGGGTCTGGGGTTTGATTCTGGTCAAGGGCACGGACCTCGGTTGCAGGCTCCTCCCCAGGCTGGGCCCTGGTCGGGGCTCCTGCAGGAGGCAGCCAGTCAATGTGTCTCTCTCACATCGGTGTTCCTGTCTGTCTCTCCCTCTCTCTCCCACTCTCTCTAAAATCAGTGGAGAAATGCCCTTGGGGGAGGATTAACAAAGGGAAGGAAAAGCCCGCCGCCCTCAGTGCAGGATGCGGAGGAGCCACATGCTGCTGGCAGGAGCCTGAGGAGCGTGCTCGATGGAAGGGGAGCCCACGGTGCCCAGCGCGTGCTGTTCAAGCACCGTGGCTCTCGTCCCTGTCAATTCTTTCTTTTTTTAAAAAAATATATTTTTACTAGAGTTTGGTGCATGAAATTCACGCATGGGTAGGGTCCCTAGGCCTGGCTGGCGATCAGGGCCAATCTGTGGGGTGACCAGCAGGGCAATCAGGGGGCCCCCACTGGCACCCACGTTGGCTGGCCTGGAGCCTGTGGGCTGGGGGCAGCGCCTGCGTTGAGCATCTGCCCCCTGGTGGTCAGTGCACATCATAGCGACTGGTCATTCCGCTGTTCAGTTCATTTATGTATTAGGCTTTTATTATATAGGATTGCTTTCAGAGAGGAAGGGAGAGGGTGAGAGAGACAGAAACATCAATGAGGAGAGAGAATCATGGATCGGCTGCCCCCTGCCCACCCCCTACCGGGGATCGAGCCCACAACCCGGGCATGTGCCCTGGCCGGGAATCGAACCCTGACCTCCTGGTTCCTAGGTTGACGCCCAACCGCTGAGCCACGCCGGCCGGGCTTGTCAGCGTCAATTCCGAGATTAGCTGAGAGGCTCGCGGAGTCTTTGGGACACTTTACTCATAAACCAAGCGAGAGCGGCTGACCTCCAGGCCACCCGATGGACGCGCTGTTTTCCCACCAACCCCTTCATAAACATCCGATGCCCTTGACTCTGCCCTTTGAATCGACCGAGGCACAGAGACTCCTTTCTCTGTCTCAGGAGCGGGAGGCTTTCCCTCTGCTTTGGCACTGACGCCAACTTCTGACGGTTTGCTGAGCAGTGGAAATCATGCCGTAAGCAACGGTGTCTGCAAGGCGAAGATTCCTACAACGTAGTCTTTATTTTTCCAGCGGAGACTGGCGGCACCGGGGGGATCCAATTCCAAGAACAACTTCGCCGAAGCGAGGGCTGCTTGGGGCTGAACTCACAGGGACACACAGAACGGAGCCCGAGGCTGCCTTCTGCGCCGGCCAGGGCTGGCCTGGCCCTGGATCCCGCTTTCAAACCAGCCACCCTCGTACTGAACAATGGTCCTTAGGCCTCCAAACTGGATTTTACTTAGAGCTGATCAGAAAATTCCCAGGCATAGGGGGAGCGGCATTGACTTTTTTGTTGTGAATCCTCACCCGAGGATATTTTCCCACTGATTTTTAGAGAGAGGGAGAGAGAGCGAAACATCGATGTGAGAGACACATCGATTGGCTGCCTCCCGCACGCACCCGACCAGGGCCCGGGTCAGAGAGGAGCCTGCAACTGAGCTCCGTGCCCTTGACTGGAATTGAACCCGGGACCTTTCAGTCCACAGGCCGGCGCTCTAGCCACTGAGCCACACCGGCCAGGGCCCCACTGAGGATTGACAGTGCGTTTCCTACGCTTTGAGACCTGCCGTGATGACAATGCCCAGCCTTCGTGAGAGCCCAACGAGAGGCCGTCTCCCCAGAGACCAAGCACAGCTGTGGGGACACTGGCCAGAGGTCACACAGCCTGGCTCTCCGGGGCCCCTCCCTCTGCGATGACCTGTGGCTCTGAGTCGTCAGTTCTAGAAACAAGCCAAGAGCCACAGAAGCAGGTGGGCATGTCTTGCTTGCCAGCGACTGCAACCGTGGGTTCTAGTGTGACCTGGGAACTCCATCAGAGCATGCCCAGCGCCAGAGGAGATGTGCGATGTGGGGAGACCAGTCTGGGCTGTCTGGCTGGGGGGGGGGGGGGCGCGAACATTTCCAAGTCCCGCCAGCAGGCTCCCAGCTGTGCAAAAAAGCCCGAGACCAGTGCCCCGGCTCAGGGTCACTCATACCCACCGCCACTCAACACCTCATCCATTCATTCACTCATTCATTCACTCACTCATTCATTCACTCACTCATTCATTCACTCATTCATTCATTCATCTGCTCCCCACATTTCCGGTGACTCCCCTAAGTCAGGAGCTGGATCTTCATTAAGCAAATGCTTCGGGGTTCACAATTTCGGTTCCCCAGACAACAGGCCTAGGGTTCCCCCGAGACAGGACCCTACCTGCCGGTGAGGAGCTGGCTGCGGGAGGGCGTACAGATGGGCTGCACGTAGTAGTTCTCCAGCTTCACCCCCTCGGCCGCCAGCCGGTCCAGCGTGGGCGTGCGGATCTCGGAGCCGTGGTAGCCCACGTCGCGGAAGCCCTGGTCGTCGGCCAGGACGAAGATGAGGTGCGGCTGGGCGCCGGGCTCGGGTCCCGGGGTAGCCTCCGGGGCCTCCTGGCTGCCGTGGGTCCAGGACAGGTGGGCGCAGGCGAGGAGGCCGAGCACCCCGAGGCCGGCCAGCGTGCGCACGGCCCGCGCCCTTCCCGCTGGGGGCCCCGGCCACACGCAGCGCCCCCAAGCGCCATGCGGGCCGGTCCCCCCTGAACCCCGCGCCCCCGCGCGGACATGCATGCGGGAGGCACAGCCGAGGACCACGGTCGTTCTAGGGGCGGGGGCTCGGCGGGCTCGGCGGGCGGGGCAGCCCGGGAGGCACCTTCTCCATCGCGTCTGGGTCTGCCCCCCGCGAGCGGGCAGCGTCCACGCGGTCAGCGCCGCCGCCGCCCATGTTACTGGGCGAACACGTCCAGGAGGGGCGGCGCAGCGCCCGGGCGCCTCCGCGTGGCTGAGCCCTGGGCTTGGGGCGCCCGGGTAACGGGTCCCTCCACCCGGAGCGCACGCGCCTGGCTCCTTCCGGGGCAGGTCGGCCGGTCGCTCCAGGTCCGCGCTGCTTCCCGGGTCCCTCTGTCCAGTCCCGGGAGAAGGGTCGGCGCCCCGGCCCCGCCCTGTCCCTCCGCCCGCGGGGCTGCAGCTGCGCGTCCGTCCGCTCCGGGCCCCGCCCCCGCCCAGGGCGTGAATCACCCACGCGGCGCCGCTCCCGCGGGTCGGGGCGTCCGGCGCTCCGCCACTTCCTCCCGGGCGCGCGGAGCTCGCAGGGGCGCACGGAGCTCGCAGGGGCGCAGGGGTCCAGGGATCACTGAGTTCATGGAAGCTCTGGGGTCCCGGGCGCCGGCCCGCGGGGAGCTGCCCGAGAACTTTCCCGGCGCCTGCGGGGATGGAAGAGGAAGCCCAGCTACACTCCTCCCTCCTCTCCGTGTCCCTCGCTCCCCGCCCCCCACTTTGTAACAGTTTTGGGGTTGGATTCCCGTCCCAGGCAGGGGGCAGCCCGGACTACTTCCTGGTGGGGCTCCCGGTGTGCTGAGATGCCCAGGCTCCTCCCGCACACTTACCCCGTCCCCCCCTCCTCCCCCCCGCCCCTCTCCGCATCACGACCCTCCTTCCTGGTGACCTGGCTGCAGCATCGCCCTGCTCACTGGGAGGGTCTGCGGGCACCTCTGAGGGCTCGCCCTGAGATGCCCCACCCTCACTCTCACCCTCACCGCCTCATTCTGACCCTGACCCTAACCCCCTGCCTAAGCATGAACCTAGGGCTCACTGAGCCCTTTCGCTGTCATTCCCTCCAGCTGGTTGCTGGTTCCCATTGAGTTCCCAGGCAGAACCTCTGTGAACTGGAACTCAGCCCCATGGTTGCAGGCGCTCCCTGGGCTGAGGGGGTGCAGCGGGGAGGGGCGGGGGGGGGGGCGTGCAGTGCTGCTGGTCTGCTCTCCTGAGGCTGCAGCAGCTGGCAGGCGCTCACAGACCTGCTGGGAGGGGCCCTGGCCGCTGTCTGGGACGGAGTGCCCGCGTGAAGGCGCTGGGGCCCTGCTCCTGCTTCCTGGGCCTCCCCAGGCGTCTGGGTGGAAGAGGCAACACTCGGGGTCCGGCTGCTCCTAGTGGGGGTCAGTGAGGGAGCCCAGAGTGTCCAGGCTGCCACTCAGGACGGAGTTGTCACTTCACCCAGAACACTGAGTCCGTTGAAGGTGTTTGTGTAGAGAGAGACCGTGAACAATGGAAAAGAACTCCTGGTCATTTGGGGGACAGACTTGAGGGCTCCAAGGCTAGACCTACCCGCGGCCTCGGTGGGTGAGGTTGCAGGGACCTGCACTCTGGCGCTGTCCCCCAGTGGGAGGGGCCTGGGTGCATATTCAGAAAGAAGCACGAAGAGGAAGGCAGGGGCCACCGGTCACCTTCTGTGATTGGCCAATGGGATGAAGAGTGAATGAGCACGCGGCATCGGGTGCAGCCTCCTGTGCAGTCCTGCTGGCCGAGCGGAGGTTCCCCTCTTCAGGAGCATGGAGCCCAGATGGGAAACAGCCTGCCCCCCCGCCCCCCGCATCCCATGGGGACCCGGGGGGACGCCCACCGGCATCAGCTGCCACGGTAGACAGTGGGTGTGTCTGCTGGGCGCAGCCGGCTGCTGGCTGAAAGCTGCACAGAGAGGTGATGGCAGGCAGCGCCCAGTCCCAGGGGGAGAGGGAGTCTGCTGGGGGGGGGGGGGCGCGTGTTCCCTTCCTGCGGGGGGACACGGGCACCAAACACACGCCCCACCCCAGCAGCCAGGACGGCCCTCCACACCTGCGGCCAGAGGGGGCGGCACTGCCGGGTGAACAGGGAGGAGAGCCAGAGAGAGCGGCCTGTGCAGAGTCCAGCCCCACGCAAGGGTCCACGTGGGCCCCATGTCCCGCACCCCAGCCCTGGGCGACGGCAGCTGGGCTCCCGCCGAGCTGAGAGCAAAGCCAGAGTCCACAGCGTCCCTTCCCTGTGGGGCCGGGTCCAGGTCAGCATCAGGATGGTGGGGGTCATCAGTCCATTGTGGGGAGTGAGAGCCCTGGGAGCCTGGTGTGAGCGTGAGAGAGGGAGGGTAGGGGAAGGGAGAGAGGGGGGAGGGAGAGGGAGAGGGAGAGAAGGAACAAGAGGGGCTCCGTTGTTCAGGAGCTGGTTTATCTCGGGCTCCTGCCCTTACGGTGGCTGGTGGCCGGGCCAGTTCTGGCCAATGACCTTCTCCCAGGTGTGACTGACAGATGCTCTCCTTTCCAGACCTCACTGGCTCCCCGAGGCCCCTCTGGGCGTGGACCCACCACCCTGGAACTCTCAGTCCCAGGACATGTCCCGAGGATTCTACTGTGAACACCTCTCTGGTGTGGGAGCCGTGATGGCCAGGGCTGGGGAGTCTCACTTAGCTGAGCCCCAGCTGCTCAGCATGGGTCAGGGGAAGGATCGCCTGCCCATGGAGGGTGTGGCGGGGGCACTCAGGTGAAGCCCCTGACCTGGACGTCACTCAGCGGACGCTGCTGTGAAATCAAACAACACAGGCTAGCGTGCACAATAGAACCTCGAGGGGACAGCAGGCTTGTCGGACATCCCTCTCACAATCCGAGACCACTGGCTCCTAACCACTCGCCTGCCTGCCTGATCACCATGAACACTCGTCTGCCTCCCTGATCACCATGAACCACTCGTCTGCCTGCCTGATCACCCCAAACCACTCGCCTGCCTGCCTGATTGCCCCTAACCATTCTACCTGCCTGCCTGATTGCCCCTAACCACTCACTTGCCTGCCTGATTGCCCCTAACCACTCACCTGCCTGCCTGATTGCCCCTAACCACTCACCTGCCTGCCTGATTGCCCCTAACCATTCTACCTGCCTGCCTGATTGCCCCTAACCACTCACCTGCCTGCCTGATTGCCCCTAACCATTCTACCTGCCTGCCTGATTGCCCCTAACCACTCACCTGCCTGCCTGATTGCCCCTAACCATTCTACCTGCCTGCCTGATTGCCCCTAACCACTCACCTGCCTGCCTGATTGCCCCTAACCATTCTACCTGCCTGCCTGATTGCCCCTAACCATTCTACCTGCCTGCCTGATTGCCCCTAACCATTCTACCTGCCTGCCTGATTGCCCCTAACCACTCACCTGCCTGCCTGATTGCCCCTAACCATTCTACCTGCCTGCCTGATTGCCCCTAACCACTCGCCTGCCTGCCTGATTGCCCCTAACCACTCACCTGCCTGCCTGATTGCCCCTAACCATTCTACCTGCCTGCCTGATTGCCCCTAACCACTCACCTGCCTGCCTGATTGCCCCTAACCATTCTACCTGCCTGCCTGATTGCCCCTAACCACTCACCTGCCTGCCTGATTGCCCCTAACCATTCTACCTGCCTGCCTGATTGCCCCTAACCACTCACTTGCCTGCCTGATTGCCCCTAACCACTCACCTGCCTGCCTGATTGCCCCTAACCACTCACCTGCCTGCCTGATTGCCCCTAACCATTCTACCTGCCTGCCTGATTGCCCCTAACCACTCACCTGCCTGCCTGATTGCCCCTAACCATTCTACCTGCCTGCCTGATTGCCCCTAACCACTCGCCTGCCTGCCTGATTGCCCCTAACCACTCACCTGCCTGCCTGATTGCCCCTAACCATTCTACCTGCCTGCCTGATTGCCCCTAACCACTCACCTGCCTGCCTGATTGCCCCTAACCATTCTACCTGCCTGCCTGATTGCCCCTAACCATTCTACCTGCCTGCCTGATTGCCCCTAACCATTCTACCTGCCTGCCTGATTGCCCCTAACCACTCACCTGCCTGCCTGATTGCCCCTAACCATTCTACCTGCCTGCCTGATTGCCCCTAACCACTCGCCTGCCTGCCTGATTGCCCCTAACCACTCACCTGCCTGCCTGATTGCCCCTAACCATTCTACCTGCCTGCCTGATTGCCCCTAACCACTCACCTGCCTGCCTGATTGCCCCTAACCATTCTACCTGCCTGCCTGATTGCCCCTAACCACTCACCTGCCTGCCTGATTGCCCCTAACCATTCTACCTGCCTGCCTGATTGCCCCTAACCACTCGCCTGCCTGCCTGATTGCCCCTAACCACTCACCTGCCTGCCTGATTGCCCCTAACCATTCTACCTGCCTGCCTGATTGCCCCTAACCACTCACTTGCCTGCCTGATTGCCCCTAACCACTCACCTGCCTGCCTGATTGCCCCTAACCACTCACCTGCCTGCCTGATTGCCCCTAACCATTCTACCTGCCTGCCTGATTGCCCCTAACCACTCACCTGCCTGCCTGATTGCCCCTAACCATTCTACCTGCCTGCCTGATTGCCCCTAACCACTCGCCTGCCTGCCTGATTGCCCCTAACCACTCACCTGCCTGCCTGATTGCCCCTAACCATTCTACCTGCCTGCCTGATTGCCCCTAACCACTCGCCTGCCTGCCTGATTGCCCCTAACCACTCACCTGCCTGCCTGATTGCCCCTAACCACTCGCCTGCCTGCCTGATTGCCCCTAACCACTCACCTGCCTGCCTGATTGCCCCTAACCACTCACCTGCCTGCCTGATTGCCCCTAACCACTCACCTGCCTGCCTGATCGCCCCTAACCACCCACCTGTCTGCCTGATTGCCCCTAACCACTCACCTGCCTGCCTGATTGCCCCTAACCACTCGCCTGCCTGCCTGATTGCCCCTAACCACTCACCTGCCTGCCTGATTGCCCCTAACCACTCACCTGCCTGCCTGATTGCCCCTAACCACTCACCTGCCTGCCTGATCGCCCCTAACCACCCACCTGTCTGCCTGATTGCCCCTAACCGTCTCTGCCTTGACCCCAGCTGCCGAAGCTTCATCCAGAAGGATGTCTGGAAGGTTGTTCGATTGTCCGGTCTAATTAGCATATTACGCTTTTATTATTATAGATTGTTCCTTCAAATACTACCACCTCCTTTTTTATTTAAAAAAAAATAAGTTTACTAAACGTTTACTGAACACAGTAAGGTCCTCTGCTGGGGCCCGCTGGCAGGAATTGTGAACACGTGTTAGCAATAGATGGATTGTGCAATATTTGAGAACACTGCTGACTTCCCACGTGCTGACCAAGAGAAAAAAGTATTTAAGGGTCAGCAGATGGGTTTCTGCATAAACAGTAACCTTCTCACCCGGCTGGTGTGGCTCAGTGGTTGAGCAGCTGCCTGGCCCCGCCCCCACGGCACGCACATGGGGCCACAGAAACCCAGGCAGAAGTGTGAAGCGGCCGCCGGCCATGCCCCCACTGCCCCGCCCCCGCTGAGTGTGCCACCATCTTGTGACGGCATTATGGTGTGAGGGTCAATTTGCATATCACCTCTTTATTATATAGGATGATTGCGTTTAATGCCAGCATTGAGCTCAATGTATAAGCAGAGAAGGGAGGTCTGCTATGTCACAGACTTGCTACTAAAATGGTTACAAAGTCACCAGTTCCTTTGCTCACGGTTTTCTAGTGTAAAGAAAGTTTATCTTATAAAGGTAGTGACACCTGCTTTAAATATACTTTTATACAATGTTTGTGCCAGATCTAATCGCACCCACTTTTCCTTTTCTGCTGGCAGGTGAGCTGTTTTGCGGTGAGCTGTGTTGAAAGGTGTGCCACCTGGGCTTGGCCTTGGGGTGTGACTCGGGCGGAGCTGGGAACAGGCGTCCATGGGAAGTGAACAGGCCACAGGGCCACCCACGTGGGTCAGGTGGTTTGGGAGTCACCAGCAGCTGCAGTCCCACCCTCTTCTTGAAATCCAATGAAAGCCGAAACCGGTTTGACTCAGTGGATAGAGCGTCGGCCTGCGGACTGGAAGGTCCCAGGTTCGATTCCGGTCAAGGGCATGTACCTGGGTTGCGGGCACATCCCCAGTAGGAGATGTGCAAGAGGCAGCTGATCCATGTTCCTCTCTCATCGATGTTTCTAACTCTCTATCTCTCTCCCTTCCTCTCTGTAAAAAATCAAAAAAAAAAAAAAAAGAAATCCAATGAAAAGACAGTTTATAAAATGCCTGAAATTATTATGTACTAGTGGCCCCATGCATGGATTCATGCACATCGAAAGGAAAATAATTAGAAAAAATATTTTAATATCACTATTTGCCCTTTCTCCCTCAGTGCCTGGGAGTCAGGCAGTGGCCCCACCCCCCACCTTGGCCTGGCACCACCCGCTCACCTGCTCCACCACCCCGCCACGGTCTGGCTCTTGTCCGGGCCCATTGGGGCCCAGCAGTACCTCCACTGCCTCATTGCCGACACCTGCCATGTTCCACATGGCCCCTTGGTGGTCAGCGCACATCATAGCGAGCGGTCGAACTCCCGGTTGGACTCCCAGGCGAATGACCACCTGAGGGGTCAATTTGCATATTAGGCTTTTATTATATAGGATGGTGGGACGGATCTTCATTTTGAAATCAAGTTTGTCCTTCTGTAATGAGGTTTGTTTTTTTTTGTTATTTTATTTTGAAAGGAAATGATATCTGCTAAAATGTTACCCATTTGGAAAATATAGACAATATGCCACAGATATCATCTATATAAACACCAGCAAGAGGGATTAATGCAACAACTTTTCCTATTCCGTGTCATTTAGGAGAAGTGTACAATGCAACCATCACCAGTTTTGAATCGGCAAAGTCATCATGTGACAAAATAAGCAAACTTATCCAGGCAGCTTAGATCATTAGGGACTCTTTACGCGCTGTCTTTAAGAACGCATCGATTTTGCCTGCGCACGTGCCAAAGAGTACTTCTTACTCCCTAGAGCACTGGCTCTCAACCTCGGCTGCACATTCGAATCACCTGGGAATCTTCTTAAAATCCTGATGTCTGGGCCTCATCCTCCGGAAATTCTGTTTCTTTGTGATGGGGTGGGGCCACAACATTAGTAACAAAGAAACAGCATTTCCGGAGGATGAGGCCCAGAAATCAGGATTTTAAAAAGATTCCCAGGTGATTCTAAATGTGCAGCCAAGGTTGAGAACCACTGCACTAGAGGAAAGAAATGGGATGAAAGAGAGAGAAAAAAGAGCAGCGAGGAAAACCTGTGGTTGGTGGGAGTGTGAGGAGGAAGCCTGGAGGGGGGCCTGTAGGGAGGGGCCTGTAGGGTGGGAGGGGCCTGGAGGGGGGCCCTGTGGGGAATGCTCAGATCCCTGATAGAGCGGAGTCTGAGTAAAAGACGTCCCCAAACACCGCGGCCACAGGGCGGGTACCAGGGCGCATTTGTGGCGCTTAATTGAGTTGCGTCTGCTACGCTGGAATAGCTGGCTCCTGATGAAAAAAGAGAAAAGCCAGTTAGAAACTGCAGCTGCTGCTGTCCGTCCCCAAGGTGCTGCCATGGAAACCACACTCCACTTTTTCCCTAAATATATATATTTTTTATTATTGATTCCAGAGAGGAAGGGAGAGGGAGAGAGAGAGAGAAACATCCATGATGAGAGAGAATCTTGGATCGGCTGCCTCCTGCACAAACCACACTGGGGATGGAGCCCGCAACCCGGGCCTGTGCCCTGACCGGGGATCGAACCGTGACTTCCTGGTTCATAGGTTGAGGCTCAACCCCTGAGCCACCCTGGCTGGGCCACACTGCTTTTCAGCCAGAAGGAGTGTTCCACGTGCTTGGCCGTTTCAGGTGAAGGTGGGCTCCTCGTCCCCAGACACTACCGCCCGCGCGCTGACCCGGGAAGTCCCTGCTGGATGGTGAGAGCTCACGGAACGCGGAATTCTGCACAGGGAAGGGTCTGGAGCTACAGTGAGAGTCTGCTGGGCAGCGGTGTGTGTGTGTGTGTGTGTGTGTGTGTGTGTGTGTGTGTGTGCACGTGCAGGCGCCCTGCGTGGCTGCGGGAAGCTGGGGTCCAGCCGGAAGCTGGCAAGAGGGGTGGCGCGGAGGTCGGTCCCCCAGGGAGCTTTCCGTCACCCCTAATTTCCAGAAGACGCTGCGTTTCAGAGGATGCGTTCTCGCTCCCTCCTTGCCTGCGGCAGAAGCCTTCATCAGGGGCTCGGACCCTTTGGTGAAACAGAACGTGCTGAAGCAGACGAACACCGTGATCATGGCAATGACACTGACAGTCACTGTTGTGATGCGCTACGTCCTCCTCGAATTCCACCTTTGGGAGCCCTCCCCCCTCTCCCCCCGCACCCCAGAATGTGACTCTTTGGGGATAGGGCCTAGAAAGGGGGAGTAAGTTCACATGAGGCCATTGGGGGACCCATTTAATCTGAGAGAGGACATTGGGGCACAGCAGAGAGACACCAAGCAAGCTCCTGCCCCGAGGGAGACCAGGTGGGGACAGCGGGAGCAGGTGGCCACCTGCTGGCCAGGGAGAGGGGCCTCAGGGTGAGCCCACCTGCCCGCACGGGACCGCAGCCTCCAGCCTGCAGAGGGCAAAACACGCACATCGGTTGTTTAGGTCCTGGTCTGTGGTGCTTTTTAAATATAAATATTTTTATGGATGTCAGAGAGGAAGGGAGAGGGAGCGAGAGATAGACACATCAATGATGAGAGGGGATCATGGACCAGCTGCCTCCTGCACGCCCCACACGGGGGATGGAGCCCACAACCCGGGCCTGTGCCCTGACCGGGTATCTAACTGTGACCTCCTGGCTCCTAGGTCGATGCTCAACCCCTGAGCCGTGCTGGCCGGGCAGATTTCTAAATTCTTTGCCTCAGTTTAGACACGAGCCACCAGCATATGAGGATCCCAGCTGCCCCATGTCCTTGCCGTCTTCTGGTACCGAGAGCCACAGCACAAAGTGTATTGTGCGCTTCATTTGAGCATCGCTCCACTAGATACCAAACACACAAAGACGAGAGGCGAGCACAACCGACAACCGTCTGGGCTGACAGCGTGGGAGACAGACGCGTGGGAAGCTCGGACGTCCGATGAGAATGTTTTTGTGCTGGAAGAGCTGGCTGTTGCCTGCATGGCTCCCTTCCTGACTGGCGCTCACTCCCATTCCTGAATTCAGAGCTAGATGCCTGGCGTGGCTTAGTGGGTAAGCATTGACCTAGGAACCAGGAGGTGACACATGCCTGGGTTGTCGGCTTGATCCCCAGTGTGGGGCATGCGGGAGGTTGATCAGTGATCCTCTCTCATCATTGATGTTTCTATCTCCCTCTCCCTCTCCCTTCCTCCCTTAAATCAACAGACATCCCTGGCTGGTTTGGCTCAGTGGATGGAGCATCGGCCTGTGGACTGAAGGGTCCCGGGTTTGATTCTGGTCAGGGCACATGCTCGGGTTGCAGGCTCAATCCCCAGTAGGGGGCGTGTAGGAGGCAGCCGATCCATGATTCTCTCTCATTGTTCATGTCTCTCTCTGTCCCCTCCTCTCCTTTCCTCTCTGAAATCAATCCTATATAATAAAACCCTAATATGCAAATTGACCGAACGGTAGAATGACTGGTCACTATGAACTGACCACCAGGGGGCAGATGCTCAACATAGGAGCTGCCCCCTGGTGGTCAGTGTGCTCCCACAGGGGGAGCACTGCTCAGCCAGAAGCCAGGCTCACAACTGGAGAGTGCAGCAGCGATGGTGGGAGCCTCCACGGCAGCACTAAGGAGCAGCGAGCCGAGCGGTAAGGAGCAGCAAGCAGGCGGGTGGTAAGGAGTGAGGGGTCCCAAACTGTGAGAGGGCACAGGCCGGGCTGAGGGACCACTCCCCCACCCCCAGTGCACAAATTTTGTGCACCAGGCCTCTAGTAAATATATATTAAAAAATCAGAAATAATAAAGAGCTCATATGCTAATTAGATTGGACGGCAGAACAACCGTCCAGATGACCTTCCAGATGATCTTCTGGAGAAGCCGGGGCTGCGAGGGCCGAGTCCTTTGCACAAATTTGATGCATTGGGCCTCTAGTGTGTGTGTGTGTGTGTGTGTATGTGTGTGTGTGTGTGTGTGTATATAGACAAATATGTCTATAATAATAAAAGCATAATATGCTAATTAGACCGGACATCCTTCCAGATATCTTTCTGGATGACTTTTGAACGAAGCCAGGACTGCGAGGGAAGCCCAGGTCCCAGGTGCCAGAGGGAAGCTGGTGCCAGCAGTTGGGGAAGGAAGGCCTACTCTTGCACAAATTCGTGCATCGGGCCTCTAGTATCCTGTACAATAAAAGCCCAGCAACCAAAACGGTGGAACAACCAGAATGACCAGAGACAAGAATGACCACGGCCCCTCGCCCTGGCTGGCCCTGCCCCTCAGGGAGCAGTTAGGGGTGATCAGGCAGGCAGGCAGGCAGAGTGGTTAGGGATGATAAGGAAGGCAGGCAGAGTGGTTAGGGGCGATCAGGCAGGCAGGTTAGTGGTTAGGGTCGATCAGGAAGGCAGGCAGAATGGTTAGGGCAGGGGTGGGCAAACTTTTTGACTCGAGGGCCACAATGGGTTCTTAAACTGGACCGCAGGGCCAGAACAAAAGCATGGATGGTTTGTGTGAACTAATATAAATTCAAAGTAAACATCTCTACACTAATAAAAGAGAAACATGGTAATTGGCGTACGACCGCTACCCTTCCCATTGGCTAATCAGGGCAATATGCAAATTAACTGTCAGCCAAGATGGCGGCCGGCAGCCAGGCAGCTTGAAACTAACATGAGGCTTGCTTGCTTCAGTGACGGAGGAAACCAACGTTCCCACCTGCCACTGCAGGCCTCTGAGCCTGCAGTTTCAAACATTGTAACAATATAGACGCTAAAAAAAACCCCAAGAAACCAGCTTTCAGCCGGCTGGGATCTCAGAGCTGGAGTTGATACAGAGTTTCAAGAACCGAAACAAACCAGATACCTACTTTCAGGAGCGGAGGCCTCAGAGCTGGAGTCAGAGCTAAAGCTGGCCCAGAATAAAAAAAAAAAAAAAAAAGGAGCAGCTGGGAGCTTCAGTCCCAGCCTGAAAACAGCCCTCAGCCCCTCATCCAGACTGGCCAGGCACCCCAGTGGGGACCCCCACCCTGATCCAGGACACCCTTCAGGGCAAACCAGCCGGCCCCCACCCGTGCACCAGGCCTCTATTCTATATAGTAAAAGGGTAATATGCCTCCCAGCACTGGGATCAGCGGAGCCATGAGGCCTCCTGGCACCGGGATCAGCATGACAGGGGGCAGCGCCCAAACCCCCTGATCGCCCTGCGGCTCTGTGTGTGACAGGGGGTGGGGCCACAACCTCCCTATCTGCCCTGCTCTGTTCGTGACAGGGGAAGGCGCCCCAACCCCCTGATCGGCCCTGCTCTGTGGGTGATAGAGGGCGGTGCCCCAACCCCCCAGCACCCCCCCATGGGCCCTGCTCTGTGTGTGATGGGGTAGAGCCATAACCTCCCCATTGGCCCTGCCCTGAGTGTTACAGTGGCAGCGCCCCAACCCCCTGATCCGCCCTGCTCTGTGTGTGACAGGGGGCGGTGTGCCAACTCCCCTATCAGCCCTACTCTGTGAGTGACAGGGGGGAGCTCCTCAACCCCCTGATGGGCCCTGCTCTATGCGTGACAGGGGGCAGCGCACCAACCCCCTGATTGGCCCTGCTCTGTGCATGACAGGGGGTGGCACCACAACCTCCCCATTGACTCTGCCTTGAGTTTGACAGGGGGCGGTGCCCCAACCCCCCAATCGGCCCTACCCTGAGCGTGACTGAGGGTGGCATCCCAACCTCCCAATCCACCCTGCTCTGTGCATGACAGGGGGCGGCGCCCCAACTCCCCAATTGGCCCTGCTCTGAGCCCAACCAGGGGCTGCACCTAGGGATTGGGCCTGCCCTCTGCCACCCGGGAGCAGGCCTAAGCCAGCAGGTCGTTATCTCCCAAGGGGTCCCAGACTGCGAAAGGGCACAGGCCGGACTGAGGGATGCCCCCCCCCCCAGTGCACAAATTTTTGTGCACCGGGCCTCTAGTCATTACATAAAAGGGTACGGTCTTTTTTTTCAATAGTTTTATTCATTTCAAATGGGCCGGATCCAGCCTGCGGGCCGTAGTTTGCCCATGGCTGGGTTAGGGGCAATCAGGCAGGCAGGCGAGTGGTTAGGAGCCTGTGGTCCCGTATGGCAAGAGGGGATGTCTGACTGCCAGTTTAGGCCCGATCCGCAGGGATTCCTAAGGGATCAGGTCTAAACTGGCAGTCGGACATTTCCTGAAAGGTCCCGGATTGTGAGAGGGTGCAGGCCGGGCTGAGGGACCCCTCCCCCCCCATACCAGTGAATGAATTTCATGCACATGGCCTCTAGTTTGTAAATAAACAAATAAGTAAGGACATAAATAAGGTTTATGCTCATTGCTGCCCCCGAGCTGCTGGGGCCCGTCCGGCATTCCCTCCTTAACCACCAACCTGCTCTGTTGACACACCGTCCCAGGCCCCATCAGGCTCAGGCACCAGCCAATGGACTATGTAGGGGCCATGTGGTGGGAATCAGTTTCTCTGCTTTGAAACTCTTTGGTTATGGAATTAGCGTTTTCAGTTCACCCAGACAGGCGGTATCCCTCTGGGATGGCTGTGTGCTGAGGCGGGTGATGGAGAGGGAGTCACAGGAGGGGACTCCCCCCTGAACGCAGAGGGAGCAGCTGTGTGCAGGGACACCCGACAGCAGCTGCCCCTTTCCAGTTACCTGGAGCCTCCAGCATCCAGCAGGGTGGGACCTGGGAGGTCCCACGTGCCCTGAACACAGCCTCTCCTCCCTCCCGGAGGCCTGGTGCCCCGTGGGCCAGACCAGCCAGAAGCGGAGGGGAGGCAGCCGGACACATGCCACGGAGATCAGCCCCTGCAGAGCAAGATGAGGAATAAGGCCCTGGCTGGCTTGGCTCAGTGGATAGAGCGTCAGCCTGTGGACCGAAGGGTCCCGGGTTCGATTCCAGTCAAGGGCAGGTACCTCGGTTGCAGGCTTCTCCCAGTCCAGGCTCTGGTCAGGGCGTGTGCAGGAGCCAACCAATCGATGTGTTTCTCGCACGTAGATATTTCTCTCAGTCTCTCCCTCTCTCTTCCACTCTCTCTAAAAGTCAATGAAAAGTGTCCTCATGTGAGAATTAAAAAGAAAAAAAGATAAGAAATAAGGATGGAGGGTGAGGGGTGGGGACTCATGAAAGGGGCCCGGATGCAGGCCTTGCACAGGGTGAGCAGCTGCTGCCGGTGCGAGAGGGACGTGAACAAGGGCTGGAGACTCTGAGTGACCATCCGGCCAGTTTCTCTCAGACACTGACCTGCCCACACGTCACTGACTGCCCAGCCCCCGCAGCCCATGCGCTCCGTCCCGTGTCGAATCCATGCATGGGGGTCGCCCCTCCCTCCTCCCAGCTCCTCGCTCAGAGCTGGTTGTCTGAACCCCTTCCCACGGAATCTGGGTCTCAAGATGCAAAAAGAATAAATAAATAAAATCAAAATGCTCTGCTCGGCCGGCATGGCTCAGGGTTGAGTGTCGACCTAGGAACCAGGAGGTCATGGTTGGATTCCCCGTCAGGGCACAGGCCCGGGTTGGGGGCTCGATCCCCAGTGTGGGGCGTGCAGGAGGCAGCAGATCCATGATTCTCTCTCATCATTGATGTTTCTCTCTCTCCCTCTCCCTTCCTCTCTGAAATCAATACAATATATTTTAAAATATGCTCTGACTCCCAAGGTCCCACGGGCTGGTCAACACCCCCACGCAAACTCTTCTAAAGAGCAGCCCTTTCTCTCCGTTGGTGACGGGATCATGTCTGTTCTCTCCCTGAGGCACTGAGCCCGCCTGTTCGTTTTTCCCGGGTTGTGTCATCCAACGTCTACCCTCCCTCGGCGGCCGATACAGCTGTTCTCACAGTAGAACATTCCTGACTGCTTCTTCATGTCCAAGGTCCTGGTTTCCGTCCACAGCTGGAGGGAGCGGTGCCACCCACGTGGCTGTGGGAGGACCAGCTCCTTCCTCTCTCTGTGGCGTTTCTGGGCGGGGTTTGAGCTGAGAGGTGTTGAAACGCCAAGTCCATTTGTGTGGGCACAATCTCACGCACAGATTTCCGAGTTAGACGTGGGCTGTGGATAGGACCTTGGTTTGAGATTCTAAACATGCTGCTGACACTAGAAAACAGTCCCTGAAGTTTTCAGTTTCAGAGAAAGACCCTCCCGGCGGACGCTCTGTGCCCCACTGGGGTTCCCAGCCCGGAAGCAGGACCGCTCGGCGCCGGCAAGAACCCCCTTTTTTTTCTGAATTTGTGTAGGAGAGAATTTAAGGGCTTAACAACTAAATGAGAATTTAAAGAGAACATTTTAAAACTCAGGCCATTCATTTCCTCCTACTTTGGGTCGCGGGGACTTGAGCCTACGAAGAAATAATGGTATTACCCCCGATAAACATCTGGTGGAGTTTGTTTTTTAACATATTTTTATTGATTTCAGAGGTAAAGGGAGAGGGAGACAGAAACACCAATGATGAGAGAGAATCATGGATCGGCTGCCTCCTGCCTGCCCCACACTGGGGATCGAGCCAGCAACCAGGGCACGTGCCCTGACTGGGAATCGAACCCTGACCTCCTGGTTCCTAGGCCGACGCTCAACCACTGAGCCACACCGGCCAAGCTGGTTGAGCTTTGCTATTCTTCCCATGTAAGCATCTCAGCTTTCCTTCCTTGATTAAATGACATTGAAGGGGGATCATTGTCAGTGTCCATACGCCCGTCTCTCACACACGGGCCCTGCATTGCTTGTGGAACCCCAGTATCGTGGGAGCTGGTGATTGTCCTTCAGCTAACTTGCTCTGACACTTTGGGGAGCACCGAGCACCCACAGAAACGGGGTGACTGACATTTGGATGCCTCACCCTCCGTGACTCACTTCTTCACTGGGACGTGTCTGTGGGAGCAGGACCTTCCTCCTGTCGGGTGGGGCACCCCGGGAGGCGGAATGCCAGCGAGCCCAGGGGGAGTCCCAGCAGGAGGGATCCCCCCACCCCCTCAAAGGCTGCGGCTCTGACCCCCGGGGGTGGGGGTGCAGGTGAGGAAGACACTGGGTCTGAGGCTGTGTCACCTGACGAAGGCTCCTCTTGCTTGATTTTGTTACACAAGGATTTGGCTTTTCCGAAGTGGAAACGATGGGAAAAGCCAATGACCCCCGTAGCTGTTTTTACAGGTCTGTTCCCTGCGGAAGATGACTGTGAAATGACGAAGACCCTTTCCTAACGGGCGTCAATGTTCGTGTTCCAGCGAAGGGCCGCTGGAATATTGTTCCTCGGGTAATAGAGCGATGACAGAGACCACTCTGATGATGCCAGTGTTAACTGTAGGAAGAAAGCAGAGAGAACAGTGTAATGAAACCCCATTAGTCACCAAGAAGACACGGAGATTCTGGAAACTTCCTCCTCACGTCCGTAGCAGATGCTCTGAAACCTCTGCAGAGGTCACCTGACTCTCAGGGTTAACCTTTGAGGCTGCAGGGGGGCCGGTGGTTACCCCCTCTTCTCAGAGGCCCTTTCGCCTCTTTCCTACGGGCCCTGGCCCCGAGCCCTACCCCCCACCCCCTGCCCCACCCCACCCAGCACCAGGTCTCTGCGGCCGCTCAGTGGCTTCATAAAGGAATGGGCAGGGAGGGTGTGCAGTATTTTACTCCTACAACCCCCGGGGGCCACGTAGGGCTCCTGCTTTCTCTTTTCATTTAGGCAAATTCTCCTGGTTTTTCTTTTTCTTTTGTGTCTGGGGCTCTGCGGACATTTTCACGTTTCCCTGGTGGTTAATTTCAGGGTGTGATGAGAAGGAATTCCCATGAGGAAGCAGGCGATCGCCGCCTCCTCCGCTCAGCCCTCAGGGAAGAGCGTGGGAGATGCTGGGTGCTGAGCGGGTGGCACTGAAATCCCCGGGAACGTCCCCAGGCCGATGGCGGGGACTCGGCGTTAGTGTGGCCTCCGCGTGGGCCATTCCAACCCGCCTGCCCATGTGTGGTAGGTGCTGTAGAGATAACCCCACTGAGAGGCAAGCCTTTCATCTCTGGGTTCTTTTTTTAAAAAATAAGTCTTTATTGTTCAGATTATTACAGTTGTTCCTCTTTTTCCCCGTATAGCTCCCCTCCACCGGGTTCCCACCCCACCCCATGCCCTTACCTCCCCCCACTGTCCTCATCCATAGGTGTTCGGTTTTTGTCCAGTCTCTTCCCGCACCCCCCACACTCCCTTCCCCCCCCCGAGAATTGTCAGTCCACTCCCTTTCTATGCCCCTGATTCTATTATAATCACCAGTTCATTCTGTTCATATTTTTTATTCACTTGATTTTTAGATTCACTTGTTGACAGATGTGTATTTGTTGTTCATAATTTTTATCTTTACCTTTTTCTTCTTCTTCCTCTTCTTAAAGGATACCTTTCAGCATTTCATATAATCCTGGTTTGGTGGTGATGAACTCCTTTAGCTTTTCCTTATCTGTGAAGCTCTTTATCTGACCTTCAATTCTTAATGATAGCTTTGCTGGATAAAGTAATCTTGGTTGTAGGTTCTTGGTATTCATCACTTTGAGTATTTCTTGCCACTCCCTTCTGGCCTGCAAAGTTTCTGTTGAGAAATCAGCTGACAGTCGTATGGGTACTCCCTTGTAGGTAACTCGGTTTCTTTCTCTTGCTGCTTTTAAGATTCTCTCTTTGTCTTTAGCCCTTGGCATTTTAATTATGATGTGTCTTGGTGTGGGCCTCTTTGGATTCTTTTGTTTGGGGTTCTCTGCATTTCCTGGACTTGTAAGTCTATTTCTTTCACCAGGCAGGGGAAGTTTTCTGTCATTATTTCTTCAAATAGGTTTTCAATATCTTGCTCTCTCTCTTCTTCTGGCACCCCTATAATTCGGATGTTGGTATGCTTGAAGTTGTCTCAGAGGCTCCTTACACTATTTTAATATTTTTGGATTCTTTTTTCTTATTGCTTTTCTGGTTGGGTGTTTTTTGCTTCTTCATATTTCAAATCTTTGACTTGATTCTTGGAGTCCTCTTGTCTGCTGTTGGATCTCTGTATATTCTTTATTTCAGTCAGCGTGTTTGCTTAATTTTTAATTGGTCCTTTTTCATATCCTTGAGGGTCTCACTAAATTTCTCAGAGGTTTCTAGAAGATTCTTGAGTAACCTTATAACTGTGGTTTTGAACTCTATATCCAGTAGTTTGCTTTCCTCCATTTCTTTCATTTGTGACATGTTTCTTTATCTCCACATTTTAACTGCTTCCCTGTGTTGATAGAGTGGCTTTGTGTGCTAGGTGTCCTGTAGGGCCCAGTGGCTCAGCCTCCCCAGTCACCTGCGGTGGACACTCTTGGTGCACCCCTTTGTGGGCTGTGTGCACAGTCTTGTTGTAGTTAAGCCTTGATTGCTGTTGGTATCACTGGGAGGAATTGACCTCCAGACCAATTGGCTGTGAGGACCAGTTGTGCCTACAATGGGAGAACTTCTGTGCTGGAAACACCCTTGTGGCCAGGACTTGCTTCAGTGGGGCTTTGGTGCTCACTGAGTGTGTCTCTTATGGATGTGAAGAGTTGTAATCTGGTGTGGTCTCACTCTGACCACTGGGTACACTGACTGCCTCTTGGATCTCCAAGGAGGTGCAAAGTCAGCCACTTCCTGAGGCCCCCCAGCAGGAGCTACAGAGAGATCTACAGATTCCTCCTCTTTGTTTGGGGTTTGGAGGTGCCCAGATGAGGCGCAGCTGTGAAGCAATGCAGCCTGCTGATGAGCCTTAGGCCTTCTTTTGGAAGCTCTGGGGCTCTCTGACCCAGCTGCAGTTTGTTAGGTTTTAGATTGCAAAAGGCCAGGCCATTCATATGCAAAAGCCTCTGAGCACAGCTTGGGTGGGGTTGTAAATTGGGTGGGGCAGGGTCTCAGGGAATCACCAGGGTGGAGCAAACAGCAATGGCTGCCTGTCAGCCCTGCCTCATAGAGGTCCCTGGGTCTCTGTGTCCCACAGCCCGTGCAGGAACAATGACTGCTGTGAGCACCTCTGAGAGAAAGCCACCCTCGTGTTCCAGCCCGATGCCAGACGGTCCAGTTTCTCCCCGTATGAGTCTGGGTCCCTAGAGTCTCGCCCGGAACTGGAGTTCAGAGCAGTCAGGATTTTGTATCTCCCTACAGATTGAAAAAGATCACAGCGCACCCAGTTGCCAGCCTGTTTTTCGCACCTCTGTACGTCCGCTCTTCCGCGCCTCTGCACCTCCTCCCAGTCTAGATGCGCTTTTCTCTTCCCCTCTGGTTGTCGGACATCCACCCAGCCAGCCTTCCCGTGGTTCTGGGTGATATCCGTTTTGTCTTGTAGTTTTGATGTGGTTGTGCGAGGCAGCAAGTTCAGGTGTTTACCTACGCCACCATCTTGGTTCCTCCGCAACTCTGGGTTCTTTAAAAGTAAAAACATGTTGTTTTGGGTTCTTTCTCTCTTTTTTAAAAAATATATTTTTATTGATTTCAGAGGTAAAGGGAGAGGGAGAGAGAGAGAGAGAGAAACATCAATGATGAGAGAGAATCATCGATTGGCTGCCTCCTGCACGCTCCACACTGGGGATGGAGCCTGCAACCCGGGCCTGTGCCCTGACCGACCGGGAATCAACTGTGACCTCCTGGTTCCTAGGTTGACGCTCAATCACTGAGCCACACTGGCTGGGATCACAGCCTTTTAAGTAAGCACACTCGATGGTGGGCATGAAAGGCACAGGGACGTTCTGCCCGGAAGGGAGAGGAAGGCGATGTTTCTACAGAAGGGAAAGCCATGGCTTAGAACCCGTGCATTGGGCCATTCTGCACCGCCCCCCCCCGCCCCGTGCCCGGCATCACCCACACGCTCTGACTGAGAACCGACACAGGACACGGGCCCCTCACAGCTGCAGCCACGTGTTTGATTCGCTCCTCTCTGAAGAGTGGCCGGGAAGTAAGCTTTATGGAAGGGAATCTGGGCCAAGCAGACATATGGCCGTGGGGTTCCTTTCGGATGAAGTCATTTGAAACTGGGATTCCTCGGAGAATCTTTTCTCCACGGAGTCTGAGAGCGGCGCCCCTAAAATCTGGTCGTGACAAAGGGAAGCAAGTGATCCTTTCCAATCCGAGAGAATCCCAATGGGGTCTCTGAGGGTGGTTCTGGGAAGGGCTCCGTGACATCCGGAGCAGCAGCTGATGGGTCTGCGGGCTTTGCCAGGAGAGAAGCAGTGAGGCCTGTTGTGTAAACACGAAGATCCGCTGTGTCAGCGACTGGCAGACAGGAACACAGGCAGCCTTGCAACCGCCCCCCGTCCCCCGCAACCCCTGTTGCCGGGATGTCCTGCTGTTTATGTCACCACACACATGTCCGCGCTGGTGCAAATGTGTTGTCATTGTGTCTTATTAACTCGTTGGTTAGACCCCGTTTAAAATAAACAGCAGCAACAATAAAACCACACACACCATTACACTGGCTTGGTCGCCCCTAACTGCTCCCCCCACCGGCCTCGTCGCCCCTAACTGCTCCCCCCACCGGCCTGGTTGCCCCTAACTGCTCCCCCCACCGGCCTCGTCGCCCCTAACTGCTCCCCCCACTGGTCTGGTCGCCCCTAACTGCTCCCCCCACTGGTCTGGTCGCCCCATACTGCCCCCCTAAAATGCAGCACTAAGCATTTTAACGCAAACCACACGGCACCGGTGCGCCTGCCCATGCATCACAACTTCCTTTAGGAATTGCATGCACCAATCACATGTGACTTAACCATATAATTATCGCACGTGTCGCACGTGTCTGATGTCAGAAATGCCTCCAGGGGTGCAGCGTGGCACCCCACCCTGCACTGCCGTGTTACCTGCGTGTCTTCCCGCCATTGATCCACGTGTGTGACCGATGTGTCCACAGGGCTGACTGTCCCCAAAGACCAGAAGGAAATGGAATTGAAATGAAGAACCAGCCTCGGGAAGGACGCAGGCTGGCCGGGCTCCGGCCTCGGTAGTGTACACCCCAGAGCATCACTCGCGAATGTTTACGGGTTTTCAGCTGTGACACTGCCGCTCAGGCCCATGTCTAAGAGAATCATAAAAGTGTACAAACACGTGCAAAACAAGGAGGATAAGTGTCAAGTAGAGGCATGACATACAGCTATGTCCATGTGTAGAGACTGGTTCACATCAGGTTGAGAAAGACACCCTGTGCAGAGGAAAGAAGAGAGAAAATCACCAGAAGCTGTGAGTCCTTCCCAGGTTTGGTGTGTCTATACTGATCATCACCCATTTCACTGTCATTTTCTACATTTTTAAAATCTATAATATGTATTACAGGTTGTACAAAATATATCGAGCCCTAGCTGACTCGGTGCAGTGGATAGAGCGTCGGCCTGCGGACTGAAGGTCCCGGGTTTGATTCCCGGGTGGAGTGTGCAGGAGGCAGCCGATCCATGATTCTTTCTCATCATTGATGGCTCTCTTTCTCTCTCTCCCTCTCCCTTCCTCTGTGAAATCAATAAAAGTATATTAAAACAAAACGAAAAACAAACAAAATATACTGAAATACATAGCTATTATAGTATTTATAGTTTATACTGCAGTAAATGTGTATAATCATATTCCTATATTTATCCCTTTATAAACTCAAATGTAAGTATTTGTTTAATCTAACAAAGTATTCCTGAAATATCCTAACTTATT
Source organism: Myotis daubentonii (assembly GCF_963259705.1). Taxonomy (NCBI): domain Eukaryota; kingdom Metazoa; phylum Chordata; class Mammalia; order Chiroptera; family Vespertilionidae; genus Myotis; species Myotis daubentonii. Next base: position 1,400,974 of record NC_081844.1, read on the forward strand.
AATATAAGTTTTCTGTGTTATTATTATTCATAACAGTATTATTATTAACCATTAAATGTGAATGAAAGTTATTGCACGAACATCCTTTAGAATGCTTAGGGGTGCACAAAGGCGATAACTTTGAGTCTGGTATGAAGTGAAACCGTTACTCATACTTAGAAAATATTCAGTATCAATTGAGATATTGGTCAAAAATTTATGAAAATGTTCAAAATATCCCAAACTTTCAAGTAAAATAAAATGATTTAATTGTCCTTATGAGGCATTACACTGAAACACGCAACTGTTAATGCAGAACTGGGGCTGAGGTTCCTTAGGTAAATTGAGCAAGACATTTTGAAATATTCAAAAACATGCAAACACCAGTGCATATGCACAGATCTCTAAGGGTGAAACGTGCGATGGAGAAAATGTTATATATTTTTCCAAGACAAGTTTTTAACGACTGTGTTGGGCAATGAAACATCAGATGGACCTGTGTTTACGAAACAGCTTTAGTTATGTGACCTGGAGCCCGACCAGAGCGAGGCCTCCGGGAGGGACTGGGTTAGGAGGGGTGAGTGGAGCTGGATTCAGTACAGAAGGGGTGTGTCCGAGGGCTGCACTGGGGTTTCCGTGGGAGCCGTGGGGCGGGGGGCAGTGCTCTATGCTCTGTCCAGTGGGGGGCCCGTGGAGAGAGGAGTGGGCAGCGGTCAGGCACGTAGGCCCGGGGAGCCCACAGTTCGGGAGACACCCAGCATCACTGAGCGCTTACAGACCGACAGGCAACACTCGGGACAGTGACAACTCAGAGAAAGGTGCCTGTTGGGGAGCCTGATCCTCCTTGAAGACCTGTCGCCTCCATGGTGACGACAGCGATGGTGGGAGGGCGGTGGGGAGCGCGCAGGCCTGGAGGTGCGGGAGTGACCTGTTCTCCATTCTTGTTGTTTGTTCTTGGTTAATCCTCACCCGAGGATATTTTTCCATCGATCTGGAGACCGTGGAAGGGTGAGGGAGAGAAAAGAGACACATGGATTGGCTGCCTCCACACGCGCCCGACCAGGGCCGGGGAGCGAGCCTGCACCCAGGTACAGGCCTTGATCGGAACTGAACCCTGGACCCTTCAGTCTGTAGGCCGACCATGAGCCAAGCCGGCGAGGGCCGAGTCCTCTGGTCTTGCATGACTGACTGGCACAGACAGACGGACAGGTGGCCCGATTGAGTTGGTTCTGAACATCCCCGAGGGCACGAGTGGTTCCATGGGGCCCTCAGACGGCACGCGTTTCTCCAGAGACCAGGGACGCAGGAAGAGCTGTGAGAGGTCGTAGCCCCGTGAATTCCTGTCGTGGGGGGAGCGTGGGGGGAGGGTGGGCTTCCCGGGGCTGCCCACTCGCATCCGGCAGGCTTAGCTGTCAACGTGGCTGTTGGAGGGGGGTGAGGAGAAAGGGCCGGCTCACAGCAGTCATCCCCAGATTCAATTAGGCTCTAGTCATTCAAAGAGCTCACACGTGGTGTGTGCACCGGGCATGGGCACGGGCAATCTCATCCCACAAACACCCCCTGCTGGGTGGAGACAGCGGGCGCTCTGCCTCCGTGGGCCGCCCCGCCGGACACCTACGTCCCAGCTCTCCATGGGCTGTGGCTGTGGTGGGAGCACATCTACCCCCAGGAGGCGCAGCAGGAGCCTACGTCTGTGACCGGATTGGCCTGTCACGGGTTCTGGCTTCTAACCTGCTTGATCTTCCCGTGAACTTGACTCTTGAAATCACAGCGAAGCCTCCTCCTTCTGATGAAAATGCGGCAGCAGGCGAGTCGCTCCGCTTCCGTTTGGTTTCACAGGATGGTGCTTACGGGAGAGCCGGGCTGCTCTGAGCGCGCTGGCCCCACGCGGCTGCTGCTGCTGACCGCGAGGGGAGCAAGTTTGGAACGTACAGCCTGGCGGTGTGGCTCAGTGGGTGAGCATCGACCTATGAACCAGGGTTCGGTTCCTGGTCAGGGCACAGGCCCGGGGTGTGGGCTCCATCCCCAGTCTGGAGCCTGCAGGAGGCAGCCGATCCATGATTCTCTCTCATCACTGATGTTTCTCTCTCTCTCTCCCTCTCCTTTCCTTTCTGAAATCAATAAATATATTGAAAACCAAAACCAAAACAACAACAACAACAAAACAACAAAGTGGTCCCCCACGTCCCGGCCCCCATCTGGTGATCACCACCCACTCCCGCTCCCGTGAAGGGAATTCCCCGGGACCAGGGCTGGGAGTCGGCGAGGGAGTGACACAGGGTCCTGCACGGGTAGAAGCAGGTCGTGTCTTCATCTAAAATGTCGAGATTTTGTTCATGTTTTAAAAAGTAATTTTGATTTTTAGAAAGATTGTAATGTGAAGCTGTTTATCTTGATTGCCAAGCGTCTGCCTTCTCTCCCCTTCGCACCCCTGACATCCGGCAAGCAGGGGGCACAAGGCCAGGAGAGCCGGGCGCCTGGGGGAGGCCTGCCCGGAGCCCAGAGCCCGGAGCCCAGAGCCCGGAGCCCAGAGCCCGGAGCCGGGGAAGGCGCCTGTGTGCGGGGCGAGCCTCCCCGGGGACGCATCCGCTCGCCCTGGAAGACCTCGCCTCGTCTTCGACGTGTTGGAAGGCGTGGTGGTTTCACCCTCCGACCGATGTTTGTTCGACGGACTCAGGCAGGAAACATCCTGGACTTTGTACAAAACCCAGCGTGGCCAAAGCACTAGTTAGAACCGCACTTGGGAGTTTTGTAAAGTGTTCCTTTCAAAACACGTTTGTGCCACAAGCACAAAACCAGCTAAGTGAGGCCCCGCCGCGGCGTCAGGAAAACGCCGATTTGAGTTGCGTGTGCAAACAGACATGGAGACGTGTCAAAGCCACCCACAGGCCTACAGGGACCTGACTCACCTCAGAGTCATGAAGAATCGTGTTGCTGAGATTCCTGGGCTGTTACTCATTGCCCACAGGGCGTGCTGGGGAGGAAGGGAGGTTAAGTTTGAGCTACAGTTTTACAATAAAGGACATATTTGCCGTGAGAGTGAAACGTTGGTCAGAGCAGCGTGGCACCACGGGGTCTTCTGCTCCCAGTGAGAGAAGAACATGCTAGAAGAACGCGCGGCGGGACTATCCCATGAGCGCCTCGTTTACTGGCATCAACACGTCACCTCTGCTTTATATCTAGAAACAGGGCCCTTGGTCATCCATCCAGGGGCTTGAGTGTGGGAGCCCCACGGGGGGCTCTTTATCCCCAATGGCCGCCCCGCTCCGGCCCAGGCCTGGCCCTCTCCCTGCGTCCACTGCCCACCGCCACCCTCCCGGCCACCTGGGCTCCCTCCCTCCTCTTCCTCCTCTCCTGCTGCTCACAGTTCATGATCTCGAACTTTATGTCTGTGAGCCTCAGTTTCCCGTGTGTGCAACTCAAGGGGTGATACTAGAATGCCCTCCGGGGTTTTTATTAAAATGAACCCTGGCCCGGCAGCGTGGATCAGTGGTTGAGCGTCAAACTATGAACCAGGAGGTCACGGTTTGATTCCCGGTCAAGGGCACATGCACGGGTTGCGGGCTCCATCCCCAGTGTGGGGCGTGCAGGAGGCAGCCGATCTCTGATTCTCTCATTATTGGTGTTTCTATCTCTCTCCCTCTCCCTTCCTCTCTGAAATCAATAAAGTATATTTTAAAAGATAAAGTATAGTGAACCCCGACCATGTGTGTGAGGCACCTGGCCCCGTCAAGAGCACCCGTGTCTCAGAGGCGTGCCCTGCATTCGGAGGGTGGGGTGCAAAGGGGGTTCCCCTAAGAGCGTCTATCTGTGCTTCTCCCGCTCGGCGCGCATCCGAGGAGACTGGGCAGGTCGCCGGAGGGCGCAGCCTCGTGTCTGTGTCTGCCCTGAGGGCGCCCCGTCTCCAGCGGCAGCTGATCTTACACCCGTGACGAGGACAGGGACCCGAGGAACCACACATGTGCTGGTGGCTGCTGCGTGTGCAGTGGCGTGGAAGCGGGGAAGCCGTTAGTTACAGGTGTGGTTTCAAACCGAAGCCCCTCCCGCCCACGAGCTGCCTGTGTGTTTTCCCTGCGACCGCGGGGACGTGACGTGTGTCGATTCCCAGTTTCAATGGCAATGCTGGGCTTGCTCTTGGCTGTACCCTCGTTACAAATGCATCTCGCAACGTTTCCCAAATGTCGAACACTGGTTATTGATCATAACTCGTACTCCAAACAAAGAGACAGAGTGTATGTGACCCCCAGGCCGAGGCTCCCGGCGGCTGGCCCCCGCCTTCGTGTCCAGCGAGGGGCTCTGAGTCCCCGGCTGTGGACCCGGGAGGAGAAAACGGGGCAGAATTCACGGGGCTCGTACTGACCTCGAGCCTCTGTGTGCAGCCTGTGCGAGGCGGGTGGCAGCCAAGACCCCCATGTGGCCCTGGCTCCCTGACCCTGGCCCCTCCTCGCAGGCCCTCCCCACACCGCCCCCTCCGGGCCACCCTCACAGCAAGCCCTGGCCCCAAACACCGAGAGGAACCTTCCCATTCCGTCAAAACCGCACCCCCATCCCAGGCCCTGCCTCCTCCGTGTCAAGGGTGGAGCCATGCGGAGGCCTCGGCTGGGGGCAGACCCTCCAGGAGAAGAGAGGGGACTTGGGGGACGCGTCTGCAGGGAGCGTGGGTCTCAGGCCGCGGGGGGATGATCAGGGATGGAGGGCAGGCGAGGCCACGCGGGCAGAAGAGTGTGAGTGTATCTTCCTGTTCCCAGGGCCCCCAGGCAGGAGGGGAAGGCGCTGCTGGCCACGGGGTAACTCGCTTTAAAACACGGCGTTTAAGACGCTTTTCCTCAAGCTCGGCCGCCAGGCCCGAGAGGCCTGACTGACAGGAGGTGGGAGGTCTGGCACTGGGCGCTCCCTCCCTGGCGCTGGGGGGACTCTGGGGGGGGGGGTCTCAGCTGCAGCTCTTTGCTGTGCTCAGTGCTTATGGGGGGCTTCCTTTTCTTGCCCCCCCTCCCCCCCACCGATTTCATGAGGCAGGAAAACAATCTGACTCCTTGTTGGAGGCCAGGCCTCACTACAGCTGGAGATCAGGGGCAGCAGGCCTGTCTGGGGGGCTGGGGGCAGCCCCGGGGCAGGGGAGGGGGCAGAGCTGGGGGAGGGGAGGGGGTGGTGCCGGGGGAACCACAGAACAGGAGGCTGGGCCTCACTCTGGCTTCTCCCCCGTGGGAGGCAGAGAAGCGCTGACAGCTGAGCACAGGGCGTGCGCTCCCACAGGCCTGGGAGCAAAGCCCAGGGCAGAGGCCATGGGGGCCATGAGGGCCACGTCCAGGGGGAAGGCACAGGCCCTCAGGGCGCGGCGGGAGCACAGACATTAACAGACTCTCCCCTGAGTTTGCCCTGAATCCCGACAACTGTCAGGTGGGGCTGCCCGGGGCCCTGGGGGCCAAGGCGATGTTCTCTGTGACCTTCCCCCCGTTTTCCTGGACAAGGTCACAGCCCTGCCCTGGTCTCTGGGGAGCGAGCGGTGCCAGCAGATGAGGCGACATTGGAAGGCTTTTAAGACGCGTCGGGTCATCAGAACCCTTTCTGCCGGAAGCGCTGCTGAGGATGCTGTGAACTTGGGGCCGCCACGTCGGGGGGCTGCCTGGGGAGCCTGGGGGTGGGAGGGGAGAGGCGGTCCCACTCTGAGTCCTTGTCCCCGCCTGAGGCCGCCCCGCTGTGTGGACAGCACAGCTGAGCTCGGAGGCAGCCAGGAGGTGGGATTCCTGGCTGATCCCGTCATCCTGTCCACGGAGTTTCCCGTGAGAACTGGCCGAGGTTACCCCGCCTCGGACAGTGCAGGTGCTGGTTGCCGACCAGGGAAAAGTGCTGGAACCAAACTAAGAATCGAGCGAGTCCCTGAGCTGCCACCCGTTCCCTGGGAGTGAGAAAACGTCGGGGGAGGACACTTTCAGGTTTTAATTTCTTTTTGTGATGATCTGAAAGGAGAGTCCATTTTACATTTATTTTTCCTGTAAAATCATAAGGAAAAGAGGGTCTTCTTCGTGGCGTCTTCCTGTGCCTGGCGTAGTGTCCGAGTGTCCCCAGGGGCGGGGGTTGGCCCCCCGGGAGTGCTGAGCGGTGTGGCCAGGCCACTCGGCCACCCCTGACCGACCGGGCACGCACGGTGCCTCCATCTGGCACGTGTGGGAACCGAAAACAACTGCAGTCACGTCTGTTCTCACATGTTTCTGGGGCAAAAGCGAAACTGCCCCTCTCTTGTCCCAGGAGCATCACAGCCGTAGACTCCAGGGTGTGGGCCTGAGGGGATGAGGACAGGGTTCCACTTCGGAGCTCATCCCCGTGGGGGTCTCGAGCTGGGTCCCGCCCCCCCGCCCCCCCACCCATGGGTGTGGGACACATGACAATCTTCTTCCACGCCAGGGATGATGGGAAATGCAGGCTCCCTTCCAGGTGGGAAAAGAAATCCCAGGATGTTCATTTAACAGCCCGTTCCTCCGGGAATGGGATCCCCCAGCTCTGTGCAGCCCCCTGACGGGCACCCTCTCTCCTGCTTCCACCGGCAGTGTCCGGGAGCAGACAGACCCCTGTCTTAGGGGAAAGGCTGCAAGAGGTCTCCTGGGAAACGCGGCCTGCCCATCGCATTAGGCACTGTGGGCTCGGCAGTGTGGTATGCCAATGTTCCCCAATCGTAGGGCAACCCTTTCTTTTCTTAAAAAATAAAATAAAATAAAATACATACATACATATATATATATAAATCCTATATAATACAAGCCTAATATGCTAACTGTCCAGTTGTCTGGTCATCCATTCAACCAATCCAAGTGTAATATGCTAATGATATGTTAAGGCCACTCAACCAACCGCTCTCTATGATGTGCACTGACCACCAGGGGGCAGAAGCTCCAACTGGTAGGTGAGCTTGCTGCTGGGGTCCGGCTGATCAGGACTGAACAAGATAGTCTGGACCTGCCCTGGAGCCCTCCTGTGGTCCCTCCCCAGCTGGCCAACTTCCTGCGTTCCTCCCCGCCCCCGATTGTGCACTTGTGGGGTCTCTCGGCCTGGCCTGCGCCCTCTCGAAATCCGGGACCCCTCAGGGGGGCACGTGACTGTCAGGTAGTTCCATCTATATCATAAAAGCCTAACTGACCGTTACAGCGGAACGACCAAAACTGCTGGTCACTATGAGCCTCTCCCGCCTCCGTGGCAGCGCTAAGGAGCAGCGAGCTGAGTGGTAAGGAGCGAGCAGGCTGGAGGTAAGGAATGAGGGGTCCCGGACTGCGAGAGGGAGGTCCATCTGCCAGCTTAGGCCCAATCCCCCCGAGGGGTCCCAGACTGTGAGAGGGCAAAGGCCGGGCTGAGTGACTCCCCACACCAGTGCACACATTTCATACACCGGGCCTCTAATATATATATATATATATATATATATATATATATATTATATATATAATTTTTAAAAATCCTCACCCAAGGATATTTTTCCATTAATATTTAGAGAGATGCTCTATCCCAGTGGTCGGCAAACTGCGGCTAGCGAGCCACATGCGGCTCTTTGGTCCCTTGAGTGTGGCTCTTTCACATAAATACTGACTTCTGCACATGGGCCACAAAGTTTCAATCACACTGTACATGCGTGCCCGCACGTGGTATTTTGTGGAAGAGCCATACTCAAGGGCCAAAGAGCCGCATGTGGCTTGCAAGCTGCAATTTGCCGACCACTGCTCTATCCACTGAACAAAACTGGCTAGGGCGCACATATATTTGTATTGATTTCAGAGAGGAAGGGAGAGGGAGAGAGAGAAACATCAATGATGAGAGAGAATCATCGATCGGCTGCTTCCTGCATGCTCCCTACTGGGGATCGAGCCCACAACCCGGGGAATGTGCCCTGACCAGGAATCGAATCGTGACCCCCTGGTTCATAGGTCGGCGCTGAACCACTGAGCTACGCTGGCCGGGCTGGAACTTTTTCTTGTAGTTTGTTTCCTAAATCTCTAACTTTTCCACTGACGCAGGGGAAATTGGAAAAACTCAGTAGTGAAGCCCGTTTCATCATCACAGTGTGACTTACGGCCCGTCTGCTCTTTGCCTTAGTTGAAGACAAGCTCATGAATCAACGTAGATCAAGGCTTTAGGAAGCGGACGGACCAGGTTGGCTTTCTTTCCTGTCAAAATTCCATTTATCAGCCTGGTATTTGGAAGGTGTTCTAAGTACATTTATTTCCGTTTCTTAAATCTTTAGCTAAAATTCAAGAAAAACAAAAATAATAAAATAGTGCCTTCCTGTGTTTGGTGGAGCTGAATACTGGGTGTTCTTTGTTACTAGGGGCTGATTTTTAAGATTTCCTCCCCCACAGGCCCTTGGTTTTCACAGATTTCAGCTGAGGTCACACGCCAGTTGCTCATCTTCGTCTACGAGACCAGAATAGATTGTTCTTCCGCTATTTTTTTACAAATCCATCTGGGATTTTAGTCTTTCAATATGAAAAATAGTTCATGTGCGTGAATATTCTTTGCCATCTCTCTATATAAAAGCCTTAGTGACTGAACGCCCGAATGACTGGTTGACCTGTCGCTATGACACACATTGACCACCAGGGGGCAGACGCTCAATGCAGGAGCTGCCCCTTGGTGGTCAGTGCCCTCCCACAGGGGGAGCGCCGCTCAGCGAGCTTACGGAGTGGTGGTGGTGGCAGGCGAGCGGGGCTGGGATGAGCGGGAGCCGGGTGGCGCCCATCCTGGGCTCGGGCTCCTCCCCGCCGCCTGCCGCTTCGCACACTACCGCACCCCTCGGGGGTGTGGGACTGCCGGGTTCAGGCCTCCTTAGACAGTTGTCTGTTCAGTCACAGGGTGTGGGAAAACTGCTGCCAGCATGGACTCGTGTCACCGTGCTCAAGTCTTTCCTTCTGATTCCAGTGCACCTCTTTCTGTGAGTGCCGGCAAGTGACTCTCTGGTTCATGGTGAGCTGCTGGGCCCAGAGTCGTCCGGGGCAGAAAAATAAACGATTCTACAAGGAAAGCGAGCCCCTCGGGTGCCCCGAGCGTCCGGGATTCTGTCTACGATTCATTGTTTTGTGTTTGGTGCGACTTTTTACTTGGTCTTTCCTCCGATAGCAGTTCTAAATTCTCCGTGAACTGTTCAGCTGACGTGGGCTGAGGGGGAGTTTGCATCTAGTACCTGCTGTTTGCTAGCGGCCCAAGGACAGAACCGTTCATGGAAAGAAATGCTCAGGATGCGTTCTTGGTTTACTCAGACGTTGTCTGGGCTACTGTTCAAATTCCAATTCTCCTCCCTCCCTCCCTCCCTCCCTCCCTCCCTCCCTCCCTCCCTCCCTCCCTCCCTCCCTCCCTTCTTTCTTTCTTTCTTTCTTTCTTTCTTTCTTTCTTTCTTTCTTTCTTTCTTTCTTTCTTTCTTTCTTCCTTCCTTCCTTCCTTCCTTCCTTCCTTCCTTCCTTCCTTCCTTCCTTTCTTTCTTTCTTTCTTTCTTTCTTTCTTTCTTTCTTTCTTTCTTTCTTTCTTTCTTCCTCCCTCCCTCCCTCCCTCCCTCCCTCCCTCCCTCCCTCCTTTCTTTCTTTCTTTCTTTCTTTCTTTCTTTCTTTCTTTCTTTCTTTCTTTCTTTCTTTCTTTCTTTCTTTCTTTCTTTCTTTCTTTCTTTCTTTCTTTCTTTCTTTCTTTCTTCGTTCTTTCTTTCTTCTTTCTTTCTTTCTTTCTTTCTTTCTTTCTTTCTTTCTTTCTTTCTTTCTCTCTGTGAATCCTCATCCAAGAATATTTTTCCATTGATTTTCAGAGAGAGTGGAGGAGAGAGGAAAGGCAGAGAGAAACATCAATGTGAGAGAGACACATCGATTGGCTGCCTCCTGCAGGAGCCCAGGGCAGGGAGAAGCCTGCAACCGAGGTTCATGCCCTTGACCAGAATTGAACCCAGGACCCTTTGGTCTGCAGGCCAACTATCCAGTGAGCCAAACCAGCCAGGGCTCAAATTCCATTTCTACACTCACATTCAACAAATTCAGACAAGTGTACAAGCTTCTGCCTTATTGGACCTTAAACATTTTCCCAACGTGGGAATCGTTTTATCGCCTCATTCTACTCATGATTAATGGAGAAAGTTGAAGTTTGGATGCTGGCCTGCTCTTCCTAAGGACCCCAGTAGAGGGCTAGGTCTGGTTATGGGTGGCTGCAATTCTGAAGATGCGCTGAGCTACCAGGACCGCAGACAACACCAGGCATTTAAGAACCCCCAAGTCATCATGATTTACAGGCAAAGCAGAGAGGGTAAGCCTTTTCTGTAAGTTTTAGCATAAGGTCTAGCGTGTGCTCTACTGTCCCAGGTAAGTCCGGTAGTTCATTGATAGAATGCTCTAGAACGCTCCTCATTACTGTTGGCCCATTCCCCTCGAATATGCAAATAGCACGGTCTTGAAGGGTTGCTTTACATAACCCAGGCGCGTGCACTGCTGAGGAAGATCCCGCCGGAACATAACATCGCAGTTTTGAGGATGAGAAGACTGTATTGCGGGAACCTAGTTTCTCCTAAGTCCTATCGCTGGAGCCACAGTGACGGGGAAGCAGAGATGTGCGGACCGTTACATAATGCAAGGGACTTACATGTCAACACACAGACTGTTCTTTTTTTTTTTTTTTTTTTTAAAGAGATAGATCAGAGAGAGAGAGGAAGAGAGAGCTTTTTTAAAATATATATGTACTAGAGGCCCAATGCATGAAATTCATGCAAGGGGCTCAGTTCTCACAGCCCCAGCTGCCTCGGCCAGCCCTCGAAACCCCAGCTTTGTCCAGAAGGTGGTCCAGAATGTCATCTAGACAGTTGTTCTGCTGTTTGGCCTAATTAGCATATTAGCTCTTTATTATATAGGATATATTTTATTGATTTTTCACAAAGAGGAAGGGAGAGGGATAGAGAATTAGAAACATCCATGAGAGAGAAACATCGATCAGCTGCCTCCTGCACACTCCCTACTGGGGATGTGCCCGCAACCAAGGTACATGCTCTTGGCCGGAATCAAACCCGGGACCCTTGAGTCCACAGGCTGATGCTCTATCCACTGAGCCAAACCGGTCAGGGCCACACAGACTGTTCTGATGACAAACCAGGAGTACCAGGTATGCGGCATGGCTGCGGGCGGGACTGCAGGGGCCCACGTCCAGCACCTGCGAGCAGGCAGGGGAGGCACGGGGCCTGCAGGTGAGCTGGCAGCCAGTGCAGGACAGATGGTGACTTCTGTCGTCCATGTTGCTGCATAATGTGTGGTTTGCTTTGTATTCTTGTGTTGGGAGTTATGCAAGGGGTGCTGCCTTCCATCTCTCCTCTCTCCTCTCTCATCCTCATCCCTGTTTCCCCCAGCACCCGGTGGGCAGTCAGCCCATGCCCAGATCTCCCGGGGCCTCCACCTGCTGCTGGTGCACATCCTCCACTCCCCCCACTCCCCGGGGATGGAACAGAGCGTGGCAGCTCTGCGCCTGCGCGAATGGGACCACCCAGCACCCCTCTGACGTCACCTACCACCCACGTTGAGACTTTCCCTAGGAAAGCAAATACAGAGAAAACTTCTGTTTTCCCTCAAAAACCTCTACTGGGATTTCAGACTTTAAAACATTAAGTACATACAATTTACTGCTAAACTTGTTATTTTTATATTAACTCATCCAAGAGCGTAACATTAAAAAATGTTTCTCTGAATTAAAATTTTCCTCTGTCGGTGTCTTATGTATGTATGTATGTTTCATTTCGATCATGTTTAGGACATGTTTTTCTTACTATTTTATCTTATTTTTACACATAGTATTTTATTTTTTAAAAATTTTTAATGGTTATTGCTGGTGCAGAAAAATGCTAATTGATTTATATCAAGAAAATTTGTTAAATTCTTATTTATTCAAGTAATCGACACATTTTGTTGTTGTGTTTTTCCTGGTAGATAATTATATAATCTGTAAGTGAGAAATTCTCTCTTCCATTCTAGTACTTATACCTTTTTCTTTTCTTTTTTTTTTTCCATTATGGCGTGGACATAGACTTCCAGTGTTGTTAAATATATCAGCAATAATGGGCTACTTTCTCTAGCTCCTGAACTTAAAAGGAGTATGCCACTCTATATTCTCCATAATGTTTATCATTTGCCATGGTTTTTTAAAAAATTGTTTCAGTTTTGAAACCAATCTTTAAAAAAAATACATTTTTTTGATTTTACAGAGAGGAAGGGAGAGGGATAGAGAGTTAGAAACATTGATGAGAGAGAAACATCAATTAGCTGCTTCTTGCACGCCCCCTAGTGGGGATGGAACACGCAACCAAGGTACATGACGTTGACCAGAATCAAACCCAGGACCCTTCAGTTTGTGGGCAGACGCCCTATCCACTGAGCCAAACCCGATGGGGCATCTGTTGGGTTTCTTTTATTTTTAAATGTATTTTTATTGATTTCAGAGAGGAAGGGAGAGGGAAATAGAGATAGAAACATCAATGATGAGAGGGAATCATTGATCAGCTGCTTCCTGCATGCCCCACACTGGGGATTGAGCCAGCAACCCAGGCATGTGTCCTTGGCTGGAGTTGAACCCGGGACCCTTCAGTCCACAGTCCGATGCTCTATCCACTGAGCCTAACCAGCTAGGGCCATCTGCTGGTTTTTTAATATAAACATTTACCAAGTCAAAACTTCCCTTTCTCTCTGGGTTGCCAAGAATTTTCATCACGAATATCAATGTGTTTTCTACGTTGGGTGAGATATTCCTTTGTTTCGGTATTTAGTCTCCGACCGTTGGCTGAGGGGAGTGTTGCCTCTAGCACCTGCTGGTTTGCTAGTCCAAGAACAGAGCTTGCTCTGCGAAGGGCTGGACAGGAACTATCTTAGACTGCAGACCACGGAGCCTCTACCTCACACTCTGTTTTGTCTCGCTGGTTTGTTTACCTTTCATCGTGTAAACACCAGCCTGGGCTCAGGGCTTTCCGTGGATTCTGTTTCTGAACCCAGTCTGGAAGCCTCGGATACTGTATTTTATTTTTGCTCAACATCAGGCAAATCTTCTGGCCATGGTTTCTCCTGTAAAGCCTCAGGCAGGAACAGGCGCTGTGCGGTCTGATCTGGGAGGGAGAAGGCGCGGAGCCTGACAATCGCACAGGCCCCGCCTCCTCGAGGGCACCGTCGCCCGGTTATTATTCCGTAGCATCAGCCTCAGGGGTTGGGGTGTTGCTGCCAACTTCCAGCCAGAAAGAGCAAAGTACATTTTATAAGGATTTTGCTTAATCTCTCTTCTCACTGCCACCTCCATGGCCACCTGTGCCACCTTTTAGCTGCTCCCCATCCCAACTCTGCATCCCAACTCAGGAACTATGCTTTCACCCTTGAATCTAAAAAAATAAATCAGCCCGGCCGGCGTGGCTCAGTGGTTGAGCGTCGACCTATGAACCAGGAGGTCACCGTTCAATTTCCCCGTCAGGGCACAGGCCCCGGTGGTGGGCTCCATCCCCAGTGGGGTGCGTGCTGGAAGCAGCCGATCCATGATTCTCTCTCATCATTGATGTTTCTGTCTCTCCCTCCCTCCCCCTTCCTCTCTGAAATCAATAAAAAAATAAAATAAAGTAAAAAAAATAATAAATAGTTTAGCCCAAGGTAAAAATATTCTTCCTGTTTTCTCCTAGAAACAAAACTTGCATTTGGATCAGTGATTCCCCTTGAGCGAATTTCTGTGTTAGTGAGAAGGTGCGGGTCAAAGTTCATGTTTGCGGGGCGCTGACCGATTGTCCAGCACCATGGCCGAAGGGCTCCCCTCTCCCCATCAAGTCGGCTTCTCACCCGGTCAGACCACGGACCATAGGCGCCTGGTCTGCTCCTGGAATTTTCCGTCTCATTGATGGATTTCTCTCCCGCCTTGCCAGCAGCACGCTGGCTCACTGTTTCCTTACAGTGCATTGTGAAATTAGGTTTTACGTCTTCAAAGTTGTTCCCTTTAAAAATAATTATGGATTTGTAAAAATATATATATTTTTTATTGATTTCAGAGAGGAAGGGAGAGGGAGAGAGAGAGAGAGAGACACATCAATGATGAGAGAGAATCATTGATCAGCTGCCTCCTGCACACCCCCAACTGGGGATCAAGCCTGCAACCCGTGACCTCCGGTTCATAGGTCGTCGCTCAACCACTGAGCCACGCCGACCAGGCACCATGCTTGGCTCTTGCTATGAGCCATGGGATGGGTCCTGTTTTGTGACGTGGGGGGTCCATGGTTTTCTTGTCCTGGGTGGTCTGGGATATCAAAGAAAGACTGACTAACTGGGGTAAGTTTGAAGTACTCTCTCTTCCTACACTTTCTGAAAGAATTTGTGTTCAAAGTGTATTATTTCTTCCTTAAACATGTGACAGAATTCATCCATGAAATCATTTGGGCCCCAAGGTTTCTTTGTGGGAAAGTTTTAATGAGAAATCCGATATCGTTAGTAAACGGGGGGCCGTTCAGTCTAACCACGTCCTCCTGATGAGCTTGGGTCCCTCGTGTCAATGAACTTCACCCAGTTTGTCAAGTGGGTGGCGCTGAGTGGTTGCTGATATTTCTCTGTGGCGCAGCGTCTGGAAGGCCTGGGAGTGGAGGTCTGTCTGCGTCCTCTTGTTCTGATCCGTCTGGCTACACATTGACCCATTTGCTCATCTTGTCAAAGAACCGGCTCTTTTTTTCTCATTGGTTTCCTCTATTGTCTGTCTGTGTCCTATTTCATTGATTTCTGCTAACCTTTTATTTACTGTCCTGTTTACTTTGGATTGAATTTGCTCCTCTTTTTCTAATATTTCATTTTATTATTTTTTTTTATTGATTTCAGAGAGGAAGGAAGAGGGAGATAGAGATAGAAACATCAATGATGAGAGAGAATCATGGATCAGCTGCCTCCTGCACGCCCCACACTGGGGATCGAGCCAGCAACCCGGGCATGTGCCCTGACCGGGAATCAAACCGTGACCTCCTGGTTCATAGGTCGAAGCTCACCCACGGAGCCACACCGGCCGGGCTTTTTCTAATATTTTAAGAAGGAAGCTGAAGTCGTTGGTGTCATACGTCCCTTCCTTCCCGATGCGGCATTGAGTCCTGCAGACCTTCCCTCACCTTTTTGCGTGCCGTGTTCTCATTTTCATGGAAAGACTTTCTAGCTCCCATTTCAGTTTCTTCTATGACCAGCGGGTTGTTTAAAAGTGTGTCCTTTAGTTTCAAATGTTGGAGACTTTCTGGGTCTCTCTCTTTAATTGATAGGTAGGTGGGTCCCATTGCTGTTGCTTTAAGCCACGGAGGGTCTGGGTGCAGACGTGGGAACAGGGTGGGGGGGGTGAGGGAAGGTGGAGACGCAGAGTATGGCACAGCTGCTGGGGAGACACCGTGGGCGCCCGGTGTGGCTGGAGGCCCTGTGTGAGGGCGGGAGGAAGGGGAGCTCAGAGCAGGGGGGGCATTGGGGGCCGGGGGGCTGGGCAGGTCCGGAGGAATCGGGGGCCTTTGCAGGGAGCCCGGCTCTCCCTGTGTGCAGGAGAGGGGGGGCTCCGCCACTTCTGAGAGGGTCCCTCCAGTTGCGGAGTGAGGATGAGCAGGGCTGCAGGAGATGACCATGAGGGAAGGTGGGGAGCACGTGACTACTCAGGGGCGCTGTGCATGGAGGCGGCAAGCAGTGTGTTAGTGTATCTGATAGAGTAAACATGGGCTGCGAGCCCTAGACGGTTTGGCTCAGTGGGTAGAGCATCACCCGAGAACTGAAGGGTCCCGGGTTGGATTCCGGTCAAGGGCTGGCGACCCCTGGCCCTGGTCGGGGTGCATGTGGGAGGCAGCCGATCGATGTGTCTCTCTCACAAGGAAGTTTCTCTCTCTGTGTCTGCCCTTCTCTCTTCCATTCGCTCTACAAACCAAAGGAAAAATATCCGCGGATGAGGATTAAAAGAAAGAAAGAAAGAAAGAAAAAGCAATGTGGGATGCGAGGCAGAGCCAAGCACGAGACTAAGACTTTCTGCCCTGAAGTGGAGGAGAGCGGCAGCTTTGCCCTGAGCTAGGAAGGGGTGTAGGGCTTTAGAGGAGGGGTTGGGGGTCACAGAGCTCAGATCGGCGCCTGCCAGGCCTACATGCTGCTTAAGCGCCGAGAGGAAATGAGGAGCACGCGGCGGCGACGGGGCGGAATTAAGTGGCAACCACGCAGAAGGCATCAGCTATCCCGTGTCCGTGGGGAGCTCTGAGGATGGCAGTGCAATTAAAGTGCATAATAAGCCGAAACCGGTTTGGCTCAGTGGATAGAGCGTCGGCCTGCGGACTGAAAGTTCCCAGGTTCGACTCCGGTCAAGGGCATGTACCTTGGTTGTGGGCACATCCCCAGTGGGGGGTGTGCAGGAGGCAGCTGATCGATGTTTCTCTCTCATCGATGTTTCTAACTCTCTATCGCTCTCCTTTCCTCTCTGTAAAAAATCAATAAAATATATTAAAAAAAATAAAGTGCCTAATAAAATTAGATGTATTCACGGTATTACTCCCTTCATTCCAGAGAGCTTCCAAACGCCCACATAAAAAATGAACGTTGATGTTTTCTCTATGAAAAGGGCTGCGTGGCTTGTGAGAGAAACTTGTATCAGAAATGTGCGAATCAACCCCCGCCAATCATGGCAGTTGAAACTCTCCATTTAAGAAAATAAAACGTGGAAAGTCTTACGTCCCGCCTTGAAACCGTCAGCTCACAGGTTCCTCCAACTCCGTGTTTAAAAACAACACCCCTCGCATAAATGCATGTGCGGCTTTGTGAGTGCCCGCCCCGTGCGCCGGCCAAAGGGAGCCGCCGCCTCAGCAAGGGCTGCCCCGCTTTGGAACGCGTGTAGGATTTTACCTGCAAATTTCCAGAAAGTCCGAGTGCGCTTTGCACAAACCACGGAGGGCAATTCA
Organism: Myotis daubentonii; assembly: GCF_963259705.1. NCBI lineage: Eukaryota > Metazoa > Chordata > Mammalia > Chiroptera > Vespertilionidae > Myotis > Myotis daubentonii. Next base: position 1,417,853 of record NC_081844.1, read on the forward strand.
GGGGAAACACTTTCCTTTTAAACTTGAAAGGACCTTGTGTTGGAACCACCGCTACGTCTGTTCCAAGCGCCGTTCGTGTTTGTAGAAGAGGGAGATCATTTTTTTTCCCCTGAAAAGAAACATGGTAGGATAATTACGGTGATCTGGCTGAGACGTCTTTGCTACTGAAAAGGAGATTTCAGAAAGAAATATCCAGTTGGTGGTCCCTGCACAACTCACTAATAGAGCAGGTCGGAAAGGGTCAGAAGGGCTGGGTGTGAGGGAACAGGGTCTCTCTCTCTCTCTTTTTTTAATATATTGTATTGACTTCAGAGAGGAAGGGAGAGAGAGAGAGAGGGAAACATCAATGATGAGAGAGAATCATGGACCCGCTGCCTCCTGCAGGCCCCACACTGGGGATCGAGCCTGCAACCCGGGCATGTGCCCCGACCAGGAATCAAACCGTGACCTCCCGGTTCCTAGGTTGATGCTCAACCACTCAGCCACGCCGGCCGGGCCATCAACTGCCTGTGAACTGACCTGTGGGGTGTGTGTCATGGTGCGGGAAGGCCCCGGGCTCTTCAGGGCACAGACTGGGCCCCTGGGATCCCCGACGCCCTGGAGGTCTGTCAGAGGTTTCCCGTGAGGCCGAGCACTGGGGTGTCGTCTGGAAGAAGGAGCGTGAACGAAAAGAAGTAGTTTTGTTTCATAATAAAGGGGATTTGGGTAACTGTCCAAAAGCTGCTGAGTGAAACAGCTGCAGGGACAGCAAGGGGTCTGGGTAGAGAACGAGGAGCAGGCCATGATGGTGGGAACACAGCACCTCACGCAGCAGACGGCGCACGGGCGGTGGCCACGCGGGGTGGCTGTGCCGGGGCCACTGGAGGCTGCGAGGAGGCTGGCGTGCGCTGTTGGATGCTCTTGGTGCCGCCTGGTTTGACCTGCCCTGTGCCCCAGAGGACCGCGCACGTGATGCTGCACAAGTGAAGGAGAAACTCAAGCAGCATCTCTGGGAGGAAGAGCTGCAGAGAGAAGATCAGAAGGTACGAGAAGCAACAGCGCTGTTGAGAGTTGAGGTCTGAGAGCAAGAACTTGGGATAGCCCGGCCGGCGTGGCTCAGTGGTGAGCATCGACCTAGGAACCAGGAGGTCCCGGTTCGATTCCCGGTCAGGGCGGGCACAGGCCCGGGTTGCAGGCTCCATCCCCAGTGTGGGGCGTGCAGGAGACAGCCGATCACGATTCTCTCTCATCACTGATGTTTCTCTCTCTCCCTCTCCCTTCCCCTATGACAGAGGTCGGCAAACCGCGGCTCGAGAGCCACATGCGGCTCTTGGGCCCCTTGACTGTGGCTCTTCCACAAAATACCACGTGCTGTTTTCCTTTTTTTAAAATATTCGTATGGTGCGAAGTTGACTTAAAGCTTTACGTAAAGTTTATTAAGTTAATTTTAGGGAACGTTGTGGAGTGAAAGAAGATGTAGTGTTGAGGACTGAGAAAAGTATGTGGAGATGGTTTGGACATATAGAGAGGATGAACGAAAGGAGATGGACGAAACAAGTATACAAGACCAGTGTGGGTGGGAGAGTTGGAAGGAGTCGACCTCAGAGAACATACTCAGTCAGATGGAGGAGGTTTTTAGCAAAGGCCAGCTTAGGAGTCCCCTAATTAAGTTAATAACAATGTACCTACCGATATAGTTTAAGTTTAAAAAATTCGGCTCTCAAAAGAAATTTCAATCGTTGTCCTGTTGATATTTGGCTCTGTTGACGAATGAGTTTGCCGACCACTGGCCTATGAAATCAACAAAAATATATTTAAAAAATGTTTTTAAAGTGATGTTTTCACAGACGAACCTTCTAAAGTTAGTCTCAGGGCTGGATTCCAGGCGGAGGCTTGCTCCGCGGAGGGGATGCGCCCCCTCCCGCCCCTGTGCCCTTCCAGCCACGGGTGGCGGTTGCGAGCATATGCCTAGGAGACAGCGGTGCAGGCCAGGGAGGCCAGGGTCGGGGAGCCTACAGCTTATTGCATCACGAGGACCCCTCACGGGAAACACGGCACACGGCCCGCACCGCACTCCGAGCGGGATCGGAGGGACTCAGTCCAACAGCCTCTGATTTTTCGGTTTGATACGATTTCCATCGTCCTCTTCCGTTTCGCTTCACTAACGCCTGTCATTTTATCCTCAAGCATCATCATTTATTTCAGGGTTTTGGGGGTGGGATTTTTTTTCTCCCAACAGAGGAACAAAACGAAAGGGTCCTCTCAAACTAAAAGTCAGAACAGAGAGGGGCGTTTTGGATAAAATGGATTAATTGCATTTTCAGGGGAAGTGCGTGGCCACGTTTTCACAGACGCCCTCTCTGCGTGGAGCTGGCTCCCTCTGCCGACCACACGGGGGCAGCACAGCCCCGTGGATTTAACTGTCTCCAGACCCCAGGGCAGTTCATGGTCATCAGAGCGAATGGCCATTCTCTCCGCTACCAGGGCCCACCTGTCCAGCGACTGGCCGGCATTTTGCCGAAGGGGATTTAATCTCCTGTTCACGTCACTATAGCTTACAACAGACAGAAGTTTTGAAAGTTTAATTATTTGTTTTCCTACTTATTCATTTATTTATTATTTACTTTTGTTAATCCTCACCCGAGGATATTTTTCCTTGATTTCTAGGGAGAGTGGAAGAGAGAGGGAGAGACAGAGAGAAACATCGATGTGAGAGAAACACATCGATGGGTTGCCTCCTGCACGAGCCCAGACCAGGGCCCAGGGTGGGGAGGAGCCTGCAACCGAGGTACGTGCCCGTGACCGGAATCGAACCCGGGACCCTTTGGTCCGCAGGCCCACGCTCTATCCACTGAGCCACACCGGCTGGGCTGTTTTCTTTTTTTAAATATTGTGTTGTCTTTACGTCCTGGCTCAGGGAAAGCCAGTCGATTAGCACAAAGGCGCTCATTGTACCGGGAACTACGGAGACACACACACACACACACACACACACACACACACACACACACGAATCTTCCTGCCCGGCCCCGCTGCCCGCACTCCGCAGAGCGCCTCCTCACCCAGGGTTGTCTGACCTTCTTCTCAACGGTTCGGAGGAGGAACAGCCTGGGGCTGCTGGGCGGGCGGGAGAGACGCGAACCACACGCAGGAAGATGCTTTCCCGTGTGACTGCCGGCCGCCCCACCCTCGAGTGTCTGGGGTCGGCAGAGATTCCTAGTTTATCAGCGGGATTTGGGTCCCCGCCGCCCGGCGCTCCTTCCCAGAATCCCCTCGTGTTCCCGCACCCCTGGCCGCTCTGGGCTCTGGGCTGTGCCCACCGCACAGACGGAGGGAGGCTGTGCCCACCCCACAGACGGAGGGAGGCTGTGCCCACCGCACAGACGGAGGGAGGCTGTGCCCACCCCACAGACGGAGGGAGGCTGTGCCCACCGCACAGACGGAGGGAGGCTGTGCCCACCGCACAGACGGAGGGAGGCTGTGCCCACCCCACAGACGGAGGGAGGCTGTGCCCACCGCACAGACGGAGGGAGGCTGTGCCCACCCCACAGACGGAGGGAGGCTGTGCCCACCGCACAGACGGAGGGAGGTTGTGCCCACCCCACAGACGGAGGGAGGCTGGTTCCCACCCCACAGACGGAGGGAGGCTGTGCCCACCGCACAGACGGAGGGAGGCTGTGCCCACCCCACAGACGGAGGGAGGCTGTGCCCACCCCACAGACGGAGGGAGGCTGTGCCCACCCCACAGACGGAGGGAGGCTGTGCCCACCCCACAGACGGAGGGAGGCTGTGCCCACCGCACAGATGGAGGGAAGCTGTGCCCACCGCACAGACGGAGGGAGGCTGTGCCCACCCCACAGACGGAGGGAGGCTGTGCCCACCGCACAGATGGAGGGAGGCTGTGCCCAAGTCTCCATTGCCCCCTGCACTGCGCTGTCCCGGGCGTGGCCTCAGCTGAAAGCCACAGGCTGAGCGGAGCCTCAGGGGGAGGTGGGGAGGGAGGGAGGGTGGGAAGTGATCAAACAAAGACCTTGTGTGCACATATGCATGGCCCCTGAATGCAGACAATGGGGTGGTGAGGGCCTGGGGGGGTGGAGGTGGGCTGGAGGGGCTAATGGGGGGGAAGGGGACATAGGTAATACTTTCAACAATAAAGATTAAAAATAAAGTTTAAAAAGCCACAGAGCGGGGCCTGGCGCATACTGGCTCCTTGGTACAAGCATCGTCTCCTCTCCAGAATCTGCTAGTGTCGCCTCATCCCAGCGGATGTCACCTCAGGGCCCAGGGCCCCCCATACTCCGGGGGAGGGGCTGACAGGAGGGGGATGCTGGGGAAGCCCTAGAATTATACCCCCCACTGATTGTGCAAGGGCACCTGCCCCTCCATCGTCCAGAGCGAGTGGCAGCTCCGTCTCGCTCTCTCCTGCCATCAAGCGCTAAGATAAGGCGGCACCCAGGTGCCCCCCTGTCAGGAAGTGCTGTGGTCGCTGCTCAGGGAGCTCCCGTGAGGGGGTCGTGGCATTTTCCTTTTATTTTCTGCTCTTTGTGTTTCATCTCTCCTGCCTCAGCCCCAACCTGTCACCACCTCCTTTCTGCGTCTTATTACTTTCCCTCTGTCTGCTTCTCTGGTGAACATGCTTAATGCTCCTTATTCCCGGAAGGGGAACCAGCGCTCAGTGGTTCGCGAAACCGAGCGGCGTTCATTCTTGTAAAGTCACAGCTTGGCGCTCATGCCACGGATTCCTGTGGATTCGGAAAGAATCGCTGTGGTTTCCAAACGCCTTCGCCGCCGTTTGCATAACGACGCCGGAGGTCTGAGGAAGCTGCACACAGGGACCCTGTTGTCCCCGGAATGTCCTCGCCAGCACTGCCCGGCTGTGGCCGTCACGTGGCCCTGGGGGAGTTCGCAGCCGCATTGCTGCCAGGCCTGCCTGGCGGTGCCCACGGCACGGGTGCAGCTCCCGGGAGACCACGCGCGTGGCCACGGGAAGCCTTTAAAGCTGCTGCTTCAAGGTCATTCCAGCCCGGCCGGCGGGGCTCAGTGGTTCGGCATCGACCTATGAACCGGGAGGTCACGGTTCGATTCCCGGTCGGGGCACATGCCCTGGTTTCGGGCTCCATCCCCTCATGATTCTCTCTCATCGTTGACATTTCTATCTCCCTCTCCCTCTCCCTTCCCCTCTGAAATCAATAAAAATATATTTTTTAAAAAGTTAAAAAACAAAAACAAAGGAATCCCAGATGAAAAGCCCCGATGAGCCATCGGGCCTGAGCCAGTTCCCGGCTCCGTGTCTGGGCAGGAAGGTCAGAGCGGAAGCCTCATTGGTTCTATGTGGACACCCAAACTGCCAGCAGCTGCGTCCACGGGGGAGGCGGGGCGCCAGGACTCCCCCGGCTCATGGGGATTTGATGAGTGAGGCTGACGCAGGTGTGGACGTGGGACGGAGGTGGGCCAGGGCGAGGCCTGGTTCTGTGGATCACGGGTGACCCCGATCACTTCCTGTCATAGACGCGTAGACTTGTCTCCTTGGAGCGACACAAATGACTTAGATTTTCAGATGAAGAGACTTGGGCTGTACCTCGGTCCGACTAGAGGATGCAGAGCCTGAGGTCACCTGCCTCCAGGGACCTTCCCCCTGCTCGGCCGCTCCATCACCCCTGGAAATAGGTTATAGGGTTGCACGTGAACATAGGGTTACACACAAACAGGGATACATGCGAACGTAGGGTTACTGGCGAACATAGGGCTGCATGTGGACATAGGGTTGCACATGAACATAGGGTTACTCACGAACATAGGGCTGCATGTGAACATAAGGCTACACATGAACACAGGGTTACATGTGAACACAGGGTTACATGTGAACACAGGGTTACATGTGAACATAGGGTTGCAAGTGAACATAAGGTTACACGTGAACATAGGGTTGCACGTGAACACAGGGTTACATGTGAACATAGGACACACACGAACATAGGGTCACACGTGAACACAGGGTTACACGTGAACATAGGGTTACATGTGAACATAGGATACACACGAACATAGGGTTGCATTTGAACATAGGGTTTGCTCCTTGGGGCGAAGGCAGCATTTCCAGGGCCTCACGTGACCAGGCTGAGGCTGGCCTGACGCGACCTCCCTCACGATGGCCCGGAGGTCAGTGCCTGGCGGAGGGAGGAGGCGGCGGGGACACTGGGACACAGACCTGTCGCGGCTCCGCTCACTCACTCACTCACTCACCAGACTGAGTAAATCCTCCGTCTGCACGATCCCCCGTACGCCGTGTATCAGGGTCAGGAGAGGATTAAGAACCGCGTAGAGACGGGCAGAGCTATAGCTTTGAAAAGTGGCTTCTCTGTGAATAATTCTAATCGAGAAAGCATTTCTTCTGATCTGGGCATCGGTTCCTTTGAGAGAACGGGGTGTCTGTGAGGCGGCGGCGTCTGTTCTTGGCCGGAATTTGACGTGCCGGGCAGCGCCCTCGCACTCTCCGGGGGAAAATATGGAAACGGGCGCTTCCGCCTTTAGACTCTGAACTTGACAAATGCACTGGGTGTTTGTCTGTTTGTTTGTTTGATTGAACTAAACGTTCCTAGAGTGTGGGGAACATGAGCGTGTGCTAGATGGCGGGTTTGGAGAGGTGCTGTCTGTTCTGTGGTGATACGCAGCATCAGCCTCGGCTACGGAGGCCGGCCTCTCTAGGAATGCACACGCCGTGGGCGTCTGGAGAATGCGCCACTCGCTGCCAGACACCCTCACTGGGATCCCGTTTAAACCATTCTCCAGATTAGCCCGAAGCAGCAGGAGAACAAAGAATTGTAAAGGCGACCCTAGAAATATTTAAGGACAGTGATTGGACCCGGCCGGTGTGGCTCAGTGGGTGAGCATCGACCTAGGAACCAGGAGGTCACGGTTTGATTCCCGGTCAGGGCACAGGCCTGGGTTGCAGGCTCCATCCCCAGTGTGGGGCATGCAGGAGGCCGCCGATCCATGATTCTTTTTCATCATTTATGTTTCTCTCCCTCTCTCCCTCTCCCTTCCTCTCTGAAATCAATTAAAATATATTTTAAAAAAGGAAAAAAAATATGACATGAAAATGAAGCAGTCAGCCTCAGAGTTAAAATCACATCAATTAAATATAGGAGAATATCCTTTAAAATAAAGATTCAAATGATAGCCATTCCCAACCAAAATGCAGCGTGGCTTAAGAGGTACCGTTAAGCCCGACAGGTGTGGCTCAGGGTTGGGCGCCCTCCTGGCACCAAGAGGTTGCAGTTCGATTCCCACCAGGGCACAGGCCCAGGTTGCAGGCTCAATCCCCAGGGTGGGACGTGCAGGAGGCAGCCGACTGATGTTTCTCCCTCTCCCTTGGTCTCTCTCTAACATCAATAAAAACGTGTTTTAAAGAAGAAGACACTGTTAATATCGGGCCCAGCTTTCTCTCCGATGAAGGGAGAGCCGGGCAGCAGGTGGTCGGGGACGAGGGGCGCAATGGCCTCTGGAACACGGTCCCTGAAGCAGCAGCTGCTTAGAGCATCTTCTGAAACCAGGACAAGCCGTTGCCACAGGAGCCAGGAACCCGGGGTGGGGAGAAGGCGCATTGGCTGGGGGGTAGGGGGGAGGCGTGGGGGGATCAGGCGGGGGGAGGGGCTCCCACTCGCCCCCACGCACTTGAACTCCCTCCTGCAGACTGCAGGAGGCCCCGCCTGCTTCCTCTCACTGCCTGTGCCCCTGGGGACTGGCTGCCCGGGGCGCCCCGCTGACCCCTGAGAAATGTCTGCCAGGTGTTGGAGGTCTCACGACACAGCTCACACTTCACACCTGGGAACTGTCACCAGCCACCTCTGCCGCCTAAAGCAGGGAAACCCTTTCTGATGTCTCACGGTATCAAACACCGTTCGCAATGACCTTGACAAAGGACGTTTCCATGTCAATGTTTGCTTTATGAAATCATGCCTCCTTCGCAGCACGAGGTGAGCCGGGAGCCAATTCCAGCAGGTCAGCTGGCTGAATCATCGGGAGGTGGTTGAGGGCATTTCCCCCAACCTGAAAGGGATGCATAAAATGATTGCCGGCTGCCAGACAGCTGAGGGCGTCTCAATCTACATGTTATTGCCTTATTCTGGCCAAACATCTGATCAGCCGTAAGCAATTCTTCCAATCTGACAATGGATTCTGTATACTAAACTCTGGCCTTTGATGTATCTCTACCTCGCCTTAGGACAATTTGTGTTAATAAAAAGCAAGGGGTCCTGAGACAAGGGAGAACTTAGTTCCTTTAGCTAAGTCTTCTCTGACTCCTCAAAATGCCTTTCAAAATTATGTTTCGTCTCTGGACTCTTGATTAATTTACACACAGCCTTTCTCCAGATTCCTGACCCTTCTAGATGCTGGATCAAGACCCCCTGGCAGAGGTGTCCCCCATTTCCCAGACACCCCCCGTGGATACTTGCAGAGTGACACCTGCACCCATCGCAGTCTCCCTGTGGACCACGGGGGCCGGATGGCGGGGGGGCAGCCAGGAGCCCGTGGGCCCCTGTGCACGGTCCTGCTCTCCCTCAGAGGCAGCTTCTGCTGGCCCAGGGGTCCGACACATCCCGCCAAATTAAAGCTCTGGCTGCCAGACTGAAGGGACCACCCGTTGGCCTGTGCTCATAACAGGCCAATCAATGTGAACAGGGGTTTGCAGACAATAAAGTCGGGTTTATTAGTTGAGGACATGGCACCGAGCCCAGAGTCCCAGGTGAGCTGGTGCTCAGGGGCCTGGCCCCCGAGGGGGTGGGGACAGGGAGAAAACTCACTCCTCGCGGGACTAAGGGGGCTGGTGTGGGCTCTACTGACGGGTGGCCAGGGGAGGGGTGGGTGGTCATCGCACAGCCCTGACGTCAGCCGGGCGTCCTTCCGTCTGGTTTCGTGAGCGTGTGGTCCGTAGGGCCCTCCATGTCCCTGGGCCTGGGTCTGAGACACCTGAAGCCACGATGCCTTTCGCTTCACGGGAACTCTGCTTCTGCGTCAGCAGCCCCGGCGTGTCCTGGAGTCGGCGCGGTGCTGACCAATGGAGGTCCGCGGCTCGATGGTTGAGGAGGGACGTGGGTGACAGAGAGGAGAGGGCCGCTCTGCAGACTTGGAGTTCTGTGTGGCTACGCTCCCGCCCAGGTGGGATTCGGAGGAGCCAGAAATCGTCAGAGTTCCCTCAACAGCTTTTGTCCAGAGGACGTGACCTGCGGGCTCCATGTCCAGGACAGCAGGCCTCCTTGGTGACCCGGCTCAGGGCTTTAGCCCGAAGCATCAGCGGGGTGTCTGCCGGGTGGTGGAGGGGCCCCTTGGCCTCCTCCTCCTGAGAACTCGGGGCGCTGAGCGTCTGTCCTTAGTCAGACCCGGTGACGGAAGCAGAGTGCCCCGCGCGGCTTCCCTGGCAAGTCCTAGGGCAAGTCCAAACGCTTCCAATGAACTTGAAATAGACATTTCTATTGAATAGACTCTACGAAATGGCTGGTTACTTATGAATGGCGTCTGGTTGGATGAGAGCTATGAAGTACATTCTACGCTAAAAGGCAGCTTCCGTGTTGAGAAATGGGAGCTATGGACCCTGCATTTTCGTAGGTAACATAAGTACGATTTGGGGGGAAGCTTATAAGTTGCAATGAATGAATCTCCAACATTTCCCTTTGACGGTGCCCCCTCCGCCCCCATGACATTTGTCACAGGACCTGCGGTGTGCCCGTGGGCATGTCAGGTGCTTGCAAGTCATCATCCTACAGCAGGGCACAGAGCCGGGCACGCTGACACCAACAGCTTCCCTTGGGTCTGCTCGAGAACTGAGGTCGCAGGACAGCCGTCACCCCGGGACCGTAAAGACAGGCAGATGTGCTTTCCTGAGCAGAAGGTTCTGGAGCCAGTCACTGGTCGGACCCTCACCCCATAATCTCTACGCGGTCTCTCTCCAATGCTTTGTGAAGTCTGAGGTCCTCATGCCACCTTCAGGGCACCGGGCTTCCTTCCAGTCACTGCAACGTGAGTGTCGGGTGGTGATGCTGCTGTAGGCAGGGATTTCTGCCAGAAGAGGAGGTTGGCACCATTCCCACTGCCAGAGACTTTTGTGCTTTCTCGGGAAGTTGAAGTTCTGCAGCCAAAGACTCGATTTCAAGTGCAGGGAAGACAGATAAGAGGAAGGGCAAATATTCTGCCGACAAGCATTTCATCGGCATCTGCCTTGGCCATGCCCGCCCCCCCTCCCCCTGCCCGAGAAGCCTGCTGGGCCTGCTCCCTCCCGGGGGTGAGGACCCCAGAGCCTCTTCCCTTTTATAAGAAGCTCCGGGTTCTTTTTCTGCAGCCGCAAATGCAGGCACAAGTGGTATTTAGACAATCCTGAGAGGCGGTCCCTCTGCTGCTCAAACCCATGGGAACCACAAGGAATAGCTGTCCGGTGGAGGAGACCCGAGGGAAGTGAACTATCAGGAAGGCTGTGCGGTGATTGGCCTTAGGTCTGTGCTGTCCTACAGGAGTGACAGCGTCACCGAGACGGCTGAGGCGATGGCCCCCACACTGTCTCACCTGCTGGGATGTTAGCATCTCTCGGTGCCAGGAAAGACCCCTTCCTGTCTCTCTAAGGTTTCCCTGCTCTCAGGCATCTCATCATGGGCCAACACACATGCTATTTCCCCCTCTGAAAACGAAGAGCAGAAAGATGCCCAGGCCTCCCTGACCCACTGTCTCCAGCTCCCGCACCACATCTCTGCCAACAGCTGGAGCACGACTCCACCGCCTCTCCATCATCCCCCTGTTGTCTTAAACCACTTCACGGAATTCTTTACTCCTTCACAGAACCCTTCTTACTGAGGTGACAGGAACCCGGCAGGGGAGGAAATATTTTCCTCTACCTGCTTAGGTTCTCAGCTGGGACTCTGTAGTAGAAGACAGATTAACAAGAGAAAAAACACGTTTATGAGGATGTATCATACACGTATCACCTTGGAGTACTCAGAAATGAAGAACTCAAAGAGGCGGCTGAGAACTCAGGCTGACCCGGCCGCTTCAACAGAGACAGTGCATTCGTAGAGAAATGACGGGACACAGGGAAGGCGTTTAAGGCCTCCAGGGCCGGCAAACTGTGGGACGGCAAATGTATGGGACGCTGATGGTGGGAAGAAAAAGGCTGTCAGTCAGGTTTGTTACGAAGACTCCTCTGCACCCTCCCCAGGCTTGGGGTCTGAGGTTGTTTCAGGGCATTAACCTTTGTCCTTCTGGATGGAGAGGAGAGGAAGCCATCTCTGAAAGCGTGTGGCTTGCTTTTAGGTAAATTCGGGGAGGGCTTCTTCTCCCTTGCCTTCAGCTCAAGACAATCCTTATGTCAAGGGGACGTCTCGTGGGTGTCACCTGGTTGCCTCCACCTTCAGTCGCTGAGTTCGAGGTCATCCTCAGGGCTCGGCTCTCCTGCCTGCCAGCACTGGCACCATCTGCTCTTTCCTGTAACGCTTGCTTCGCTGGGCCTCCAGGACACCACGTCCCCCTGGTCTGCCTCCCGGTCCTGTGCCTGGTTTCTCCTTTTTCTTGGCAGCTCAGTGTCGAGGGCGCCTTTCCTCAGTCTTCACTGAGTCATATGCTAATGACACCCAAGTTAACGTCTCCACCGCACCCTGGGCCTCAGGTCACCGCGTGCTCGCCGTCTCCGTCTGAACGCTCCGTAGGCACCTCAGATGTACCAGGTCCACGCTTGGTCCTAATGTTTCCCCACTCTCTCCCTCCTGCGCTCCCCAATCGCAGTGTATGGGAAAACCAGACTTTCAGTCGCAAAGGCTGAAACGCTTGGCGTTATCTTTGCCTCCTCTTTGGCCCTTTCACCCCAAATTGGAGGCAGATTCTGTTGCTTCTTCCATCAGAATAAACCCACAAATCCCCCGCTTTTCCCTGCTTCCCCCCCCCCCCCGCCTCCCCTGCCACGTCTCACGTCCCATTTCTCACCTGCTTCATTCCAGCGGCCTCCTAGCTCACCCGGCCTCCGCCTTTGACCTCACCCACCTTAAAGCCTGTCGTTCATCCTCAAGAAAGCAGCCCGGGAGCCTGGGAAAAGTAAGTTCAATCGTGTCCTTGCAAAGCTGAAGAGTCAGTACCAGCTTGTCCTTTGGCTGGAGTGGAAGCTGACATCTTTGGCATGACCTTCAGGCCCCCAGACACCCCTCCTCCCCCCTGACGCCTCCACTGCTCCCCACTTCTCCTGCTCAGCCTCGCTCTCCTCAACTGAGGCCCATCGCACGCTCCCGGCCCCGTGGAGCCCAGCACAGTGGCCTGGACTCCGTTTGGTTTCGTGTAGCACAGGGATCTGGGCGTCCCCTCTCCATCTTTACGGAGCGAGAATGGGTGCAGCCTCCAGTCACACTGGTTTCCCCGGGAACCTCCACGAAGCTGCATCAGTCAGAAGCCTGAGGCCGACGGGCCTGAGCCGGAAGCGGGAGAACCATCGTGAAGATGCGCCAAGCAGCTCCAGCAGGTGGACTGTCCGAGCAGAATAGTCTACACCAGGCACGTCAGGCTCGCCAGCCTTGCTATGCGGCCCGCCGGCCGCGAGGCTGACACGCTTGGTCTACATTCTGATTCATAACCCTGGTCTGTGAGGAGAAATGGAAGCGTCCCCACAGCCCTGCCTTCTCGGCTTCAGAGAATCCTAGGGGCCAGCGTTCCATCACTTCTTCTCGCGGCTGCAACAAACGGCGAAATCACCCTGACCAGCGACACGCAATCGTCATCTACCAGCTCCGTCGGACAAACTCGGCCCCCCCTCCCGGGCTCAGCCAGGGCATGCAGGGCTGTGCCCCGTCGGAGGCTCAGGGGAGCACCTGGGCCCTGCGCCCAGGGTGGCCGTCAAGGCCAGGAGGGCCAGTTCCTTCTCACACCCCACGCTCCACCTCACGGCCATTGTCAGCTGCTTCCCAACTTGCCTCTTCGGCCGCCTCCTCCCGCTGTTCAGGACCCTGATGGACAGTGGACCTTCCTGGGGAGCCATGGTCACCCCCCTCACAGGCGGCTGCGGCAGCCTTCATCTGTGAGGCAGCACGTCCGTAAGTTAGCACAGGTCCCCGGTTAGGACGTGGTCATCGCCGGCCGACGGTGTTCTGACGATTGCAAACAGCACCTGAGCGAGTCCACTCTGAGTTAATGGACACGCAGATCACACGCAGGAGAGAGAGGAGGCGGCATCCGCGATAAACGAGGTGACATTCTCTGTATTGTTCGGAGGAGGCCGTGCCCAGCTGTGGGAGCCCGTCTGGACTCTGTCCCGTCCGCGGCCTGCCGGCAGCCGTGTGGCTCATGCTCGGTGACTGGACTGTCCCTGGGCGCACATGGCTTATGTCAGCGGCATAAATGCTCTCTGTGGCTGATCTCTGAGAAGCTGTGTGCTGCCTGGCCGGCCTGGCTCAGGGGTTGAGCGTCGACCTATGACCCAGGAAGTCAGGGCTTGATTCGCAGTCAAGGGCACATGCCTGGGTTGCAGGCTCGATCCCCAGTGTGGGGTGTGCAGGAGGCCGCCGATCCATGGTTCTCTCTCATCATTGATGTTTCTCTCTCCCCATCTCCCTTCCTCTCTGAAATCAATAAAAATATATTTTTAAAAAAAAGCTGTGTGCAAGCTGTGTGCTGGCAAACATAGTCACAGCTCCCAGCGCGCTGACGTGGCCGCTGTACACTTCAGTGTGTCGGGTATAATGGGAGCTCTGGGGAGGGAGCACAGTGCATCGGGCCGGTTGTCTGCAGTGAGCGCTCCTGAGGGCCGGGTTCCCTGTGATCGCAGCTCGCGCAGGCGGTGGGGACCTCGCTGGCTGACCTGGAGGAGGCAGGCGCTATGGCATGGTGCCTCCTGCCATGTGCAAGCGAACACAACAGCGTGATGGAGCACAGTTCAGTGAAGAGAATGAAGAACCCCAAAGAACAGGCCGTCAGACCCCAAAGAAATGGTGCTTCTCCGTGGAGCGCCCGGCCCTGCTGGTGGTGATGAGGACATGCGCATCACTGAGGGGAAGTCTGAACAAATGCCAGCCTATTCCCAGCGTCCCAGCGAGCTCTGGCGCTGTGTGTGCGCGCAGGCAGCCTGCACACATGGTGTCTGAACATCGATACCTGGGCGCCGTGCCTGGCGGGGACAGGACTCGCTCAGAGGCGCTGAGGGCCGCCCGCGGAGCAGCCACACCCCGGAGTTCATGCCCCGGGGGCATCAGCACAGGGGGCTCCAGGCTTGTGAGGGGAGTGTGGGCGCCACTGGGGCGGGGCGGGGGGTGGTGGTGGGCAGCTGTGGGCGGGACTTGGAGAACAGTGACAGCTCTGGCGGGATTTACCGCCACCGAAGGCAAAGTCCACGGTTCCTCCAGGAGGCGAGAGGAAACGCAGAGCTCTCTGAAGGGGGAAGGGCCTGTTCCCCAGGGATGGTCAGGGGGGGTCACAGCCAGTCCCTGGATCAGGAGCTGGGGGGGCTGCCCTTCGGCCTCCCTGCCTCGCCCCCAGATCCCTCCCAGGAGACAAGCATCACACTGGGTCCGAGACGGCATAGGCACCGTGTCCACGTGGGTCTCCACCAGCCCAGGACGGCACCGACTCAGAGCCTGCTCTGTCCACTGTGTCCTGGGTGCTCCAGTCCCTCCGACCAGGGGCTCCGTGTGCGGTGCCAGGCCTGGAGAGGAGGGGAGACAGCAGGCCAGTCCCCCTGCCCCCCAGCAGGCTTCTCCCCGCCATGTTCTCCCCCCCTCAGCAGGCTTCTCTCCCCCAGGTTCTCCCCCCCAGCAGGCTTCTCTCCCCTAGGTCTCCCCCCCCCCACCCCAGCAGGCTTCTCTCCCCCAGGTCCCCCGAGGGGCTCAGGGGACTGGAGGGGAAGCCATAGCCCCTGGCTGTGGTACTGAAGTCACCCCCTATCTCACTGCCGTTGGACACAAGGGGGAACGGCGGCCTGTCCGGCTGCTCCATTCTTCCCTCGTCTCCCTGTCCCAGCCTCACAGGCCCCAGGCCCCAGACAGCCCCCCCTTCTCCCACTCCGCACCTTGCTCCTGGCCGGCAGCACGCTCTGTGCGTGGCGTCGGGCGTCCGCTCCGGCCCATTCCCTCTTTCCTCCTCCAGAGAACGTACCAGGAGTCTGGGCCGAGGGGTGTCCGGCCCCAAAGGCATTTCGCTCCACGAGGTGCCTCTCCTGTGTGGGTTCTGTCCTGTAGGTTATAGATGTGCTCCCCCTTCCGCTGGGGAGCCCCCCTGGGCACCCGTCACCACCACACAAGTCCTCATTTCCTGTCTGTGTGCGTTTGCATAATCAAATTCCTTGGAAGCAGAATTTACATACAGCCACTGTAGTCCATCACACATCACTCACTCCCCATTTTCCGAGAAGGTGACTCTGAACCCCAAATACCCCAATGTCCGGGGGCCTTTGCTGCGCCTTCAACCTCTGTTCCTGCGAGGCCCTCCATGGGGGCGTTCCCCTCACGGCCTGTCCTTCCTGCCGTCTGCTCCCCCGACAGGACGGTCGAAGGACTGTGTGTGCTTCTGGCTGCTTTTCCCCCGAGCGGAGCTCCTTGTACTCCACTGGCTGGTTCCGTGTCCTGTCACTCCTCGGGCTGCTAAGGTGACTTGGAGCTGGGAGCCTCGCCAACTACCCACGGAATGAGACTTGCACGTGGACGGAGCCAAGTGCATCACAAGAACCCAGAACGGGAGCGTCATTTCTGCCTGGTAGACCCGGGCAGGCTTCCTGGAGGAGGAGCACTTTGGCCAGAAGGGGTAGGGTTTCTCCGGCCACAGAACCCTGGGCGGCAACACGGCCGTGAGAACGGGCAGGTCCACGGAGGAGCGGGAGTGCCGGGCGCTCAGAGGACACCGACGTCTGTCCGTTTCATATGTGAAAAAGGAGGTTGGAATGGCGGGTGATGGATATTTTATTGTCAGAAGCACAAATATGCCGTTGCATTTTCCCCAGTGCTCGCCTCCAGGAAGAGAATCCGTGCCTGGTTAATGTTGTGAGAGATCCCAGGAGGACTGTGCTCCTTCGCGATGAGTCCCGGCTACTGGCGCCGGGACACACATTGACGCCCGCCTTCCAGAGGGCGCGGGAGCAGAGAACTCCTCGGGGACACCACCGCTCAGCCACTCGGCACCGCTGGGCGGGCCTGGGCGCTCACAGCATCCGCGTCTCCCGCCCTCAGCTGGGGTATCTGGTTTAAGCATCGGAAGACGATTAACAATGAATGACCAGCTCGAGTAGCTCCCCGATCTCGCTGTGATAGCAGCTGCTTGTTTCAGCCGCGTTGCACCAATACGGCCAAATCAAAACAAAGGTTTCTGACCAAGTGGGCGCTTTCAAAAACCTGCCTGCCCAGCGGGCCGCCACGCTCGGGGGGAGGGCGCAGGGCGCAGGGGGAGGAAGTGTTGACCGAGGGGCCAAGTCCAGGTGATCGAGAGGCCGAGTCCAGGTACCGAGAGCAGCGCGGGGACAGCAGACAGGCGTCATGCCAGCTGCGGTGGGAGGTGAGGGTCACGGACCACCTGGCCTAGGGGCCCGCGTCCCGTGTTAGGTGCCCTGCTGAGCTCCCCGACGGTCAGCCCTCCGTCCGGCAGATGCTGGGTGATCGTCTATCACGCGCGTCCTCGTTACTTCTTTTATTACCGAAGGCTCTTAGTGGTGTCTCGTACCTTTGCCGTTTCTGCTCCAATCTCACCACGCGAAGTGGCTACGATGTCAGGAACTTGGACGTTCCTACGTGTCGGCCGTGTGACCTGGGCACGTCGCGTACCCCGAGCCTGAGCCCTCAGGGCAGTAAAATGGGGTGAGTGCCGCAGTCCGGGCAGGTGGTTCCGAGGACCCGTGCGATGCTCCCTGGGAAGGGG